>NC_069077.1:2480778-3100972 GCF_025698485.1 Gossypium arboreum | reverse complement strand
TTGCTATTGAGTATTATAATTCATTCATTCATATTTTCATATTACGCCATTCGCTTGTATAATATTGTATTCGTATTGTATTATTCCATGCTCTATGTTATATCTTTGTTTTATCTAGTTTAAATCATATCGTACATTAAACCCCAACATATTTATCCGACTTAAATCACTTTATTTTATTTCAAACAAAATAAATGTATGCCTTCAAATGTTGTATTTTCCATTATTCAAAAAAGAAATATTTTAAACAAGGCAATGTTTCGCGTTCTGGAATATCAAGGAATTGTGCCCTAACTTACGGGGTTTCGGTTTTCTCGTTGATTCTAAATAGCCAGATATCCTTTCGAGTTTTAAAATACATGAAATTCCAATGAAAATTAAAGGCAAACTCATTCTTGAGAGTACAAAGTGTCGTGTCCTAACTCACGGGATGTGACGTTTTATTACTTCGAGACGAGAGAGTCTTTAACACTCTTTTCTGTCTAATTCAAGCGTTCTTTTTAAAAAAATCTATGTTAATAAAAAGATCGTATCTTAAATCTATTCCCGATTCTCAACTTTCGACATTAAGACATTAACTAATCAATTTGGTACCAATTTTTGGCGTGACGAAGGTGCTAATCCTTCCTCGCACGTAATCGACTCCCGAACCCTTTCTCTCGAGTTTCGTAGACCAAAAACACCGTTTTAGCATACTAAAACATTTTAAAACAAAGGTGATCCGATCTCATCAAATAAAGATCGGTGGCAACTCCCGTTTTAATTTTCTTTTTCAAATGAAGTCGATTCCCGCTTTCAAAAAATGGTTTCGACACTCGACTTCGAGTTGAAGAACTTGATCCTTTTCCATTATCCCTTAACTTTATTACATCATGTCTTTAATTATCGAGTCAATTCATTAATTTTGACTGTGATTCGACATAGCAAACATCCCTCTTTAAAAAAATAAGTGATGTAATTTGAAAAACTAAATTCTGACTGTGATTCGACAGAGCAAACATCCCTCTTTAAGAAAATAAGTGATGCAATTTGAAAAACTAACTTTCGTTTTAGATGCAACTTTGAGTAAAAAGCTCTCTTTCACATCTTTGGCATTGAAAGCCAATTCTCTCTGATCTCAATAACATAGGTAGGCACTACCTCATTGTCTAACTTTTCTTGCATCAGCCACTTTTAAGAAGCCTTGCATCCATTTCAGCTCCCTTACTAAACTTTCAACTTGGTGATCAACGCCAGGTTACTTGTTGAGTTAGCATGCCAATTGCTTCCAGAACAGAAGATACAGAACACAAATCTATAGATTTTCTATATATTTTCAACACTGATTTTTCTCATATGTACGTATTGCTTCTTCCCAAGAAAACAAATATAAAGACGCAATTCATCCATTTTTTTAATTTAATTTTTCATCTCTCTTAACTTTTTGTACAATTTATAAAATCAACTCAAAATAAATGAAAAAGCTAACACCTGTTAACTTTATTGATATGTCATAGACATGAAGTGATACATTGACTCCACATTAACAATTAATTAAATTTAAAAATTTTAAAAATTCAGAAAAATTATAAAATAAATTAAAAATTATTAAAAGAATTAATATGTAGTTTACCACCTAAACTTATATGTTGTCATCAAGGTTGGTACTTCTACACTAATACTGTTAATTTTGCTAATGTGGTATGACACATGATAAATAAATTAAAAATATAATTTTTAGATAAATTAGGTACCAATTAAATACTTTTAAACTAATTTAAGGTACAAACCATAAACAGTCTATGAAAAGAGATTAGTCGAATGGAAAAAACAGTCTATGAAAAGAGATTAGTCGGATGGAAGAAAAGGGATAAGGGTTAGAACAAGCAATCTTAGCAAATCCTCAATTAAATATATCAAGCAAGTAAATATAAAATAAGCTCAATCCCAAATATTTAAAAATAATAATAATTAATGTTTGTTTCATTTGCATAATTAGTTGGTTTAAAATGGTAATGATAATTAATAAAAAAATGGTAAAGATAAATAATTTTTGCATGATACTTTTATTTTGTTAATTTAATTATTAGTATGTATTTAAAAATAAAAAATTGAGCCCTAAAATTAACAAGAAAAATAATCAAGAGAAGAGAATATATATTGTTTATTATTATAACCACTTATTCTTATCGTGACATTATAGAAAATAATTCAATTATAACTTATACTAATTTTGATATGTCCTTTAATTATGATCATTCAATGATCCAAACACGGATTCTATAAAATTCTCTACATTGGCGCAATCACATTTTCCGGAGACACAAGCGCATGTAGAAGGAGGTGGGCAACCAGGAGAACCGCACTGGTTTACGCAATCTTGCTACTCGTGCAATCCAAAGACCTAGCACTCACATTATTCAAAGTACCTGCAAAATTATATTAAAATTCTTAAAAACAATCTATAAAAAATAGTAAGATAATTTTAGATACCAAAAATCTTAATTAAAAAATAAATTACTAAAAATTAAATAAGAAAAAGTGTGGATAAATATATACAAAGAGTAGAAACGAAGAGGAGGAGCAACAAAACTACAGTCGTGGTTGATGCCTTCATTTTTTGTTTCTCCTCTAACGATATTACAAAAGCTTTCTTTTAGGTTTTATGATACTTAAAATTGAAATCTAATGTTTATATAGGCAAGGTTGAAGAGAAAGTTTAGGAAAGAAATTAGCCAATTTATTTAGATAATGTCATTTTTTGAATAATTTTATACATGTGATTTTATTTTATATTTAATTACCCAAAATTCTACCCAATAATATTTACTTTCCAAAATTAAAAAATACGTTGAATAGTTTTATACTTACCATAAATAAATGCCATTCCATTTTATATTTACTTACCAATTTCATTTTTAATAATATTTACTTTCCAAATTTGATTTCATAAAATTAACATTTTATGCGTTACTATAGTTGCGGGGACTTGATTATTGATTTTTTTTTCATAGAATGATCGAGAATTCTTTGATGTTGGACTTGCAAATTTAGTATTTAAAAATAAGCTCAATCCAAGATATTTAAAATAAGCTCAATCCCAAATATTTAAAATAAGCTCAATCCAAGAAGAAAAGGGATAATGTTTGTTTATTTAAAAATAAAAAATTGAGCCCTAAAATTAACAAGAAAAATAATCAAGAGAAGAGAATATATATTGTTTATTATTATAACCACTTATTCTTATCGTGACATTATAGAAAATAATTCAATTATAACTTATACTAATTTTGATATGTCCCTTAATTATGATCATTCAATGATCCAAACACGGATTCTACAGAATTCTCTACATTGGCGCAATCACATTTTCCGGAGACACAAGCACATGTAGAAGGAGGTGGGCAACCAGGAGAACCGCACTGGTTTACGCAATCTTTGCTACTCGTGCAATCCAAAGACCTAGCACTCACATTATTCAAAGTACCTGCAAAATTATATTAAAATTCTTAAAACAATCTATAAAAATAGTAAGATAATTTTAGATACCAAAATCTTAATTAAAAATAAATTACTAAAAATTAAATAAGAAAAGTGTGGATAAATATATACAAAGAGTAGAAACGAAGAGGAGGAGCAACAAAACTACAGTCGTGGTTGATGCCTTCATTTTTTGTTTCTCCTCTAACGATATTACAAAAGCTTTCTTTTAGGTTTTATGATACTTAAAATTGAAATCTAAGGTTTATATAGGCAAGGGTGAAGAGAAAGTTTAGGAAAGAAATTAGCCAATTTATTTAGATAATGTCATTTTTTGAATAATTTTATACATGTGATTTTATTTTATATTTAATTACCCAAAATTCTACCCAATAATATTTACTTTCCAAAAATTAAAAAAATACGTTGAATAGTTTTATACTTACCATAAATAAATGCCATTCCATTTTATATTTACTTACCAATTTCATTTTTAATAATATTTACTTTCCAAATTTGATTTCATAAAATTAACATTTTATGCTTACTATAGTTGCGGGACTTGATTATTGATTTTTTTTTTTCATAGAATGATCGAGAATTCTTTGATGTTGGACTTGCAAATTTAGTATTTTTAGTTTTAATATATCTCTTTGTTTATTTTTGTATCGAGACTGTACGGGCTTAAATTTGCCCGGCCCTTCAGAGAACCCAACAACAAAACTCAATTACAAGAACGGCCCAATTCCTACCCATTTTACAAACCAACCCTAACCCAAACCCAAACCCGGATAGCCCAATAGGCCCAACCTAAACCCAAATCTCAACCAAAGTCTAACCTTAGCTCACCCTTGCGCCGTACCCCCCTCCCACGTGCCTCCGTCAGTGTACCCTCCGCCCGATGACCTCTTCCTTGCACCGATACTCATTTTAAGTGTTTTAATATCTTAATTAATAGTTTACGTTACACACAGAAAAATATAATTTATAGATAAATTTATCAATTTAATTATAAAATTATTAATTTTTTTCTCATATACTAATTAAGTTATATTTGTACAACGGTGTTTATCGATAAAAATTAGTTATAATCGATTCGAACCTAAAATACCATACATGATAAATAATTAATTTTACCATTATAATTAAAGAATCAACTAATTTTATGTGAATATTTTAAAAATATATCTAATATTAAAAAATTCACCCACATTGTGGGTGTGCCATAAATCTAGAAATTTTGATGTTTTAAAAATTTTAATTATTACCTAAAAGAAGTTTTAAAACTGAAAATAAATTTAGAAAATAGAGTAAAATTTTGCTATATGTATATATCAAGAATTTAAATAAATTACATTGTAGAATCAATTTGAGGAAATATAATAGCTTTGTTCACTATTTAAATACTGCAGCTTACATAACTTTTTGTGTCGGCATGTGAAAGTATCTCCTTATTTCGAGAGGTAAGCAATATCTTGCTATTGTTATTGCTATTCCTTTATGCAGGTTTTAGAGGATTCCAAAACCTTACTCCAAATATCATCAATTATCATTAAATATTTTTTATCCTCCGTGAAAGTAAACAACTTCTATGCTAATTCTTCTTCCATTTTCTCATTTTTATCTAAATTTTGAAACTAGATAAAATATTTTCTCAATTTTTTTTGGCACCGTTGAGAAAGGTATACCTAAACTAAGTACTTGAAATGACTAATGACTTGGCTATACTGAAATATTTTCTTGGCAAGAGTGATCTTTCCTAGACCATCCATCCCACATATGCAAACAACTTGTAGTGTCAAGAGTTTCCTAGTCAACGAGAAGGGAGATTAATTTCTTGATATCAACATCCAATCCAACAACATTCTTATCAATGATGTGAGGATAAGACTATCTTGATTCTCGGCTTCGAGTTGAAGAACTTGATCCTTCTCCATTATCCCTTAACTTTATTACATCATGTCTTTAATTATCGATTCAATTCTTTAATTTTGACTGTGATTCGACATAGCAAACTTCCCTCTTTAAGAAAATAAGTGATGCAATTTGAAAAACTAAATTCTGACTGTGATTCGACAGAGCAACATCCCTCTTTAAGAAAATAAGTGATGCAATTTGAAAAGCTAACTTTCATTTTAGATGTAATTTTGAGTAAAAAGCTCTCTTTGACATCTTCTGTAACACCCTAAAAATTTCTACAGTAAGATATTATCCTTAATATAGTAAAATAAGGAAATAAAGTGACAAGAAGAGGAAAATTTGAGTTATGTCACTGGGAAGTATATTATGATATACTGATTTAAGAAAGGACTAAATTGTAAAAGTGAGAAAAGTTTTGTGGCCAAGAGTAAATACTCAAAATTTGAGGGATTAAAATGTAAATATGAAAAGTTGAAGGACTAATAGTGCAAATATTTTAAGGGTGGAATGATCTAGAAACCAAGGAAAATTGATGAATTAAGACCAAATTGAATAGGTGAAGAATTATGAGGGACTAAATTGCAATTTTACCAAATTAAGTGATGACTCAAGAATGGAATTTTAAAAGATCACTAAGGGCAAAATGGTCAATTGGAAGAGAGAGAAATCTAGAGACAATGATGATGTTGGAGATATTTTAGATAAATTAAATAAATAAATATTAGTTTATTAATACTTTAAATTGATTTTTAAATGATATTTTATTATTTTATTATTTTATTTAGTATATATAAGGAAAGAAAGATGAAGAATCATCATCTTTTCTTTCACATGCAAACCAACGTGAGAGAGAGGAAGAAGAAAAGAAGTTTTCTTTCTTTATAATTTGGTCCTTCCACCAAAAATTCACCATTTTCACCTAAAAATCAAAAGAATTTTCATAGCTACTAAGAGAGAAAAATGTTAAGGAGACCATGAGGAGTTAGAATATCAAGTTGGATTCAAGAAATAGAAGCTGGACGAGAGAGAAAATCAAGTTAAAGACTAGTATCAATAGAACAAGGTAAGTACATCAATATTTCAATATGTTTTTAAGTTTGTTATTATTGACAAAGCATGGAAATAATGTAATAGTAGAGTTTTCTTACATAAGGTCATTTATTCTTGATATGTTAGTGAAGAGAAAATAAGAGAAAGTGATGAGAAATGGTGTAGAAAAAGAAAATAAGGGTGTTATAACATGGTAATTAATATCTTGCACTAAAACAGTTTTGGACAGCAGCAGTAGTCTAACTTTGAAAAATCATAAAAAATTGTATAAATCTAATTATAGGATGAATAAAACATGAAATTAAATCTTGTTAAATCTAGTTTCTTATAGAATAAATTATGTAAGCAATGGAATTGTAAATCATGAGATATGATGAATTTTGTGAGACAAGGTCAAAATGATTTCGGGTTCCCCTGTTCTGACTTTGTAAAATTAAAAAAAATTGGATAAAAATATTTATGGCCTTAAATTTATATATTTAGAATCCTAAATGAGTCTATTTTCAATAGAAACAAACGGGAACATCATTCGAATTCTGTATGAGGAGATAATTAATTTTTAGTGAAGAAGGGTCACAACTGTCAGACAGCAGAATAAGGGTGAGTTTAAAGAATAAACTGTACTTATTGGTTAAAGCAAAAATTATGAAAATTTTATGGAAATAATATATACGAGTCTAGTTTCAGGTAAAATTATCGGATCTTAATTTGGAGTTCTATCTCTCCAGATATAAATAATTTAGTGATTATGACGCAGATAGACAGCTTGAATATTCATAAAAGTAAATAATAAAAATTATAGATAATGTTACTTACAAGTGTGTATATACATTAAGGATGTGGAATGGAGAAGAGGAGTAGGAAAAATATGTATGAATATTCATCTAGCATGGCTAATTTTCATATTTTAGGCTCAGGGACTAAATTGAATAAAAGTAAAACTTTATGGGTAATTTTGTAAAAATGTCAGAAATGACCAAATTGCATGAAATGGATTATTTTATTATTTAAATTATAAAATTGAATGAAATTATTAATTTAGTTCAAGATCAGGGGAAAACATGTTTTAGGGATTAAATTGAAAAGAGTTGAAATTATGGAAAATTCTGATATTTTATAGAATTCATGGACTGTTATCAATATGTATGAGAATAATAGCTAGAAATAAGGATTAAATTGCAAGAATTTTATTTTCCTGACCCTAAGGATGAAATCGTCATTAATTAAAAGTTTAGGGGCAAAATGGTAATTTTGCCTAGAGCATTAATTAAATGCATTAGAATATGAAATGAATGAAAATGATGATCAAATTTATTTATAAAGATCCGGACGACTCAAATACGAGACTTGATCGTGGAAAATAAAAATATCGGATTAATGAAATTATAAACACAAACAAGCAATGAGGTAAGTTTGTGTAACTTGAATTGTATTTTTAAATACTTGAAATATGTGGTTATGTGATGAAAATATGATTTGAATGTTCAATTCATGATAATTGATGAAATATTGATAATACTCGATATAAATTGAAAATAAATCCCGGTTGAATGGAATGGAATTCGATGGATCATTGGAAAAGGAATTGATGGTAAAAAGGATCTAGCCCGAACGGGTGATCCTATTCTGATATAGCCCTCCCGAAGAATACGTGTAAAATAGATTTAGCCCGGATGGGTAATCTGAATTAGGGTCTGAATTTAGCCTGGACTGGTAATTCAGATCCAAACTCATTAGAGTAATTGTCGCTGCGAGGATTTAGCTCGACCGGTAATCCCGACAATACTCTATGAGTTTATATTAAAGGGATTTAGCTCGATCGTAATCCCATTGTAAGGATGAGGTTCGCGGGAGTGTGCTTTCTGAAATGAAATGTGTAAGACCATGGTTGAAAGATACCATGGCAACATGATATGAAATGTGTAAGACCATGGTTGAAAGATACCATGGCAACATGATATGAAATGTGTAAGACAATGGTTGAAAGATACCATGGCAACAGGATATGAAATGTGTAAGACCATGGTTGAAAGATACCATGGCAACATGATATAAAATGTGTAAGCCGCTATAAGGATGAGGTTCGCGGGAGTGTGCTTTCTGAAATGAAATGTGTAAGACCATGGTTGAAAGATACCATGGCAACATGATATGAAATGTGGAAGACCATGGTTGAAAGATACCATGGCAACATGACGGGAATGAATAAGACCATGGTTGAAAGATACCATGGCAACCTGACAGAAAATGAGTAAGACCATAGTTGAAGACACTATGACATCATGTCAAAGATAAATAAGACCGTGGATGGGAGACGCGATGACATCTATTGAACAATTGATATTCAGGTAATATGTATCAGATGACGAATAGTTATATGAAATGGTTGTGTGAAATGTTTACAAGAACTGGTCATATGGAAATGTATGTACAAAATAGTTGTATGAAATAATTATGAAGATAGATAAACAAAATAAGAATAAGTACATGGAATATAATTTATGTTAAGTTTGATATAAACTTTACGGAACAAATATACATAAAATAAATGGAAATGATGGAGTATGAAATATTGATATAATGAAATGATTGATATATACTTATGAAGAAACGGTAAGAGAATGATATGTTTCATGACATGTACATATATGATTATTTTTGATATGTTGATACAAGGAAATTATGTAAGTAAAGACAATTATTAAACTCAAGCGTGACATGTCCAGAAAATAAGTATATCAATGTTGAATTTATATGAAATATGTGCAAGTATACTAACAATGATGTTGTTTGACGCTTAGACAAGTGTCAAGCTATTGATAGAATGATAACATGTTTAATTATAAGAAGCATTGAAATGGTAAATACTTAGATGAAAATATTTAAGATTTTGCGAAATTTTTTTATGATCCCGATTTAATTCCGGTTGGTTTTTAATGTATGTTTGGGGCTTCAAGGGCCCAATAGAGAGACATTATGATTATTTTCAAAATATCAATAATAAATGACTCAGAATTATCTGAAAATGTTCAATAAACTCCTGTAATGCCTTGTACCTATTCCGGCAATGGATACGAGTAGGGGGTGTTACATCTTCGGCATTGTAAGCCAACTCTCTGATCTCAGTAACATACGTAGGCACCACCTCATTGTCTAACTTTTCTTGCATCAGCCACTTTTAAGAAGCCTTGCATCTATTTCAGCTCCCTTACTAAACTCTCAACTTGGTGATCAACGACGGATTACTTGTTGAGTTAGCATGCCAATTGCTTCCAGAACAGAGGATACAGAACACAAATCCATAGATTTTCTCTATATTTTCAACACTGATTTTTCTCATATGTATGTATTGCTTCTTCCCAGGAAAACAAATAGAAAGAAGCAATTCATCCATTTTTTTTAATTTAATTTTTTATCTCTCTTAATTTTTTGTGCAATTTATAAAATCAACCCAAAATAAATGAAAAAGTTAATACTTGTTAACTTTATTGATATGTCATAGACATGAAGTGATATATTGACGCCACATTAACAATTAATTATGTAGCGACACAAAAAATTTTGCTTTCAATCGCTAATTGAGGTGACTTATCGGAAATTTGAAAACCGATTTTTGATTTTATTTAAAAAGGGAGTCGCCACCGATCTTTTTTCTAAGTGTGATCGGACACCTAATAAATTATCCTTTTTTTTTAAAAGAAAACTTATTCTTGAACAAAAATGAAGGCTGAATTTAGGTCTACGTGAAAATCCAGAGAAAAATAGGGTCCGGGAGTCGGTTACGCGCGAGGAAGGTATTAGCACCTTCGCGACGCCCAATATTGGTATCTTGTTAAACATATGTTGTCTTGGTTTTCAAAAATACGAGTTCAATGTAAGATTTAATCGTGATCCTATTGAAAAGACGAGAAATTTTAAATTTTGATTTGTTAGAAAGGCGTTCCATTTTCAACACTAGCCGATATGATTCACCCAACATAGGGATGAAATCAACGACTTAGTGTTAAACCGATATGTTGCCTCATGTATTGAAATTAATTAGAAAACAAGAATAAGATTTTCGACGTAATGCAAAGCAAAATTGATATGAAATAAAAATAAATAAATGGAAGAGCTAGAAATATATTGAAGCAAATAATAAATGTGACAATAATATTAAAAACGATAAAGATGTATGCGATATTAAACGTAATAGTAGAATTAAACATGAAAGGTAAACAATGAATGTACAGGTATACACATATAATAATGGTTAATATGATTATGAAAACATGATATTAAAAATATTAACGATGCTATATATACGTATATAATATGGTGTTAAAATACATACATCATATAGATATTAAAATATATACATAAGATAGTACAAAAACATTAAAACGTATATATACATGACGTACATAATATGGTAAAAAATCTATGTAATATAGTATTGAAAATATATACATGACATGTATAAAGATATAATATTAAAAGATACATATACGTAATATATATATAATAAAAACATGCATATATATTATAGTACTAAAATATTTACATAGTATACGCCTATTAGAAATAATAATAATGTTAAAAAAACAACTATTAATACTACATAAATATACACACATATACATATATATATTTAAAAATTACGTAATAATAATAAAATACGTACATACTATATATATACATATAATATAGTTATTAAGAAAATACATACAATATATAATATTAAGAATATATATAATAATATGGTATTAAAAATATAGTATTGTAAAAACATAATATATACATATAAGTATTGATTTTTTTGTTTAAAAAATAATACTAACAATAGTAATAATAAAATACTAATAAATAATAGATATAGTAATAATAAGAACGATAAACGACGACGAGGAAAATAAAATAATAAAAGAAAATTAGTAACGCTATGTATACGTAAACATAATATAATAAGAATATTAAAATAAAGTAATTAGAAAATAATACTATGTACAAAAATATATACATAATATGGTATTAAAATATACATACATATATAACATAGTATTTAAGAATGTATACATAAGATGATATAAAATACATACATGGAATAGTATAAGAAATATATTACTAATGACATTAAATATATATATATATATATAATATAAAATATATATAATATACCTATATTATAAATGATAGTAAAAATTTCATACACTACATAAGTACATACATATATATATAAATAATAATAATGTTAGAAATATACCATATAGTATTAGAAATATACATAATATATATGCATATTAGAAATAAAAATAATGCTAGAAACACCTATTGATAATGCTACATAAAAATATTTATATATATATATATATATATATATGTGTGTATTAAAGATATATGCACATATATAATTAAACTTATACTACTATTAATAATAAGAAGAAGAAGAATATAAATAATAGTGAATGTAATAGTATTGAATAATATTGCAAATGATTAATTTAATAATAAAGAAATGAAAATAAGTCAAAAGGACTAAAATTGATTGAAGGACAAAATTCTGGGGCAGATTTAAAAGGGAAATAAAGAGGAAGGGACTTATTAGAACGCGGATAAAACTGTGGGAGGCCAAAAGCACAATAAACCCATTTGCCCCAAAACGCGCAGTATTTGGGGACTAAATCAGAAATCGAAGTAAACTATTGGGCCAAATTGAAAATAACAACAAATTTGATTGTAAAATCATAAAATGCGGAAGGGCCAAGAGCGCAATTAGCCCTTCTGCTATAAAAAACACGCGGATCCTAGTGGGTCGGGTCGGGTCGGTCCGACCGGGGCCAAAACGACGTCGTTTTCTTTTAAACGGGGGGGACCAAAACGCACTGTTTTGGTCCCTATAAAAGACAAAAAAAAAAATTTAAAAAATCATTTGAACGAGGGAAAGAAAAAAAAAAGGGAGAGGGGGAGGGAAGAGATTTTCGGCCATGGGCCGGTCATTGGTCCGATCGCCGGACCGTCGCGGTGGCCAGAAAAGGTAATTTTTTTCTTTTTTCTTTTTAATTATTTGTTTTATTTTTTTATGTTTTAATATATATATGTGGGAAAATAGGCCCAAAAACGAAACTAAAATAGGAAAAAAAAGAAAAAAGAAAAAAAAGAAATTACCTTAGGTTCTTAAGCTTTCGATTTTGGTATCCTTGGTCTTCTGATTTGGTATTATGCTTATGCTTTAGTATCACTGGAATTGCTATTCTGTCTTTTGTTTTTAGAATCGAATGTTTTCCTTTTTTTATCAAAAAATTGCCGACTCCTTTACATTTGTTTTTGATGGCTTTTATAGCCTTTACAAGCCTTTTCTATTATTTACTGTCTTTTCATCTTAATTCCTTGCAGGTGCAGAGGGATGGTGGCCATAGTGGTGGTGGCAGAGGGTGGTTGGGGGCAGAAGGCAAGTGGGGAGGCTAATTCGGCTAAGGGCTGATTAGGGTTAGGGTGGTTAGGGTATTGGGCTTGAACTATGTTGGGTTTGGGTTGTTGGGGTTATTGGGCTGATGTAATTGGGGTGGGTATTAGGTTGGAATGGGTTGTTTTGTATTGGGTTAGTGGGTTTAGGTTGGAATGGGTTTAGTTTTGTTTAGGTTTAGTTGTAATGTATTTGGGCTGGGGCAAATTTTAAACGGGCCCAAAATTGGCCTACAATAAATTAATTTAAAAATTTTAAAAATTCAGAAAAATTCAGAAAATTTATAAAAATAAATTAAAAATTATTAAAATAATTAATATGTAGTTTACCACCTAAACTTATATGTTGTCATTAGGGTTGGTATTTTTACACTAACATGAAGTGACACATTGACGCCACATTAACAATTAATTAAATTTAAAAATTTAAAAAATCAAAAAATTATAAAAATAAATTAAAATTATCAAAAGAATTAATGTGTAGTTACCACCTAAACTTATATGTTGTCATCGGGGTTGGTATTTCTACACTAACACTGTTAATTTTACTAACGTGGTATGATACATGATACATAAATTAAAAATATAATTTTTAGATAAATTAGGTACCAATTAAATACTTTTAAACTAATTTAATGTACAAACCATAAACAGTCTATGAAAAGAGATTAGTCGAATGGAAGAAAAGGATAAGGGTTAGAACAAGCAATCTTAGCAAATCCTCAATTAAATATATCAAGCAAGTAAATATAAAATAAGCTCAATCCCAAATATTTAAAAATAATAATAATTAATGTTTGTTTAATTTGCATAATTAGTTGGTTTAAAAATGGTAATGATAATTAATAAAAAATGGTAAAGATAAATAATTTTTGCATGATACTTTTATTTTGTTAATTTAATTATTAGTATGTATTTAAAAATAAAAAATTGAGCCCTAAAATTAACAAGAAAAATAATCAAGAGAAGAGAATATATATTGTTTATTATTATAACCACTTATTCTTATCGTGACATTATAGAAAATAATTCAATTATAACTTATACTAATTTTGATATGTCCTTTAATTATGATCATTCAATGATCCAAACACGGATTCTATAAAATTCTCTACATTGGCGCAATCACATTTTCCGGAGACACAAGCGCATGTAGAAGGAGGTGGGCAACCAGAGAACCGACTGGTTTACGCAATCTTGCTACTCGTGCAATCCAAAGACCTAGCACTCACATTATTTAAAGTACCTGCAAAATTATATTAAAATTCTTAAAACAATCTATAAAAAATAGTAAGATAATTTTAGATACCAAAAATCTTAATTAAAAATAAATTACTAAAAATTAAATAAGAAAAGTGTGGATAAATATATACAAAGAGTAGAAACGAAGAGGAGGAGCAACAAAACTACAGTCGTGGTTGATGCCTTCATTTTTGTTTCTCCTCTAACGATATTACAAAAGCTTTCTTTTAGGTTTTATGATACTTAAAATTGAAATCTAATGTTTATATAGGCAAGGTTGAAGAGAAAGTTTAGAAAAGAAATTAGCCAATTTATTTAGATAATGTCATTTTTGAATAATTTTATACATGTGATTTTATTTTATATTTAATTACCCAAAATTCTACCCAATAATATTTACTTTCCAAAAATTAAAAAATATGTTGAATAGGTTTATACTTACCATAAATAAATGCCATTCCATTTTATATTTACTTACCAATTTCATTTTTAATAATATTTACTTTCCAAATTTGATTTCATAAAATTAACATTTTATGTTACTATAGTTGCAAGGACTTGATTATTGATTTTTTTCATAGAATTATCGAGAATTTTTTGATGTTGGACTTGCAATTTTAGTATTTTTAGTTGTAATATATCTCTCAGTTTATTCTTGTATCGAGACAATTTAGAAGATTTAAATTATTATTTCTATAGAGAAGATGAATACTTAGCTACAATTTTTAGTGTTCAAATTTAGATTTCTGTTAATATTTTTAAAAAGTCAAAATATGAGGCTATCACGTAGCACTATACTATTGGTCGTCAGTGCCATATTAGTATACATTAACAATAATAAGATATCTCCGTATGTATTAACCTTAATTAAATTAGTGTTACATGAAAATATAATTACAATTATAATTACATTTATTTAAAGCAGGAGTCGTGTAATTTTTTAAATCACATCAACATATCTTTATTCTAATAAAGTGGTGCACAAACACACAATCCAAGAGAATTGAGTCTCAAATATGGGATCAGTAATGAATCACAGTCACATCAAAATCAACGATAACAGTGGTAGCATTTAGAAAAAAAGTCTTAAGTAGTGCAAACCCTTTTGCCATCCTAAATTTTCCTCTTCCTCCGACCACCGCAACCTCACGTTCAGTCTCTGTTATCGGATTCCTCGAAAATAGGCTTATAGAGCTGCCGTTGAACTTACCCGTAGTAAATCCAAAATCCACATACATCACACCGGTGGTTGTATTTCCACCAACCATGAGTGCAAGGCCCTGAGCATTGCCAATCACCTCAGAGTTATCCTCAGGACCTATCTTTAGAATATCATCAATGGCATATAGGGTACCAAATGGGAGTGATGAGATGTTAGCTTGGGCTACCTCCACCGCTGTTGGGTTTTTACCGCCTAGAGTTTCATGCAAAAAGAAGTGAAGATGGGTGACCTTGACCGCCTTGGTGTCATATGGTAGGCTTTGCGAGTAGTATTGGCTCTGCACTGTCACCTTGGAGAGGCAGACCATGAGAAACCAAGTCAATACCAATGTTCCTTTCATTTTGTTACTTCATTTTTTGTTAAACAAATAGAAACTTTATACTGAGAAAGCAGAAGGTAGTAGTGGGTACATAATTAGCCGGCTGAAATTGGAATATTTGAATAAATAAGAATTTCATCACTTTGTAATTTCCATAGTCAACGTCTTGTCTACAATCCACTTGCTGTTAATCAATTTTAGATTGGAAGTTGACTTTTTTTATTTACTAGTCAAAGTAAGAATGTAATCATTTGAAGGTAACAGCCTAGCCACAAGGTTAGTTACAACAACAAAAGAAGGCATACAGTACTGGGACAGGTTCTAACTAATCAGTCAGCTACCATATTCACTTCTCTGAACACATGCTAGAATTTGACAGTCGAAATTGGCCGGCATTATTCTTTTATCCTTCGAATCTGAGTTATTGACGGGGCTTCCTCTGTGACATCCTCAAGCATATCAATTGCAATCTTGCTATCACATTCACTTATTACTATAGAATAGTTCCTTAGCCGAGCTATTTATAAGCCATGAAGTATTGCCCATAATTCCGCCGTAAGCACAGAACCTCTCCCAATAAATCTTCTATAACCTGCAATCCACTTACCATAGGAATCCCGTAACACTCCACCTATCGCAGACCAGATCCCATTTACATTTGCAACACCATCAGTATTTATTTTAATCCAACCATGACAGGGAGGCCTATATTTAACCTGAAAACTTCGACTGGTCGTACTTGTGCTTTCCATTTTTATTGCATTGCAGAGACTAATGGCAAAACATTCTGCCCTTCTAAGAACCTCTTCAGTGGCTGGACTCTGCTGGAAAATAGTTTTGTTCCTATTCTTCCACAAAAACCAGCAAGCGACAGCAAACATTACACCCCAATCTACTGTCCCCGAATTCAAAGCAAACTTATTTCTCAAGCTAGCAAGCACCCATTCGGTCAATTCCATTCCAAAGAACTGATATGAGCAGCTGGAGGGAATCAAGTTTAACCAAACACCTGTAGCAATCGGACAGTCACGCAAAATGTGTAAAACAGATTCCTGAGAGTCACCACAATCCACAAATGGAGCAACCTGTTTCATCGGTTAGGCCTCTCTTGATTTGTTAAGAGCTTTTGTCTCATAACCAAACATAGAAAATGTTTTATTCTCGGGTCCCAAACGACTTTCCAAGAAGAACTAGCTGAATCAGTATCTATTTGGACTAGATTTCTGTAGGCTTCCCTCACGGAGAATCTGCCTGAGACACTAGTTTTCCATAAGCATTTATTCGTACCCAACTCATCATTCGCTGGAGGACAGACTGCAATGAATTCCAACAGTTCCCTATCAAAGCATGGACGCAACATGCACCAATTCCATCGACCAGCCAAAAATACATTAAGCCTGGTTTAGTTACTGGTGTAATAGTGAAACCAAAATTCTTTTTAGCAGGGTCTGAATTTAATTATATTTTTTATAGATCATAATGTAAGTTTATTATATATTAATTTATAATTTTTTTATTTTTAAAATGATTAAATAGATTTTTTTATTTTATTTTAAGGGGGTTAAAGTGTAATTTTATTATATTAATTTATAATCTTTTATTAAAAATTTCATTTTGAAGGGTAAAATGCAATTCAATATATATATTAATTTTCAACAAAATTGACTTGATGATATTTGAGAAAATAGAGAGAATTTTAAATTATGCTTGTAACTAAAATTTTATTGGGTGTTTCATTGGGTCATTAAGGCTTCAAGTAGATGAATTTCATCATTGTTCCACGAATCGAGCCAGTTTAAATGGATTAAATGAGTTCCATTTGACTAATTGACCTCTAAAAGACAATTTATGCGCATCCATCATGAGTTTTAATCCGTAGCTCATGATATTCTCTTCCACCCATTCTTGTGATACTCTCGTCTTGTCTTAAAAATGACACTAGTTTGACTTGCCCATCCCATCAGTTGGGATTAGAGATGTTCATGAGTGGGGTTGGAATGGGTCTATACATGATATTAACATATTATATGATTGCTCAAGCTGGATCCGATTAAAATATGGGCCTAAAATTTGCCTAAGTCAATCCATGTTTGTAAATGATTAGCTTAAGTCCATTTTAGGTTCGTCTACATTATTTTTAAAATTAATAATTTTATATATTTTTATTTATTAAAATTTTATATATAGTCCACCTTAACAATTTTATTCCTTATATACTACTATAGATTTAATTTTTATGTGTTATAAATTACATAATATATAAAAATAAAATAACGAAAAAGGATACATCTCAAAACTATACATGAATTATGGTTTAATGTATAATTATATATCTGAAATTTTGATTTGATCCAATTCTTGTAAATTATGAATACAATTATTGATATAACATTATTTTATGTTTATATATTACATACACAAATAATTATATTTATCCAATCTAAAAATAAATTGATGTATTTATTTCTTTAAATGTGTAAGATTAAATCAAAATTAAAATTTCAAGTATATGTTTGAACCAAAATTAGAGTTTTACATGTATAATTGCACCAAATTAAAATTCATATGCACAATTACACATTAAATCAAAGTTCATGTATAATTTTGAGATTTACCCCTAATATAAAACATTACTAACTTAAAAATGGGTCGAGTCAGGCCGAGCTTAGGCATTGAATATTCAAACTCAAGACTGGCCTAAATTTTAAACAAGCTTAAATTTTTTACATAAACCCATTGTTGGACCTTCTTAAATTTCAAATAAACTTTTGAACTTGAACAGATAACTTGCCATATAAACAACATGGTGGGAAGGGAATATATAATAAGTGTCATATTAGTGGGCTTAATAGATATATCTCTTTGGAAGTTGTTAGATTTTATGCTCATTAATTTATTTAAATAATAAGGTTAGAGGCCAATTTGGATTTTGGGATCCTTTTTGTGAAATAAAATACAAATTTTCCATTTATTCAATTATTTTTTAAGGTAATTTCCATTTATTTATAAAAATGGATATATAAATATAGTGATACCAACATAGTAAAGACCGCCACTAAATTAAAATTTCCTAGTCAAACATCTTAGAAAAAAGCAACTGTAAAACAAGAAAAAAGGAAATTGGGAAAATGGTTCCAAAGTTTGCCCAATTGTTTGTCTCAACATTGCTGCTATTAACTCCATTGCTATCTCTAGCAGGTAAACCCTTTCTCAATCTTCAATTTTCAGTCCATTTTATCTTTTATTGATGTGTTAATGTTGCAGATGGTCGAGATATTGGTGTTTGCTATGGATTAAATGGAGATAATCTTCCATCTCCAAATGAAGTAATTAATCTTTACAAAAGATGTCAAATTGATAATATTAGGATCTATCAGCCGTACCCTGAAGTGCTCGAAGCATTAAGAGGATCGGGAATATCAGTGACGATCGGTCCGAGAAATGAGGACATAGCGAGCTTCGCAACGAGCCAAGATGCAGCCAATGATTGGGTTAACACTAACATCGTCCCATACGCGGACGATATTTTATTCAGATGGATCACCATAGGCAACGAAGTTATTCCAGGACCATTAGGCTCAAATGTCCCTGCTGCCATGAACAACATCCGAAATGCACTTGCCTCGGCCGGGATAACCTTGGCTAAGGTCACAACCGTACTCCCTGGAACTGCCCTCGCAACCTCGTATCCTCCATCTGCTGGTGCTTTCGGAAGTGATATAACGGAGACTATAACCGGTATTGCTGCGATCCTGGCTCAACAGGATACACCCATTTTGATCAATGTATACCCTTACTTTGCCTACTCATCGGATCCTTCTCATATTTCTGCCCAATACGCCATGTTCACTTCTACTGCGCCTGTGGTGATCGATGGAAGCTTCCAATATTTCAACCTCTTTGATGCCATGGTTGATGCTTTCAATGCTGCACTTGAAAAGATCAACTTTGGCAACGTGAAAGTCGCTGTAGCCGAGACCGGATGGCCAACAGCCGGAAATGAGCCCTACACGAGTGTGGCCAATGCTCAAACTTACAACCGTAACCTGCTGAATCATGTGATGCAGAACGGGACACCAAGAAGGCCTGACTATATAATGCCCACATTTTTCTTTGAGATGTTCAATGAAGACTTGAAGGGAAATGTAGTTGAGCAGAACTTTGGATTCTTCTACCCCAGCATGCAACCTGTCTATCCTTTTTGGTGATTTCAATATTGCTTTCAAAATTATGGTAATTTGATTTTGTATTTAATAATTTAATGCTTTTTAATTACATCATAGCTCAAAGAATAAAGTCTATGAAAAGGGATAGGGTTAGAACAAGCAGTCTTTGCAAATCCTCGTTTAAATAAGATGAGCTCAATCCTAATATTAAAATAAAATTTATTAATGTTAATTTGCATTTTTTCATGATATTTTTATTGTTGTTAATTAACAAATGAAACAAAAAGAAAAATTGGCAAGAGAATACAATATAAATATTATTTATAATTATAATAACTTATTCTTATTGTGGCATTTTAGTAGATAATTTAATTATAATTTATAATAATTTCAATATGTTCTTTAAGTATGACCGTTTAACGGTCCAAATACGGATTCTACAGCAATTTCTATATGGGCGCAATCACACTTTCCAGAGACACAAGTACATGTAGCAGGAGCTGGACAACCGGGAGAACCACACTGGTTTATGCAATCTTTACTGCTCTTGCAAATCAAAGACCTAGCATTCACATTATTTAAAGTACCTGCAAAAATATATTAAAATTCTTATAAATAGTAATTTAATTCTTAGTGCTTCATGGTAAATTTAGATACCAAAATCTTATTTTTAAAAATAAATTACTAAAAGTTAAATAAGAAAAAGTGTGTGGATAAATACATACAAAGAGTAGAAACGAAGAGGAGGAGCAACAAAACTATAGTCGTGGTTGATGGCTTCATTTTTTGTTTCTTCTCTAACAAAATTATAAAAGCTTTCTTTTAGGTTTTATGATCTTTAAAATTGAAATCCTAAGGTTTATATAGGCAATAGTGAAGAGAAAGTTTAGGAAAGAAATTAGCCATAATCTCATTTTTTTGAATAATTTTATACTTACCAAAATGTGATTCTATTTTATATTTACTTACCTAAAATTCTTCCCAATAATATTTACTTTCCAAAATTAAAAATACGTTGAATAATTTTATACTTACCATCATAATGTCATTCCATCTTATATTTACTTACCAAGTTCTTTTTTTTCAATAATAATTATTGTCGAAACCATTTTAAGAAAAACGGGGTCGACTTTAGTTTTGAAAATGAAAACAAACAATGGAGTCGCCATCAATCCTTTTTGATGAAGTGTGATCAGTTCACCTTAAATTAATCATTTTAATAAAAGTTAAGATTTACTAAAACGATAATTTTTGGTCTACGAGAATCAGAAAATGAGTTTGGGAGTCGGTTACGTACGAGGAAGAATTAGCATCCTCGTGATGCTCAAAAATTGGTACCTAGTTGATTAATTAGTGTCTTAGTGTCGAAACTTTGAAAACTTGAAAGACTTTAAAATACAATCCCTCTTTTTGTAGAAACACTTGAATGTTAAAGACATTCTCGTCTCGAAATAATAAAATGTCTCATCTAGTAAGTTAGGACACAACATCTTGAATTTTCGAGAACGAGCTTGCCTTTTATTTAAAATTTGTGTATTTTAACCTATTAAAAGGGTATTCGATCTTGAGAGTAAACGAGAAGAATCGAAACTCAGTAAGTTAGGGCACAATATCTTGAATTTCTAAGTACCGAATATTGCCTTTGTTTGCAAAAATCTTATCTCGAGGTATCAAGATATCATATCCAGTAAGTTAGGACACAACACCGCGTATCTCTGAGAATAAGCACTTTATTCAAAACTCGTGTTGCGATTTTAAAAGAATATTTCGTAATTTAGGTTAAATGAGAAAAATCGAAACCCAGTAAGTTAGGACACGATTTCTTGAATTTCCAAACACGGATATCGCTTTATTTTAGAAAACACAATTGTATGTGTCGAGTAAAAGACTAATGTAATTATGACTTTATGGTAAAATGAGAAAACAAATTATAATGCTAATATGTGCAACAAAGAACATAGTAAACGTAATAACATAAATAACGATGACAAGTGTAAAATAATCAATACAATAAATAATGGGTTAATAAAAACAATAAGTGAATAAACAAAATTATTTGATGAGATAAAAAAGGCTCGAATAACAAATAATAAAAAGCTAAGCACATAAATGAGAGAATAATAAAAAAGATTAAATAGAACAGACAAAAAAATGATAATAAGAATAATAATAATAAAACAAAAGAATAATGAAAATGATACCAGAATAATGAAAATGATACCTTAATAATGATATGGTAATAATAATTGTAACAGCCTAATTTTTAGTGGTGTCGAAACAGTGATTCGAGATCACTAAATCCGACAAATGAGTAGGAAATATTATTAATTTAGTGAGTATAAGTTAAATGTGAAGTTAGGAAAAATTTTGAAATAGTGAATAGTGTACTAAAAATAAATACTAAAATAATTAGAATAAAAAACGAGGTATCGAGACCTCGGAAATTTTAAATCGAGCCATAAATATTTTTATAAATATTTATGGATCAAGAAATTTTAAAGTTCTGATAGTTAATTGAACAAAAAAGACTAAATTGTATCAAATGCAAAATTGTGGGAAATGATTAAATAGCTTAAATGATAAAAGAAAGAGGGTTTAAAAGGAAAATAGACCCAAGGTCTATTTGGGCTGGACGGCAAGAGCATGAAATCAGCAAGAAAATAAGGAGAATTAAGGGCGAAATTAGAAAATTGCAAAATTTACTTAATAAAGCTAGGACTAAAGTGGAATTATCTAGATTTCTCTTTATTTTTCTGCATTCTCATCAGCAAAAACTCCATGGAAGAGTTCTATTAAGCTGGTTTTTCATATTTTTACTTCAAGTAAGTTCAATTCTTGATTATTTCTTGAAATTTTTGTGTTTTTATGACTTTTACAAATAGGTCCACTTGTTGAATTCATTAGTTTTTGATTCTATGAAAGAAATTGAAAGTTTCTATGAATATGTGCTGGAAGTATATGATGATTTGGCATGGAATTAGAGCTTAAAATTGTTTATATGCTGATTTTTTTGAAAGAATTGAATAGAAAGTGAATGTTTGGGACCTAATTGTAAAAGAGTTTGAAGTTAGAGTTTTATGTGGAAATTATGAATTTAAATAGTTATGAAATAACTTATAATGTCTAGGAAAGGTATTAATTGAGAAAATTATCTTAATTGAGAGGTTAATTGAGCAAGGACTGAATTGTATGAATTGTGAAATTTGGGGCAAAATGGAAATCAACATTTTGCACTAAAACTGTTTTGGACAGCAGCAGTAGTCTAACTTTGAAAAATCACCAAAAATTGTAGAAATGGAATTAGAGGATGAATAAAATATGAAATTAAAGCTTATTGAGTCTAATTTCTTATAGAAGAAATTATGTAAGCAGTGGAATTGTAAATCATGATATATGATAAATTTTGTGAGACAAGGTCAGAATGATTTCGGGTTCCCCTGTTCTGACTTTGTAAAATCATCAAAAATTGGATAAAAATAATTATGGGATTAAATTTATATGTTTAGAATCCTAAATGAGTCTATTTTCAAGAGAAACAAATGGAAACATCATTCGAATCCTGTACAAGGAGATAATTAATTTTTAGTGAAGAAGGGTCGGAACTGTCAGACAGCAGAATAGGGGGGACTTCAATGAATAAACTGTATTAATTGGCCCAACAAAAAATTATGAAATTTTTATGGTAAGAAGATATTTGAGTCTAGTTTTAGGGAAAATTAGCGGACCTCAATTTGGAGTTCCGTAGCTTCAGATATAAATAATTTAGTGACTATGACACAGGTGGATAGCTTGAATATTCACATAAGTAATTAGTGAAAATTATGGATAAGGTTACTCACAAGTGTGTTATTTATACTAAGGATGAGGATGGAGAGGAGGAGGAGGAAAAATATACATATATATATGAATGACTCGTGTATAAATTGATCACATGCCCGATTATAAACGATAAGTGTTGAATTAGAAATAATATAATGACTTATTTGGAATATTTATTATGAAATTATGATTATCGTTATAATACAAAAATCGAACTTCTGAGTTTATATGGCTAAATTTTAGTGATCATTTGTTAATTTTATGAATTTCATGATGTGTTATTTCATATGTATTGATGATAAAATCGTGAATAATGTAAAAGCATGAAAATTGAATAAATAATCAAATTGAGCATTTCAGTTCAGTGACAAGATGAATTGAAGGAAAAGACCATGGTTGGACCATGGCAACAAGTGATAAGTGATAGCTTCGGCTACACTTACCTGATCAAGGACAAATGAAAGTGATAAGTAATAGCTTCGGCTACACTTATCAGGACAAATGAAAGTGATAAGTGATAGCTTCGGCTACACTTATCTGATCAATGACAAATAACAAGTGAAAAGTGGTAGCCTAGGCTACCTGATCAGTGAAAAGTGGTAGCTTCTGCTACCTGATCAGTGAAAAGTGGTAGCTCCGGCTACCTGATTAGTGAAAAGTGGAAGCTCCGGCTACCTGATCAGTGAAAAATGGTAGCTCTGGCTACCTGATCAGTGATTAGTGGTAGCTTCGGCTACAAGTGACAAGTGATTTCCGTATAAGACCATATTTGGGATATTGCATCAGTAAGATATGTGATTCGTGTAAGACCATAGCTGGGTTATGGCATCAATATGTGATATGTGATTACGTGTAAGACCATAGCTGGGCTATGGCATCGATATATGAATATGTGTAAGACCATAGCTGGGCTATGGCATCATTATCTGAAGATGTGTAAGACCATAGTTGAACTATGGCATCGAGAAAACGAAGTACTCAATTCCGTAAGATGTTCGCTAATTTGAAGAAGTTTGGTAAGTATTACATAGAATTATGTGACATAAGGAAATACGAGTTGATGAGACATGAGCATAAAACTTGGTTGATGAATGAGTTCATTTGTGATTATATATTTCTACGCCTTGAGTGTATTATCCGTATGAATTGGTATTCCAAATGAGTTAATGAGAAAACTTCTAGTATGAAATAATCTTAGTTCAAAATGAAATATCATGAAAACGTACTTGAAATACATTGGTATGTCTTGTATATGCTATTTGAATTCATAAATGTGGAAAGTAAATGTATGTGGAAATATGAGAATGGAATTTATTGATGAATACGTACATCCAAATTTATATGATAGATTTTAGTGAATATTGAAATTGGGCTCAATAAGTGATTTGGCAATTTAAATCGTGATTGGTAGGAAGAGTTAATGAATTTCATATTTATGAACTGTTACACGTATTTGTCTGAAATACGAGGAAGTGATGGTAATTGATACATAGAAATATGAAACTATGATATATATATAAAAACATGGAATATGTTTGATAAATGTGTTCATTCATAATTATGGAATTATGTACCTCATATGTGCTATTTGCATAAAGATGATATTTCAAATACTTTGGTGAATAAAGCTTAAATACTTTGGTAAATAAAGCTTAAATATGAAATAGTATGAAATCGAAACAAATTGTTATGAAAATATATTTAAATTATCTGTAAGTGTTTCGTGCTTCTCGATAATGCCTCCAACTCTATTCCGGCGACGGATACGGGTAGGGGGTGTTACAATAATAGTAATAGAGAACGACAATACATTAATAATAATAATAATAATATATGTTAATAACAATAATAATAATATGTAAAAAAGGAAAATAATAACATAGTAAAAATAATAATAATATGTTAATAAAAATAATAGTAGCATAATAATAGAAAGGTAATGGTAATAAAAATAAAAATAAAAATAATAGTAATAATGATAATAATAATAATAGTAACAGAAAAAAGCAACATAACGATAAAAGTAATAATAATAATTATTATAATAGTAATAATATAAAATTAATGATATAATAATGTAATAATAATAATAATCTTGACAATAGATAATAATAATAAAAGGCATAATAATAATAGTAATAAACAAAAATAGTAATAATAATAATGAAAGTAGTGGAAATAATAATAATAATAATAATAATAATAATAATAATAATAATAAATATAATAATAATGGAAAAATAGCAAAAATAACTAAAAGGATTGAGTTGAACTTAAAATAGGAGTTCGGGGCGAATTTGGAATAAAAATACAAAGAAAAGGACCAGTTTGGCCCGCGGATAACAATGGAGGACCAAAATGGGCAATATCCCATCCTTCCAAAACGCACGGCACCAAGAGGGACCGAACCAGAATCCAGGTCAAATTCGGGGGCAAAATTGAAAAATCAAAAGACTTGATTACAAAGTAATAAAAAGGAAGAAGGACCACGCGCGCAAATTTTCCTTTTTTCAAAAAAACATGCGGATCCTGAGGCGAATGGGTCAGGTCGCGGGTCAGCTATGCCAAACGGCGCTGTTTGGGGCGCTATAGCCCCCAAGTGAAACGACGTCGTTTTGCTTACAATATAAAAGGCTAATTTTTGACAAAAAAATCATTCTGCCATCATTTTAAAAAAAAATCTTAGAAACTCTCTCACTCCCTCTCTCTCGCCCTCTGATCGGAGCCAAAATCCGGCGAGCAGGCCGTCGTATGTCACCGCCGACCACCGAAAGGTGCCTCTTTTTTAATTTCTTTTTGTATTTTTTGATAGGCTTTTAATATGTGTACATATGTGAGGGACTAGATTCAAAAATAGAAAGAAAAGAAAAGAAAAAAAGTCACCTTAGGTTTTTTGGTTTTGATTTTTGGTATTTGGTTCTCTGATTTGAGACAATTCCCCTGCTTTAGTGTTGTTAAAGTCACTATTTTGCTCTCGATTTTAAGAAAGATCGAGTGCTTTTCATTAAAAAAAATGCCGACCCCTACAAAGTGTCCCTGGCTTGGCTTTTTAAAGCCATTTACATATATTGTTTATCACTTTTTGTCTTTTCTTCATTTAATTTTGCAGGTGCAAGTGGGCGACAAGACTAGGGCAGTGTGGAGCAGGTGGCCGACTGGCATGGGGAGATGGGACAGAGGGCAAAGGCGGTAGCAGCTTAGGTTAATTTAGGGTTTTTTTTTGTTTTATTTTCTAATAAATGTATTGGGCTAGGGTTAGGCTAAAATTGGGCATTGCTTTGTTGTTTGGGTGGTTTTGGGTTAGGATAGGTTGGGTTTTGTATTTGATTTGGGCTTGTTAGGTCTGGGCAAATATAGCCCGTTACAATTATTTTTCAGGTCGATTGAGTCTTAGCTCAGTTAGTATCTGTATTGTTGTCAGTGCAAGATGATATAAGTTCAAGTGTGCTAAAACGCATTATCCTCTTATTTAAGGGTTAGGGAGAGGCTATGGATAATCATTGATATTGTATAAAAAAAAAAGACTATTTGAGAAAAAAAATAAAAAATTATTAAGTGTCAAAATAAGGATTGATTTTTTTGTGTATAACGATTGAGACACTTTGTTGGATTATATTGGATTACATTATTTTATTTCATAGGATTAGGATTAGCATTCAATCCCCCAAAATATCAATGGAATCAAAATGCTTAATGCAGGGTAAAGTCAGAAAAATTTTTTAGAGGCCGAAAATAAATTGTAATTTTTACAATAATAATGTAATTTTTTAAAGGATTATATCAAAATTTTATTATTTTTAAGGGGCAAAGTACAATTTTACTTTTACTAGTTTAGAGTTTTAAAGATTTTAAAATAATTAAATGAAATTTTTTCCATTTTAGAGGGGCCGGGACCCTGCCAACCCCCATTTCGCCCCTGGGTTAATGTACCAAATAGTACTGAGTTTAGCATAAATTTTAATGTAGTACTGATATATATATATAATTAAGTATTTATTTTAGCTTTTGTTAAACAAAGTAGTACATAAGTTTAACACCATTAAATTTTAAAATTTTATCTAATCAACACTTGATAAGTGTTTTTATTCAACATTTTATTAAGTTAAAATTTTAATAAAATTTACACAATTTTAGTACACATAATGTAGTATAATATAATATAAAAAAGAAAAGAAAAGAAAAGGAAGTACGAGAGAACTTAGAAAATGAAAATCTTATTTCTTCATGTTGTCCGTGGGTTGGGCCGGGTCGAGACCCAATTCCAAAATAAATTAAATTTGTATTTCTAAAATTTGATACAACACGTAATTAATAAGGTATCGATTTTGATCGAGATGTACAAGAGAGAAATAAATTCAAGTTAGGCGACGACAGTGACATAAGTCGAGACAAAGGTTTCGTGGGGCGAAACAACCCAATAGAGAGACTAGTTGTGAAATAGCCGAGGCATTGAAAAACTTCTAAGGCGAGTCAAATTAGTGTCATCTTTAGGACACGATAAGAGTGTCACAAGAATGGATGAGAGAGAATATCATGAGCCACGGATTAAAACTCATGATGGATGCACACAAATTGTCCATTAGAGGTCAATTAGTCAAATGTGACTCATTTAATCCATTTGAACTGACTTAATTTGTGAAATTATGATGAAGCTCATCTACTTGAAACTTTAATTATCTAGTGAAATACCCTAACAAAACTTGAGTTATCAGGATAATTTAAAATTTCCTATTTTTATCAAATATCCTCAAGTCAAAACAAATTTTAATAAAATTGAATTGATATTGAAATTGAAATTGAATTTTGGTTTAGTTTTAAGATTAAATTAAATGTACAATTTTAAAGTAGGGATTAAACCAAGCAATTTCCAAATGCCAAATTAAATTGAACCATTTTGTATCTAGATTTTCGATCAAATTAATCTTGGTATAATTCTTCATGTTGAACATGAAGGGTGATGGACTTTGAACATTTCTCGGAAAAAAAATTATTTTAAATAATTAATAATCATTTTGAAATAAAAATTCTATTTTCATTTTTAAGTTGATTGTTAATCGAAATTCGTCCAAAATTAATCAATCAACCTTTATATGAATGATTTAGTTTAGAAAATAAATCTAGTTTAAATATATCATCAAGTAAAAATATGATTAGCTCTGAAATTAAATTTTAATTAACGTTTATTTAGTTTGCATAAATTTTTTATATAAAATTCAAAACTATCATTAACTCCTTCACAATATAAGAAGATAAGCGCGTTTTAGCGAGTTTAAATTTATATTATCCTCCGTTAAAAATATTATCAATGCTAATTGAGTTAAAATTCACTCGACGATTTACATAATTAACTAAGTTAAATATGGTGTTGTTAAATAATTTTCTGCATTATATTTTTAATATTTGTTAATTTAATTACGAATGCACTTTTTTTAAAATTTAGTTACCCATACATGCTTTCTAAAAGAAAATTGAGCAACAAAAGTTAACAAATGAAATTTTTGTAAACAAAATTCAAAGAGAATATATATTATATTGTTTATTATAATAATTTATTCTTATTGTGATATTATAGCAAATAATTCAATTACAACTTATACTAAATTCAATATGTTCTTTAAACATGACCATCTAATGGTCCAAACACAGATTCTACGGTAGCTTCTACATGAGCACAATCACACTTTTCGGAGACACAAACGCATGAAGCAGGTGGTGGACAACCAGGGGAACCGCACTGATTTATGCAATCTTTGCTACTCTTGCAAGTCAAAGACCTAGCATTCACATTATTTAAGGTATCTGCAAAAATGACCATTGTTTATACTTCTTACATATATTAAAATCTATAAAAATATTGAAAATTATAAAATAAATAAGAAAAAATATGGATAAATAAATACCAAAAAAAGAAAGGAATAGCAAAAGCAACAAAGCCATGGTTTTGGTTGATGGCTTCATTTTTCTTTTCTCTAAAAATATTGCAAAACTTTTTTTTTTTTAAGGTTGTATGATCCTTAAAAGATGAAATTCTAAGCCTTATATAGGCAATAGGCAATAGTGGAAAGATAATGTATAATTGTATACATGAACTTTAATTTGGTGTAATTGTTAAAGATATGTGACCCAAATTCTTGTTAAATAAAAATACAAGTGGCAAAATAGGGGGATCTACGGTACAGGCTGCACAAGTGAAATCCGTATAGAAGTATGCTTCCTCTATTTGATGTTGATTAGAATAAGGTGTTCTAACCTTACTGCACAAGTGAAAACCTATAAATAGACGTAGTCGTCTCTCCTCTTGTATTCATTCAAATTCGACATAGTGAATTTTCTTCTCCTCTGTTGTAGTTTTTTTCAAAAGGGTTTCCACGTAAAATGTATGTGTTCTATTTTTCTCTCTTTTCTTTCCATTATCGACATTCTATTTTTATAGTAATCATACACGCGAAACTCTAATTGTGGTTCAAATGCATACTTGAAACTTTAATTTTGATTTAGTCATACACATTTAAAGAAATAAATACATCTTTTCTGCGAAGAGGTTTATAAAAGGTATGGCCTCTAATCTAGGAAAATTTAGTTTGGTCAGTGAAAGATGGGAGCAGTATTAAATGTCAGAGTGACCTGTGGATTCCTACTGTTGGTCCTCTTTGCAATCATATTTCATCTCACTCCAACTTGGAGCCGGATTGCTTTCTTAAGGGTATGGTTATTGAGGAAGGATATTGGAATCTGAATATTTTCCGACTTTGGCTTCCAAAATAGATCATTTTTAGGCTTGTGAGGATTCCCCCTCCATGTCCAACAGTTGGATCGAATAAAGTCATATGGGGTGGTACATCAACAGGAATCTTCACACTCAATAGTGCATATGGGAAGATTCGGAAAAAGTCTTGGAACCCAAAAGAGGCGGTTTGGTAACTTCCATGGAAATTTCAAGGTCCTCAGATGATTAGATACTTCATCTAGCTTGCCTTTCAGCAAAGACTTATTACTAATGTAGAAAGAGTGAAAAGGTGCTTGAGTCATGATAGTTCTTGTGGGTTTTGTTGTCATGAATATGAAGATGTGCTACACATTTTAATGGATTGTCCGGCAGCTAGAAATATCTAGAAACACATAATTCCCAAAGATAAGATATCTTGGTTTTATTCAGGTGGACTTATGGAGTGGCTAAAGGCAAATTTACAGAATTCTCAACAGTTATATGTAGGAAGTGTCGATTGGAAATGCTTTTTTGGACTCATTACGTGGCTTATTTGGGAAAATCGTAACCTTCTCACATTCCAAGGTATTCCATAGAGTGCAAGTGAAATTGTTAGTCTCTTACAGTTGGGTCAAATAGTATGTTTCATGTTGTAAAAATGTAACAAAGATTGATGTGTAACCAAATATATCTCCTTCGTCCTTTTATGGGGATTGGATCTACTTAAGGACAGATGGTGTGGTCAAAGTGGATAGAGGATTTGCTGCAGCATGAGGAGTTTTGCCGGATCGAAGTGAAAGGTGGATAATTGGTTTTAACAGATATTTGGGGTTTTGTTCCGTTACTAAAGTTGAGTTATGGGGTATTAAAGATAGTTTAGAGCTTCTTTTGGAACGAAATTTTGATTGCCTCTTAATTCAGACAAATAGCATGGAGGAAATCAACGCAATTCAAAACCAAGCTTCTACTGGTTTAGAATTGGCATTGGTTAGGAGGATTCACCAACTCTTATCCAGAATAGAATATTGGACCACTCAACATATTCCTAGGGAATATAATAAGGAAGCGGACGGAATCGTTAAATTAGAACAAGAAAGGAGAGAAGACTACAAGTATTCGAGGCTTCTTCTTTGGGAAGTTAGTTTTATGTTAATGTAACTCTTTCAGGTTTTTTTTATCTATTCACCCAAAAAATACATCAATTTATTTTTATATTGGATAAATATAATTATTTATATATGTAATATAAAAATATTATATCAATAATTGTGTTAATAATTTATAAGAATAGGATCAAATCAAGATTTCATGTATAAAATTATACAAAATCAAAGTTCGTGTATACAATTGCACATTAAACCATAGTTCATATATAATTTTGAGATTTATCCCTATATTTACTTACCAAATTTTCCAACAATATTTACTTTTCAAATTTAAAATAAATTATTTTTTAAATCTATAATAAATTATTGAATTTCATAGGATTAGAATTTAGAGATAATTACTCCCAAAGTATTTGAGAAAGAAACCTAAAATTGTTGGGTGTGGAAATAATGATTGAATTTTTTGTGCATAATGATTGAGAGACTTTGTTAGATTACATTATTTTATTTCGTAGGATTAGAATTAGCATTCAATTGGGGATTGAGTATTAACTCGATTGGTATGAGTATTGTTGTCAATGCAGAAAAATGTGGGTTCAAATGTAATGAAGCGCATTATCCTCTTATTTATTGGTTGGGAAGAGACTATGTGTAATTCTAGGTTTTATCTTAAAAAAGAGAAGATATAATCAAAACTTATAATTAGAGTTCTAGATATTGTTTGTATATTAAGAGTTTCGTTCAATATTGATGAGAGTTTTTTAAAGAAAATTATCATACTACTTATGGTTCAATTGTTAATAAATAATTTATAACTATATTTTTAATGTTAAATTTTTCACGGAGATAAAAACATTTTACATTTTGATAACATGTTAAATAATACTACCTAACGTGATGACATTTTAACGTGCTATATAAAATTTGATAATACAAACCAAAAATAATTAGAATACATTTAATATTCTTAATCACATTTACATATCTATTTAAATTTATTATTATTAATTTCAAACCATATATTTTAATTTTCATTCAATGTTATTTTAATAATATCTTATTAAGGTTATATTAGGAATTTAAATTTTTTCATTTAAATAAATTGTTTTCTTATTTATTCACTCTCCTGTTTTACAGTTATTTCACTTTTCATTATTTTTACTTTTCTATTGTAAATATCTTATTTTTCTTTTGGTTAAAATGTGCTTATAGTCTCTGTTCTTTTGAAAATTTAAAATTTAGTCCTTATGCTTGTATTTCAAGTAATTTAGTTTTTCTACTTTTAGATTTCAAAATTTAAGTCCAATTCTTAATATTGTTATTTTTCTTATTAAATTGGTTACTCGATATTTTGAAATAAAATAAAACTACTCACTTAATAGTCATGTAATTAAAAAGATGTTGTAATTAAATTAACATGAATTTAAGAAAAAATTTAATAGTAATAATAATTGGACCTGAATTTTGAAATATGAAAAATATAGGGACTAAATTCTTAGATATACAAGTATACAGACAAATTCCTAATTTTCAATAAGTACAGGGACTATAGCCATATTTTATACTTTTCTTTTCTATTATTCGGGGCAAATCGGTTCATTATCCCGGTTGACAGGAATATACATCCGGTTCAACTTAAAACCGCCATTTCACCCTAAAAAACACAAACCCTACCAAAACCCTGAACCTTCCCTTCTTTCACTTTGCGTCTCTCTTTTTGTTTCCACCATTTTTCACCCACCATGCAACTTCAGAATTCTTGCTTTTAAAGCCAATCCCTTTTGACAAGAAAAGCCTTAGAACCCCAAATCCAATCTCACATTTATTTTCTTTGCTGGAGGTGTTCAAAAAAAAATGGCAAAAACTTGTGCAATGGGACTAATCTCAGCTCTTGCAGCAGCTTCTGCATCTTCTTCACTTTTATCCCAAACCAATCAAAACGTTGCTTTTGCTGATGGACCCTTCAATTTTCCTTTATTTTCTTCTTCTTCTCCTTCCCCTTCCCCTTCCCCTTCAGGCTCTCCTCAGTCATCTACTGGGCAACTACCATCTCAGCCGTCTGCTTCACCGGCATCTACGACTGATAAGGAAGGTTCTGGGAATGTTAAGGCTAGGAATGATAATCCAAGGACGTCCTCTGCTGGCTTTGATCCTGAGGCTTTGGAAAGAGGAGCCAAGGCTTTGAGGGAAATCAGCAGTTCCTCTAATGCGAAAAAGGTTTCCCCTTTGGACTCCAGAAGTTTAGGTTTCGTTGTTTTATATGTTTGATTTGGGGTTTTCTAGGCCTTTTGGAAAGTGGGTTTCTTTGATTTTGTAGCTTTTCTTGAAGGATTTTAATGGATTTATGTAAAGTTCATTGAAGTGGCATTCTTTTAAATGTTTAGTTTCTGAGTCAGTTGGTTTGGATTTTTTTTATTTGAGATTATGAGGATTGAATTAGTTTAATCTTGGTCATTCATTTCGTTAAAAAGGTAATTTTTTTTTTATGCTAATGGCTGATTGCTTGTTGGTGTAGGCTTTTGAACTTATGAAGAAGCAAGAAGAGACAAGGCAGGCAGAGTTGGCTGAAAGAGCTGCAGAATTTAAGGCAATGCAAGCCCAAGCTGAAACTGTAAGTTTTCTTCTGAAATCTCTCCTCATGAAGATTTGGTGGCATGAATATATTAATTTCTAATATTAGAACTCTAATCAGATTTTTAATTCTTGGAATTAAATGTTTGTATTTGTTGTCAATTAAATGCATATGTTTTGCTTGTGTCATTCTCAAATGTCATTTCTTTTTCTGTTTTTAGGAGTGTAAATAATGTTTAGTGTAATCAAATTAGCAATTACCATTTTCATTATAAGGCTAATTTGTACTAAAAACCCATTTGTACATTTATCATTTTCATTATAAGCCTAATTTGCAGTAAAAGCCCTTTTATACGTAAAAGTGCTTAGTTTACTACACGCTGTAACGTTATTGGCCCTTGTAAACCAAATGTTGCAATGTCATTTTCCTAACATTTGAATACCTACTAATCACATTCCATTGGAATATGGGGATGGTAAGGCACCAAACACCACCGTAATGGCCTTTGGGAGATACAGGCTTTGTCATTTAAATAGTTGGTTTACAATGTTATGAAAACTGAATGTTCTACATTTCATATTCTTTATCCAAACTTGCTTCGGAATGTTGTTATGCATTTGAAACTCTGTTATGGTATGTTGTTTTTCTTATTCGTTTTTTATTACCTACATGGTTGCTGGCAGGAAAGACAAAGGGTAATATACGATGAACAGAAGAAACTAACTCAGCATCAAGCCCAAACAAAGTCACAGATGGCTCGTTACGAGGATGAATTGGCAAGGAAGAGGATGCAGGCATGTATCTATTTATACTTTTGCATTCATGAAACAGTTACCATGAAATATATGGAAAACAAAATGAATGTCTATGTTATTGTAGGCAGAAAATGAATACCAAAGAGCCAGGAATCAGGAGCTTGTAAAACTGCAAGAGGAATCAGCAATTAGACAGGAGCAGGCTCGAAGAGCTACAGAAGAACAGATTCAAGCACAGCGTCGACAAACAGAGAGGGAGAAAGCTGAGATCGAACGTGAAACAATCAGAGTGAAAGCTATGGCAGAAGCAGAAGGGAGAGCCCATGAAGCAAAGCTTGCTGAAGAAGTCAATAGGCGCATGCTTGTAGATCGTGCAAATGCAGAAAGAGAGAAGTGGGTTGCTGCAATTAATACTACTTTTGATCATATTGGAGGTATTAATTCCATATCATGCATCCCGTAATTGTAGGGAGCTTTAAACAGCTAGATTCCAAAAGTGACATGTTCCCTTTTTTCTATAGTTTCTGTATGATCTAACCTAGTAGAAGATAACTGTACACTGATCAATCCTGCCACTCCTATGTTTTCTTGCCGTACTGGATGCATTATTTGCTTATTTGTGTATTCTTTTCTGGCCTGAAATAGAATTGCTGCTGAGTGATTACTTTGATATGTTTCTTAAGTCGCATTTGTTTATCTTATACTACTGAAGAAGCTGTGGTTGTCGATGCAATCTTTTTGTCTAGGTGGTTTGCGAGCCATTTTGACAGATCAAAATAAGCTGGTTGTGGCTGTTGGAGGATTGACTGCTCTGGCAGCTGGTATTTATACTACCAGGTAAATTATAGATTTTGCTTGAAGATTCATATTTTGCGTCTCTGTTTGCCTTGTATGATTGTATATGTTTGTGGTGTTGATGAGTTGCTACAAGTTCGTTCAATTCTTTCATCAGAGTTTGCCAGTGTTGATTATCGGTTTATTTATTTGTCACAATTCGAGTGTAATTGCTTTTCATTTGTCATCCCTCTGGGGCAGGGAAGGTGCGAGGGTGATTTGGGGCTACGTAGATAGAATACTGGGGCAGCCATCACTTATCCGTGAATCTTCCAGAGGGAAGTATCCTTGGTCTGGCATATTTTCACGTGCTATGAGCTCTCTACGCAATGGGGATAAAACGTCATCAAAAAATGGAAATGGGTTTGGTGATGTGATTTTGCACCCTTCTCTTCAAAAACGAATTCAGCAACTATCGGGTGCAACTGCCAATACAAAAGCTCACCAAGCACCGTTTAGGAATATGCTTTTCTATGGCCCTCCTGGAACAGGAAAAACAATGGCTGCAAGAGAACTGGCTCGAAAATCTGTATGAGCTGCTATACCTTCATTGTCCCATTTGTAGCTGGCACTTACGTTTATCTTTTATTTGCAGATTAAAAAAATGCATATTTTGATTCTTTGACCATCTTTTGGGTAGTTCAATCTGATGTTAGACTTTGGGTATACATTCGGATTTAAGTGTTGGATACAAATATGTATCCTACATGAATTTGTTCAAATTTTAAAGGTTCTTTGACCATCTTGAATTCGTTTCTGTTTTCTTCATGTTTTTTTAGTTCTCTGATATATTATATTATTGTTCAGGGATTAGATTATGCGTTGATGACAGGTGGAGATGTTGCTCCATTGGGACCACAGGCAGTTACAAAGATACACCAGTTATTTGACTGGGCAAAGAAGTCCAAGAGAGGCTTGTTGCTGTTCATTGATGAAGCAGATGCATTTTTATGCGAGTAAGTCGACACCATTTGGTTATTTTGCTCCTACTTCTCATTTTTCTTGATGTACCTGTGTCAGTGTTTGACACCCATGTCAAGTATAGGGATATGACCCTGAAAGGATCCTCCAAAAATATGGAAAAACTGAGAAGATAAATTGAACATACCTATGTTTGACATATTCCAGTATCGGAACTTACACTCGAGTCCATGTAACCAAGTTCTTAATCATCAAACAATCTTCCTTCATAGTTGTTTAGCCAAGAAGAGGTATTAGTCTTATGGTAAGTGGTAACAATCACATGTCCTCGATAACTGTTGTACACGGAAGTAACCGACCTAGGATGAAAACATTAGAATCCATTGTTAATTTGGAAGGTTACCTTTGAATATTGATTGTTTCAGCTTAACTGTTTTGCAGACGGAACAAAACCTACATGAGTGAAGCGCAAAGAAGTGCACTCAATGCTCTTCTTTTCCGCACAGGTGACCAGTCCAAGGACATAGTCCTTGCTCTTGCTACAAACCGTCCTGGTGATCTTGATTCAGCTGTGGCCGATCGCATTGATGAAGTACTGGAATTCCCTTTGCCCGGGGAAGATGAACGCTTCAAACTCCTAAAGCTCTATCTAGACAAGTACATAGCTCAGGCTGGTTCAAGAAAACCCGGTTTGCTTCAAAATCTTTTCAAAAAGCAGCAGCAAAAGATTGAGATCAAAGGACTGACCGACGATATCTTAAGAGAAGCTGCAGCAAAGACTGAAGGATTTTCTGGAAGGGAAATAGCCAAACTGATGGCGAGCGTTCAAGCAGCTGTTTATGGGAGTGAGAGCTGTGTGCTTGACCCGAACCTATTCCGGGAAGTGGTAGATTATAAGGTTGCAGAACATCAACAAAGAAGAAAACTGGCTGGCGCGGATGGAGATCGCGCATGATTCAATTTCGGGTTTCTTTGGGGGTGAGTTTAGCTGATTAGAAGGCCCGATTTTTGGAGTATAGGGCATCATGTTGTCATTGTTTTCCCTCATGTAATTTGGGGTAGAGGTACAAATATATATTGATGCTGAAGTTCTTAATAGGTTAAAATTTGTTTCCCATAAATCCTATGGTTATCCTATACCATAGCCTATGTTAACCAGATTCGTGTTTTCATCAAGTATGTGTCCATTTACATATAACTATCAAGTTTTGAATTTTTATTAAATTAATTATTATTTAAAATTTAACTTAAGTAAATAATTGAAATAAAATTAGGAAAAGGAATTTATTGAAGATTTAATTGAAATAAAATTTAACATAAGTAAAGTTTTATGGAAGAATTAAATTTGATTTAGAAAGGATTTTTTTAATAATTTAGAGAGAATTTTTAAATTAGGAAAAGGAATTTATAAGAATTCAACACATTGCGTGCATATAAAATTAGGTTAAAATATGCTATAAGTCCGTGTATTCATTGTAAATTTAGAATTTAGTCTTTTTATTTTTCAGATTTTAAAATTTAAGTCGAGTTGTTAATATTATTAAAATTTTTATGATATTTTGAAATACAGAAAATAAAGTCTCCCACTTGGTAGTAATGTACATTAAAAATGATATTATAATAAATTTGAATTTAACAAAATAAGATTGACAGTTAGACTTAAATTTTAAAATTTAAAAAGTAAAGAGATTAAATTCTTAGAAATAAAAATAGAAGAACTAAATTCTAAATTTATAAAGAACACATTAACCTATTGTATATTTTAACCATAAAAATATATTTTTTAAAAGAAGTTGCGATCAATTCGATGAAATCCAAATAATTAAATGAGATATTATTTTTGTTTATTTGTTTTACAAAAAAATTCTCTAAAAATTACAGTCCTACTCGGTACTCCAACACAATTAGGATTAGTGAAAAACTTCAATCTTCTTACATATATAGCAATATCAAAACCCCAAGTTGCCAAGGGAAAAAAAAACAACAAATATACACAGAGCAACATCAAAACACCAAGTTTTGTAACAATGGCGGAAGCTTTAGTTTCTGATGATAGTTTCCTGGATGAGTATGAAAACAAGGCATTACCAATTGGGTATAGATTTGTTCCTCGAGATCATGAGTTGATTTCCTTTTATCTCTTCAACAAAATCAAGGGATTTCAGCTTCCTTTTGATGTTATCAAAAACATTGATTTTTATTACTTGGATCCGTTTCATTTTTCACCTTGTAAGTTGTTATCTAAACATTAAAGCTTTATGTTTATCCGACTTTCGATATTGTCTTTAATGAAGATTTTGTTTTATACATCTTCCGTGAGCATGGATGTTTAGAGAGGAGATAAGCTCAAACAACGCGATTGTCTCATTGAGTGTTAGAGAAGATCGATGAACCATACGAGTTGTTCATGATTCAACTTGATTTGCCTTAAATGTCCCATAGTATATAGAGTATGAGTTGAATTCTAACTATGTGTAATTTGCATGGTTTGTGTTCTTAAGCATCCAATGAGACACTTTTACTCTCGAAACTCGAACTTTTAACAGAGATGAGAAGCAACATTAGTTAAACAGAAGCATAAATAAATTGTTGTATTTGTTTTTACAGGTGAATTTAAGCATGGTAGGAAGAATAATGAAGCTTATTACTTCACCAAAACGAAGGAAATAAGGTCGAAAATGGATCGAATAGAACGACATACGAGAAATGGTTACTGGAAATCTTGTGGAAAGGCGGAGGAGATCAAACATAGGGATAGAATAATTGGGTTGAAGAGATTGTTTGTGTTTCATTGGAGAATCCCAGAATTAGGGTTTGGGAAATGGGTGATGCATGAATTCAGCATTCACCCTACCTTTCTGGTACCTCATCCACTACTTGATGAAAAAATCAAGGCCAAGGTATATTTATATATTTAATTTGCAATAAATATATAATATGTAATAATAATTTGTAATACATAAAAATAGAAATACTCATGGGTCGGGCCACGTGAATCAGTCCGAAGGTCTGCCCGAAAAGTGAGAGGTTTTGAGTAAAAATATAGGCCTGAAAAATCGGATTGCCTAAAAAATAAGGCTTGTTTAGAAAACGGACCAGGTCTCAGGTAAGGCTTTTTTGCCCGAGCCTAGCCCGACCCAAAAATGAAAAAAAAAAACTGTTTTTTTACTGTTTCTTGCTGTTTTTTTTAATTGTTTTGTTATTATTTTGTTATTGTTTTTTTATTATTTTGTTACCATTTCATTAGTATGTTGTTATTATTTTATTGTTATTATATAACTCTTATTTTATTGTTAATTTTGTTACTATTTTAGAGTTATTTGTTTGTTAAGTTGCATTTACCTTAAATAACACATTTTTTAAATTTATTTTTAATTTGTTGAGAAATATTGATTTTAATATTTTTGTATTCGGATGTATTATATTTAAAAAATTTAAATAAAAATAATATAAAAAATTTAATATGGGTGGGTTGAACTCGAGTTTTGGCATTTTTATCTGGGTCGGACCTAACAAATGGGCTTAAAATTTTAGTTGAACCTGACTTAAACGCAACCCGACCCAGCCCATTAACACCTCTACATAAAAATGAAAAATTAATTGAGAAAGTAGATTCTTCTTATATGAAATATAAATTAATATTTTAAATATATTTAATTTTTAAAAACAAAACAAAATAATTTATTATTTTTCTGATTTTTTTTAGTTTGTTTTCAGATTCATCGGTGTGTAATTTGCAGAATCGTAAACAGAGAAGGCTCTTATGGAGTATAGTTGAATAGGTTTTTTTTTTTAATTAAATCCATTTCTTTCGGCAATTATTATTATTCAAGATCAATGTTAAATAGTTTATACTATCAATCGAGTTTTAGTTCGGTTGGTATTGATATTGTTAGCAGTATAAGAGAACATGATTAAAGCGCATTATCCTTTTATTTAAGGATTAAAAAAGATTATGTGTAAATTTAAGCATTATATCAAAAATAAAAAATAAGAATTGTAATGTTATATTTGTATTATTCCAATTTTTATTTTTAAAAATATTTATGTTTGATATTTATTTAAAATAACTATGCTACATTACTTTTAAATAGTATTAAAATTAAATATATTCATATAAATTATTTATACTTGCCATTTACTTTTATAATATTTCATGTATAATTGGTAAAGATGGACATTCTAAATTTTGAATATTTAAATTTAAGACTTATTATACGTTATACGTATAGTTTTTAAATTTCATTTACTATGTGTGAATAATTAGATTCTATTTTTTTAACTAAACCCAAAGATTTATTCAAAAATTAAATTATTGGCTTAAATTAAATTCAAAAGTTTTTACAAATATCTCAGAGTCAATACAATATACTGAAAAATAAGATTGGACAATAAAAATTAATTTAATTTAAAATAATGGCTACACCTAACATTTAAGACTCAACCATGGCAAAAGAATACATTAAGTAATAATATATTTGAGCCCAACCCGAATCATTTTGTACTTTCGTAATGTATTATTGTTTGATATAATCACATAAAATTATATATAATAATACATAATATTATAATATAAATATTAAATCTATTTAAAAATTGATAAAAATATATAAAATTATTGATATTAACTTAAAATAATAACATATTTAAAATGGAATTATATTAGCCACAAGAAATGTGAATGAACTTAAAGAAAATTTGAAATCGACTTAAATAAATATAAAATTCGTAAATATTATAAATAAACTCAAATTGAATCTAACTTTGATTCGAGTACGAACCGCTTTAAGTTTTATAATATTGTTTAAAATAAAATAAATACGATTGAATCAAGTTAAATAAATTGATTGAAGTTATGGTTAGATCGATTGAGTTATTTTCCTATTTTTAAAATATATTTTTAAAAATATTAATAATTTATTTAATTAAATTAAAAATTAATAATTTGATGAAATTCCATTACCGGTCCGGTTTTCAAAATTTGATAGGGTGAAGTGGATTTTATCCGCTCCTTAATTTTCAATTCCCAATAGATTCACTTAACTAACTGAAACTCTTATTTTCCCCGGATACAAACGGAAAATATAGTTTGCCTCCATTTTTTCACTGAACCTAAGCACCGTGAGTACATATACAATGGAGTCCCTCAAGTCTACCTTCCTCTCCAGTACAACCTATCTCCTCCCTTCATTTACCCTCCCAAAACCACCTTCCAAACCCCCCAGACTTCGCATACGCTCCTCAGTCCGCCCGGACCCATTTTCCCTCAGCGACGGCAACCCCACAAAACCCAAACCCAAGTCCAAAAACCCCAAGAACCCACTCTCCGATGACAACGCGCGTCGAATCATTAAGAAGAAGGCCCAGTACTTAAGCGCGTTGAGGCGTAACCAAGGTCCACGCGCCATGACTCCGAAATGGATAAAGAGGACCCCAGAGCAGATGGTGAAGTATTTGGAAGATGAGAGGAATGGGGAGTTGTATGGGAAGCACGTAGTGGCGGCGATAAAGGCTGTTAGAGCTATGGGGGAAAGAAAAGAAGGGGAAGTTGATGTGAGGAGGGTGATGGGGAGTTTTGTTGGGAAATTGAGCTTCAGGGATATGTGTGTGGTTTTGAAAGAACAAAGGAATTGGAGGCAAGTTAGGGATTTTTTTGCTTGGATGAAGTTACAGGTCAGTTGTTTTAGGTGCTTTTCTGCTACTTAATACGCTTCTTTTAGTTGTTAATATTGATTATTTTAAGTTGAAATTTTGTGGGAACTCATATTTGCTTGAACTTAACATTGAAAATGCTAAACATGAATAGGAATAGTGTAGCCTCTCTACGTTTAATTTTTAATTTTCAAGCGAAGAGATAAAATTTTAAATATTGTAATGTTGAATGTCTAAAAATTTTGACTTAGAACACGATAAGGACTTCAATCTTACTATCATTTACAGTTTTACCTATTTGCTTCGAAATTAAATGTAAGACTAAATTGCTCGCTTTTATAACAGAGGGATGAATTTGCTCCTAAGTTTAACCTGAAATCTTTGCTGTTGAAGTTTGTATCATTTATATTATACCCAATGTCATTATTTCCATGTCTCTGTGTTTGGATTCAGACTGTTTAGCATGTTCCAACGAATGGACTAACTTGCTTCAAATTTATATTATTTCCAATACAAGTAAATTAAGGTTTAAATTTCTCTCTTAAAAAAAGGAGAAAGGTTAAAATTTTTTATAATGTAGTTATTCAAAAATAGTTTAGTACTTGTCTCTATATCTGAATATGGTGTTTTCTTTTTTGCTTTTAAATGTGTTATGTTTAACTTTCTTGAAGAGACGGAAAGTAATTATGTTGCTGTCTCCCAAAACATGGACTTTAATAGATTGTAATTATAGATTTGTGCTTTAACAGTTGAGCTATCGCCCGAGTGTTATTGTTTATACGATTGTTTTGCGTGCTTATGGGCAAGTTGGGAAAATCAAACTGACTGAACAGACTTTCCTGGAGATGCTTGAAGTGGGATGTGAACCCGATGAAGTAGCTTGTGGTACCATGTTGTGTACATATGCTAGATGGGGACGACACAAGGCTATGCAGTCCTTTTATTCTGCTGTGCAAGAAAGGGGAATCACACTTTCGACTGCTGTTTACAACTTTATGCTGTCTTCTTTGCAAAAGAAATCACTCCATGAAAAGGTCATAGATTTATGGAGGCAGCTGGTTGATAAAGGGGTGGCACCCGATAGGTTCACTTATACAGTAGTAATTCACTCACTTGTTAAAGGTGGTCTTTGTGAAGAGGCTTTCAAGGCTTTTGATGAGATGAAGAAACTTGAATTTGTCCCTGAGGAAGCAACTTATAGCCTGCTTATTAGTTCACACACTAAAGACGGTAAATGGCAGGATGCACTAAATTTATATGAAGATATGAGATCCAGGGGAATAGTTCCAAGCAACTACACTTGTGCTTCTCTTTTAACTTTGTACTATAAGAATGAAGATTATTCACAAGCTCTATCTCTTTTCACAGAGATGGAAAGAAATAAAATTGCAGTTGATGAAGTTATTTATGGCTTGCTAATTAGAATATATGGCAAACTTGGCCTTTATGAGGATGCACAAAGAACGTTTGAAGAGATTGATCAGCTTGGCCTACTAAGTGATGAGAAAACATATTTAGCAATGGCACAAGTCCATCTTAATTCAGGAAATGCTAAGAGGGCTCTGGATATTATTGAAATGATGAAATCTAGAGACATTTGGTTCTCAAGATTTGCTTATATTGTTTCATTGCAATGTTATGTCATGAGTGAAAATCTGGATGCTGCTGAAGTTACATTTCAGGCTTTAGCCAAGACTGGACTTCCTGATTCTGGTTCTTGCAATGATATGCTCAGATTGTATATTAAACTCAACTTGACAGGAAGGGCCAAGAAATTTATTGTCCAGATAAGGGAAGATCAAGTAGCTTTTGATGAGGAGTTATATAGGACGGTTGTAAGAATATATTGCAAGGAGGGAATGCTAGAAGACATTGGTCAATTGACTAAAGAGATGGTTACTAATGATTCGTATAAAGATAACAAGTTTATTCAAACATTTTTTAAAGCTATATGTGGAGAACCCCTCAGACATCAGAAAGTTAAAGGCAATGTGGCCTCTAACCAACTTGACTCCATTGCTCTGGGGTATTTACTTAGGTTGTATTTGGAATGTAAGGATTTCAATAATTTGGAAGAAATATTAAAGTTGTTGCTTGAGACTGCTGGTAGCATGTCTGTATTAACTCAACTAATAAGCAACTTTCTGAAAGAAGGTAAAATTTTGTTTACTATTGTAATAAATATATTTTTCATTAAAGTAAAGAAACATCTTTTAAATTTCTTTAAAAGATTTTCTATTTGTTCGTTCCGTGTGATTGGAACTGCAATTTGGGGTGGTGTGTTTCACTTGAGTGTTGGTTTTGCTTTCTTGAATAGGTGATCTATCCAACATGAAAGCTCTTAATGATCAAGTTGTCAGACTAGGTTGCAGTGTGGATGATGCAACAATTGCATCTATTATTGGTATATACGGGAAGGAACAGAAGCTAAAACAGGCCCAAGATGTCTTCACTGCAGTTGCAGATTCTCCCACTTGTGGGAAATTGATATATAACTCAATGATTGATGCGTATATTAAATGTGGTAAATCTGAGGCAGCATATTCTCTGTACAAAGAAGCATTCAAAAAGGGGCACGATCTAGGTGCCATTGCCATCAGCAAAGTTGTCTACTCTCTGACTACTTCTGGTATTAGTTTATATAACTCCAGAAGACCTACAAAGCATTTTAAATACTTAATGAGGGGTCATACTTATAGTATATGGTTTATATGAGAATCTTCTAAGTAAAAAAATAATTTGGGTTCAAAATTCATTGTTTATAATGTCTATAAAGTTGTAGGTTCTTTGTGTAAATAGTTCAATAATTTATCGTAAGAGTTAGACCAAACAAGTATCCTTGAAATTTACCCCGTAAAGTTAGTGTTTTCTTTTTATCTTTTACTGTTGATCTCATGCTAGTATCCTAAGGTACTCAGTTAAAATGTTGAGAAATCTTATGGTTTTATGTGTTTCACAGTTTAGTATGCTGTCGTCGCTGATATCCTGCATCACTTTCTATGAGTAACAAGATTAATCTTTCTCCAGGAAAACATCAAGAGGCAAAAGAGATGATACACTTGAGTTTTCAGGACAATTTGGAACTTGATACTGTAGCATACAATACATTTATCAAGGCAATGTTAGAAGCAGGTGCTTAAAACTATCTTGGTTCACTGCATAATGTGTCTCGCTGGTCAAAGTTGGCAATAACTAGTTGTTTGAATTTTATAGGTAAATTAAATTTTGCAACCAGCATTTATGAGCACATGCTTTCCAAGGGAGTTTCTCCATCAATTCAGACTTATAACACATTGATTAGGTAAGAGGTTGACCATGAGAAATAATTTGTCAATACTTGAATGTTGATGTGACAGTTGCAGCTTATTGGTGCAGCGTGTATGGACGAGGTCGCAAGCTGGACAAGGCAGTGGAGATGTTCAACCTTGCTCACAGCTCTGGCATGACTCTGGATGAGAAGGCATATATGAATCTTATTTGCTATTATGGGAAGGCTGGTAATGCTTTATTTCTTGTCAGTGAAGGCAAATTGGCAATATTAATTAGCAATTTATACCAATGGAACTTTAACTTTTCCTAAAACACTTTATCCCCTACAATTTTAACTTTTAATATCTAAACCCTGAAATTTTCATAAGTTTCCGCGTCATACCTTCTATGTGAAGCTGTTCAAACGAAAAAAGAAAAATTGCTTGAAAGAATCAAATGATAACCATTTGAATTTCTCATAATTTCTTTTTCGTATCTTCTCTATCCATTCTCCCAAACTTCATTTTTCTCTGTTTTGTACACTGCCTCTGCCCCATTTACTTTTATAATTCTTGCTGCTAACATCGTCCTTTATCTTCTACCCTTATTCCTCCCAGAAAGGGGCATTATTACTGCTTATGGTTGTTTTATCAAGTTTTTTCTAGATATTGGTAGAAATATCTTAGATTTTATTAGCTTGATTCATAATTATAGGAGAAAAATATTTTGTATGTATTTCGATGTAGTAGCTGTATGTAGATCATGCATTTTAAAATGAACACATTGCACCTTGAAGTAGGTTGTGCTATTATTTCTTGGCTTCGTCCTAGATTGCCCTTTTTTTTTTTTTTTTACGACAAGAAGAAAGTTAATGCAAATATTTTTTTTCCATCATTTTGGATTACTTTTTATCCATTCATAGAAGAATCCAGCTGCTGAATATTATTGCCATAAAGGCTTTAATCAAAATGTTGAGCAAATTTACCCCAAATGGGATAATTGATCATATATGCCTGATTATTGACTAAAACTGCTAGATAGTCAAGACAGCAGTTTGATTTCCGTGTTACAGTATCATCACTAATTTAATATTTTGCAGGTAAGAGGGATGAAGCTTTCTCATTGTTCATTAGAATGCAAGAAGAAGGGATAAATCCAGGAATGGTATGCTTATGTCATTTTTAAGTAATTATGAAGAAGCTAAGAAAGAAACCTAAGAACCATTTAGTTCCTAATAATGTTGAAGGATGATTTTTTGCAATAGCCTTTGTTGATACATCAACTCTTTTTGCTACTTGGAGTCCTAATTGAAGCATGAGACACCACATTAAAACTGTGCAAGTGTCTGTCGTTATGTATGTTTGCATATATGATGCGGTTTTTGGCATTACGCATTATTTTTAAATGACATGATAGAAGATCCATACATAGAAAAATGTATTAATCTGTTAATCCTCAATTTTAAGTAAAATTTTTACTTGAACTATTATCTACTCATTTGGTGCTACTGTTTGCCTTCCGGGGAAATGCAGGTCAGCTACAAAATTATGATCAATATGTACGCCAGTGCAGGTCTATGTGACGAAGTTGAGAAGCTTATTGAAGCCATGCAGAGAGATGGTTGCTCGCTTGACAACTCCACATATCTTTCCCTTATTCAGGCTTATACCAAGTGTTTGAAATATGCAGAAGCAGAGCAAACTATAAGTTGTATGAGAAGAATGGGCATCCCTCCAACTTGTGCTCATTTTAATCTTTTATTGTATGCTTTTGCAAACGTAGGGATGATGAGCGAAGCAGAGAGAGTTTATAAGGAACTAATTACAACTGGTATAAGTCCTGACCTGGCATGTTACCGTGCCATGCTAAGAGGTTACATTGACTATGGATTGGTGGAAGAAGGCATCAACTTTTTTGAGCAGATTCAGGATACTGCTGAACCAGATAAGTATATCATGAGTGCAGCCGTGCATATTTACAAGTATGCGGGAAAGGAACCTGAAGCTAGCAGTGTTCAGGATTCCATGAATAATTTTGGGATCCCATTTTTGGAAAACCTCAAAGTTGGAGCCAAGATGAAAATCCCTTGATCTTTAAGAGTACCATTCCAGCACAATGCTTCGAATTTGGAAATTATCTTCATTTCTAACCAATACCAGCTTTTTTTCCTTCTTTTGAAGAAGGCCATTATTTACCAGGTTAGCCCATCTCTGTGTTTTCTTTTTCCTGCATCAGATATATTTTATTGTTCTTGTGGTCTTCCCCAGAAATTGGTTCATATGCCTATTTATGTAGGCAAACACTTTCGTTTCAACTTTACAAAATCACGACTTTTGTTGTTCATTTCCCAAAATCCCTTCTGGATGTTGCAATCTGCATATTTTCCTTTATGTAGTCATGATTCATGAATTTTTTTTTGGGATACATTACAAATTGGGGGAGGAGATTACATCAACAGGGTTTGAACCTTGGTCATTGGGGTGCTAAACCAGGGGCTTAACCACTGCTCCACTGTGCTGTTGGCATGAAATGTTTCTAAAGCCACATCATTTTTGTATGGAAGTTGTAACAAAACTATCATTAGCGGGGAAATTGGAGTCTTGGGTTCTTGTACTCCAGTAAACATCTCAAGTTGTTGATAGGTGAACCATTCATCAATCTGAACCATCTTTCTAGTATAATCTTTATATTCGTTCTTTTTACAATTGTTTGATTGATATTTAACAATGTCTAAGAATCACTTTTAACATGGAAATCTCTTCATCAATACATCTCACCTGATATTTGCTTACAGGGGATCTGAAGATTGATGGACCATTAGGCCTTAGATTATTCCAAGTTATTTTTCACTCGGTGGAGTTATGGACATGAGGAAGAACCTTAAGGATTTCAAAGCAGTTGTTTATCTCTGCTGTTGAAATCACCAGACTCTTGTATTTTTGCACCAATTTCTTTAACCATTTGAACAGAATTAAGCTTTAATATTCTTTTTTAACTGCTAGAATCCACAACTTGAACACCCATACTTGCACTGTTATTGTAGGCAACTGGAGGTCTTCTTTTAAAACTACCTTAACAACCATATTGGAACACTGCCATGTTAGCTTCAGCAAGCAAACGGAATCTTCTCCTCTGAACTGCCCAATTGTTGTAATTCTATGGTGAGGATGTTATTCTACTTTTCTTCTGAATGAAAAATAAAAAATAAAAAAAAATCAAGATTTTTATGTGCTTTTGAACTTTAAATAATGAATAAAATATTCTCCTTTCGAAATTTCTACTGACTTCCCTCTCCTGCCTTTTCTTCAAGAAACGGAAAAGGGCAAGGTGAGGAGGTTCAGATTATTGGTCAATTAACATGAGTCTTTCTTATCTGTATTGCAGACTTAATATTTCTTCTTCTTTTATATTGTTTGTTTACTTTCATTTTTGTCCCCTTTATGTTATATCGATGATTGTGCTTTCTGCCCATTGTTTAGGTACCTGAGTTTATTCTATCTATGCTATTTGGGGGCATTGTGGTCAAATGAAAATGCTAACATGAAAGCAACTCTTGCATCCGTATTGAAAGGGCTGGTGAAGAATTATACTCTTTGTTGCTTCCTTCAAGAACCTTGACAGGAATCAGAGCTGGCAGCAGCCCTATTCAACTGAGGGAACTTCAGGTCGGTGGCATTCATAAAGTTAGGTGAAAAGAAAACCCAAGTATTACCGAGACTCTTATAACAATGTTCAAAAACTAGTTTTGGCCGGAAAACTTGATCAATCAATCGATATTTAGCTTGTTAAAAAGAACATTTCAAGTATTATTTGCTCATTGGAGCTCTCAAGTTCAATGCCTTTGCTTTTGGATGATTTTTCTTTAGTTTTGATATGACATTTATGTTACCCCATGCATTGCCTGCTTGATTTATGTCACCTTAAGCTCGGGTGAATTTCAGACTTGGATATGTTCTTTTTTGTACGTTAAAATATCCGCATACCCATGGTTGTATGGTAATGTAATATAACATACGAACATGATAATACTTGTGTTTAGGAACCTGGAAATTTAAGTGAAGTGAATTTTACCTGATTTCAATTTTTCGTTTTCAATTTTTCATAGCTTTGTTTACCTTTACAGCTCATCTCTAAGTTATTTTCTTTCTGAAAAATATGAAGAACTTCCCTGCATATATGAACTTACATAGGGACATATTCTACAAAGCATTCAGCCAGGAGATACATACTACTGTCTTTTTACCTAAATGTTGCAGAATATGAAGAACTTCCCTGCATATTTGAACTTACATAGGGACATATTCTACAAAGCATTCAGCCATTGAACAAGTAGCACAGTGCCGAAACCTATAGACATTTCACCTCGATTTCCTCGAGAGTTAAACCCTTCGTCTCCGGTACAATGAAGAATATAAAGACGAGAGATAATATAGCTATCACTCCAAACACATAAAACACAATCCCAGCTCCAAGCCATGCCTACAGTCAAAACAGAAACTACAGTAACCACTGGCAGTACCTAAAGAAAATGGTATTCTGAAGAGGGAAAAAAAGAAACGAAAAATAATGCCATAATCTATCTTAACAAAAGTTTAGAGAACATTAGTGCTAAACAGTATCTTCCATCCTTCATGATTCAAAAAATAAGGCATGTATATATTAATATAGGAGAGCTAAAGCAAACTACGATGCTTTGACTTTTCATTTCCTTGAAGGACTCATGTTCGGCACACATTTGGAATGTGTATGGGGTACAATCTTCTAAATATATGGAAAACATAGAAAAGAATTACGATTGAGGCAATATATATGATGGAAATGCTTAAGTACCTTCAAAGGAGAAAATGCAAATGTTACGAGTGCATTTGCTCCGAAATTCACAAGTACAGCAACACTAAGTCCTCGCCCTCTGAGGCGTAGGGGAAAAACCTCCGAGATCATCAGCCAACCAATAGGACCAAACGATAGCTGCATCATAAATATAGTAAGCATGGAAGCCAAAACTAAATAGATTTGAATCCAAAATTTGTTTAACACAAACCATACTTGATAGGTATAGAGCTACACATTCTTGTATTATAAGCAAGGTAACAACAAAAGCTACTGAAAATATGGTCACATATGTACAGCATCGCATGCAATATGTCTTATAAACAGAGTGCCATAGAATAGTGAGGCAAGAACTTTCATGATGCATATTTTTCACTACCATTTTAATGAATTTCCTATAATGGAATCCAAACAACAATAGTTACACGGAAGTACAGCCTGGATGCAACAAAGTTTCAGTCTAACCAATATCTACAGAAACCAATAAGATAATGAAGGCATTAATGAGATATACTATAGATGAACACTGTAACATTAGAAGTACGTATGGTGAAAAAGATCATTAAAATGAAGAAAGGAAAGATAATATTGATAACCTGATAACACCCGACATACAACAGCAGTGCAACAACAGCAATAGCCGCCAAATCATCCAGGAAAAGGTAATATGATCCAAGAAGGAACAAAGAAATAACCTGTCACACAGACAAATAACATATTTCATAATAGGAAATTGTTTTTAATTTCTTGCTAGCATTTCAAGTCAAATAATTGAACCCAGATTTGAATTATTTAATTGCAGTAAGCAAGCAGAAACATGGATCCAATGGAATGACCTCACAAACTTGATTAAAGAACATGTAAACTTTTTCCTCTAACAGTTCAAGAAACAAAGAGGTAAAAGGACTTACCATCCCGGAAACACCACCCAATAAAAGAGGTCTCCTCCCGAGCCTATCGACGACTACAACGGCTACTCCTGTCATAATCAACTATAACAACAACAAAAAATGTCAAGACTTTCTGGTTGAGACAGCTACCAAGTACCAATTAGAGACAAGATTTGCCAATCATGCAGAAGGTAGCAATGGAAACCATCTTATAGGCATAAAATTTACTTAAAAAACAAAATTACTTTTTTGTTCATGACAGTTGTCGGCATCTTGATAGCAGACCACATGTGTTTCTTTACATGGATGCTCGAACAATTGGAGAAATGGAGATAACAAATCATGCAAGAAAGAATATATCAAAAATCTTCCCAAGCACTAAAGGTCTGTAGTTTCTCAGAGGACTCCACCATACATTTGGTGGAATATCTTTCATATGGTTGACTAGCAAAGTCAAGCATCTTGTGTCAGCTAAGTAAAATGAAACTTTGCAGTAGAGATGCACATACTCTCAAAGTCATGAAGCAATAGAACATAGATATATAAACATCTGGAAAGTTCAATATGATAAGATAGCATTTACAAAACTTTGAACAAGTTTATCTATCTATGAAAAGAATCTACCTTAAGTAAACCAAGTAAAATTGAGACTCGGGTAGCATCAGATGCTGCAGAAAATCCTGCACTCTATTAGATTTCTCTCGGTTAGGATAAAGTACATGTCTTCTTCTAAATCCATCAAAAACTCGCTTTAAATTTGGCAATGAGTACCATCAATGTAAATCAGTTTCATACCTGAAGGATTGATGCAGCATAATAGAGCACACTTGGTTGACCAGTGATCTATCATGAAATTGAGGATACAAAGTCAGTCAAACTGTAGGTGCAAAATATCTACATAAGGGGTAGCTCCTTAGTTAATGATGAATACCTGTTGAAACAAAACTAAACCTGCACCTATAATCATGGCTTTCAAGCATTTTCCATGGAATATTTCCCCTAGTGTGACCTCTTTTTCTTCACCAACATAAGAAAGCTCAGTCAAAATCTCATCTACCTGCTGAGAAGCTGAGTCACCAATAGATTGACCCCTGAGTCGGCATAAACAACATACTGCAGTTTCTCTTAACTCCTGCATATTGCCTTTTCCCTGAATGGCACGTAATAGCAGCCATCTGGGTGATGCTGGAAGCCAGCACATTCCAATTCCCATGATCACTGCCAAAGGGGTACTAGCTCCGTACATATAGCGCCAGCCAGAAACTGTTTCAACTAAGAGGCTGCCAATTCCATAACCAGCCTGCAAAATATCCAGTAGCTTACTGTTTGCATGTTAAATTAAAAGGGAAATTCAAAGCAGATATTGGTGGATTAGACTTCATGCTATAATGACTTAAAACAAAATGAAAAACCCTGAGAGATGAATTGAAGCACTTACAACCATCCCAAGAACTATAAAGAACTCTTTGAGAGAAATTAGTATGCCACGAATCTGACTTGGAGCTGTCTCAGCAATGTACATTGGGGCAGCATGCATTGCCTGGAAGTGAATAAACTTAAAATTCATTCACTCATTCACAGAAGAACAGCTAGCTTATTTTAAAAACAAAAGAAAACAAAACAAAAGTAAATTCTTCTTTATAGTTATAGATGATTCTTTTTCAATGACTATGTTGTCTGCTAGCTAATTGTTGAAAATTTGCAGTTTCCCTTAATATAAGAATACAACAATGTACTGAACTTTTACCTTGTTACATAATTTGTTTAAATGATATGCTGTTGTGCATTGAGGTTATACATGTACATGGTTGTAAACAGAAATATAAACCCAAAAGAAGTGTACGCTACAACATGGTCATCCAGAAGATTCATAAGCTAATGCCTGAGTATCTAGTATATTACCAGTCCAATCCCTATGCCATACACAAAACGTCCAATCACCATAACTACTAAGTTAGGTGCAAATGCTGTCACAAGCGCTCCTACAAGGTACATGATGGAAGCCATAATCAACTCCCTTCGTCGTCCTATAATTCAGATAAGTCATTGCAATTTCATCAGAAAAAGCCTTATAATTGAGTTCAAAGATACGGCTCCCATCACAAGTTATGAAAAAAAGAAACTGACCTAGAAAGTCGGCAATATTAAAAGCCAAGACTGAGCCAATTAAGGCCCCATATAATGAGCCACTAGTCTGTGGAAAGCAACAAAAATAATAATTTGCATGGTAAGTTCTTTGCATTGCTACTTACAAACATGCGCTTCAACAAGAAACAGAAAGTTTGCACTAATGATTGGTAATGTCAATAAATAATGAGAGACAATTAGGCACTCACAATGAGACCAACTTCAACCGAAGACAAGTCATACCATGAAATTCCACTTAGGGTAGCTGACTGCAAGAAAATATGAGGATTAAATGCCAGAAACATGGTATAATAGCAAGTTCGAAGAATTAATTGGCACAGACCCAAATAGAACAACAATAAAAGCATGATAATTAACAATATTTACTGCAGCTCACTACTACGTAAAAAGTATACCTCAATTGAAATTGTGGCACAGGATGTAGCACCAATATCATAACCATATAGAAGTCCACCAAGAGCTGGGAAGAGAAATCTGAAATCAGAAGACATTCCTTCGGTAAGAAAAATATAATCACACAAACGTTTAGGCTCCTTGAAGTTACAATAAATGATCAGCTAATCACAGTTTAGGCCTTGTATTAGCTCCAGTTTGACTGCTGGCTTTGAAAATTCCATGGATTGTACCCTAAGTTGTTTGTTTTAATGAGGTTATTGAGGAAGGATCTAGACTCAAGAGTATTTATTAGAGCTAACATTTTACTAGAAGCTTCTTCCGTTTTTGTTGAAGCTGCATTTACATTGTTACACCGTTGAATCACTTCTTTAAATCATGAGGTATCTCCAGATATGATGAAATAATTTCGTGTGAAACAACAAAGGAAGAAGCTAAAAATCCCATCAGAAAACCTTGGATTGCAACTCAATTCTTAATCAAATCCAAGCTATTTCAAGTACATTTAATTAAATAACAGCCATGTTCATAGTAATATATAAGTCAAAATATCTTTTCACTAGTTTAGCTAACGGAAATGAAACATTTAATAGAACAATAATGACCATTTCCCCCTCATTCCCATACATGAACTTCTTTCATACTAGGCCAAAAGACAAAATCTTTAAGCAGCATCCAATTAAACATTTGCCATAGCATAAATTTGCCAAGTAGTTACTATATGTTGGAATCATGGTAAGAAAGATATGGTTGCCAATATTTTAACAAATGCGTTGATGTTTCATGTTTCTCATTGCATATATCAATACAATCAATACAAAAACCGAAGGATAAACAAAAATCTAAAAGAGAAACTCACGGAAGGATAGCAGTGGAAGCAGAATAGCTTTCAGAAGTGTGAATCCCATTAATAAGGGGTTCATGTTCTGGACCAATCTCACCAGAAGACCTTCCCACCTAATAAAATCAACAATTCATTCAACAACTCTAAAATTAACTCATACAGCTAAAAGGGTAGTCTTTTGGTTAATTACAGAGAAATCAGGGTACTCTTAAAGGATATATATTCACAAATTAAAGATATCATAATATCTTCTATTACTTTGAGTCCAAATAAAAAATAAAAAAAACTTATAGAAATCAATCTATCTTATGCACTAATATGGGGTTCTTTAATTTATTTTCCAGCTCTTTCAAAGAAGAAAGAAATTTGATAAGCAATACCCAATACTTGTCCTTCATTTTCTTACACGTTCATGCATTTTCTTAGTAACCAAACAGGTAAGAAAAGAAAAACCCAGATTGAGAAATGAAGAGAGAAACAAAACCTTTCCAAGAGAGGAAAGCCCAGGTTGCTCATGATCTGATGCCATGCTTCTTCTAGAAAAGAATCTGAAACTGCAACAGAGTTGACGCTTGTAAGAGCGACTAATTAGTACGATTTTGAGCTCTTTTCTTGCTGGGAAACCAAACAACAAAAAAACAGATAAAGCTCGTTTGACAATTTGTTGGAATAAATTTTTTATTTATATGAAAATAATTTTTATGGTAGAAAACTAGAAATTACCATTAAAAAAGAAAAATATTGAAACTTGAATGTTGGGTGTCAGGCGGTAGTTGTTGAGTTGATTTTTGAAACGTTAAAAATTTTTATTTTTGGATTTCTTTTACTATGACACATTTAGATTAAGCTTGGATCGAATCAAATCGAATAAAAAAATTTTATCCACTCATCATAATTAAAATATACGATCCCATGTGAGTTAATTTTTATTAGCTTAATTGTTTTAATTATTTTTATTTTTATCATCATGTATTTTAAAATTAAAAATATATTAAATATAAAAAATATGATTTTTCAATAAAATTTATTTTAAAAATAAAATATAAAATTAATACCAACAAAAAATTTTAACACTAATATTTTATAATATGATCAATAATTCAATTTTAACAGAAATTGATAAAAATTTAGCATGATTAAAAAAATTAAGGTTTAGGGAAGTAAAAGTTTTAAAAATGAAAGCAAAAAGATTCGAGTTGGTTTTGAGGGAAAACAAAAAGTTTTGAGATTCGGTATTTGGTTTATTTGAATTTGAAAAATCAACTTGAATCGTATTCGAAATTTGAAGCTTTTTTTAAGTCAAATTAAATTGTGCTCACCCCAAATAAGGAAGACATAATTTTTCAACTGATTCTTAGAGTTTAATTGATTTATTTATTCAATTTAATTAGTTCTAAGCTATTCATAAGTTCAATCTAATCCTTCTCTAATACATACCTTAATCAATTTTTGATACATCCAATCTATTTAATTTAATTCTATTTAAAATTTTCAAAGGAGAGTTATCTCATTCAAACTTACTGTAACTATTTTGAAAAAAAAAAAGATAAGTATTATTTCAGCTTTATAAACTCTTTTGTCCAAAATATATATAAATTCCTCTAACAAACAACTCAAAACAAATCCAACCTCTCATGAAAGATTATAAGGCTAACAACAACTTGAGTTTTGCTCTTAAACCATAAGTAACTTAAATATGAATTGCTAGAGGTGAGCTCAAATTTGAAAAAATCATCTTGAAATATAACACTTCGTTATTTTATCTTCTCTTAGGATCATATTAAATCAACTTAGGCGTAGCCTTAAGTTCGACAATTTATCATTTTACTCTTGATTTTATATGATAATATGTTTCTATCATAGAACTTATAACAAGTTCCGTGTTCTTTGTAAAAACTCATTTTTACACAAAGTTTAGATTGATAAATATTAATTAAAAACCATAAAAATAATACATCTGAATCACTAAAAGTAAAATTAATTATAACAAATTATAAATCAAACATAGAATAATTTGGACAGAATCTATATATAATATAATTAAAATGAAATTAACTTAAATGGAGCGATAATTAAAACTCTTTCCATATATTTATTTAAAACGAACTTAAATTTAGATTCGAATTGTATTGCTCGTATCACTATCCTTAATATTATATCAAAATAAATTTAAACTCATAGTTTGATATTTATCAATAGTATTTATATAAATAAAAATATTTTATCATTAATGAAAGAATGTGGTGGAAAATAAGGAAACGTTCATGGCATTAACTTCTGACTTGTTTGATCAAATGGGGCCCATATTTACATAATCTCTTCTATCCGAACTGGATCAGTCTATATAATTTGATATTAAAAATAGATAAAACAAAAATAAATATTTTGAACGTTATGTAATGCAATCATTAATATATTAAAATTATATCTTAAAACTAATTATTTTTCGGTCTATGAATAAAAGGTTTGTAGTTACTTTCACAGTAATAATGTCATCTTCAATTTTTAAACTTAAATTTTCGTTTTTCTAAAAGTACATTATAGTTTATCAATACACTCATGATCCAATAGAAGTATTTATATATTTTGATTATTAAATTAAAATCATAAAAAATTTAAGATAAATTACAAATTTAATCACTCACCCGAATTTTCAAAAATATATTAATACAGTTACTTTTTTAGTCTTTGAATCACTACTTTCCTCTCTCAACACACTCCTTTTAAACTCTCAATTTGTAAAGGCATTCATTTCTTGCTCTCTTTAAACTCAGTAGGAAGAAGATTAGGAGTTAAAAGAAGTCAATTATTCAAGTAGTCAAATAATATTAACCGGAAACTACGTGGATTCAATGTATTTATTAAACGAGAGTTTTGTTGTCACATGATATTTTAGTCACAACATTAACGGAGGGATAAAAATTTAGTTATAAAAAAAGGCCAATCGACAAAATTAATGTTTATACTGTAGTCTTTTTAAAAAATTTAGTGAATCACAATAAAAGCATGAAAAAAAAGTCACTACAAAACATAAATTTAATATAACTTGAATTAGCATTTAGAAACGATCCAACATGTTGAGAGTTTTAAAACAAAAAATCTCAATCTTGATCTTAACATGTAAAGGTTTTTATTAAGGATTTAAAAAATTATCACATTTTTTTATTATTTTTTTATATTTTAAAAGATACGTGTCATTATATAAATATGATTGTCAATAAATATAATATTATTATTGATGCAAAATGTGCTAAGTGTAATTTAGTAGTATTCAACAGTGCCACTGAGGTGGTTAAAAAACTTGCATTATTTGATTTGGCAATTTAATGAATAAAATCTTTGGATCTAGTAATGGTTTGTTATATTGAACATACTTTGGTCCATCTATGAAAACTAACTCTTATCATTTGAAAATTGGATTGGATTCGAGTGAACCAATTAAGTTGTTAGAATATGGCGATTTGATCGAGATAATGCTGTTGATTTTGGTAAGCATAGTGACTTTGTTTTGATTGTTATTGATATAATAGCTATTTTTAATGAGTTACTTTGTATCTAAATTCTATGCTAGCAAACCAAAATTTATATATGTTTTGAAGCTTGTACGTAATAAGAGCTTATTGAGTGCATTCTAATTTGTTCATTGGGAAACATTTTTTTAAGCGAGCGGAAACTGTTATTGTAAACATTGGCAAAGTGTTTACTGCTCAAGTTCTTAGGGGGAATATTTAGAGGTTAATCTTTAGGTAAAAATGTAAGATCTCTATATTTTGGGATAAAAGATAGTCGAATTATTTACTGAGTTAGACTTCGCAAACATAAGAAAACCAAACTACTAAACAAACCTCTCTATTATTTCCGTTTTATTTACATAATTTTTTGCAATGCCAAATCGTAGTGACCACCGCAACTATCACTTTCATTGAATTTTTCATTCTAAGCAAATAAACAATTTAAAATAGCAACACTTATATATTATTATATACTCTTTTCGTCTCAATTAAAATTTTATATGAGACAAAATTAATTAAAACAGATATAAATATTTTTCTCAAAAAAATAAAATTAAAAATATGACAACGTTATAAATATAAAAAATATTAGAAATTATATAAATATTTAAAAAATACGAGTTTTGGTATTTATTGGCTTAGAAAGGTAGGAAGACCAACCAATTTTGTCATTTATGGCACATGAATTAAACCAACAACTTGAAACCTTTAACGGCTATCGTTAGTCCAAGTTTCATTTTTTCACGGGCTAAGTTGGGCCCAAATTTAATTCTCAAGGTTAGGTGGTTTCCAACAATAGTAACTGAGCAGAGCCCAGTTTAAATATTAATAAATTCGAGCTCGAGTTTAGCTTGAAATTTAGAGTTTAATATTTAGCTCAAACTCGATTAAATATTTATTTTAAGCTTAAGTTATTCGAGTTTGAGCTCAACTTGATTATTATTGAATCAAATTCGATTTTTTTCGAGTTGAAATCGAATATTTTGTGCGCACTAATTTCTCATTCACACCCTTAGTCTTCAAACCAATTCATTACTCATGTAATATTAAAAAATTCCATAAATTAAGCTTTACCTTGGCAAAAGGAAAAGCCTTGAATTCTTAACGTCTAAGATTGAGTTCCACCATGCCCAAATGTTAGGTGAGTTATTTTTCAGATTGTTTTAGATTTAAGTAGGGACCAAGTCAAAAAATTATTTTAGGAGGGTCAAGATTAAATTATATTTTTTAATGGAGGTCAAAGTAATAATTTTATCAATGTATTAACATATTATTTCATAATTTTAAAAGGACTATAAAGAAAATTTACCATTTTAAAGAGTTAAAGTGTAATTTAACCATGATATTAACTTAAAAATTCAAAAAAATTACCATTTGGTGACGGGCCTTGCCTCCCTTAATGCCATCCCCCGATCTAACTCCCACCATATATAAATCATGTTTAGATTTATTTTGATTTAACTCTAGATATATTTTGATATTCATTCTATTATATTTCATACTGAATTTATTTTAATTTTAGTTGACTATACAAGAATTATTTATAATTTATAGTATACTTATATTTATGATTTTTCTTATAATAATTATATTTGCAAAGTGTTAAAAAATGTTTATATTAATATTTATGTATTTTTATAATTAAATCAACAAAAATAATTGAGTCAAAGTCATGCTGGCCCAAATTATAAAATGCTTTTATCTTAAGTTGAACTCAAACAGGCCCAAACTATTGGGCTTGATGGATTAAAGTACAAAAATCTAAAGTATAAAAAATAAAAAAATTAAATACAAATTAATTGAAAATTAATGATATTAACTATTTGGACCAGTTAATAACATCATAAAAATTTAGGGACCAAATTACATTAGAAATTAAAGTGTAGCGATCAAATATCAAATTTAGACATAATAGAGGGATCAATATTGAAATTTAATCATTTTTCAATAACTGCAAAAAATGGAGTTAAGAATAGCACAAACCTAAAAGAAATAAGAAACCATATGGAGTATTCAAATTATATAGGCTAAATGATAACTTTGGCCACTAATTTTTACATGTTTTGTAACGCCCCCTTACCCGAGACCGTCGCCGGAGTCGAGCATGAGACATTACTAAACTTATTTTAGCATTTAAACAAGTTCAAACAATTCTCGTAGTAAACTGTCCATCTGCGTCACAGTCGCTAAAAAAATCATATCTTGAGTTACGAAACTCGAAACCTAATTCCGTAATTTTTTACTGAAACTATACTCATATATCTATTTACTAATTTTTTTCTAGAATTTTTGGTCGGGCCAATTAGTACAGTTTATTAGTTAAAGTTTCCCCTGTTTCAGTGTTCGACTGCTCTAACCTCTGTTTACTACGAATCAAAATTCTTCTTGCACAGAGATCCAATGACCATTTCGTTTGTTTCTCTTAAAAATAGACTCAATAAGGAATCCATAAATATAAATTTTGAGTCCTAATTATTTTTACACAATTTATGATGAATTTCTAAAGTCAGAACAGGGAATCCAGAAATCGCTCTGACCCTATTTCACCAAAACGTAAATATATCATAAAATACAACTCTTTTACCTATTTTGTTTCTTCAATTCCATATTTTATTCATCATCTAATTCTATTTCTACTATTTTTAGTGATTTTCAAATTCACGTCACTGATGTTGTATGACACTATTTTATAGCCAATTTCACCATTTTATGGTTTTTCATGGATTAGGAAATTCATTAAGCATACATAACACTAAATATAAATTTTGATTACCCATTCCAATAGCTAATCATCAACGAGCATTTCCACATCACTCATTCACCATATAATAAGATTATATACACAAAAGGATCATAATGCTATACATGCCATATTCCCAAAATATGCAAACCACTATACCGAGATGGTCCGTTGATAGTGTGAACGTGCCTCCGACAGTCCCGATCTCCAAGCCAGCTTGTCAAAACTACAAGGAATGGAAGGGAGGGAGTAAGCATAAATTCTTAGTAAGTTCACACATGTAAATAGCAAGTAACATAATCATACAATAATACGAAATCCACATTTGCATAATATCACCAAAGCATTCATATCATCTTTCTCATTCATGATCCTACCATATTATTGTTATATTGAAGTCTCAACCCGAGGGTTAAGTACATACCTATACAAATTTTCTCATTCACCACACTTACCAAAATGTCACCTTCATTTTAGGTACTCACCTTATTCACTTAAGATTTACCCGTTGAACACATCGGAATATGATTCGAATACACGAATTTCATGCACATAAGTGCCATACCTGCAGCTAGACAAACTCAATAGCCTGCGGAAATTATGTAGCCAAGCTACCATGTAACCCGCCCATAAGTGAACTCAGACTCAACTTAACGAGCTCAGGCGTTCGCATCCATAAGTGAACTCGGACTCAACTCAACGAGTTCGGATGTCTAATTACATCTCACGAACTCGGACTCAACTCAGCGAGCTCAGAACTCAAATATCTTAGTGACATGTCACTTGTATTCTAATCTATTCCCAAGGTTCAAACGGGCTTTTTCCTCGATCACACATCTTTTCCGTCTTCCACGGAATGTCAGAACCGGTACTTGGTAACAATTCATATTTATCAAGTAGTAAACATAATTTGCATATTACTTAACAATAACCACAAAGCATAATATTTCATGATAATAATCATCATATCATATAAATAACATTAAATTACTTAAAATGACAATTATGTTACTACATTTATGCCTGAACTTACCTCGGTACAAAGTAAAGAAATTTTGCAATTTAGTCCACAATCTTTTCCTTTCCCCGATCAAGGTCGATTCCACTTCTTTCTTGGTCTAAAATAACACATTTGGCTTATTTAATACTCACATTTATCAAAATAGTCCTTAAATCTAACTTTTCAAAATTACAATTTTGCCCCTAAACTTTTGCATATTTACACTTTTGCCCCAAAGCCCAAAATTTAATTTTTTTTCCAAAATTATTATGTTTTATGACATTCTGATTATTTTTCCCTTCTATGGAAACATCAAATTCTCACTCTAACATGTAGTTATAAACATTAGGTATTTTTACCGATTATGTCATTTTACTCATTTTCACGTAAAATCGCTTAGCAAAAGTTGTTTAACACAATTTAAAGCTTCATATTCTACCATAAAACATCAAGATAAACACATTTCACCTATGAGTATTTTTCAAAATATAAACTCTAGGTTAAATTATTGCTAGAATAACCTAAATAAAGTTACCCGGACTCAAAAAACGTAAAGAACATTAAAAATGGGGCTTGGAATCACTTACTATGGAGCTTGGAAGCTTGAAACAAACCCTAGCTATGGAGAACCCTTGAAATTTCGTCCTAATGAAGAAGATGGACATATTTTGCCATCTTTTTCCTTTTTTTTTTAATCTTTTAATTACCAAATGACTAAAATACCCTTTATTAAAAACTTTAGTTATTTCTACCTATATATGTCCATTTTTGTCCATGAAAACCTACTGGTATAATTACCATTTAAGGACCTCTACTTTAATTATGCTCTTCAATTAAATCCTTTAACATCTAAAACCCATATTTATCAACTTTTGCAATTAAGTCCTAATAGGCAAATTAGACATGCAATTCATGAAATTTTCTATCGATATTCTAACACATGCATCTAATCACTCAATAAATTATAAAAATTAATCGGAATAAAATTTTCTACTTCAGAATTGTGGTTTCGAAATCACTATTCCGTTTAGGCCCTAATTCGGGATATCACATGTTTTGTCAAAATGACCCTAATTGTATTTTTGAGCATTTTTTGGCCATCAACCTTTGTTCTTTTTTTCAATCTACTATTTCTAATAGATTTAATGAAAGTACTGTTAAAATAGTTAACGGGGATGATGTGGAATACTTTTAATGATATGTAATTTATTACTAAGATAACCCAATAAGATAATTACACGGGAATAATAAAATAAATAAATAATACAAGAAATTAAAAACAACTCTTAATTTAAAGAAAATAAACGTAATTATCTAAAAAAAATTAACTTAGTAGAAAAACTTCTCAATAAACAAACGTATGAAAAATTGAAACCTTTTGAAAGAAAAAAATTGAAACTTTGAATTTATTCATTAAATCATTAAAAAAGCAGATTGGAAAAAAAATAAAAGTTGATAGCCAAAAAAAACTCAAAAATACAATTAGGGCTATTTTGACAAAACATGCAAACATTAGTGGCCAAATTCATCATTAAGCCAATTATATATACTCACGTGATGTTTTAATCGTTACGATATTACAATTATATAATATATAAAATAATTCTATGATACAAGTCAAATACACGAGTTTATATACCGTTTATACGATATATATAATTAATAAATAAAATATTAATTTCATTCTAAATAAAATTATATTATCTAATTCATTTAATATATCAATACATCAAATATGAAATTTTTCCTTCAAACAATAATATATTTTGTTTGAAGAACTCAAAGAAAGAAAAAAAATCAAATGGTTGAATCAAAATTCCATTGAATTAAAAATTGTCTGATTTGTTTTTCTAACCTCTATATGTCACACCTTGACTTAAAAAAATTTTGTTGAGTTCGAATTTAATTGTATATTTTTAGATAGTAAAAATATAATTTTATTATTATAATTTTTAAAAATTAAATTAAATTTTTATCATTTTGAGAGTTTAAAGTGCAATTCTATCATTATTAATTTAAAATTTTATAAATTATAAAAGATCTAAATAAAAATTTCTGTTTTAGAAGAACCAAGGGCCTATTAACCACCCTAACTTCGCCATTAAATTACATATTATAAATAATAATTAAAAAGATACCAACAAGTAGACATATCACATCCACTAAAATACAACTTAAGTCAAAAACAAACATTGAATTGACTCAATCTTAATATAACTTTAATTTAAAATGGCCAGATTCAGCTCATCACAAATTTATGAGTCAAAGATTGACCACGTCATAAATTTATAAATTTATAAGTCTATCCTTTCTTCCAAAAGGCTGGATAAATTGTTTTGAAAGAGCTTTTGAGACCCATTTCGAATAAATCTTTCACTCCATTCTCTCGGTTAGTAACGATATTGATGAAGGTTAAGGAATTGCTGAATGGTTTGTTTGTGTGTAAGGATAAAAATAAACTTAAATCAATGCTACTTTTTTTAAGTTTTTTTTCGCCCACACTTATATTATGATGTATAAAAGAGTTATTTGCAAATGAACCTCAAGGATATAATGAAGTTTAATGATTGTCTACGTTTTGTATTGACCGAAACAATCCACTGAGCATTGAGCGAAGCATAACAATGACATCAATTTCTATAAAGAATTTCTGTAGTAATTCTTTATAGAACAATTTAGGAATATAAAAGATGACGAGAAAATAAAAAAAACTTTATTTCTACGTTTTTTGGTGTATCATACAAATGAAAATTCACTCATTTTGACATCTTTTAACAATAAACATAATTATTTAATAGATGTCTAATTGAATAATCATAACTCTTTGTTAATAAATAAATAATATAACTCTTGATAACAAGAGACATAACTAATCACTATAAATAACGACTCTTGATTAATAACCAAGTGATATAATTTTTAGTCATTTGTAACTTTTCAATTATAACAATTGAAACATTATAAATATTTTAAAAATTTAAAAATGTTCCACGCAAGTGATGAAGCCATTGTTTTTTTATTGATTTCTGAGTTAAATAATAAATGTGAGTTTGATGAAAGCATGGTTTCAATCCACGGCTAAGGGTGTTCAATCGGTTAACTGACCTGAACTAATATTAATCGAACTTTTTAAACCCTTAACCGTTAACTGAACTGAACTTTTTCGATTAATTCAATCGATTAACTAAAATTTATATATAAACTTTTTATTTTTGGTTAAAACAAATATAAAACATATAAAAAATTAACTGAATTAATCAAGTTAATCAAATTTAATATTTATAAAATGTATATAAAAATATAAATTTTAAATTAATTAACCAAATTAACTGTTAACTGAATTTCTAAAAAATATTAACTGACCCTTACCAAATTAATTTGATTAATTAACCGATTAACTAAATTAATTCAATTCAATCTATTAAATTAATTTTACTCGAAATTTTCATACCCATATCCACGGTATACTTATACACAGATTTTGTGCAAGAAAGGCTCATCAACCTTATTCTGCACTAAGCCTAATAATTTATCATTTGAAAAAAGAAGTCAGACAAAAATGGTTGGCATAGGAACAATAATTTATTATTCTACACGATTTGTTGTTTCCTCATTGGCAACTTTCCTAAATGTTAAGACATTAAACACATTGTTCGTACATATGGGTCTTTGCGTCAACATGTTATAATTGTTAACATGTGGGTGGTAGGGTAGGTGATAAAAAGATTTGGAATAACAATGGCTAAAAACCAAATCCTAATTTTATTTTGGTAATTTTGATAGAGAAAAGTAGGAAATAGTGGTTCAGATTTTTATGCTACATATGAGATGGAAAAAAATAACATGATTAGGGATTATGGATGATGTGATAAGAAAGGTCCGTAAAGTGTGTCAACCTTTATTCGTTTGAATATTATGGCAGTGGTGGGGTTTGAATGTACTCGTGATTTGCGAATCTTTTCCTTGAATTTTGTGTGTTCCTTCGGTGGATTTCAAAGTCTTGCGATTTGACGTGATTAGTTTTCTTTCCAATTGTTGGGAAGCAGTTGGTCTAAGAGACAGCTAACATCTTGATCAACGGTGATGTTTTTCTGTTTTCTCTTTCTTCTTTTATGGTGTTCCATTGAAAATTCATCGTGCTTGATTTCAGCTTGTCTGACTTTTTACCTTCTATGAGGCTTATGGCAGTTTTTGTAATCTTCTGTTTGATTTTTCCACATCCTTTGCATGAAAATGAGTTTCTTTAATTTGTTTTTTTTTTGTTCGTAGTTGTGCTTGCACAGTGATTTTTTGCATAAAACTTTTTAAATTCTCTCTTTAGGGTAAATATTTGTTAGTTTAATCCGTTTTCTACTGATGATAATGATTTTTCTTTCTTCCTGAGTGAAATTCTTTTTTTTTTCCTTTTACTTGTTTTGATGCGTTTGGTTAAATTTTTTTGACATCTTTTTATTTTTATTTTACTAGCTTTTACTTTTTCTGTTTAAGTTTCTTTTTCATTTTCGTTATTTGTCGTTGTTTAGTAACTTGTAGCATTATTGCGTCTTGGTTTGCTTTTATATATTCTTTGTCTTTGTATTCTGTTCTCTATCACGTTGATAGGTTGGTCTTGGACTTGAGTTCTGGTTACAATCCTGGTAGTGTCCAGAGGAGTAGTTGGCCTAGGTAGTGGCCTAGTTTTACTATGGTTGAAGATATCAACGTGATGCTTGAAAATCTGAAGTTTTCGGAAGAAGAGTCTGTCCAGGTCATTAATACCAATGCTGAAAACAATTTTCAAGGTTTTGAGACATTGGCAGTAGGTAAAATAATGGCGGAGGAGAAACTGAATAGGGAGGCGATGTATAAGATTTTCAGGACATTATAGTTTACAAAAGAGGAGGTAAACTTTGTAGCCCTGAAAGAAGATGCTATTATTGTAAAATTTGGAAGCATGGAAGACAGAAGCAGAATCCTTAACCTCACACCATGGCTATTCGATAATTTCCTATTTGCTATGGTACCTTTTGTTAAAGGCAAAAACATAGATACCTACGGCTCAATCTGTCCCCATTTTAGCTACGTGTTTACAATATCCCTTTGAAATACATGGATCGTCAAACTGCGTTAGATGTTGGAAATGCTATAGGGGAGCTAGTGGCGATTGATTGGAAGGATAGAAATGGGGGTTGGACTGAATTGTTAAGGTTGAAAATTAAAATAAATATCTCAAACCCAGTACGTAGGGTTGTGAAATTTATGGGAAGAGACAGAATCGAAATCATATGCGCCCTAAAGTACGAGAGATTACCAACCTTTTGCTACTATTGTGGTCCGATTGGACATACAATAAAAAAGTGTAAGCAAGGACAGAGACTTTGGCTTTAATATTTTAAACCTCTAATATAGAAGCTGGCTCAAAGTTAATTTTGTGGCTTCGAACCAGAAAAGAGGTATAGGGCGAAACGGGATTGAGATAATGGTAAAAAAGACACCCCCAAATGAGGACAAAAAAGAGAGTAAAACTGACACTCGGAAAGACAGTGGACAAATAGAACAGAAAAGAAAAGAAAAGGGATGCGAAGAAGAGTCAGTCTTTAACTCTCCATTAGAAAAGAGATGTAACAAACCAATGCATGATAGGTTGATAAGTTCAAAAAAAAAAGAGACATACGGGATCAAATGGAGATAACACTAACGAGAGCCCTTTAAAGATTGTGAGGAAGAGATTACTGGAAAATGTTTCACTAAGCAAGGCGGTTGCTGTTCGCCAGCAACTGCCAAGAGCAATGAAAATCTTATGCTGGAACTATCGTGGGATTGGGAACCCTACGACAGTTCGTGAACTTAAGCAACTTCTTGTTGCCAATGATTCTGACATTATCTTTCTCTGTGAAACAAAAACTCATACTAACAGGTTGGCTTCCATGTGCAGCAAATGCAGGATGGAGTGGTGCTTGGCTGTTAATGCTATGGTAAAAGTGGTGGCCTTGCTATGATGTGGAAAGAAGGCATAAAGATTGAAATAAAAAACTATTTAAACAACCATATAGATTCTTGAGTTTAGTTAGATAATGATAACTCCTTTTGCTTCACGGGCTTCTATGGGAATGCTGACCCTAATAAAAGACAAAGCTCTTGGGATATGTTAAGGAAGGTGGAAGATACGGTTAGAGAAAAAAGGATCATTGAGGGAGACTTCAATGCGATTCTGGACAATGCAGAAAAAAAATGGGGGAGGGAGGAAACCTAAAGCTTTAATTGATGACTTCCAAGCAGTTGTAGGTGAGTTGTCTTTGGTTGACCTAAAAACTGACAAAGGATGGTTTACTTGGGCTAACAATAGGGAGGGCAATACTTTTATGAAAGAGGGACTCGACCGCTTTATTATCTCTTCTAGCGATATGGTGTGTTTTCAATTTATGGAGACCAAAGTGATTCACCAGTCTGCTTCTGACCATGATGCTATTTTTTTGGATATAAAGGGCCACAAGCCGAGAGAGCTGATAAAAGATCCTAGGCTCAAATTTGGATATGATGTTTGCTGGGCCAAAGAAAATGAAGCTTAGAATATTATAAAGAATACATGGCAAAATGGTGATGTTGATATCATGGGAAAAGTTATGAAGGTGGGCCACGACCTTGGCGATTGGCAGTATAAAAAATACAAAAGAATGCTTAAGCAAATTGGAATTCTTCAGATGAAAATAAATAGCATCATTGACAAACAATGTAGAATGTACAATAACAAGCTAAAAGCTATGAGATTAAAACTTGGAAAGTTACTTGACAAAGAAGAGAAGTACTGGGCCCAACGTTCGAGAATCAATTGGTTAAAGTAGGGTGATAAAAATTCCTGGTTTTTCCATGTTAAAGCCACGAATAGAAGAAAAAAAATAGCATTGAAAGATTGAAAGACATGCAAGGTAATTGGAAGGATACAACTAAAGATATTAGCGAGATGGCCAGAGAGTATTTACAAAATTTATTTGAGTCAAGTTTACATTATAATGAAGTGTTAAACCTTGACTACATTGAAAATTGCATTTCAAGGGAGATAAACGGAAGATTGCTGAAGGTATTCACAAATAATAAGATAGTGGAAACTTTCAATCAAATTGATCACAGAAGCACTGGGAATTGACAGACTATCGGGGAACTTTTACAAAGAAAATTGGGACGTTGTAGGAAAAGATATTATTAATTTGTGCCACGGGATTCTTAGGGATAGAAACGTGGACAACCTTAATAAGATGACTATTGTCTTAATTCCTAAAGTTAAAGAGCCTATAGATATGACTAATTTCTGTCCGATTAGTCTTTACAGGGTGATATATAAAATCGTGGTCAAGGTGCTTGTAAATCGTTTAAAATATACTTTCCCGAAATGCATTAGCCAAAATCAAAACGCTTTTGTTCCCGAGAGAATGATTCACGACAACATCTTGATCGCCTATGAGCTTATCTACTACCTCCAAAGTACTAAGAATAGGCCCAACAAATGATTAGCGATCAAGCTTGATATGAGCAAAGCTTATGATAGGGTTGAGTGGAATTTCATTGAAGAGGTTATGTGCAAAATGGGCTACGCCGATGAGTGGGTGAAAAAGATCATGAGCTGCGTTTGTTCAGTTCGCTACGTCGTCAAATGCAATTCAACCCTTTCAAAGACTATTGTGTCAGAAATGAGTCTAAGACAAGGGGACCTTCTCTCTCTCTACCTTTTTCTATTCTGCATGGAAGCATTCTCTAAATTGTTAATTCGTGTACAAAATGAAAATATTCTAAAAGGCATTAAAGCAAAGCATAAATGGGCTTCGTATTAATCACTTTTTTTTTCGTTGATTATGCTCTCCTCTTTATTCGTAATAAAAAAAAGACACTGAGGAAATTGTCAATATTTTAAATATGTTTTCAAGGGTTTCGGGTCAAAAGACTAATTACGATAAGTATACAATTATGTTTAACATGAAAACCCCTTTAGCCCAAAGATGAAAACCCCTTTGGCCCAAAGACAATTTTTTTGCTCTATGCTTGGTATGCGCATGGTTGACACTCTTGATAGCTACCTAGGATTACCATTATCTGTTACAAAAAAAAAAAGTCAACAGCTTTCACTAATATTATTAATCGATGCCCTTGTAGGGTTAATAGTTGGTGAAAGCGTTTGTTATCCTATGGTGGGAAAGAGGTATTTCTTAAAGCCATTTTCCAGTCCATTCCTACTTATGCCTTATCTATTTTTCTTGCCCCGTAAGGGATTATTAAGCATCTTCAGTCAAAAATATGTCGAACGTGGTGGGCAAATAATAAGAAAACCCGTGGTTGGAATATGATAGCCTGGAATCATCTATGTCATCCAAAAGGAATGGACGGCATGGGCTTTCGGGATTTGCACTTATTCAACTTAGCTCTATTAGGAAGACAAGAGTGGAGGCTTATAAACTTCAAGGATACCTTATGTTTCAAGGTCCTGAACGCTAAATATTTTCCTGATGAAGACGTGCTCCTACCAAAACGTTGCAATAAATCGTCGTTTACCTGGTCTAATATTGCAAAAGCTGCAATTGCGTTGAAGGAAGGGTTTATTTGGCAAGTTGGGAACGACAACCTGATAAATATTCGATGGGACCATTGGGGTATGGAAGGGCTAAATGGGGACTTCGTTTGTCAATCTCTTTTGACTAATAATGAAAGAAGAGTTAATGATTTGTGGGACCAGGGCCAAAAGTGGTGGAAAAGGGATAGGATCATTGAGCTTTATGGTATTGAGATGGGGGAGTGCATTTGCAATTTACCCATTCCTCCTATTGATGTTAATGATAGCATAACGTGGTTACACAACCTCCATGGTGTCTACACGTCGAAATCTACATATTCCTGGCTTTCTATGAAGAGGATTGGCTATGGCCCTCACTAACTTTTTTGGAGAGTTATTTGGAAGCTCAAAATGCTTCCTAAGATTAAAGTGTTTAGATGGAGAATCGGTCTTGATATCTTACCCACGTACGTCAATATTGGTCACATCCGCCATAATTTCTCTACAACTTTTCTGAGATGTAAGAACAATGAAGAGTCTCTTATTCATGCTTTGAAAAAATGCCCGAAAGTTTGTGAAACCCTTATTATCGGAGGCTTAAACAATAGGCTTCTTGACGGTAATTATGTTCGCTGCACCGACTGGTTGGAAGATATCCTGCGCGAGCTCGATTCCAATACTGCTGCTGACTTCTTCACGCTTCTTTGGAACTACTGGAACAACATGAACAAGATGGGCAATGATGATCCTGCTATGATGGTATGGGAAAGGGCACAGATTCTTAGTAACGAATTTAGAATTTTCAACTTGAATGAACCCTCTGTAATTCGACCTACCCTGGTGTGTAAAGGTTGGAGAAAACATCCCAAAGATTTTATTAAAATTAATGTGGATGCAACAGTATTAAATAGGAATGTCGGCTACGGGGCTATTGTGAGAGACGCTAATGGGTTTGTGATTGCTGGATGCTATATCTTTGAAAATAAGGCCATCGATGTTGTGTGGGCGGAACTGAAAGCATTGACTTTGGGGTTGAAGTTGGCCTTAAGATTAAATATAACCAAGATTATTATGGAGTCTAATAATGCTACTCTTATCAATACAATCAAAACAGCGATAAGGATGCCACTATCTTGGGCTGCTGTCTGAAACAGGAATGCGAGGCTATTAGAAAGTTTGGTATGATCCATTTTAATTGGATTGATAGAAATAGTAATGAAGTTGCGGATATGCTCTATAAAATTGCTAGTAAGAATAGATGTGATTTGATGTTTAATATGGATTATCTTTTGAAAATCATCAATGTTATTATTCGAGATACAATAAGATGAGGTTGACCTTTAGGTCGTTTTATCAAAAAAAAAAAAAGGTCCGTTAAATAATCTTTAAAATATTCAAAAGTTAATATCTATTAAAAATATTTCACCAATCACATCTTGCCATATAGTTAGATTTATTTGTGTCTTTAACATATTTTTAATTAAAAAAATGAAATAATTTGTAAAAATTGGGAAATAATAAATGGGTGAAATGAAAAGATTTGTTATTTTCGCTTCATCTTCTTCATCTCTTCTATCGGTAGCGAATACACTAAAAGAAAAAAATCTACTTTTTTAATATTATTTTCTTATTTTTTCTCCTATTTTACTACCATTTTACTATTATGTTGCTACTATTTTGTTGTTATTGTTTGGATATTTTATAAAATTTATTTTATTGTTAATTTTGTTATTATTTTAAAGACATTTGTTAATTTTGTTATTATTTTAGAGACATTTGATTGTTAAGTTGCATTTATCTTAGTGTTATTTAAGTATATATATATTTTAAAATTTATTTTCAATTTGTTGGAAAATATTTATTTTGATATTTTTAGTATTTTGATGCATTATATATATTTTAAATTATATAAAATTAATATCGACGGGCCGGGTCAGGCCCGAGTTTTAGTATTTTTATCCGGGTCGTGCTTGGGCAAAATTTTAGGCCATTTCTCTGGCCGGGCAGGGCCTGAGCCTAGCAAACTGGCCTAAAATTTTAGTTAAGTCCGGCCCGAACCCGACTTGACCCGGTTCGGCCCGGCCCATGCTCACCTCTAGGTATACTTGATAGGCTTTTCCATTTATTATTTTTCCATTTTACATATTATTTAATTATTATTTTTAAAATTAAAAATATTTTGTAAAATAAATCAAACGGTATGTGAGGTAAGTTATGATTGACAAATTTTTCTAATGGATGTTAACTTTTTGAGTAATGAAACATAATTTAGGTAACTTGTAACAAAAAAAAATATTAATTATGGTAAAAATGTTAATTAATTGCTAATGTGACATACACATGGATTGTTACGTGAATGTAAGTCAACAAAGTTGATAGACGTCAATTTTCCATCTATTTTAAAGTGATTTGATAAATAATACAAATTTAAAGGTTAAAAGAGACAAAAATTTAAACGTAAAGTTAAAACAACTTTTTATTTAAGTTAGAAGGCAAAATAAATTATCATGCATATGATTTATTCTTATTTTAATTCCTTAATATTTTATACTAATTTAATTCTATTTATAATTAAACATGCACATGACTTTCCTCTCTCTTTTCCACATAATTAGAATTTTTAAAATATCATATTATATATATTTGGATTTTTTTTCTTCATTCAAATGGATCTATTGTAGAACAACATTCAAAGGAACAACTTACAAAATATCACAATATATGAAGTATTTCCTATAATTACAAATAAATTCTCGACATCAAAGCTAAAACTCACCACCAAGCTTTAAGCATGTCACCATGATTAATACCTGCTACCGCTAAGGTTGAAACTATTTCATTACCTTTCTGATCTGCCATCGAGAATACTACACTACCCACCTGCTCAATTTTCCACGTAGTATCTGAAAATATTGTTTGTAACCACCACGGTCTCATATCCTTGTTCAGACACCAATTGTACACCATTTTTGAATCAATTTCTACAATAAGATAGCCATTAATCTTACATCCCATGGATAAGAACAAATCCAATGCTATAAATATTGGTTGGCACTTTTGTTGACTGTTTCCTAAAAAAGTTAAAACATCACACACATTGTTAGTACATATTGGTTCCTGTTTTAACATGTTACAACTGTTTAACATGTGGGTGGTAGAGTCGGTAATAAAAGGATTTGGAATAACAACTTTTCCTAAATGTTAAAACATCACACACATTGTTCGTACATTTTGGTCCTTGTTTTAACATGTTACAACTGTTCAACATGTGGATGGTAGGGTCGGTAATAAAAGGATTTGGAATAACAGCTTTTCCTAAATGTTAAAACATCACACACATTGTTCATACATGTTGGTCCTTGTTTTAACATGTTATAATTGTTAAAATGTGGGTGGTTGGGTAGGCAATAAAAAGATTTGGAATAACAACCGGGTAAAAATCAAACCCTAATTTTATTTTGGTAATTTTGATTGAGAAAATTAGGAAAATAGTGGTTCAGATTTTTATATTACATATTGGTTATAGATTATAGATGATGTGATAAAGAAGAAATTGTAAAATAATTTTAAAATATTATAAAATGAATTTGTAAAATAATTTTTAAAATATTATAAAATTAATAATTGTTAAAAAAATTTCACCAATGACAGTTTGCCACATGCCTAATTTGGTTTGTTTCTATAAAATATTTTAATTTTTTTAAAAATGGGAAATAAATGGATGTAAAATTTTGAATAATGAAACATAATTTAGGTACAACTTGTAAAAATAATTAATTAATTACTATTGTGACATACACGTGGATTGTCACCTCAAAGAAAGTAAATAGATGTTAATCTTCTATCCATTTTGAAGTAATATATAATTTTATAAACAATGTAAATTTAAAGGCTAAAAAGATAAAAAATTTAAATAAAAAGACTAAAATAATTTTTTAACTAAAAAGGTAAAAAAAAAAACCATTATGCTTAGGTTTTATTGATTTTTATAGTCTGTTAATACTTTATCTTGATTTGATTTTATTTATGATTATTCAAACATGTATTATTTGTAATTAAACATGTACATAATTTTTTCTCTCTCCTTTTTCCACATAGAATTTTAAATACCATATATATATATATATATATATATATATGGATTCAAAAAATATAATTTTTGCTAGAAAATTCTAATAATATTAGATATGATATAAACAGTTATATGAATGTTTGGTTAATTCTATTTGTTTGAAACTTGGAATAAATTTTTTTTGTTTATTGTGAATTTATTGATTGATTTTATTGATTATTTTTAAAATTAACAATAAAGTCGAAAATGTTACATCAAAATAACACGATATCTATACATATTAATATTGATAGAAAACAATACATCAATAGATATAATATTAATTACCTTAATTTATATATTATTATCCATAGATAGCATGATGTGTACTATTAAAAAATAAAAAGAAAAACTTTATTGCTAAATAATAAAAGGATATTGTGTGATTTTTCAACAAAAAATATATTTTCTTGAATTGTGTAATGCTTTGAAGAAATCAAATGGTTGAATGAAAATTTTGACTGTTTTATTTATTTATTTTCTCTAATTTATGTATGTCATAGCTTTTGACTGTGTATCTTTTTCAATCTTTATATTGCAATTTCCATAGAATTTTCAACAAATTACTTGTTCCAATTTACTTCAAAAAACTAATTGTGTGTGGTTCACTCTTACTAACAATAAATAAAAATATAATATGAATACATGAAATATCATAAAATTTAATATTATATATATTGATTTTCTCATTATAAGTTTTGATTATATCTCTTCTTTTTTACATAATGTCTAGAATTATTAACCCCTCCCCAACTTATAAATAGAGCGCACTCGAACCCACGTCTTTCTGCATTGACAATAATACCTATACCAATCGAGTTAAGACTTAATCGACAATTTAAATATTATATTTATAAAATCTTTTAATTATGATTATAATACAATAAATATATATATAAATTATTTTATTTATCTTTATGTTTATTTTCATTGTTTTTTTAAATAGCTATCTTAAGTTAAAAGGAGAAATTAATTTAAAAATTAAAATAAAAGAATAATAAATTAAAGGGTAAACTAAACTCATGTTCACTCTAAAATAGAGTTTATCCTCAATTTAGATAATTATTTGACTTAGTCACTATCGTTAAAAATTTTGTTAATCCACTAACGGATTGCAAACGTGGCACATTAGCCCATTAAGTTTGGGGCTAATTATAAAGAGGTCCTTAGTTTAAGTCAAGTTTAAAAAAATCATCTGTCAATCACTCAATGGGCTTATGTGCCACATCAGCAATCTATTAGTGGATTAGCGAAAATTTTAACGGCAGTGACTTCGAAAAACTATATTAATTAAAGTGACTAAATTGAAAAAAAAATAGAGCGACCAAAATAAAGTAAAATTTATTTTAAAGTGACTATGAACATAGTTTACCTTAAATTAAAAGAACTCGTTTTGGCATTTTACATATGTACATGACACATATATATTATCAGCTTTATGCTTACAATTTATTTATTTTTTCACTTATCACCCTTCCTCTTGAAAGGTAAATCTATAAAAGTTTACAAGTATTGGATGAAAATGTTTATAATTCAGCAAACACAACTGTTTTCTTCCCGTCATGTGCTTTACGGAAGAAATGTTTGACGTAATCTGAATAAAGAACTTGTTTATAAATCAGTTTCTCACCATTTTCGATTAGTTCAGGAAATGGTCCGATCATATCAATAGGCCTTGGGTTCACAAAAATGGGGACGGAGATTCTATTCTTGCTTCCATTGGCCACCACGCGATGTTCGACACTTCTGTACTTGCCGTTGCTAATTATTTGCAATGCGTCTCCAACATTGATCACAAGGGAACCTTTGATTGGAGGAACATGGATCCAATTATCGCTGTCATTTCCTCTAACGAACAGCCCTCCAATTTCGTCTTGAAGGAGAATCGTGAGAGTCGAGACATCAGAGTGTCGACCAACTCCAACAGTGAGTTCGGGATTAGGACATTTGGGATAATAATTAAGGTTAGTCCTCATTGACCCCATCAACAATAATTCTTTTGTTTCGTCAATCTCATGCAAATTTAGGCCATTCATTAGCACTTTTAATAATTGTTTAATGACAACTTCAGATTTCTTCATATAATCTAGCACTTGTTCCCTAAAAAAGAAACAATTAATAAACTTGTTAGCAAATTGCGTGATATCAAGCACTATAGAAAAAGTTGGATCAAACGTGCTGATTGAATCAATGGACATCTAACATGGTGGCATATAAAATAAAAATGTAGGAAATCCATGAAAAACATATAATGACTTGTATAAACTGGTGGTTATATTTTTTGTCAGACACTTGTTTGATACATGTTTAAATAGTATGAACCTAACTTAATATTGTATAAAAGAACATGCCTTAAAAGTTGCTTAATCTAATATTGTATAATTTTTTTGTTAGACACTAGTTTTAACACGGTTTCAAACCCTAATGTTAGATAGAATCTATTGTGATGAAAAAAAGAAACTACCTACCTGCAAACGGAAGGCCATAGTGCAAAAGCTTCCTCTTCGGAGACATAAAATAAGCTAAGGTAATCTTTCCATTCAAGAGCCTTCTCGGTTTGAGGGGTAAAACTCGTGCCAAACCTCACGTTGTTCGACGACGAATGTTCCTTGGAGTACTTATTCTTGACCTCAGCCGGTAACGCAAAGAACTTGTAAGTAGCATCTTTAACATTCTCCAAAACTTCAACAGGTACGTCATGGTTAACAATCTGAAAGAAACCCCATTTTGAAGCCGCTTCGCAGATCGATTTTGTCACTTCGGGATCTTCCGGATTCGACATATCGATTACGGGGATCGAATCATGAGCTTGGACATTGGTCATACACATCCTTTCTTCCAAAGGCTGAATATATTGTTTAGGAAGAGCTTTGAGACCCATTTCGGACAAACCTTTCACTCCATTCCCTTGATTAATAACGAAATCGATGAGAGCAGAGGAATCACTGAATGGTTCAGCAACTGTTGGAGCCATTGTTTTCCTACTGATTCTAACTTAAAAAGAACAAAGGTGTACTGGATGAAGAGATTGATAGAGGTTAGAAGAGAAAGCTATGGTGAGAACTAGGTTTCACAATCCACATCTATTTATACACAAACTTTCTGTAAGAAAAGCTCACCAATCTTGTTTTGCGCCAACCCTAATAATATTATATTTTATTTTTTGAAAAAAAAAAGTGCGTCAAAAATGGTTGGCATAGTTAGAATATGACTGCACAATTTTGGAGTTTATGGGGCACGTTTTGCACTTTTAGGCTTAAGCAGCTTTCCTATGACTTGTCTTTAAATGTGAAAACGACATGACGTTAGTGGAAAAAACAAACGACATGACATTGTTTTTTTTTCTTGGTAAAAAGTCTCTCATGGACACTCTAAAAAAAATCAAAGTAATATAATTTATGTCAATTATGGAAACAAAATTTTAAGGATAATCAATCATAAAGTTAAGATTTTTGTTTATTTTACATCATTTTAATTGGTATAATAATTAATTTAGACATTAAAATGATTATTTTTTGTCTACTTTTAAGTATTTTTTAAGCTAAATTTATTTATATTAAATTTTTAAATTTTAGATTTTTTTAAAAATTTATTCATTTTAGCACCAAATAGATTGAATATATAAACATTGAGGGCTTTTGTTATTATTTCAATTAAGATTATATACCATTGACAAAAAAAATTAACTAATTTAATTAATTGACCTTAGTTGCTTACTTTCAAAATTAATAGGAACTTGAGACGTATTTTTACCTTTTTTTTTGTAAAGGGTTGTATATTTTGACAGGTTATCCTTTGAGTTATGAAGGTCTTCTTTTATTTGCATGTTTGTATTTGTATTATGTTGGTCTTATAATTTTTTAAAAATTTATAAATTTATGCCAGTTGAGTTTTAACTCGATTGATATCGGTATTGTTACTAGTGCAGGAAAACATGGGTATGAGTATGTTGAAGTACATTATCATCCTATGTAAGGGTTGGAGAGAGATTATGCGTAGTTCTATGTATTATATTAAAAAAGTATATATAATAAGAACCTATAATAAAATTAATGTTAAAAAATTATAAATTTATTAAATCCTTTCATCATGAATATATAATATAGTAGTGAAAACGGATTATATGAAATAATGATATTATTCATTTTCAATAGTTTTATACCACATCAATAATTTTATTTTAAATTTCAAGAATTTAATTTGGTTTGATTTTTTTAAGATGAGAATTCGATTTGACATAAAACTATTAAAAAGATATACAAATGACGTGACATCATTATTTCATATTATTATTTTCCAATAGTAAAATACACGTCATGTTTATTTTGTTTCCTCGAAAAAATTAATATATTTTCTCTCTATATATATAACATTGGTTTGCAAGAAGAATATTGGTAATAAATTCAAAAAAAAAAAAGTACTTCGCATGGAGAAATTAATTAAAAATAAATAAAAAGTTGTCTTAAGTTGCAAGAAGAAATTAATTAAAGAAAGGAGAAAAGAACAATAAATTAAAAGAAGTCATTGTGGCGTTTTACAGTATGCATATTATCAGCTTTTATGCTTATAATTTATTGTTTTCACTTATAACCCATTTTCTCGAGAACTAAATCTACGACTGTTTACAACTATGGGATTAAAATATTTATAATTCAGCAAACGCAACTGTTTTCTTCCCGTCATGTGCTTTACGGAAAAAATGTTTGACGTAATCTGAATAAAGAACTTGTTTATAAATCGGCTTCTCACCATTTTCGATTAATTCGGGCAATGGTCCGATCATATCACTAGGTCTTGGGTTTACGAAAATAGGGACGGAAATTCTGTTATTGCTTCCGTTGGCAACCACACGATGTTCCACACTCTTGTACTTTCCATTGCTCATTATCTGCAATGCATCTCCGACGTTGATCACGAGAGAACCCTTGATCGGAGGAACATGGATCCAATTATCTCCGTCATTTCCTCTAACAAAAAGTCCACCGATTTCATCTTGAAGGAGAATTGTAAGGGTCGAAACATCAGAGTGTCGACCAACTCCAACAGTGAGTTCGGGGTTAGGACATTTGGGATAATAGTTAAGGTTAGTCCTCATCGAACCCATCAACAAGGATTCTTTGGTTTCATCAATCTCATTCACATTTAGACCCTTCATTAGCACTTTTAATAACTGTTTAATTACGGCTTCGGACTTCCTCATATAATCCAGCACTTGCTCCCTATAACCAAAAAAGAAGAAATCGATTAATATGCTTGTTAGCTAATTATGTGCATGTCAAGTACGATTGAGAAAATCAGATTAAATTTGTCGGTTGAATTAATTGAATGAGGTATCTGATATGGTTATATATATAATAAAAAATTTAGACAATTAATCAAAGACATATTTAAGATTTTTTAAGAAAATATATGGTTAGGATCTTTTATGATGAAAATATATATTTACCTGCAAACGGAAGGCCATAGTGCAAAAGCTTCCTCTTCAGAGACATAAAACAAGCTAAGGTAATCTTTCCATTCAAGTGCCTTTTCAGCTTGAGGTGTAAAACTCGTGCCGAACCTAACATTGTTTGACAACGAATGTTCCTTGGAATACTTATTCTTAACCTCAGCTGCTAACCCAAAGAATTTGTAAGTAGCATCTTTAACATTCTCCAGAACTTCAATCGGTACATCATGGTTAACAATCTGAAAGAACCCCCATTTCGAAGCCGCTTCGCAGATCGACTTCTTCACTTCGGGGTCATCCGGATTTGACATGTCGATGATGGGGATTGATTCTTGAGCTTGAACGTTGGTCATGCACATCCTTTCTTCCAAAGGCTGGATGTATTGTTTTGGAAGAGCTTTCAGACCCATTTCGGATAAACCCTTCACTCCATTCCCTTGGTTAATAACGAAATCAATGAGAACTGAGGAATCGCTGAATGGTTCGGAAAGTGATGGAGCCATTGTTTTTGGTGAAGAGATTTGGTTTGGATAGTGTTTGCAAGAGAAAGCAATGATGAAAGCTTGGTTTCAATCCACAGCTATTTATACACAATTCCCCGTCTGAAAGCCTCACCAACCCTAATAACATTATAATATTCAAATATTTGAAATTTTAAAAGAAAAAAAATGGTCAAAAATGGTGAGCACTGTCGCAGCTCAATTTTTTGAATTGATTTGCCACTTATTGTAACTTTCCTACAACTTTCTTTTAAATGCTAAAACACGACATTATTCGTACGACTTTGGCACCTTTTCAGCTTTAGCCAACCTTCTTACAACTTTCTTTTAAATGTTAAAACACGACATTATTCGTACGACTTTGATACTAAACTGGAAAAAAGATTCATCCATTTTTCTAAAAGATTAATCCATGCTTCTATCATATAAAAGGATCAGTCCCTATACTAAACACATCAATTCATTTTCATTAAAAAATTTATTAAGAAAAAGATTGATCCTTATATTAAAGGATGAATCCTTTTTGTAAAATAATATATTGACTCAATTTAAGTAGCGAACAAGTAAAAAATAGTGAAAGAAATTAAAAATTAAACATACAAATTTAATGTAAAAAAACTCATCTAAAGAGAATAAAAACTACGGGTAAATATATTCTATTTTATAACAAATTTATATACACTATTACTTTTGCATTTGTTTTTAATATATACATGATATTGTATAGGATGAATAGTCGATATAGAGGAAAATGGAAATTTCAAGAAGTTCATAATTGTTTTCCGGAAAAATCATATATCTAGTAGGAATTTTATAGAAAGAGCTATTGTTTATAAAATGAAACTCAAACAACTAAAAGACACTTTGAAAATTAAAGAAGATTAATTCAACTTTCACTATTGCATATATATAGATCGGAGAATCAATATCTCAGAAGATGTTATCAAAATATATCTTCATGTTAGGTTGTGGAAATTAGCCTATATGTTCATTACTTTAAGTGAAAACTTCAGTTTGATGATGCAATATTAGCAATATTTCTACATGCCTTCGTAGGTAAGTAAAGTACTACGTTGTATCCAATGTTAAATTTCTTTGTGCATTTCATATTTGGTTAGTAAAATTTCGCAAATAGCCTTCAAAAAGATATGCCTCAACTTTTCTCTTGAAAAAAAGGTCGTCATTTAGTTAAAAGTCTTGATATGTGACTTAATATTTTTTTTTTTATGAATTAAATGTGTAAAGTCCATGATACTTTAGTTGTTTTTTTTTTTTAATGAATATCTATCGATATTCTAATCTTTATTGTACAATTTGTCAATTACAAGATAAAGTTTAACTATTCAAAGGTATTTACATGTGCATTGGTTCAAATTTCAAACTTAGATCATATAAACCTTTAATTTTCTTGCCGTCAAAATTTTATTAATACATTGCTTGATAATGATTTTAGTAAACTTTAGTTACGTTTTTATTATGATTCAATAAAAATAGTTTACTATTTTATGGGTTATTTCAATTTTAATTGTGAAATTATTTTTATTACAATATTTCTTAAAATTTCTTTAATTTTGTTATATTTTTATTTTAATTAAATTTCAATTAAATAATATTATTTCTAAATAAATAATTGTCGTTGTCTATTTTATTATCAATTGGATTATATTTTACTACACAATAAAATTAAACATCGTTATGTATAAGCTTTTGAAACTAAATATATCATTGCTAAAATTAACTTTACACAATCACTAAAAGTCGTTATGTAGCATAAAACGTATCCAATTATTACGTCGTTGCAAATTAATATTTAGTAGCTATATAAATATTGTTAGTAAAAGTATTAACAATTATATTATTATTGCGTAAAGATTTTGACAAATACATTTTATGGTTGTTAAAATAAATTTTTGACAATGACATATAGCTGATGTGTAATAATACACAACCAATTAAAATATCATTGCAAAATAATATTTGGCAACCAATAGTATTATTATTACGTAAATAATTTGGCAAACATATCTTATGGTTGTTAAAACATTTTTTTAGAAATAATATTTAGTCGTCGTAATGTAATACACAACCAACTAAAATATCGTTACAAAATAATATTTGACAACCATTATATTGTTGTTACGTAAAAGATTTAACATCTAAATTTACATTGTTACAAATCCTATTTTGCAACTAGTATATTGTTGTTATATAATAATTTTTGTAACTGAAATATTGCCGTTGAGTTATAAATTTCGTAACCAATTTTGTTGTAACTAAAATATTTTTACACAATTAAATTAAGTTATTAAAAAGCATTATATTTGAAAATGAAAAAGTTGTTGCAATATATATAATTAAAAATGAGTTTTAATTTTAAAATCATTAAGCATACTTTAGACAACATAGGTATACGCAACAACTTTGCAACAACTTTTTGTCGTTACAATAAAATTTTAACAACATTAATACAATACTTAATAACAACTTTTAGCGATGGTAATACCCTTTTTTTCTTGTAGTGACAGTTGATAAAAATGGAAGTTTTGGATTGTAAGTATATATTGAGGTTTGATACTCATAATGTGTAATTATATGTGTAGGTTTCTAAATCCTATCATGTGTTGTTGCTGTGTGTGCTTCGATTTTTAGTTATATTAGTTGGTGTTAGTATGAGTTATTCTAGTCCTTAGTTTATTTATGTATAATTGATGCATTAGTTTAAATTATTCTAATTCTCGATCTATTTATACCGTAATAGTTTAATAATTTTTTTCAAATTTTCTCCTTTTCCATTCTTAGTCTATTGCTTTATTGATTACAAACAGTTTTTTATTGAAAAGGTACCATAAGTAATTATAATCCAATACCAAAAAGGAAGTATTGACCTTTTCTTTTATTTTTTTTATTATTGAAAGTTATAAATTTCTAATTGAGTCGGTGTCATGAGTTAATCAAATAATAATTTAATTAAAATTATTAAAATATTATTTCTATTTAAAATAAATTAAATTATTCGAAAGTATTTTAATCTTTTTATTTAAACCCAAGTTAAATGCATTAGAAAAACTTTAAATTTACCACATAACAAAAGCTTCATTTTTTTTTTTAGCTCAATCAATTGATTACAAACGAAATGGAGCAATAAAAACTTCCAGCTCATGTCTGATGGATAGAACTGCAAAAAATAGTAGTATAACTTACAAAGAAATATAACAGCAAGCAGACTGCACTAATACAAATCACCAAAAAAGCAATAGATTACCAATAAGCTTTAAAAAAGTGATTCCTGAACAGTCCAGCGTTTGCAAATGAATTAGCCATACCATTTTCTGACTATTTGTGACCACAAATTTTATCTCCACCATTCTTCTAACAAAAGCTTCATTTTATATTTTATACATTTTAATTTTATTATGCACATTGTATTACCTAAATCAATTGTATATCTTAATAATATTGTTGATTGAGTTGGTCTCACAAGTTAACTCGACATATATCAACTCAAGATTGATGACAACATTCTGTTAAACAACTATAATACATTTAATATTTTTAATCTAATATATTTACGTGTCTAAATTTTGTTTACTCACAATTTAGTCTAATTTCTTTTATTTTAATATATTACACATTACACGTGTAATTATTAATTAATTTCAAATAATATGTTTTATTATTTATTGTACGTTATTTATAAATATATTTTATATTTTAAATATGTAGTTTTGACATGCATACACGTATAATAACATTTTTAAGTATATTCTATTTATATTTTACTATTTGTGCAATTAATAATAATAAAATTATTATTATTATAATTATATATTTTGCTCCATTTGTCACGTATTGAGTATTGACCTTTTATTATTCTTTACCGAACGATTTTTCAATGAATATTAATTTAATCACTTCCATCAATTCTCCCTTTCACTTTACGTTGCTTTCCGTCCTTAGATAAACATCAACGTTAAAAATTTTATATTTTATTGTGAATAATTATATTAAGATAGAATATTAAAAGTATAATTTCTAGACACTAACAAAATAAAGTCGTATTGTTAAATTTTAAAGATAATAATGTGTTATTATATACTCATTTATATTTAATATCTTTTCTAACTTAATTTAACTTTAATTAAATTACTTAAAATAATTACTTTTTAAACTATAAACAAATATTTTTCTTCTTTTACAAATTTTAATCATTTTTTCATAAGTTAATATTTTTATTTTGTGCCATCAATTTTGAAAAAAAGAATTAGTAATTTTCGTGCAACTTTTTTCATGTTATTATTGACACATAATTTTGGTAATTACTTTATCGAAAACCTTGAATTTTGAACTTAAACCCGAAATCTTAAATCTTGAACCTCGAAGTTTAGGGTTTGGATTCAAGATTTAAGGTTTAAGGTTTTGATTTGGGTTTGGATTTTAGGTTCGAGATTCAATGTTCATGTTTAGGATTCAAGAGTTTGGGGTTGCAAATTCGAGATTTAAGGTTCGGGCTCAATGTTCAAGGGTTCAAGGTCACATGTTACTAGTTTGGTGTTTAGGGTTCAGTTTTAAAATTTAAGGGTTTGGGGTTATTGTTTAGGGTTTATGATTTGAGGTTTTAGAATTAGAACACTAGTTTATAGTTTAAGATTTAGGTTTTGAGGTTCTAGACTTAGGGTTCATCGTTTTGGGTTTAGGGTTAAGAATAAAAAAAATTATCAAAATTATGTGTCAATGACAGAGAAAAATAGTTGAAATGTTATTAAATAATTGAAAAGGATAATTTTACTATTTTGTATATATGAGGGTAAGTTCATATTTAATTTTATTATTTGGATAAAATATTAATAAATCTTTAAAACTTTTTCATTAAAATTATCTCTTAAATTTTGGTTTTAATTTTTTTATCAAATAATAGTTTTTAACGTTTAATAAGTCCTTAGATTAATTATATAAAAATTTATTTCAAATAAAAGATAAAAGGTCAAATTTTGCTATTAGTCCTTGTACTTTGCAAAAATTATGAATTTAGCCCATGTACTTTAATTTGATCAATTTTAGCCCTATTTGGTCAATTTTAGTCTTGACTCAAGAAGTAGCAATTAAATCAGTTTAGTTAAATTTAATTTCTAGTCATATACTATGCATAAAGTTGTAGATTTTATTCATATATTCTCCAATTGAATCATCTTAAGTATCTATATTTTTGAATTTTGAAATTTCAGTATTGATACAAATGACAGTTATTAATCTATTAACTAGACATTTAGCGAGTAATATGAGAAAATAACAAGTTGGCATTACATTACGCATAATGAATTTAACAATTATCATTTAATAATGACTGAATTTTGAAATTTTGAAAAGTACAATGATTAAAATGATCAAATTAAAGTACGAGACTAAATCCACAACTTTATTTAAGTACAGAGGCTAATAGTAAAATTTAATCACAAATAAAAATTTACATATCGGATCAACTCAGATCGAAATATCAAAAATTACAATATGGTCCATTATTCAATTTAAATAAAAAAATGTTATTGGATCTGAAGCTATTTAAATATAAAATATTTAACCTTATCTGAGATCATATATAATATTCTAAATGATAAAACCAAATGAATATTCCATCTTTTAATATGACTTTTCAACAAAACAAAATATTTTCTTTTTATTTGTGTTTATTTGACTACAGTTCTATGCATACCAATATCTGAGGGTAAAGTTTGAAATATTACCAAATATCTTTATCCTTAAATCAAGATTTTGGTTATGCAATTTTTTAAAATATTACTTATTCAATGATATATTTAATGTTTTTATCTTCATTTTACTGTTTATATCTCCTAATTCTCTCATTGGTTATAAGCACTATAGGTTAATTTAAAAATTAAACATAATTAAATTTATTATATTTATTATTTATTTTTAAAGTATTTATATTATTTATAATTTTAAAATATGATATCAATTGATCAATTTCTTTTCTAGCGTTCAGTATAAGTAGGGGTCATGGACCCTAAAATGGAACTCGATTAATGGGCGAGAATAATAGAATAGATGTCACACAACTCAATAATATTAAATTCATGGATAAAGTTACGTATGGTCTAAACTAAATTTTGATCACCGAAAATTACTATATTCATTAAATTGTTAATAGCTATTATATTAGTTTTTATATAGAAATACACATAATAAAATTTAAACTCGAGCCTTTAAAAAACTCATTTATTATTTTATTAATTTTATAAATATTTCATATTTTTATATTCATACATTTTAAAACATTAAAAAAAAACAGAGTTTGATTCAAACTTGTTTGAATTGGGTTGAAGTAATTTGAGGTTGATTAAACAAACATCAATGCTAATATTATTATATATTTGTTTACTGCTCCAGATCTTGTCTGGAAAAATGTGAATTATGATTATTATCATTATAATAAACTATGCTGGAAAACTAGCTGACGTTTCTAGGATTCCATTCTTTGTTCATTGAATTTGGTAAATACCCAATATTTCATTTTTAAAATTTAGATGCATTTTCTAAACCATCAAAGGACTGATTCGATGAACGGCTGAAAACGTTAGGTTCTGATTTGAATAAATAAAAAAATTAGAACTAAAGTGATAAGTTTGAAGAATTCTGGGATGGAGAAATTAATTAAAAAAGAAAAGAACAACAAGACAACTTACATAACACATTATCACCTTTTATGTTTATAGTTTACATTTCAGCAAATTCTATTGTTTTCTTCCCGTCGTGTCCTTTACGGAAGAAATGTTTGACGTAATCTGAATAAAGAACTTGTTTATAAATTGGTTTCTCACCACCTTTGATCAGTTCAGGAAGTGGCCCGATCATATCACTAGGTCTCGGGTTCACGAAAATGGGGACAGAGATTCTGTTATTGTATCCGTTGGCAACCACACGATGTTCCACGCTCTTGTACTTGCCGTTGCTCATTATTTGCAATGCATCTCCTACGTTGATCACAAGGGAACCCTTGATCGGAGGAACATGGATCCAATTATCACAATTGTTTTCTCTTACGAAAAGCCCTCCGATTTCATCTTGAAGGAGGATTGTGAGGGTTGAGACGTCGGAGTGTCGGCCAACTCCAACAGTGAGTTCAGGGTTAGGACATTTAGGATAATAGTTAAGGTTAGTCCTCATAGAACCCATCAATAGTGATTCCTTTGTTTCATCAATCTCGTTCACATTTAAACCCTTCATTAGCATTTTTAATAATTGTTTAATTACAACTTCGGATTTCCTCATATAATCTAGCACTTGTTCCCTGAAAATAAAAATGAAGAAGAAGAAGCTCATTAATATACATGTTAGCAAACTGTGTGCAAGTCAAGCACTATTAACTTATACAGTCTACCTGCAAGCGAGAGGCCATAGAGCAGAAGCTTCTTCTTCGGAGACATAAAACAAGCTAAGGTAATCTTTCCATTCAAGTGCCTTCTCAGCTTGAGGGGTAAAACTCGTGCCGAATCTCACATTGTTTGACGACGAATGTTCCTTCGAATACTTGTTCTTAACCTCAGCCGATAATCCAAAGAATTTATAAGTAGCATCTTTAACATTCTCCAAAACTTCAATCGGTACATCATGGTTAATAATCTGAAAGAACCCCCATTTCGAAGCCGCTTCGCAGATCAATTTCTCCACATCAGGATCGTCCGGATTCGACATATCAATAATGGGGATCGATTCCTGAGCTTTGATATTGATCATGCACATCCTTTCTTCCAAAGGTTGGATATATTGTCTTGGGAGAGCTTTGAGACCCATTTCGGACAAACCCTTCACTCCATTCCCTTGATTAATAACGAAGTCGATGAGAGCGGAGGAATCGCTGAATGGTTCAGCACGCGTAGGAGCCATTGTTTCCCTATTGACTTCAAGTTAAAAGAATAAAGGTGTGTATTTGACGAAGAGATTGGGATAGTGTTTACAAGAGAAAGTTATGGTGAAACTATGTTTCAATCCACACCTATTTATATACAAAAAAGACTCGCCAACCATGCTTTGAGCCGACCCTAAAATATTATGATATTTTTTTTTTTATGATCAAAACAAAATCAATGTAGCAGCCCTATTACTGAATTTATGGGGCACGTATTGCATTTTATGCAACTTCCTACACCTTTCCTTTTAACATTAGAACATGACATTATTCGTATGATTACATTATACTATGTATAATTTTCATAGGATTATTTGTAAGTTCTTTTTTTCTTTACTATTTTGTATTTGTTTTATGTTTGTATTAGCTTTATTTTTTATCATTATCATGATCTATATGACATTCTTTTAAGTTTTTATTACAACCTTTTTCGCTATTCTCAAACTTCGACTTATTTAGAGTATGAGTTTTAATCCATGAATCGATGGAAAGAATGAAAATTTACTTGAGATTCCATTGAGGACAAACCAATAAACACAATGAAAACTTATTTGCTATTCTAGTGAGAAAACCAATTTCTCTGAGTTAGGAAATTGAAAAGCAAACTCTCTCAAAATTATAAGTTATTTGAAAAATAAATTTCAATGAATTTTGATAAAGTGTCAGCCTTTAGTATAGTCTGACATTTTAACTAACTTGTATAATTTAACCAACCCATATATTATTTATTTAAAATAAATTTAATTAATGTACCAGATTAAATTATTTTCTTAATCTAATTTAATTATGTTAAAGTCGTGACAACTTTATTGTGCTAGAATTTATGAGTAAATAAATTTAATTATCTTGTTCAACAAGAAAATGATGACTATTTAATTTAGTTTCCACTTGAAATTTAATTATTTAATTACCATCAATTAAACAATAATTTAAATAAATTAATTTAATCTCTAAGCATCTTTTGCTCAAAGCGAGAAAATGCTTTCATTATTGCTAGTAATATATGCGATCTATTTCTTTAACTCGTCATTTTCATATATTCAACTCATCGATTCAAATTCAAGTCATTCAAGGCTATACCAAGCTAGTAAAATGGTCAATTAAACATATATAATTAGGGTTCAAATAGTTTGTAACTAAGTTCTAAAAATATTATTTAGTCATGAGTCACTCCAGTAAAGTACCAAGATTGAGCTCTCCCTATTACATATCATTACCAAAATTACTAATTAAGTGATTGTCTAATGGCGTTGTCATATGTATGTTACCCTCATAGAATATTATAATATCTTTGAGTTAAATTCATTCACCAAATATAATCTTATTTTATCTCATAATAATCATTACATTTTCTTCACGAAAAAGCCAATTACTATCTAAGCCAAGCCCTAAGGATAGTTTGGGAGTGTGGCCGCCCAGGGCCCAAGACTAGAAAAATAAATTTTTCAACTTTTAACGTGGAAAAAAAAATCTTTAACCTTTTAAGTTATTTGATCAACGCTACATTGCGTGCAGAAAAAAAAAAAGAAAAGAAAAGGACCCCCAATTTTTTATTTTATTACTAGTATATGTTTTTATTCTATTGTATTACATTTTATAATTTTTTTAAAAGGTCTCTCAACTACTAGTAAATTTATATTTTGCTCACTCAATTTTTATTAAAAAAATTACAAGTCGGACATTGAATCATTTGGAAATTTTAGGATTTTAGGGACCTCCTTCAAAAAAAATTTCCCCAATTTGGTACCTAGACCAAACGACCCAATTATTGTTTGACATGTGTACTTTTGTAAAAAAACATATGTACCTAATTTGGACAAAAAAAAACTTAAATACCAAATTAAACATTAAAGTCAAATTTAGGTAATAAAACAAAAAAAAAAACTTAAATATCAAATTATAACAACTTAAGTACCAAAGTAAACCTTAAAACCAACTTTAGATCCCAAATTATGAAAAAAATTCAAATAACTAATTAAATATTAATACTAAAATTAAATACCAAATTATATATTAATCCTAAAATTTATTATTAAAACCCATAAAAAGTAGATCTAAACGTACAACTAAAAGAAGTGCCCTGCAAGCCAACACCACATGAAAGCATCTCCACCTAAAATTATTCTTTTCAAATCTAATTTGTCATGATTGCATTTTTAAAGCATTTTAACCTAAATGTTATTTTTCAAATTATTTTTCCCTTTCACTTTCTTTTTTTTTTCCTTCATCAATTACTAATAAAAATGATAAAAACTATTTAATGATAAAATGATAATCTAATATTAAATTTTTTAGTGTATTTTTACGATTGTAGAAATGTAATTTCATCATTTTAGTAACTTTATACTTTTAAATAATTAAATCAATTTTTATCATTTTTACGAGAATAATGTATAATTTTACCTTTACTAACTTAAAATTTTAAAGGACATAATATTTTAGAAGTGTCAGGCAGTACCAGCCCTAATTATGCCCATGACTTTAAATAAAAATATAATTGATTAATAATCTTAGTTGATCTAAACCTAATTAAAAATGAAATATTTAACCTTATCTCAAATCTCAACTAATATTCTAATTCAAACCACACTTATAAAACCAAAAGAATATTCGATATTTTAATATTAATCTTTTCAATAAAAAAATCTTTGGGTAATGTTTGAATATTATGTAATATCTTTATCGATTTATTTTAATTTTCTTATAATTTACCGTTCTATAATTTATATTTTAATAATTCAATGGTAAGATGAGGAATATTATGTGTTATTGAACCGATTTAATATTTATATTATATCGGTCAAAAATATTGTGATTATCAATATATATTTAACGATTAGTTTTTATATTAAAAAATAGTTAAATATTTTAAATCGATTAAAAATTCAATATAATTATCTATACGAATAAAAATAAAAATAAAAGGACGATGAAATTATTATAATATGGTTTAAGGGTCAAAAAGTTCTCGCTAGAAAATTCAATTGAGTCCTTGTCAACAAAAAAAAAAATTAATTAAGTTATTCCAAGCATTCTTGGGTCACCATTTGCCACGTTTGCAAAAAGTAAGGTATTATGTCAACTTTAATAACCTTTAAATCTTAAAATTATAATTATAAAATTATATAAAACTATTTTTTCATATAAATTTATTATATAAACATATAACTATTTCAATCAAGTCAATAGATAACAATTTTGATAGACTGACTACTCCAAATTCGAGAAGTTATTATCTCTTGTCCACAAGTAGTAGAGGATATGGGTTAGGAGAGACAGTCATGAATCTTGATCATATATCATAAAATAAACGCTTAACATTTTTAAGCAGAAAGTGGGTGTAATCCGACAAATAATATTATTGAGAAGGTAACCACGAGTTCCAATCACGAACAAATATAAATAATTTTTTAATATAATTGAGAGAGAAAATCATTACCAAGTGACACGCCACTAACAAAAATTTTGTACAAATGGAAAATCCATAGTCAATGGTCAAGTAATGAGTTCAATAGGCCTCATTTTTCACGCGAAACCCTCTTTTAAATTATAAAATAATTTAGTTAATCACATATTTCCAACTTAATTTGACTAAGCTTACATGATTTCCTGATGGGAAATGAAAAAGGCAATTGACTATATTTTCCATTACCATTTAAAGCTGGGAACAGTAAATTCTACAAAGAAATAAAAACTTTTATTAAATTTTATTTTATGATAAATATAATTATTTTTATAATGTTTAAATAATAAAATTAGTTTTAAAAACTGTTTTTTCATTTTTAAATAATTAACTTAAAGTAAATCGGTACAGAAAAATTAAATCAAGTGAAATGTATGTTTGATAATCCAAAATAAACAAACACTTGATGAAATATTTTCTATAAAATATGTGAAAAAATATTATTTTTCATATAAAAATAAATTTAAAAATATAATACATCAAATACACTAAAAATATTAAAATAAAAATGTTTCTAGAAAATTGAAAATACATTAAAGAAAGCCTTTATACTTAAATAATATTAAGATAGTTGCAACTTAGCAATCAAATGTCTCTAAAATAGTAGCAAAATTAATAATAAAATAAGAGTTATACAATACCAAAACAATAACAACAAAATAGTAGCAATATAATAACAAAATCCCAACAAAACAACACCAAATTGACAGTAAACAGTAGTGGAAAAAAATTAGGCAAATTCAAGTGAGTCCGAGCCCGAGCCAAAAAAAATTTCCTAGACCTAACCCATTTAGAAAATGGGTCTTTTTTTGGTCCGAATCCATTTTCGAACCTATATTTTTGTCCAAATGCATTTACTTTTCTAGTCAACCTTCGGACCTAGATAGATGACTTCATGATTATGTCTAGTAATATATGCTCTTTTTAATATAATGTTTAGAACTATCCATAGCCCCTCCCAACCCATAAATAAGAGGATAATGCGCTTTAACGCACTCGACCTCATGTCCTCCTGCATCGACAACAATGTCGATGCTGCAATTTAAAAGTAACTTAGTTTACTCTTTTAACTTTAAATTAAAAATGGTTAATATACAATTTAGTACCTAAACTATACATCATTCATTAATGTGATGTTTATAATTTTTTCCTCTCAATTTGGTACCTATGAAATCACTCCATTGATCAGTTTGCCTCAAACCGTAATGAAAATATGACATGGCAGTATGGACCAATATGATGCTTCCACATGTTGACTAATTCTTTAAATAAAAAATCCACGTGCTTTCTCAAGTACCAAATTAAGAAAAAAAACTACAAGTACCACATTGAAAAATAAGGTAAAATTCAAGTACTAAAAAGCATATTAGTCCAATTTAAAAATGTGGTTCACGAAATCTTTTATTATTAATAAATGTTTAGAGTTTAGGGACACATCTAAACTATAATAATAATAAAATATATAAACATTTTCACATATAAGTGGGTTAAAGTTTTAGTAAAGCTGTAGATTCTGGTAAACATTTTCACATTCTCACATCTAAGTGGGTTAACATTTTCACAATAATAATAAAATAATAAGATAGATTCTGGTAAAGCTGCTTTAGGTGGTATCTTACGTAATCGAGAAGGTAAGTAGATCTGTGGCTATAATAGATATATGGGGAAATGCTCAGTCTTAGATGTAGAATTAAGGAAAATTTTAGATGATTTGAACATTATGTTGAATAGAAATTTTGAGAACATTTTGATTCAGACCGATAGTATAGAAGCAACAAAGTTGATTCAGATTATTTATGTCTTCTTTGAATTCTAAACTGATCAAGCAATTCAACAAAAGTTGAAGGAGACTGATAATTGATTTTTACAATATATTCCTAAAGAAAATAATAAGGATATTGATTGTATAGTTAAGATGACCTTTGATAGAATAAAAGGGTTAGTGATATTTGAGGTTCCACCTAGTGTCTTAAGCTAATGTAAACTTTGGTTATTTTCTTCACAAAAAAAGTTTTAGTGTGGTGATTAGCTCCCTAATTATTATTTTAAGCTTTCCACTCTGAATTATGCCTATCGAGCAACAGTCCACAATATGTCAGTTTTTGATAGAGTATGAAAAACAAAATCCTATTGAATGATAATACTTTCAATTATTAGGGAGATCAAACAGTTGTTTAGTGGATGATATAATGAAATCTTCTTCCAAATAAATCGACTCTCAATAAACATTAATCATATTTTTACAATTTCAAGTGACAAAAAAAACTGTGCGGTGAATTTGAATACAAAAATATTTTAAGGAACTAACTTTACTTGAATAAAACAGTTCGTACTACACTTTGAATTATTTTTAATCAGAATAAATTTATATATATTCTAAAGAATGAGAAAATATTTCATAATAATAATATTTTCACTTAAAATAAATTATTCATCTCTCAATTATTGGTGTTTATATTTAAAGTACCAAAAGTACTTATCTACCTCTTTAAATCAACAAAGTAAGAACTAAATTAATGCCAAGTATTTTCAAACTCCCTAACATAACACTACAAACCAAGGATGCTTTTAAAAAATATATAGATTTTGGATTTTTGACAAGATTTCTCAAATTTTTGTTTTAAAATATTATATATAACATTATGATTATGAATTTTTATAAAAAAATTAAAAAAATTGTTTTAAAAGATTATGTAAAAGAAATAAAAATCTTCTTTATATAAAAATAAATTATTCTATTTACATCGATGTTATATAATCTTTTCAGTTCACATAATCTGTACTAATTTCAAGTTCTTTTTCCATTTCTCTTTTACAATTCATTTTTTTTCACGAAACAGCTTTAAATGTTATATATCTGTGAACAAATTTGTTCTCCTATCTTTGACACTGAGTTTCAGATCAATTTAGATTTAAAGTGTGTTGTTCTACTTATCAATGGGTATTAATCCACTATACCGATAATGAATTGTCGCTTGGAACTCGCTAATTGAACTTTTAAAAAGAAAAATATTATAACCCAATGATTTAAATAAAAACTTTTGAAGAATCTAATGATTTAAATTAAAATTTTTAAATAATTTAATAATTATTTTATTAATTAAAACATAAATTAATAAATAATTTAATAAACTCAAGTATAGTTTCACGAGATGACATCATTTTTTATTAAAAGAAGTGAGATGAATTAAGTATTAAGCAGGTAGGCCATATTATGGGTGTGTTCTCTATTCCTTTTGGGATGAACTTTTTTTAAAAAAAATGCTTTTCTCTTAAAAGCAATGAAGAACACATATCATTGGGGTAACTTTTTTAACTTTTGGGATGAACTTTTTTAAAGATGAAAAAGCAGTAAATTTTAACTTTTTTCAGCCAAAAAGCACTTTTGGCTATTATTTTACCGTTTTAACCTTACTTTTTGACTTAAAATGTGTTTGATGCTATTATTTTGTGTTCTCTTTCTTGGTTATTTAATATGAATTTTATAAATGTGTTAAAAGCATAAATTAAAAATAAAAAATATTTTTAAAATAATACAATTGTGTCAATATCTAATTACAAATATTTAATTATTATATTTAAATATTTAAATATAGTTTATATATTCTAATTAAATTTAATAATTAATTAATATTAATTACTTAGAAATATTTAAAATTAATATTATATATTAAAATATTAACAATAAATTATAATAAATTATTTTTTATATTTTTACTAAAATATCATAATATTAACTAATTTGAACATTATTTAAATACATATTTGTTACTTTATAATATCATGTCTAAAATAGACATTTTACTTTTCAAAAGCACTTTTTGACAGCAATATCAAACACTTAAATTTTTCCAAAGCACTTCTCAAAAATACTTCTCAAAAGCACTTTTCCACAGCACTTTTCAAAAGCATTTTTCAAAAGCAATGAAGAACTGGCCTTATGTAGGGCAATAGGTTGAATAAAACCTACTACATTTATCAAAATAATGGTTGAGTGGTAAATTAATTAGGGGATTCCCCCTCCCAGTGGTGACTTGCACAGTATTAAAATGATAAAAATTTAACTTAATTTTTTAAAATTAAAATAATAAAATTATATTTTTATTATTATAAAAATATATAATTTAATTCTAACACTTTAAAAAAAATTTATTTTTTTAACTCTTCTTAATTGCTAACTTGATCCACCCATAAAACTTGGGAACCCGATGAGAAATTAATGAAAGGAAATGATGGAAGATGGGGAGTTGAGGTACTGTAGTGCAGCAGTTGAGATTTTGTCTTTATATTCCCACTCTTTTTTCGTTAGTTTACTTCCATTCTTAAAAGCTGTTGCAGTGATGATTGCAATGGCATACCTCACTTGACATTTACCTGAGTTTTGATTGGTGAAAATAATCTGATTTTTGTAATATTGGCAGACCTGAAGCCATATATTATGGAAATATCAAAACCCTTTTTCCTATTATGAAATTGCAGATTAAATTGAATGTATGACAATCACGTCCTTTGCTAAAATAAGAGGATGGAGAAGGAATATTTTCATTTCATGATTCCTTAGTGACAGTAGGAAAAAACAAAAGTGAACAACTCTTCCACTATATTAAAGTTCCATTTGGATTTTCAACACATTGAATTCCAAAATCTGTGACCATAAAACAAAATTATAATTTTTTACTTAAAAAAATTATAGATTTAGAGTTAGTTTAATAACGTTTTTTAAAAATGCCTTTTAATCAAAAAGTACTTTTGAGTAAAAGTTAGAATTTTTTATTTCTATTTTTGGTTACTTTTGAAAATTCAAAAGCATCTCGTTTAGTAATGTTTTTATTTCAAGAGTGCTTCTGTGATGGTTTGATTGTCCAGGTGTTCATCCCCCCAAGTGTGGCCTGAATTTCAATCACATTAATCGTGTTTGTTGTTTAGCCTTTACCTTATTTTTGTATTTCACCAACAAAAAAAGTTGCGTATCATAATTTAATATTGACTTAAAATATTCAAAAACAAAAAATTTCATGTTCGAAAAAAAAGTTTATAAAAAAATGAATTCATTTTAAAAATAGGTTGCATAGTAGTTTTGTCAAATCGTGATCAATTACGTCTATTCAAAAGTTAAAACTTTTGATTAAAAAATATTTGTGTAATTTGAACCCATGAACACCTCTAAACTTAACCCTTAATTGGTATGATTTTTTTAGAATAAATTAATTATTTTAATTGTTGAAATAAATTTCGCCAATTGCATTAAATCATAGTTGAACAATCACAAAGCATTTTAATATCTTATCCCACCTATCTATGAACAAATTTAATATTTATTAACTCGATTAATTAATTATATAATTTAAAGTTGATGTTGTTGAGAGGGTTTCACTTGAATATCATTCGATCCGAATAAAACTATTTTCATATCATAAAACGGATGAAAACACATATAATTATACAAAAAAAAATCAAGAATATATTATAATATATTTACTAATAGTATGGCATGTTTAATTATCATAAGCACATTTTGGGGAAATGGAAAGGTACAAAGAATTTTGATTTGTAACCAATATACATATGTAGTAGGGTTTATCATGTTGTAAATGCTTTTACATATAGTAACACTAACAATTAAATAAAATGGTATATTATTTATATTATAAGCTCACCCAACTTTATATATATATATTAATATATCATAATAATTAATCTTTAAAAATTTTAACAATATATAATAATATAGATACAAGTTAAATTAAAATTAGACCAACATAAGCTTGTGTAATTTTTTAATTCTTATTAATTTATCATTAATCCTCAAAATTCAGTAACTAATAATATTCGACAAAAAACATTATACATTTACTCAAATTTGTAACTTTAAAAATCTAATCCTAAATATAGCATTTAAAAATATCAAACTCGAACACTAAATTATGTAAATTATGTATTATGCCCATATTTTTTTCTACTTTTCTCAAATCTCATCATTTTTCCTTCTCTCCAATTTTTCTTACTTTACTAAATAAAGCCTTAATTAGTGGATAAAAGTAGAAAGATGGAAAAATAAAAAATGATAATCTTTTGAAAAATGAGTAAAGAAAATATTTTATAGTGGAAATTTGAGAAAATGACATAGAAACTGATTTTTATATATTTTCTTTTCTCACTTTTCTCAATTGTCAACCATTCCCATTTGTAACCCACTTTATAGTTCCTTCAGTCGTTGATATTGTCAAAATTTTCAATTTAGTCCTTTAAATGTTAAAAATTAGGTTAAAATATTTATCCTATCATAAATTGTCACATATAGTAAGATGACATCACAACGTATGACCTCATTCAAAAATAAAAAAAAAATCTTTAAAATAAAAATATTAAAAACTTTTTAAAAGTTATAAAATTTTAAGAAACTATTAGAAATTGTAGGAGATTGGAAAATTAGAATTATACATATACAAATCTTGGGCTTTCAAATTTAAGATAAATTTCACATTCTTTTGACAGCTCTTTCTTTTTTTTCTAGTAATTCTTTGCAATGGAGCCTTCCAAAATCTATGAAGGCATCGAAGAATGGCACACTACAGTGTACATTGGTTGACGACGGCGACGTACACAGTGAACAAGTTGATGATGAAGATGCTTATGGTGGCCATAACAGGGACCATGTTGATGAAAAGCTGACAGTGACGATTCAATAGTGCCTGAAAGTATGAAAGGGTTGATGATAAACAAACATGACAAAGAAGTGAAGACTCTCCATCAATGAAAATGACAAGCATAGTTTTTTTTTTTATAGTTTTTTCTACTTCAGAAGAAAAAAAAAACTGCTACAATTTTTAATATTTTTTACAATTTTTATTTTTAATTATTTTAGTAATTTTTAAAAATGCAACTCCTATATGTTTTTTCATTTCTAAAAGTTCTGTTTTAGACATTATTGTGACATCGTGGTTAGATATTCAAGATGAGTTTTTTTTAATGTCCAAAAAGCACTAAAAACAAAAACATCAAACTAAAAATGAAGAGAAATTTTAATAAATTATAACAAACAAAATAGGAAACACAATATACTTTATGCATTAAGCCATATTAATATTATGATGATGTGGAAGCGTGCATAAACATTTTTTGGTTTGCCTTTCATAGATCTACATTGGCCACTGCCTCATTTTTGTACATATTCTTTCCCATTTGCCCAAACCTTAAATCACCCAAACTCGACTTTTCTGCATTAATTTAATTTCTATTGTTTGTGCATTTTCAAGAAAAATAAGACTATTTGAAGGGTAAGGGATTGTCTATAATAATAATACATCATTTGTATCTCTTTTCTAATAGTTTAATGTCACATAAATATTATCTTTAAAAAATAAATACAAATAAAATCTTAAAATTCAAGATAAAATTATTAATATGATTGAAAAGAAATAATATATGTGTTTCCTACAATTCTGTCTCATTTAGACCCATCTTGAGGAATATAGCCGGAATAGTTATCCAGACTCGTACTCCACTCAGCCAAACCAATCCATGGAATTTGCCATTCATGTCACAACCGAAAACCCTATGAGGAATAACTGGAACCAAGTAATAGATAAATAAAGCGCACTATATAACCAAGTTAAAAAGTACATTTTCTTCACTTTGGAAACTATAAAGCTGAAAAGAAAAAAAGACAGCCCCGTATGCCAAACACTGAAACTGAAACCACATAACAATGGCTTTCTGCTTTAACTCAAATCAAACAAAAAAACGTCTGCACAACTTTCCAAGGTTAGTTTTGGCCTTTTAACCTAGGTATGAATCTAAGAATACCTCGAAATGAGTCATCTAAATGGTACAAATATCAAGCTGTGTGATGAGACTTTATAATGACTGAGACTTTATAATGACTCGGATTGTATTTAGAAATATTTATATATCCCTACCTAAATATATTCTACACATTTCTGGTTGACATACAGGGAGCATCTCCAGCAGCCCGACTTGTGAAGCAATGGCAACTGCAGCTTAGTAACAATGGGCAAAAAATGGTGCATCTGTTTACATTCAGGGATATGGGCGTTAAATCAAAGCACAACCTTAAACTCCCATGTCAAAATTCAAGAAATTGGCTTCCAAGGCAAAAATTGGCTACATCTACGAGTCCAACATCTCGTCTTGTATTTCATTTGGGGCAATCAGCCCTGGGATTGAAAGCATCCGTTGTCGTTCTCTTTCCCTCTGTAAAGCAGCTTCTTCTGCGTAGAGATCTTTATTGTCCTGCAGAAAATACAGCTAAAAGATCAGATCTTTCATGGAAGCAAACCACATAAAACTCCACCTTGAATATCATCAATCTCTCTACAAACTCGTAAGCTAAGAAGGTTTGCTTTTCCCCCTTATGGAGCATTTAGTTTTTACCTGAGCTGAAAATTCTTTTGATTGCACAAGAAAGTCCCGTATGTGATTCTTAAATGTTGACAAATCATTTCTTGACTCAAATAGTCCATTCACCAATTGAGTGACCTGAGATTCGAATAGATCAGATTATATCATCACTGTAGATAACACAATAAATTGATTGGATGTGAACCTTTTATTATACCTCAGCTGCTGTCATGTTGGGAAATGATGTACTAAGAAGTTTTATCGTGTATTCACGAACAAACATTCCGTTATTTGGATACTGATATGGAACTGTAGCAGCATCCCACAAGGGCTCAGTCAATAAACTGCTCTCAACCTGAAAATATATTTCATTAACTAAGATTAACCAGATCCAAAATCGAAGCAAACAAGGCAAAGCACTTACCAGGCAGAACAGCTGCTGTAGAATCAAGACGTGCAACTTAAAGCCAGGTTTGTGAAATGTGTCTGTCAAGACGGCAAAAATTTCTTGCTCAATAGTCAGAAAGTAGGTTCGGTAGAACTGGTTACAAAATTCAGAAGCCTGCCAAGTTACCAAAACCGAGAACTCAGCATCCGGTTAATAAATCAACACGGATATAAAATATGCAAAACCATAACATTGTCAGACCTGAAAGTTTTTCAGCATCTCCAGTAGAAGATTTAAACCAGTTTCGGCAATATTTCTCTCCGTATGTCGGAATGCCCAAACAATTGAATCCATAACAAGTTTTAGTTGCTGATGAAGATGCATGAAAAAAAGAATTAATAATAAACAACAATCGACATAAAACTCTTTCAAACATCCAACAAAACCAAATCGGAATTAGATTATCCATTAATAGCTGGGGGAAAAAAGGAAAAAAAATGCTTAGACTGAAAAAGAAATTTAAAGCAACATATCATTTTTATTTACAGGCCAGCAATAATAGATCAGTAAAAAAACTCTATCAACAACCTGACTTGACAACTGAATAAGTGCATGGAAACAATGAGTAGCAATGGCACGAAGCAATGAAAAGAATTTTAGGCGATGCTCTGGGTAATCTTCGAAATTTTTGGTTATCATCTGCAGGACATGGCAACAAAAGAAATTATAAGCAAAGCAGCTTAAGAATAAACCCATGTTAGTACAACTCTTCATTGTCTCGAAATGGTTGCACCCATGCTATTCAGACAGATATGGGAGTAGAGTCCTCATATACGTAGCAATTATAGAAAAAAAATTAACAATAACCATTTCACAAACATAAAGGTATCCAACACTCACCCCAAGTCCTAGTAATATAGCAACAAACTATAACATTTCAGCTTTAACTGACAGCAACATCAGACTTTCAGCAAGGATATTATCAAATAATGCATTTATGACAGGTGAAATATCCTCTATTTCACATAGTAAGATTCCAGATTTTATCAAATCTTAAGGAAATGAGAAAACGATCTAGAAATATTATACCATTAAAAATAAAATAACAGAATATAACTTTTGTGGAACCTGCATTTTATTTAATGATATGTCTACAGGAATTCATACTCAATCTTGACGTGCTTGTTCTGATAATTGCACAACTTAATACATTTATAATTCCCATTCAAGAAATTTTGCCTTCAGACAACATCCTAAGCTCATCATCCTCATGCGTGGAATAAATATATAAATAAAAGACTCACCTCCAACGTGCACTGGAAAACAGCTTCAAATATACGGGGAACATCATCTATCATTGCAGCTTTGTACCTTCATGCATAAGCAACAGGACCAAAAAGATAAGAAATGCAAGATATACTAAAACTGACAACAAAAATAAACAATACTAAAGAGAAATGGCATTACTTCAGCAATAACGAGTATGATATACAGAAGGTAAACGTTGCTATGTTTTGGGCACAAATAGAATGTTGTACTTAGCCTTAAACAATTTAAATCCAAAAATAAGAAAATAAAACTATTTTCACTAACAAGGGACTAAGAAAAGGATAGTTCTTTCAGCAGCACCAACCTTAGCAAGATTAATGTGCAAAGACAACAAGGGCTTCTAATATAACTTTCAGTAGGGCCTTAGAAGAAATATGAAAATCAAGCATACGTGATTCCATAATAAGAACTTATCTGAAGGACTAATAAGTGCTTCATGTACTTGACAAGTTGTTGATTAATGTTAAATACTAAATTATTAAAAATGGAAGATCGTATAAAACGGCTACCATACTTGTTGATTATTGTAGCAAAAAGTGACAAAACTTCAGATTCTCTAGCATCGGGCAAATTCCTAGCATAGTCACCAAGAACTGGATCCATCATTGGGGGCACAAATTGTTTCCCAATTTGTGGTTGGTCTTCTGCCTTGTCCAAAAATGTCTCAATGAGCTTAAGAGTCTCTCTCTTGACAGATCTGCCTCATAAAGCACAATAAATACACGAGAAATTTTTGGACAAAACAAACAAAGAAAAGCAAGCCTGTAAAATTTGGTCTCACCGTAGGAGTTTGACATAGGATGTTTTTGAAGCAAAGGGTCCACCTTCTGCAATACTAGTTGATATAAGCTCACTGTACATTCTGTCCAATTCATTACAGCACCAGAAATTACCCATATTAGCAAGAAAAGAGAAATAGTGCATTTCCACATTCAAACTCGCATTTTGAACAATTAAATCAGATTTACCTGTATACATTGAGCATGTCCAGGAATATTAAAGAAATCTGGGATAAGAAATATGTTCCAAGAGAACTGGCCACACTAGTATTTGTCTGCAAGGTGAAGACTCAGTCTAAGTCTCACTAAATCCCAATAAGCACTGAATTATTACCACAGCATGTATACATCAGAAATAACAAGTCTGCAAGGAAAGAACCTTCCTAAATCCACCAACAAAGACTTCAGTCAACAGATACATGGAAATAAACCATTAACTTATCACAACAATTAACAATCCTGCCCTCCATCCATTTACATGAAAAACTTTCAACAATGAACTACCTTATAGATTTCTATTTTTTACTCTGTACAATGCAATAGATCCAGACAAAAAAGCATAGGTTTATATTTCAGCAAAAGGCAGATTCCTACCAATAATATGAAAAATTAACAAGGCAAATTATGCTCCATAAGAAAATCAACAGAAATGAAGACACTTCATATAAAATATGAATACCTGCAGTATGTTTAGTACAGTTCTTATCACATCCTGATCTTTAAGGACATCAACACTCTGACGTGCCTGCCCAATAATTTCACCCCATTTCTGCATAACAAGCTATACCTTAAGAAACAGACTACCAGCACAACCTCAGCACATTTGCCTGCAATGACACAGGCAAATGGACATATACGAGCAAAAAAAGAAAGGTAACCGTTCCTCTATCGATGACAAACCTGGTTGGGGAGCGCCATCAGTCTCTGCAAATATTCATCTCTCTTATGGGGATCAGATTCAGCTTGAATCATATGCCCAACCTGAAATTTAAATTAAAATAGAAAAAGGAAAAATTAGCTCATCCAGCGACGGAATGGACATGCAAGGATCTGAACAGTAGTGGCATTTAAAAGAGGCATACAGATTCATAAAAGGTATGGATCTGATGAGGCTCTAGATCAGCAACTGTTGTTGCAAGAGCAGATAGAAGTTCAGATACAAATGGTTCATTTTCTCCAACCTGAAATTAACAAGACAGAATTCATCAATATAACAGGCTTCAACACAGGTGTGCAAAAACATACAAGCAATATGTACGAAATAATAACCGTAGAGTTTAAATGCCAAAGTAGATGATACCTGAACAATCACAAATTTTCGCTTGCATTTCTGAACAATTTTCAAGAATGTGTCACAGGCCATATCCTGAAGAGCGCGGCATGTTATATTAGGACATTATAGTACAAACAATAGCTACAATCTCGTATTATCATCAACAGTAGCAAAATCATAACATAATTATATGATTGTTAACACAATTATATAAAAGGCAAATTTGTACTTATTGGTATACATTCAATTATACTTTGCTTGTCATACCCAATAACAAATATATATTACAATGACGAGCACATCAGCAATGTTAACCATACAAAATTCACCATCAATTCAAACATTTCAGAAGATAAGATTTATTTCCTGTTGTTACAGTTAGTTTACCTGAACTCCTGGATGTGTTTCATGCATGAACTCAAACAGCTTATTTACAACAGTTTTCAGAAATTTCCAGTGAGCCCTTAAAAACCTTGGATACTGTCCAACGACATACCTACAATAAAACCAAGGCAAACATTAAATTAATATAAGCAACTTGGTAAATAAGATTCATTTGGGATCTCAGAATCACAAATAAGCCCATGACACAACAAAGGTGACCAAAAATAGTCATGCCATCCAAATAAACGCACAGATTGTAAAGAAATGTAGCATGCTTAAAATGGAAATTGTAGTCATGAAAATCAACAAAACAGTCTACAAATACGCTTGAAATTATATATCTTACATAATGTTACTAGCAATAACAGCTTTATTGTCTTTCCCTTTAGTGATTTCACACAAATTCAGCAAATCACGAATGACCATTACCAAAAACCTGTTTTCCTGCCATGAGCACCAAACATTTTAACATACATCAGCATAATGCATATAAGTAGGAGGGGCAAGCAACTCATGCAAGTAGAAGCATAAGTGACTAATCACATCATGTATAACGATCAACATTTCTTGGTCTAAATGATACCTGATCTTCCATCATGGAACCAGAAATAGATCCTATTGCCCAGCATAATGTGTTCAAATTGTTCCAAGTCCAATCCTCACCACTCAATTGCTTGCTCAATTTCTTTAGCATCTGGATCACATAGATAATGAAACAAATCCAAATTTAATCATATAATTTAAAAAACTGTGACAGTTTAGAAAAAAAAATGAATAGAAAATAGTTACTACATAAGACCCCAGAGGGGAAACGGAGGGAGAGAAGAAGAAAACAAAACAAAAACAAAGATCCAAGACTGAACTATAGTGGACGCCTACATTCTCCCTAGGTTCTCAGAATTAGAGAGATATATTTTTTTCCTCTGATGCACCCATGGTGCTTGGATGGATGGGGCTGCAGCCCAAAAAAATTTAACTTTCCTTGTCCAGGACTGAACCAAGCTGATCCACTAACCCATTTCACCATTTTAAAAATAATATATATCAATTTTTTATATATTTATATAATTAAACTTAAATAAAATATTAGTTTATTATTAATTATCAACTCGGGCAGGGCCCACACGAATACCGTATCAAAGGCTTGGCCCACCACCTAGCTCTTGACAGGTCTATGTTGTTTACAAATGATGAAGGAAAGATAACTTTTTCATTTTTATCAGCAAACACAATACACGCCCAGACTCGGGAAAATTAGATCAGAAAGCAGTACAAGACATCATTTAACTTTAAGAGATCAGAAAAATATAATGTCTCTTAGTACTATACCTGCTTTTCAGTATCCTCATGATCTAGGTGAGACAAATAGATCAAAGTCTCCCTCATAATCTGCAACATAAAACTTCATGAACAACGGAAACCAGGAAAAAACAACTGATTCTTAATACGTGTATATATATCATAATAACAAAACATAAACTTCTAAAACATCAGCTGTTGGTACAATAAAGCTTTGAAGTGTTTGCACTGCATAGTGCTGTGTAATGTTTTGAAAATAAAAGAAATTTTTATTTACAGCATCCTTAGACAAGCTAAACACATCTAGTAGACATCTTACAAAGTGAAGCATACAAATAATATCAAGAAGAAAACCAATAGAACTTTCTTAAGAAGAAACCAAAATGGGAATTAAATTTCATGGAAGTTATTCATCTATATTCATCACCTTATACTGAACAAGAACATCATTATCTTTCATTGTCTCTCGAACAATATTTCCATTTTCATCTTCGACTATCAGAACCTCCTCAGGCTTAGCCATACGACAGATCATGAGCATTCTCAACTTTGACATCGTACCAGCATAAAGTTGGCGGCGTTGCAGAAGCTGGGCACCAAGGCCATCAACCATACCAGAAAGCAACGGCACCTGTCCAACTCAACCATTAACAAGAAATGAGTGACCCTTCTACAGTAATCTAGAGCTGGCAATATTGTAGTAGTTCAATATTCACTGAAAATACAGCCAACAACATCTATTTACAACAATAATCAAAAACTAACTCCATGCTATCCAGAATTAATACCAATTTCCATATTGATCAATATAGGAAGTAGAGTACTTTAGAGGGGGGGAAAGGGGAGAGAGAGGGGGATCTTATCTAACAAGTCATCCATCTAAACATACAGTTCAACATGATTTTCTTTCAAACTTCCTAATATATATCAATAGTTGGATTTCAGGGAATAAAGGTGTGCCCCTATGCCATTTGTATCCAGTAGGCACACCTCAGTAAACCCAGAGAATAATGAAGATATTGATAAAAATGGCAAAGAGAAAAGTTATACGATGTTCTTGATAACACTTGAGCTATAATGAAGATTCAAAGCAGTCTTTCTGCATTCCATATACTTCATAATAAATGCTTAAAAGTATCATAAATAATCTCAATACCTGCAGTCCCATCATGTTTGCAGTTACTGCAGGATTATCCATGTTATGATGTGCATCAAATAGCTCCAAGACCAAGGAGTTCCAATAGTCCAGGCAAACCTATTTGACCAGACGACAAGCAACATAATACTTTAGAAACCAAGTTCAAAAAGGTTAAAAGGGGAACAAGCAGATATGACAAATAATTTACAAAAACTAGCATTGAATTGCCATGGTACCTTAAAGACCTCTGTATCATCCACATAAGATATGTTAATAAGGTACTCCAGACCCATTAACAGCATAGAAATATTGTCTTGTGCAGTCTCTAGCACCCGAATGTGAAACTGAAAACAAAAAACAATTTTAGTAACTCATATCATCAAAACCAAAACAAGAAAAGAAGATCACAAAGATCGTATATTTGAATTTGATCATTCTCTGCATAAAAATACATATAGGAGATCATCAACCAACTTAGACTTGGGACTTGGTGGGTGCTAAACTAATATCTCTCATCAGTCATCTTTCACCTAGTGATAAAGAGGAGCTTCATTGATTTTATAGGCAATTTACCTTGTAGAATGAAGTGAAGAACAGTGCCAAGTTCTGAATGAATGCCTGGAGGTAACATAAAAAAATGAGTTTATTAGACAAATTTGAAGTATATTAAAATGTAAACAGACAAGAACTGTCTGACAGAAAATATACCTGTTCTTCACTGCTTCCCTGTGCATAAGCCTCAGGGATGTTTGTGGTTGGTGGGAGAATACTCTAAAACAGATCAAAAACATACCCACACATTAACCAGAGAGCAAATGGAAACAAAAGGAAAAAAAAAAAACACAATGAAGAAAAGCAACATCAAATCTACATGTCAACCCAATAAAATAAAAAATGGTAAGCCAAAAAGAAAAATGTACAAAATCTGGAAACCTAAGCTTGAAGTGCAAATCTCAATTGAACTTATAAAGCACATGCCAACACACCTGTAGCTGGACCATGAATATGTTGTACATCTTAACATACTGCACATTATAATAGTCCCCAAAACTTAAGGCCGCAACCTGCAATCAACCACAAATATAAAATAAAGCTCTATCTTAGAGTGACAACAATATAACTTGACTCATTTAAGAATATCTTTTTTTTTTTTTAAAAAAAAAAACCTCTGTTAGACATTGGAGGGTGAGATTTCGATATGATGGCACAGGGAATAATTTTAGAAGCGTTTCCAGCTGTAAGACATATAAATACAGCATGAGATGTGAAACAAATGATAACAACAATATACAAGAACTTCACCAAAAAAGCTTCATGCATGACATATTTGACAGCTAATCCATTTGAAAGATCCAAGAATTATTTACCAATGTTGACTCAAAAATATAGCCCAGAGGAATCCATGAAAGAAATGCATGCAACGTGGATAGCATAGCCCGTATAAGCTCGGTTCTCTGAGAAGCTGATAGTACATACAAGCATAGCTCATGAATGAGTTGAAACTCGCTGCAGAGAACCAATACAATATTTAGCGAGATGGACTGCACAAAAACATAAACCATGCTTGAAAGAATAAACATTGCTTAATGCAGAGCAGCAAGGTGAATACGCGAATTAATAATAGAATGCAAAGGAGAGACATTCAACCCACTTCTTTTTTTCTTTTTAATACTGGCAAAAATTATATTCATCAGATTACAGTTCATTTAATAGTTTTTTACGTGTAGATTAAAAAAATCTGGACATTACATAGCTTAGAGGGAGAGGACAAACTTGCTATTTGGGAATTAGGGGGCAGGGAATCACTTTGGCACTGTTCCTTTCAGACCAGTTTTTCACTTACAGTTTGAACTAATTTCAGATCATGTTGCCAATTTTTTACGGTCCAAGCCATGAGCTCATATGCCCAAACATGCCACGGCAACAAATCATAGTTGTTAATGTGATACTCAAGTGGCGCATATCCAAGGGAAGAAAGATGTGCTTGAAATTTAATCAGAATTCTCTTTCAGAAAATATTGATTTTACATATGACACTATTAAACCAGAATATAAATTTTTTCACAACGGGAACAAAATACAAACAGAGAACTTACCAATGAAGATCCAAGAATAGTGCAGAATAAAAACATTTATCAAACAGAAACTAAAACATAAAGGAAATCTCAAAATTGACATCCACGAAAATAACCCTAATACCTCAAAATAGGAAAAATAGTTTCACCTGTTCAGCGATTGTTTAAGCTCTTTGATTTTTTGTTGAGTCATTTCACCTCTTGAGAAATCAAAAACTTCTTCACTTAGAAGCTAACCACAGAAAAGCTCATGTTACCATCAGATTCTGCAACTAGTTTTACTAAGAAAGAATTCAAATACAAAACTTACTTTCAGTATTGCCATGCAATTTTCGCATATTGTTTCACTAGTTTTTGCAGCTGCAACAAGATCAGGAATGAAGCTTCGCCATCTAGCAGGCCAATCATGCTTTAAGATCTGTATATCCAATAAGCATATAATGTTTTGGACAACAATTACCAAATAAATGAAATTATTGTAATATTTAATACCCTCTCATCTTAGACTATGGAAGTAATATGAGTGACACCTTCAAACATGAAATTCATAGAAACTCACCAGTTGGGTAACCATGAAAGATATCGAAATAATATTTTTGGTTTTATAACTAGTAAACATCATCATTGATTAGGGCTGTAAATGAACAGTGTGTTCGACAAACTACCTGTGAACCGTTCATGTAATGGTCATATATGTTTGTTTATTAAACTAAATAAACGAGCATGAACAAATAACTTATGCTCAATTAATAAATGTAACAGTTTGAACAGAGGTGTGTTCGGTTCATTTATGTTCACGAACAAGCTCGTTTACTTAAAGATGATATTTTCCTATGAAAAATACTTAACAATATTTTAACACTATTTTTATATTTAAATTTAGTTTTTTCTTTTTTTTTTTTTGGCTTACTGTTAGTGAACATGTTCGCTTAATGTTCACAAACATATAAATGAACATGTTCACAAACATTAAATGAACCAAGCCTAAACATACCAAATAGCAAATGAACCAAGGTCAACTGAACATGAACAACTTCAAAAATAAACAAACATACACAAACAAAGCTTTGTTCATTTGAGCCAGGTCATTTACGCCCCTACCATAGATAAATAATAACAATAAAAAATAAAAAGGGCAGACAGATTAAGCCCCAATTGCAGCCTCCTAAGTTGTTTCAAACTCAATGAACTATAAAGCAATCCTGTAAACTATTAAGAAATACATTTTTAACAAGGCAGAAAGTTATACCTGGACCAATATGATATTAAGCTTGTTGACATACAGCCTTTCTGCTCGAAAGGAGGCCTCATCGCTTGACAACTAGCACAGGAAAAAGGACATGCAAGAATTAAATGCAAAGAGGATGAAATGTACAAATTTTTCAGATTCCTCAGTCCTAAAGAGAAAACAACAATTAAGATATATTTCACCTGGACAATGACTTCAGAAATGTAATTTTTCATTCCATCTCGTTGCTCAGCAGGCAACGCGTTCCACCTATACTTGATAACACCTTCAAGAACCTGTAGGCAAAGCACAAGAAAAGCTCCCCAAAATCATCACTAATTTGCAATACTCTAGTCATTTGTTAGAAAAAGTTCTTGCAAACTATCAATCAACTAGCTAACTACAAGAGCAAGAGCAAACTATAGGTACAAGCACCACCAGACAACAAACGAAAGTCAACTAGAGCTCCCTTGGGCCAGATTGATGTACTTGTTATTATAGATCAAAGAGAAAACAGTCATTTTGACTGACCTGCAAGGCAAAGAACTTGGTGTTCAGGCTCTTTGTCTGCTGCAAAATGTGCACAACTTGAAGCCACATATCTGGATTGTTTTGCAGATGTCGTAAGATTTGATCTGCTTGTGCTCTCTGTGATGTTGTGCACAAGGAAAAAATTGTCAAAAAGCAATATTGGTAAGACCAAGCCAAAACATAACTATAGGCCAATGAAGCATGTCATATATGAAAAATAGAAAGCAGGCTCGTAAAATTCCGGAAATATGATAGTTGTAGTGACTATCTGATCATTCAAGCACTTTTAACAATGTTGCAAGCATGTCATATATGAAAAATAGAAAGGAGACTCGTTAAATTCCGGAAATATGATAGTTGTAGTGACTATCTGATCATTCAAGCACTTTTAACAATGTTGCAACAAAAAAAAATGATAATGCTTGACCAAAACAAGGTGGAGACGGAGTATTACTGACATGTAAATGAGATGTTAGACTTCTGGTTTTCTTTTAGGCTAGGCTCAGGAGTTTTTATGTTTTATTTTTTATTTTTTAAAGAGGGTAGAGAATAGACTTCAGATTGTTAATCAATAAGGAAACATTAAATATTTAAAGGTCTTTTGCTCCTACAAACAAGGGTACCTCGTTAACAACTTTAACCGAAAAGTGCATTTAACTACTGAGTTTAACTTCAAAAAGGTTGTCAAAAACATAATAAACACACGACAGAAAATTTAACTCCAGAACAAAATTTTAAGTGACGATTTGCCAGTTTTTAGAAGAATGTTTATCAAAACTATAAAATTGACACTTTACAGAACTTGCTTATTCCTAGAATTTATCAAGGGCGGCAACCTACAGTACTAAAGTCATAGACAGTCAGCTCTTTCTACAATTCTCCAGTGTGTACAACCAAACAGAACATGTTTAACTAAAGAGAAACCGAAGCAGAACTCTAAGAATTGAGAAAAAAAAAATTGCATACACCTTATCAACTCAGCTTATTAGATTGACAAAAGAACACAAATTATATTACGAGAGAATAAAATGAAATAAATGAAATTCAACTTTCTCTTCTTTTTTGGCCAAACTTTCTCTTGTTGTTTAGTACTGATAAAATTATATAAGTTGTCTACGAATTTAAAGTGCATATTCATCAATGAACTAATTGAGTGACAATTTTTACTCCTGTAATCATGCAGCACCACTGCATTTAGCCCACATTATCCAGCAGACCAGAAAGAAATTTAAAGCCATAATATAAAAGTAAAAAAAAAAAAAACAGCATTACTCCCCGTTAAACCCTAGAAATTCAAACAAACAAACAAAAAATCCCATGTCCCCCAGCTTCTCCACTTTTTAGTAAATGCCAAGTTAAATTAAACCTTATAAACCCAAAATCTCCCACACTCTTCCTTACTTTCTCGGGAACCAAACAGAAAACAACTTTCAAAAACACGTTTCCCCGCTCATTCCCACTCAAAAGAGTGAAGTAATGACAACAGAAAAAACTAAATATAGAAAGAACTTTTAAAAAAGAAAAGAGCCAACCTCTTCTTTAGATCCGGTGCCATAAAAGGCCGCGACGGTGGCGTCCAGTAAGGGAACATCAATCGGCTGACTCAAATCCTTAAGCTTCTCAGCCGCCATATTTAAAAGAAAAAAAGAACTCCTATCGCACTTTGCTCAAACAATAAATAAATAACCCCCAACACTAAAATCTCTACCACTATAAATGTTACTCCAGAAAAACCCTAGAGACTGTACGCACCAAACCCTAATAGGTGATAAAGAAGAAGGGACTGAAAACGAAAAAAAAATGGATTTCTTTCTATAAAAAAAAAAGATAAGGTGAATGGAGGGATTTTGGCTTTCGAAGAATGAAAATTGAAATTTTAATTTTCAGAGATCGAATTAATTTATATATAATCTTAGAGATTTTATTTTTATTTTTATTTTTAAAGAGACGGCTTAAAGTTGAAGCAGAAAGGAGCGAAAATGAAGAGCGAAGAGCGTTGAAGAGAGTTCGAAAACGTTTTCGAAGGGTTTTTTTCAGGGTAAAATATATCCCTAGTCTCTAAACTCTTCATAAACATGGAATTTAGTCCTTATACTTTTATTTCTAGAAAGTTAGTCCTCTATTTTTCATGTTTTAAAATTAAAGTTTAAATTTATCACTATTAAATTTAAGTTTATTATAACATCGTTTTTAGTATTTTTACTCTTTCAAAATGTCATACTCACAAATATAATAATAATGTTAATAATTAGACCTGAATTTTAAAATTTAAAAAAAGTATAAGACTAAATTTTTAGAAATAAAATATAGGGACTAAATTTTAAAATTGTAAATAGTACAATGACCTATGAAATATTTAACCTTTTTCATTTTAAAAGTTTATATAAAAATTAAATGATTATTTTATTAAAATGATAGAATTAAATGTCTATTAAAATTTTATTAAAAATTAAATGATTTTTATTAAATGGTATAATTAAATCTAAAAATGTTTAAAATTTATTGTATCAGTATTTAAATCTTGAGTTTTTATTTATTTTATATTAACATGTAAAAAGAGATAAACATGTTTATAATAATTACTAATTCAATTTTAAAGATAATACAGAAATTTATAATATTTAGGAAAATCATAAATTTATAAAATTTAAATACCATACAAATATATATGTTAAGAGTGTTTTTTATATTGATATGTACCCGTATTGGTATATTTTAATATATTTTTTAAGTTTATCTATATTTTTTGAGTAATTTTAATATTATTATATATATGCAAATATATCTCAATTGCATATATATAAATATACTTCGATAACAAATCGATCAACATGCTTTTGAATCGGTGAGTTATCAATACACTCCTTTTTTCATTAATATATATTTTTATAAAATTAATATAATTGTATTTAGCATAATTGCTCATAATTTGTGTGGATGTCGTACCGGAATAAAGTGATTAATGTCATAGTATTTTTAGAATGATACGAGCACAATTGTCTACGGAAAGCATTCATTGCACTTGTATGTTTTCCTATCGTTAAGTGGCATCGAACTAATCAGATTATACAATAGCTTAAGTTGGTTCAAGGTTTTCCAAAATAGTTGTGTATCCATTAGTGTTTATCATGTTACTAGAGATACATAAACCCACATTGGCAACATACTACAAGTAGAATAGGATGAACAAACAATCATGTCCATGTGATGGAGGATGATTTTCTCGAATCAGGAACTGATACAAACTAACGAGTCATTGATAGATACATCAACGATTGTGTGTCCGTGTCAACTTTTTCCCACTCCATATTTGCATATCAATCAGGTGTGTTGTCTTATCAAAGTCATTTGGTGGTTAATCTTTTAAACTCAAATTCATTCGTTGATTAAAGCAATAAAAACAAATGGCAAATTGATTCAAGTTTTTAGATTTCGCTTATAATATAATAATAAGATAACCTAAAAGATGGGTGGTACTTAGATTGCAGCCTATATTCCATCATCTTAATGCTATTTGAGAATACGAGATTATGAAAATGTGGAAATGTTTTGGATCCAAATAAGGCAATTTTAATCCCGAATGGGGAATTACAATGTGAAATATTACACAATATAAACCAAACACACCATTAAATTACGTCACGTTGAAAATTTCAAACAACAAACCATAACATCGACATTTCTAATAAGTGCACCAATACAACTAATAATTATCTTATAAATATGTAATAACCCGATTTTCATCAATGTCGAAAAATTCAACTTCAAAAGTGAGTTCTTTGCCAATTTATGAAATTATACGTTGTCACTCGATCGTACTGATAATATGTGAAAAATCATGTGATATATGACTTAAGAATCATGGGGATAAAATCTAGTTGTTACATACCATTTAGTTATTACTTCATGTTATAATAAATATACGAAAGTGCAGTTACAAAGCTGCTTGGATACTTAGTGATGTTAATATAATTTGAATTCAATTACCTTTGTAGATTTTCACATGTAGGTTTGAATTAAATTTAAATAATAAAATATTTTAAAATTTAAAATAATTATAAAATTTAAATAAAAATATAGTTTTAATGTTGTTCAATTTTAAATTATAAAATATTTTTAATAATTTTTACAATCTCATTAGAAATTTAATTATATCCCAATAATATGTTTTAACGTGCTTAAATTCATATCTTTTATATTGATAATAATATTTATCATATTTATAACAACCATTTTATCATATTTAAACACCCAAAAACGAGTGAAGAAACTTTTTTTTTTTTTAACCGGGCCACATAAACTTGGACACTTCTACTATTGATTAGCATGTGAGCAACGTGAAGGGGATTGTCAAATAAGCTAGAACCTGCTTGAATGGAAATAAAATATTAAAATAAAGAAAAACTTTTCAACTCTCAGCTGGACCCAACCACAATCCATTGTATTGCACCCTCGTTCTTCATATTCTTAAAAAGGGGTTAATATACTATTTCACCCTTAATTTTCAGTTCGGTACTTAAATTATTTTTAATTCAAATTGATACTTGAGTTTAATTTTAATCTTGATTTTGGCCCTTTTCAATTTTATATTTCAAAATTTTATCCTAATTAAATGCTCAAATTTAATTCTAATGTTTAATTTGATATTTTAATTATTTTTGTTTCAATTAATTTCTTATGTTTTTTTAATAGAGCACTTGTGTCAAATATTCATTATATAGTTGATTTGTCTGAGTGAAAAGATTATATGAAACACAAACATCACATCATTCTATTTCTTTTACCAATTATTTAATGCTATTTCAGCATCTTTTTCTCGTTATTAACACATCATTTTAGTAATTTTTAAACTTAAACCTTAGATCCTAAAACTTTGGACATTTGACCCTAGACCATGAATCAAAGTTTAAGTTAAAAATTATTAAAATGATGTGTCAATAATATGAAAAAATACAAAAATAACATTAAATAATTAGAAATAACATTAAATAATTAGTAAGGAATATAGGGTGACGTGACATTTCTGTTTTATATAATATTTTCCCTCATTTAGGTACTAAATAAAATCTTGCAAACAAAATTAGGTATTAAATTGAACATTAAAGTCAAATTTAAGTATTAAATGATATATTAACCCTTCTGCAAAAAAGCCAAAAGCGAAAATATAAAGAAAAAATAACGTTTCAAACATTCTTCAACGCTCCCTTGGTTCTCTCCCTCGTTACTTTCTGCTTCGATTTTAAGCTGCCACCCCCCCCTTTTTTTTTCACAAAACAAACAATTCACACTCTCTAAAATCACATATAAATTTTTACCAGTCCTTCAATTATTTCCTTCATTCTCAGCAAAACCCAAAACCCTCCTCTTTTTTTTTTCTCTAGAAGATTCTCTCGTTTTCTTTTTCGTTTTTATTTGTTGTCACTTTTATCGCTGTAGGGTTTGGTGCGTACAGTTTATAGGGTTTTTGTTGACATTTCTGGTGGAAGAGATCGTAGTGTTGGGGTTTATTTGTTTTTTTGGGGAAGTGAAGTGCGAGAGAAAGAGAGGGGAGTTCATTTATTCTATTTATCTATTTTTTAAAAAATATGGCGGCTGAGAGGCTTAAGGATTTGAGTCAGCCGATTGATGTACCATTACTTGATGCTACGGTTGCAGCTTTTTATGGCACCGGATCTAAAGAAGAGGTTCGTTTTTTTAAAAGATATTTTCTGTCCATTTACTTTCTTTTTTCTGTTTCCTTTGCTTCACTCTTTGACTGGAAATGAGTGTTTGAATGTGTTTTTAGTTGAGACTGGTTTTCTGATTGGTTTCCTAGAAAGTAAAGGAAGAGTGTTGGAGATTTTGGTTGATAGGCTTTAATATAGCTGGGCATTTTACTTCAAATTGGAGATAAGTTCCGGGAAGTGTGGAGGATTTTTTTTCGAATTTCTAGGGTTTAATAGGGAGAACTTTAATTTTCTTTCTGGTTTTCCGGATTATGTGAGAAAATGCGGCGAGTGTGGGGATGGGAGAGCTTTCAGTGAATGAACCTTGCTTTTGGGAAGTGGCATATGATTGCAGAAGTAAAAAATTGGCATTCAATTAGGCCTTTTTGAATTTTACATGTGCATATAAATTAGAACTAAGAAAACTTGTTAGAATTCTTGTTCAACTATTGGAAAAAATGAAGGTTGAAGGTTTTTAGCTGATATGATTTATGGTTCAGAACATGGTAAGCTTTTGGCCTTATTTTGGGTTTTAGTCCTTCTGTTTGATATAACTATGATAAATGTAAAAAGAAAACGACTTGTCTCTTATGTTTCTCTTCCCTTGACCAATCTTTCGAATCTCTCTGAATATTAATAGAGTTGGAGAAAAATGAAACCAAATATTGGGTTGTTTATTGTTAGTTCATTGATGGGATGGATAGGAGCTTTAAATTTTCAGGACTATACAACAAAAGAAAAGTCGAATTTCGTTTAATTTATTTCACTTTCTCTTATCATTTATTTTCTTTCCTCTTTTATGCTATATATCAAATGAGCCAAGTTTATATGATTTATTCCTCTTTTTTCCTTTTTTTTTTTTACAAAAAAATTCTGCTTTGGGTTCTTTGTAGTTGGATGCATTTTTTAATTTGGTTGCTACTTGTTCATGCTTTGTAGAAAGAGCTGACTGGCTATGACCTTAATTCTGTAGGTTGCTGGCCATGATAAATTCTAGGTATAAGCAAGTTCTGTTAAGTCTTAAGATTTCATAGTGGTGATAAACATTTTTCTAGAAACTGGCAAGTGGTCATATCAAAACTTTGTTCTGCAGTTAAATTTTCTGTTGTGTGTTAAATGTTTTCGACAACCTTTTTGAAGTTAAACTGAGTAGTTAAATGTGCTTTTCGATCAAAGTTGTTTATGTGGTACCCTGGTTTTTTGAGCAAAAGACCTTTAAATATTAATGTTTCCTAACAAATTAACAACCTTAAGTCTATTCTATACCCTCTTGAAACAGAGGTAAAGAAAAGTCCCAAGTCTAGCCTAAGAATCCTAAGTCTAGCATCTCATTTACATTTCGGTATACTTCTTATTCCACCTTGTTGCTCAAACATTATCAGTCTTTTTGGTTGCACTATTGATAAAAGTGAATGGTTTGTCAGATGGTTTCTACTAACATATATCCGGAATTTTACGTCCCATTGTATTTTTCATATGTGACATGCTTCATTCACCTATAGTTATGTCTGGCTTGGTCTTCCCATTATTTGTTGACAATTTTTTCCTTAATTCTACATAACTTCACAGAGAGCAACTGCAGATCAGATCTTACGATATCTGCAAAATAATCCAGATATGTGGCTTCAAGTTGTGCACATCCTGCAGCAGACAAAGAGCCTGAATACCAAATTCTTTGCCTTGCAGGTCAGTCAAAACGACTGTTTTCTCTATGATCTATAATAACAAGTACATCAAACTGGCCCAAGGGAGCTCTAGTTGACATCCATATGTTGTCTGGTGGTGTTTGTACCTATAGTTTGCCATTGCTCTTGTAGTTGGCTAGTTGATTGATAGTTTGCAAGAACTTTTTCTAACAAATGACTAGAGTATTGCAAATTAGTGATGATTTTGGGGAGCTTTTCTTGTGCTTTGCCTACAGGTTCTTGAAGGTGTTATCAAGTATAGGTGGAATGCGTTGCCTGTTGAGCAGCGAGATGGAATGAAAAATTACATTTCTGAAGTCATTGTCCAGGTAAAATATTTCTTAATTGCTGTTTCTCTTTAGGACTGAGGAATCTGAAAAATTTGTACCTTTCGTTCCATTTTAATTCTTCTCTCTTTGTGTTATCATCCTGAAATGTCCTGCTCTAGTTGTCAAGTAACGAGGCCTCCTTCCGAGCAGAAAGGCTGTATGTCAACAAGCTTAATATCATACTGGTTCAGGTATAACTTATCTGCCTCAAAAAATATACTTCTTAAAAGAAGACAAGCTTGTTTTAGATTTCATTGAGTTTGTAACAAATTAGGAGGTCCTCTGTCGGGGCTTTATCCGACTGCCCTTTTATTCTTTTATTTAATTCTTTTACCAATGACAATGTTTACTAGTTATGACATCAAAGTATTCTTTCCATATTCTTCATGGTTACCCTACTGATATGTTTCTACGAATTTCTCATTTTAAGGTTTCACAAATATTAACCTTTTAGTCTAAATGCTGTCTAAAACAATATATGCGTACTGGATGTACAGATCTTAAAGCATGATTGGCCTGCTAGATGGCAAAGCTTCATTCCTGATCTTGTTGCAGCTGCGAAAACTAGTGAAACAATATGCGAAAATTGCATGGCAATACTGAAAGTAAGTTTTGTATTAGGATTTTTTCTTGGTAAAATTGGTTGCAGAATCTGGATGGTAATATGAGCTTTTCTGTGGTTAGCTTCTAAGCGAAGAAGTTTTTGATTTCTCAAGAGGTGAAATGACTCAACAGAAAATCAAAGAGCTTAAACAATCGCTGAACAGGTGAAACAATTGTTTTTTTTTTTTTTTTGAAGTATTAGGAATTGACTTTTGTGGATGTCAATTTTAAGCGTAAAACTGGTTTGAAAATGAACAGGGCCAAAATGACCCCCCTGCCCTCTAAATATCAAGCTTGTCTTCTTCCTCTAAGCTGTATATCCTGATATATATTTTCTAATCTACATGTAAAAAATTGTTAAATGAACTCTACTCTTGTGAATGTCATTATTGTTGGTAGGAAAAAAAGTAGGTTGAGGCCTGAAGGTCTCTCCTTAAGATTCTATTATCAATTCTTGTATTCACCTTGCTGGTCTGTATTAAGCAAGTCAAGGTCTTGCTGATGATAGTTTTATCAAGCATGGTTTATTTTTTGTGCAATCCATTTTTCTAAGTGTTGTATTTGTTTTCTACAGTGAGTTTCAACTCATTCATGAGTTATGCTTATACGTGCTATCAGCTTCTCAGAGAATAGAGCTTATACGGGCTACACTATCCACCTTGCATGCGTTTCTTTCCTGGATTCCTCTGGGCTATATTTTTGAATCAACTTTGGTTAGTAATTCCGGATTCTCAAATGACTTAGCTGTCAGTATGTCACGCGTACTACTCTTTTGATGAAGTTGTTCATATTTTTTATTGTCATTTGTTTCTCCTCTCATGCTGTATTTACATATCTTACAGTTGGAAACTCTCCTAAAGTTTTTCCCTGTGCCATCATCTCGGAATCTCACACTCCAATGTTTAACAGAGGTATTGTTTAATAAGATTTTCTTAAATGAATAAAGTTATATTGTTGTCACTCTAAGAGGGTGGAGCTTTATTTTATATTTTGGTTTATTGCAGGTTGCATCCCTAAACTTTGGGGACTATTATAATGTGCAGTATGTTAAGATGTACAATATATTCATGGTCCAGCTGCAGGTGTGTCAGCATGTGCTTTATAAGTTCATTGAGATTTGCACTTAGAGCTTAAATTCCAGATTTTAAATTTTTTTTGTTAAGTTGATATATAGATTTGATGTTGCTTTTCTTCATCGTGTTTTTTCTCTTTTTCCCTTTGTTCACTGGTTAATATGTGGGTACTTTCTGGGGTGTTTTTAGACTATTTTGCCACCAACTACAAACATCCCTGAGGCTTATGCACATGGAAGCAGTGAGGAACAGGTATACATTTTGGTACACCTGAAATTTGTCTAATGAATTCCTCTCCCCCCTCCCCTCTAATTATTGTTTTAATGTTTTTACACCAGGCATTCATTCAGAATTTGGCACTGTTCTTCACTTCATTCTACAAGGTAAGCTGCCTATGAAATGAACGAGGCTCCTTTTTGTCATAAGGCGAAAGATGGTTGATCATTGGTAATAGTTTAGCACCCACCAATTTCTGTGCCTGAGTTGGTTTATGGGTGCCTATATGCATTTTGATGCAAAGAATGATGCAAATATTGTAATTCTAATGGATGATTTTTAAGATTGGCTTTTTTCTTTTGTGATTAATCATATGTTAAATATTGGATTGATCAAGCTTAAAATGTTTTGAACTAGTTGCAGTTTATTTTTTGATAAATTGTGTTACTAAAATTATTCTTTGTTTTTAGTTTCACATTCGGGTGCTAGAGTCTTCACAAGAAAATATTTCTGCGCTGTTAATGGGTCTGGAATATCTTATCAACATATCTTATGTGGATGACACAGAGGTCTTTAAGGTACCATGGCAATTCAATATCCTTTATTTGTAAATTTTGTTGTATCTGCTTGTTCCGTTTTTAACCTTTTGGAACTTGGTTTCTGAAGTATTACTTTGCTGATTATCTGGTTAAATAGGTTTGCCTGGACTATTGGAACTCCTTGATCTTGGAGCTATTTGACTCACATCATAACATGGACAATCCTGCTGTAACTGCAAACATGATGGGACTGCAGGTACCCGGATTATTTATGTTACCTTTTCATTTATTTTGAAATAGTGGGAATTCAGAAAAAGTACTGCAAATCTTCATTATAGCGCAAGTGTTATCATGTGCATCGTGCCTTGTAACTCTTCTTTTTGCCACTTTTTTGGTGGCATCTTTCTCCTTTTCTTCTCTGGTTTCTGTCTGAGAGTATGCCAGCTAGACATAATTGGTGTCAAATCCAGCAATGATATATATTAGGAAGTGAAAGAAAAAAATCATGTTGGACTACATATTTTTGCATGTTTAGATGGATGACTTGTTAGATAAGACCTCTCTCTCTGTAAATCTTTTCTATCTTCTGTGGAGATTGATATGAAATTGTTATTGTTAATTCTAGACAGCACTCTGCTAGTATCTGATTACTGCAGAAGGGTCAGTCATTTATTTTAATGAATTGAGTCTGACAGGTGTCTTTGCTTCCTGGTATTGTTGATGGCCTTTGTGCCCAGCTTCTGCAACGACGCCGACTTTATGCTGGTACAATGTCAAAGTTAAGAATGCTTATGATCTGTCGTATGGCTAAGCCTGAGGAGGTTCTGATAGTTGAAGATGAAAATGGCAACATTGTTCGAGAGACAATGAAAGATAATGATGTTCTTGTTCAATATAAGGTGATAGATCTCAAATGTAGTCTGTGATGCTTAATCTAAATGACTAACTTTCATGACATATAATTCCCATTTACAAGTGCTTAATCTTTTACTCCCCTGAAATGGTACTGGCTGATTGTGGCCAACTGGATTGAATGATAGTTTGCGGCTTTCTTCTTAAGAAAAGTTTTTTTTTTCTTCTTGCAATGATTTGTATACTTCACCTGTAAAGATATCTACTAGGTGCTTTTATCTTGTATAAAGATGCCTGTAAATGGAACTCTTCTATCTTCAGAACAATATGTTGGAGTTGATATGTAGAGCAAACACGTCAAAGCTTTATGCCAACAGCTTTTACAGTATTAGCTTGTGTTTTGTTATTGTCTTATATATGTGAAAATTTAGTTTTTCTCTTCCCGTATTCTGTTGTTAATGAAGTTAAATATTGCAGATCATGAGGGAGACTTTGATCTATTTGTCTCACCTAGATCACGAGGATACTGAAAAGCAGGTATAGTCCTCTGAGACATTTAAATTTTCTGTTTTCATAAAGTTAAATGATGTTATGTACTGCTTTCCGACCTAATTCTCCTGAAGCTTGGAGTGTATTTGGTCATGAATCAAAATGAAACTTTTTTTTTCTCTATATCTTCCCTAAACAACAATATGGATTCTATAAAAAAAACAAAAACAAAAAACAATATAGAGCTGTAAAGGTCCAGGCTACCTGCCTGCCCCATATGGGTGAGGCCTTGGATAAGGTATTTATGAATTCATGCCTACCCAGCTCAAATGAATAATAATAAACATTATTTTATCTAAATATACCTATAAAAATATATAAATACTAATATAAAATATCTTTTAATATATTTACTTTTTTAAAATAGTGAAATGGGTTAGTGGGTTGGCCTGATTTGAGCCTGAGCAAGGAATGTAAAATTTTTTCGCGCCGCAGTCTGCCCCTTTGTGCATCAGATAAAAAAGAAGCCATCTCTCCAATTTTGAGAACGTAGGGAGAATGAAGGATTCCACTATAGTTTAGTCTTGGAGCTTAGTTTACCATCTAGGGATCTTATTTATTAGCTATTTTCTATTATTTATTCTTTTTTGAAGTTCATGGGAGATGTTAAATTATTCAATTAAATTTGGATTTGTTTTGTTGTCTATGTAATGCAGATGCTAAAGAAATTGAGCAAGCAATTGAGTGGTGAGGATTGGACTTGGAACAATTTGAACACATTATGTTGGGCAATAGGATCCATTTCTGGTTCCATGATGGAAGAGCAGGTATCCTTTACACCAAGAAATGTTGACCATTAGACACAATGTGATCAGTGACATGCATTTACTTGCATCAGTTGCTGTCCCCTCCTTGTATGCATAATTCTGATATATGTTAAAATTTTGGTGTTCATGGCAGGAAAATAGGTTTTTGGTGATGGTCATTCGTGATTTGCTGAATTTGTGTGAAATCACTAAAGGGAAAGACAATAAAGCTGTTATTGCTAGTAACATAATGTAAGATATATAATTTCAAGGGTATCTGTAGACTGTCCTGTTGATTTCTCTCTGGAATCTATACCTTTTCAAGCATCTACTTTTCTTTTAAAACCTGGGTTTTATATGGATGGCATGACTATTTTTGGTCATCTTTAGTATGCCATGTGCTTATTGGTGAATTGGGGATCCTGAAGGAACTTATTTGCTGCTTGTTTTCTTCTTGCTATATTTTAAAATTGCTTGTATTAATTTAATGTTTGTTATTGGTTTTATTCCAGGTATGTTGTTGGACAGTATCCAAGGTTTTTAAGGGCTCACTGGAAGTTCCTGAAAACTGTTGTGAATAAGTTGTTTGAGTTCATGCACGAAACACATCCTGGAGTTCAGGTAAACTAAAAACAAATCATTTTTATCTTCTGAAATGTTTGATCAAATAATTCTATGGCGAAAAGAAGTTCCTGAAAACTGTTGTCAATAAGCTGTTTGAGTTCATGCATGAGACACATCCTGGATTACAGGTAAACTAATTGTAAAACGGAACAACTTTTATCTTTTGAAATTTTTGATCCAATGGTTCTATGGTGAAAACATTTGTATGCTTAACATCATCGATGTGCTTGTCATTGTAGTATATTTTTTTTTGTTTATTATGGTGCTTTGCAAAGTGTAATTGAAAGTATACCAACAAGTTCAGAATTGCCTTTTATCTAATTTCGTTAATGATCATATCATTATGTTATGACTTTGCTTCTGATGATGATAAGACAATATTATGGCTGTTATTCATACTATAATGTCCTAATATAACAAGCTGGCTGTGTCAGGATATGGCCTGTGACACATTCTTGAAAATTGTTCAGAAATGCAAGCGAAAATTTGTGATTGTTCAGGTATCATCTACTTCGGCGTTTTGCCTCTTATGGTTATAATATCTTATCTGTGCACGTGCATGCATGCATGTCGGAACCTGTTATATTGATGAACTGTATCTTGTTAATTCAGGTTGGAGAAAATGAACCATTTGTTTCTGAACTTCTGTCTGCTCTTGCAACAACAGTTGCTGATCTAGAGCCTCATCAGATTCATTCCTTTTATGAATCTGTATGTCTCTTTTCAATGCCTCTACTGTCCAGATCTTTGCATGTCTAATCTGTTGCTGAATGAGCTCAATTCTCCTTTTTGTGTTTTTCTTAATTTTAAATTTTAGGTTGGTCATATGATTCAAGCAGAATCTGATCCCCATAAGAGGGATGAATACTTGCAGAGACTGATGGCACTTCCCAACCAGGTTTGTTATTGATAGACATAAGGTTACCTTTTTTGTTTGCTCGTATATGTGCATGTGTCTGTCATTGCATGCAAATGTGGTGAGGTTGTGCTGGTAGTTTGATTCTGAAGATGCTGCTTGTTATGCAGAAATGGGGTGAAATTATAGGGCAGGCACGTCAAAGTGTTGACTTCCTTAAAGATCAGGATGTGATAAGGACTGTGCTGAACATACTGCAGGTATTCTGATTCTAATATGAAGTGTTTATTTTTTATTTCTTTTGTTGAACTTTATGGAACATATTATTTTTTCACATGGTTGGCAGGTATCTGCCTTAAGCTGAAAAATAAGCATGTTTACTTTTATCTGGTTCTATTGTATTGACAAAATAAAAAATAGAAATTAAAAGGGTAGTTCGCTCAAAAGCTTGTTATTTATGTGGAGGGGAGGATTCTCAATTGCTATGATAAATTAATTATTTATGCCCATGCATCTGTTGATGGATTCTTAGGTGGTGGATGAGAGCTATTCTTTCCTTGCAGACTTGATATTTGTGATGTATGCATCCTGTGGTTATAATTCAATGCTTATTGGGATTTTGTGAGGCTTAGAATGAGTCTTCACCTTGCAGACAAATACTAGTGTGGCCAGTTCTCTTGGAACATATTTCTTATCTCAGATTTCTTTAATATTCCTGGATATGCTCAATGTGTACAGGTAAATTTCATTTGTTCAAATTGCAAAATTGAGCATGGAAATTCTGTAAACTGTCTTCTTTGCTAACATGAATAGTTTATGATTCTGCAATAAATTGGACAGAATGTACAGTGAGCTTATATCAAGTAGTATTGCAGAAGGTGTACCCTTTGCTTCAAAAACATCCTATGTGAAACTTCTACGGTGAGATCAATTTTTATAGACATCCTTTTCTTTGTTTGTTTCATCCTATAGTCTCTCATTTATTTATTATGCTTTATGAGGCAGATCTGTTAAGAGGGAGACTCTTAAGCTCATTGAGACATTTTTAGACAAGGCAGAAGATCAACCGCAAATTGGGAAACAATTTGTGCCCCCAATGATGGATCCAGTTCTTGGTGATTATGCTAGGAATTTGCCAGATGCTAGAGAGTCTGAAGTTTTATCACTTTTTGCTACAATAATAAACAAGTATGATAACCATTTAATACAGTATTCCATTTTCAATAATGTGATATTTAACACTAATCAGCAACTTCTTGAATAAATGGAGCACTTCTTGGTCCTTCAGATGTAAAGGTTAGGATGTATTTGGTATTTGTTGATTAGTGCATATTTATGTCTGTTTTTCTTATTTAATTATACGGCCCAGATGACAAGAAGTATGGGAAGCACTTTTTGTTTTTACACATTAATTTTGCTAAGACTGTTGCCTCTGAAGCAGCTATCTTTTCCTTGTTAGTCCAAATAGTTTTATTTTATTTATTTGTTTTAAATTGGTGCTTCATTCCCATATGCTGTGACCTTTGTCTAAAACTCTTCAAGCCATTGCATAGTTAATTGTTTTAAGGCTAAGTGCAACATTGTATCTATGTAAAACATAGCAACATTGACCGTCTGTTTATCACACTGGTACTGGCGTATAGTATTTCCATTTCTTGTTAGCATCATTGGTGGTTGTCATTTCTAGTATCAAATCTTTGCATTTCTTGTAATTTTGATCCTGTATTTTCTGCATGAAGGTACAAAGCTGCAATGATAGATGATGTTCCCCGTATATTTGAAGCTGTTTTCCAGTGCACGCTGGAGGTGAGTTTTATTTATATATTTATTTTATGCATGTTACTGAAAGGAGGAAGAGCTTAGGATTTGGTACTAAATGGAAAAGCGCCCTAAAAAGAATTCTGATACTGTGTATTAAGTCATGAGAAATTACTGGAGCAAGCATGTTAAGAATGGGTGCTGAAATGCAGCATGCATGTCACTAAGCAAACTGAAGGTCCCGCAGAAGTTATGGTCTGTTATATCTTAATGGTGGAATTTTTCTTGATTGTTTTCACATTTCCTTGAGATATGATAAATTCTGGATCCTTACCATGTGAATTAGGTGCTGACATTTAACTGCCATAAAGGCATTATTTGATAATATTTTTGCTGAAAGTCTGATGCTGATGATCCGTTGAAGCTGAAATGTTATAGTTTGTTCATGTGTTACTAGGACTCGGGGTGAGTGTCGGATACCCGTATGTGTCCGAAATGGGTATGCTTAATTTTCTTTTCAAGTTCTCTTCTACATTTGGAAGATTGTATCCTGGTTCCCATGTCTGAATAGTGTGGGAAATGGATGCTTTTGGGAAAACGAAGAATCGGAATAACACAGGTTTTTTTCTTAAGCTGCTTTGCCTATTATTCATTGTTGCCATGGCCTGCAGATGATAACCAAAAATTTTGAAGATTACCCGGAACATCGCCTCAAGTTCTTTTCATTGCTTCGTGCCATTGCTACTCATTGTTTCCCTGCACTTATTCAGTTGTCAAGTCAGGTTAGTAATGATTTCTTTTTTTTGCTGATCAAATTATAGCTGTCCTATAATTAAAAGCTTGAAATAATTCTTTAAATTTCTTTTTCGGTCTAAACTTTTGAAAGAGTTTCATGTCAATTGTTAATTACTGGTTTTTGTTTTTCATGCATTTGCATCAGCAACTAAAGCTAGTTATGGATTCAATCATTTGGGCATTTCGGCATACAGAGAGGAATATTGCAGAAACTGGTTTAAATCTTCTATTGGAGATGCTGAGAAACTTTCAGGTTTGACAATGTTCTACTTTTTGCATATTTGATTAGTGTGTTGATTTATGAACCAGATGCTGAGTTTTCGGTTTTGGTAACTTGGCAGGCTTCTGAATTTTGTAACCAGTTCTATCGAACCTACTTTTTGACAATTGAGCAAGAAATATTTGCCGTCTTGACAGACACATTTCACAAACCTGGCTTCAAGTTGCATGTCTTGATTTTACAGCAGCTGTTCTGCCTGGTTAAGTATCGTACTTGGCCTTGATTGCTCCAACTTTGGATCAGTTTTATCTTACTTAACAAATTGTTCTCAGGTTGAGAATGGTTTATTGACTGAGCCTTTGTGGGATGCTGCTACGGTTCCATTTCAGTATCCAAATAATGAAATGTTTGTTCGTGAATACACAATAAAACTTCTTACTACATCATTCCCCAACATGACTGCAGCTGAGGTAAATAATTGGTTCAGATAATTCTTTTATCTATCGAGTTGATATAATCTGATCTATGCGGATTTCAGGTCACTCAATTAGTGAATGGACTATTTGAGTCGAGAAATGATTTGCCAACATTTAAGAATCACATACGGGATTTTCTTGTGCAATCAAAAGAATTTTCAGCTCAGGTAAAAGCTTAGAAAGAGGAAAATGAACAAACCTTCTTAGCTTACAAGCTCGTAGATAGATCTATGCTATCAATGGTGGAGTTTTCTGTGGTTTGCTTCAATGAACGAGCTGATTGTTTTAGTTGTATTTTCTGCAGGACAATAAAGATCTCTATGCGGAAGAGGCTGCTGTACAGAGGGAAAAAGAGCGGCAACGGATGCTTTCAATCCCAGGTCTCATAGCCCCAAACGAAATACAAGATGAGATGTTGGACTCGTAGACGTGGCCTAATTTTGCCTTAGCCAAGTTCTTAAGTTTTGACATGGGAGTTAAGGTTGTGGCCGTATCCCAGAATATAAACAGATGCACCATTTTTTGCCCATTGTTACTCATCTCTCCTTTATCAAAAATGGTGAGTCACGAAGTTGCCATTGCTCACAAGTGCGGTTGCTAGAGATGCTGCATGTATGTCAACTAGAAAAGTGTAGAACATTTAGGTAGGGATCTATATCTCTCTCTATATCCGATCCTGAATCGTATTATAGAAGTTCCATAGCTACAGCTTGATATTTGTACCGTTTAGATGACTGGTTTTGAAGTAATGTTAGTTTCATACAAGGTTAAAAAGGGAACACTAACCTCTGAAAGTTGTGCAGAATATTATCTTTTTCTTTTTTGAGTTGATTTAAGTTGAATTCCATTATTACGTGGTTTCAGTGTTAAGTTAACAGAAGGCTTTGTAGTTTCTTTTTAAAAAAAAAAAAACCTTATACATGTTTTAATAACAGGAAAATAATTTCATATTCAATTTTATAGATAAATTGGCAGGCCCAAATTTTACATAAATTTAAGAAATTGAGCAAAGCTACTTCGGTGTAGAAGTGAAGGAAGAGAAGATTTGCTTCCAAAGGCATGAGCTTGATTCGGACATTTTTTTCTTCAAAAATCACAATAAATCGTCATCAAAGCAATCAAAAATTAAAAAATTAAAGAAATTTCAAGTCAAACAGAGTAAGAGAGTGAGCATAATATTGAAAGGAAAAAAAAAAACATAGCAGCTTCGTTTTTTGAGAAAGAGATTTCTTGGTTCACTGTGTTGGGTGGGTTATGGATTGGTTAGATGGAAAAGAAGGATGTGAATAAATGAGATTTCTATTCCTTATTACACTGAATAGGGGTTAATGAATTGTATTAATATTAATTATCTTTTTTTTTGATATAATACTTAAAATTACTCATAATTCCTTTCAACCTCCCTTAAATACAAGGTAATGTACTTTAATGTATTTAAACTCATAATTTCTTGTGACAACAACATTCGAGCTAAGACTTAATTAATAATATTTTAATAATTTTAAAGTTTAAATAATTAAAAATTAATTAAACTTTCATAAAAATAATTAAACATTATTCATGTCACTTATCACGTCATTACTTAATGACTTCTTAGGGTGTATTTGGATAAATGATTTGGGTAAATATTTTATTTTTATCAAGGTCTAAAAATAAATTTACTTGATTAAAAGTAATGAGAAATTTCAAAATTTGTGAAGGAATTTCAAGAAGGGATTTAAGTAACTCAAATTCCTTTTCAATTTTCACCAAGTGAGGTGGTTTATCAAAATTCCTCGTAAATATGATATATACTTTTAAATTTTAATTTATTAAAAATATGTACAAATTTATACAAATCTAATAATATTTATATTGAATATTTTTATACTACTTATTTTTCCTTTTATAATTATTTTTTATTTTGTAAATTTTAATAACTTTATTTTTCTTAAAATAATTATTTATCCAACAAAATAATTACAAATGCAAACATTCTATATCAATGAATTCTAAAATTTTTAAAATTCTTTATCCAATCACACTTTTAGAGGCTTCAAGAGAAATTATATTTCAGTGATTTAACTTTTGAATGTTCAATTGATTATCATTTCTAATTAAGAGTTTGATTGATTTTTAATTATTTTACCAAATTTGTTTTAGTGTTTAAGCTTTTTTTCACTTATTATGTTTAAAATTTTAAAGAGTAAACTACACTCATTGTCACTGAACTATTAATAAATTTACATTTCAATCACTCAACTTTAAAAATTTAAATTTGTTTTGTAGATTCATGATGTTCAAACCTCTTTAATAAAAAAATTAAACTATAGAAGAGAAGAATGATAATGAGAGCTTTTGATTAGCACGGATGGTGTGATAAGAGAATGCCATACAACAACGATTTTAACAACCAAATAATTTAAATAAAAACTTTTGAAAAATTTAGGGGTCATTTTGTAACTTTTTGAAGTTGAGTGACCAAAATATAAGCTTACTAATAGTTTAATGACCTTTGATACAATTTACCATTTTTTAACAATATTAGAGTAGTGCAACTGCCAAAACCAGGATTTCGTAATCCGGTTTGGCCCGAACGGCTCCGGTGGTACCCCCGGCCCATAGACAGAACCCATTCGGCAAATAAACGCGACCTTTTCTCCCTTAAAAAAGAAACTTCCCTTATACTTCTGTATTTAAAAATCTGATCTTCGGAAAAAAAAAAAAAAAAAGAGACAGCAGCCAAAATTTTTTTTTTCCTTCTATAAAATTATCTCTTCCATCAATCTAAATTTCCAACTTTTCTCATCACAGAGAGAAACAAAAAATCAAAAACAGATGTAAAAGAAAAAAATTGTTTTTTGAAGGTAGAAAAGAAAAATCGAAGCTTAAAAGAAGCATGGGTCAAGCTTTCCGCAAGCTCTTTGATACCTTTTTCGGTAACACAGAGATGAGGGTACTTCTTCTTTTTTTCTCTGTTTAATTCTTTTTCTTTGTTTTAGTTTTTTTTTTGAACTGATTCTTTTGGTAATTGTTCGTTTAAAAAAAATCTGAAATTTCCGGTTTATAGTTAATGTAGAACTGAAGAAATTTGTTACTGTTAATTGTAGTTTGAAAGGAAGATCATAAATTTTAGTTGAATTCTGCAAGTATTTACATTTATAATGATGTTGATAGAAAGGAAGATCATAAATTTTAGTTGAATTCTGCCAGTATTTACATTTATAATGTTGTTGATAGAAAGGAAGATCATAAATTTTAGTTGAATTCTGCAAGTATTTACATTTATAATGTTGTTGATAGGAAGGAAGATAATCCCAAATATATTGTATTGTAACTATTTATTATAGCTTGTTTTAGCTGGAATAGACCTGGAAATTTTGACTCCCAACCCTAAAATCTGACCTGATCAACCTGCAGATAAACCTGATTCGATTTGATCATAAAAAGTCAAACCCGAACATGATCATTGCAAAAAATGATCCGAATAAATAACCCAAACTGGAAAAAAAAAATTCCAGTTAGACTGGAAAAATCGGTTGAGCTAGCAGCTGAACCAGGTTTTATAAATTTTTTGAAATTTTTAATGATTTTTTTAATAATTTATTTAAGGTTAAAATATGCCATATGTCCCTAAGCTCTTGAAAATTGGAATTTAGTCCTTGTAGTTTTATTTCTAGGAATTTAGTCCCTTTTCAAATTGCAAAATTCAAATCTAGTTGTTAACAATGTTAAAATTATTTTATTAAACTCAGGTTCATTGCAAAATTTAACAGCTTTAACTGTTGGACCTGAATTTTGTAATCTGAAAAATAGAGGGACTAAATTTCAAAATTGTGAAGAGTATTAGGACTTATGGCATATTTTAACCTTTATTTAACTGAAACTGGACCAGTGGTCGGACCAGGAACCAGTGGCTTAACTGGTTCAACCATCAGTCTGGTTCCAAAAACATCGGATAAAGGTACCCCTGCATTGTTTTCTTCTCCCTAGGCAAGGCTCAAAATATATGTACCTTTGTGTACAACTTTGATACAGGTTCTGTTTCTAATAAGCATGTACGATAGATAATGCATAAGGAGAACATTTTATATTAGCAGTCCGTTTTCCATATGAATCTAGCATGCAAACCAGTGCATTGTTGTTAAATTAGTATATTGTTTTCTCCTATCTGACTTACGGATTAGCATATTTCTCATGTCTTTTTATACCGCAATTGTTTTCTTTTTTTTCTGCTTTATATTCTCTGTCCTTACATTTACTTTTTCTTGAGCTGATATAGGTTGTGATGCTAGGCCTCGACGCAGCTGGCAAAACAACTATATTATATAAGCTACACATTGGAGAAGTTCTATCAACTGTTCCCACTATCGGTATGCAACTTGGTTTTAGATATGGTTGATTTAAATGATTGAGGCTCTCACATTTTGATGGTTTTCTGTTACGTTCGTCCACGGAGGAGCTGTTATTCAAACAAAGTGGTCGTGTGAAACCTATTTCAGTGTGTATATCAGTTGAGTTGGATGGACAAGTTGATATAACGACTGAGTTCTTGTGTGGTTGTCTTGTCCAGGTTTCAATGTCGAGAAAGTTCAATATAAGAATGTGATGTTCACGGTTTGGGATGTTGGTGGCCAAGAGAAACTAAGGCCACTCTGGAGGCACTACTTCAACAACACGGATGGACTGGTAATAATTAACTCTCTCAAAGGAAAAAAAGGAACTTTTCTCCCTTTAACGACACAGATGGACCGGTAATGAAAATCCTCTCTCTCTCTCTCTACTATATTTGTCTCTGCAGATCTACGTTGTTGATTCCTTGGACCGAGAGAGGATTCGCCAAGCTAAACAGGAATTTCAGGTTGTAAATTTAGAATGAGCACAAACTTGTTAGCGATTTAGGTTTTAACATAGTATCTTTCTAGTTCTTAATAATTTTTTTTTTCCAGGCCATAATCAATGATCCGTTTATGAGCAATGCTATCATCTTGGTGTTCGCCAACAAGCAGGACTTGGTATGATTCAGTTAGCTGTTTTAGACCCGTCTTTTCTTTTTCTGTATATAGCAAAATGCATGCAGTATTTGCTTGAACTACTGAGAACACATGCAATTTTTTAGTTGCTGGAAGTACCAATGTCAAGGATATTTTAGTTTCGAAAAATAGGTTCTGCTGTTGTTTGCATAGATCCTCCATTTTCTTGTGGTCAGTGAGAAGTGTCGTCTATAGCTGCATTTTCGATGACTTCATTCATTTCATTGTTTTGTTTCGTGTTATTGGCTTTCGATTAACATAATGCGATGCTTCGTTAGCAGTGTACCAAACATTAAGAATGTGTCTGAATAGAATGTAATCCTTAGCTCCAAGGCCCTTAGATTGACATGTTTCGCCTTGTTCTGCTTCTTGAAGAAGGCCTCATTTTTATCATTGTTTGAAAACTGTAATTCCCTTAAATGGATCATGCAAGGCATAATAATGGATAAAGCATATGAAGTTGCAGTATGGGTGCTTTGCTTCCCTGAACTAAACATTACTGAATATTGCTTTTGGCGGATGAATTTATAATACATAGATGTTGGCATGTTGCTGTTAGACTGTTACTCAGATTTGGGTGTGAGTGTTGAATACGGATACGTATCCCAAAAAAGTTTATTAAGTTTTTTCCTTTTATTGGTAGGTCCTTAGGAGGTGCTATATCCCCATGCTTATGTCCAAATATACGTCTAATTCATGTAATTAATATTATATATAAAGTAGAAGAAAAAGAACCAGAGTAACTTAGTTATCAGGTTCTGATTAAAATTTTCATATTTTGAGCTTTCTGGTTGAAACGAATAAACTATTACTGCCTTTTAGCTTCATTGTGCATAAACCGAAGCTTTATCGATGAAGTATGCCTTTTCCACTTATCTGATCTTGTGTTCCTCCTTTCAGAAAGGTGCCATGACCCCAATGGAGGTATCGGAGGGATTGGGTCTATTTGATATAAAGAATCGGAAATGGCACATACAAGGTACTTGCGCGCTTCGAGGAGATGGCCTGTATGAAGGATTAGACTGGCTATCAGAAACTCTCAAGGAGATGAGAGCTGCCGGATATTCGTCGCTGGGTGCATCATCGATCTAATCATTATCATACAGGTTGGAACTTGGAACCCCTTCCCTTGCTTTATATGTATGGCATGGCATTAAATCAGAGCTTGTCAATGAGAAAAATAATATCAGTACCATAAATGACTTGATTTAATCTCTTCAGGTACTACATCATCATCATAATCATCATGAGAGGCAGTGAAAGCCAGATGTTTGTAAAAGCCATAAATGACTTGCTTGTAAAAGCCATGTGTTACCAATGGGAAATTAAAACCCAGATGTTGTAATATTTGTTTTGTTAGTGTAAAGCTGATGAAAGTTAGACAAGAATGAATTCCTCCATTGTGTATATTAACAAAGCTGGTTACTCTACAATGTTCAATGGAAATTGTTACTCTCTCTAGGAATATTTACAATTATTTTACAATATAATTATAATTGTGCAAGTAAAATTTTGAATCACCATTTTGGTATGTGGTTGCTTTGTGTCACTATCAGATTGCAAATTAATTAATAATGTGTATTGATTTGAATGGGGAGATGATTAAAGCTCTTGTCAGATACTCGTATAACATGTATTTAAGTCTTGTTATTCTCATCTTTTATTCTTGCTAATTGGATGCTTTTTTTTTACTGATAATTTTAAAAAAAAAATTATTTTATTAAATGAAATAATATAAAAATAATTTGTATAAAAATATTCAAAGAAAAACTTATATTTTATTAAATGAAACAATATAAAATTAATTTGTACAAAAATAAATCAATACATGTATCGGTCGGAATCAGTGCCAAATGGGGGTGGTCGACGGTTACACGTTGAATTTCTTCTTGGTTTAACTTCCGGCCAGGGTTGTGATTATTCGAGACCTGCTTCTGATTGTGGGCGTTGGGAAGATGACTCACCTTGAAAGAAAAAGGATCCCGTAGGTGTTTGCATCACCCACGATGCTGGTTATTGGAAATGAGTTGAGCTCTCTGATGGTGCCTTGTGTGGTCCCTCCTGCGGTGATGGCCTATATATCATCGATTGTGTTGAATTCATCGGGAAATGAGATGCACCGGGCCATACATTCCAACATGACATAGGAGTGGAAAAAGGATACATATAAGGGTTAGAATATACACTTGGCATAATCTGAAAGGGCTGTGGTGTGGGCATCGTTGCTTGCTCTTTTGGGGCCAGTGATTGCGTGAGTGTTGTTGATAGACCCGCTTCGCCACCCCTTGTCCTTGGATTTAAAGGGCCCTTTCGTTCCCTTTTGGGACAGATTTGCTGACGCCTCTCCTCTTCCGAGAGCAAATATGGTTTGCCATGGATCCTAAACCATAGCATGTAATCCGGATTACACGCTAACTCCGGAATGATAATCGGTTCACGAGTAGGTATATTATTGTACTGATTTTCCTATATTTCGATATGTTTCAAGTGGAAGAGCGGCCAATGTGTATCTGGTCATCGTAAATCGATTTTGTGCTCATCATCGAGCACCTCAAGTGCCACGGGAATCGGTTGTCGGAATCTGAATTGTCGCAACACTCTATCCGTCTGGTGCATCTCGATGGTAGCGTAGCTAACCAATGGGACCCTAACGTGCTAGATGTTCGAATTCTGTAGGAATTCATCTGGAATTACTGTCCGAATTGCCGGATCCTTGTATTGTGTCCATTGAAACTATATGAACGTGATAAAAATATTAGTTATATACATAATACTAAATACTAAATACGAAATCGACTATGGTATGTATATACAGTTCAAAATGAAATAAATACTTACATGCGCTTCCGATCGTTGGTCTAATAGAAGCCGTATGTCTTCAAGAGCGGTAGGTATTCCCTTATAACTTGGGGAATGGTTCCACCTATTTAAATAAAATTTTAGCATAATATTTTATTTTAAATCTTTTTAATAATTGTAAAATCTAATATAAAATTTACCTTGTTATGAGTGGGAATGTGTACGGGTGGTTCACTTGAGGACGTAAAAATTAAAAGCGAAACCGAGCCCATGATTGTAGCAGTGCAAGGCAACCTTCGATTTTAATTTTATTTGGTTGTGTCGCCCGACACATCTCCCGGTATAATGTTACCAACACGGTAGACTCTCAACTGAGTTCTCCAGCTGCTCTAAAATCGATGAGTTTCAGCAACCACCTCAGATGTACAAAGTTTCGTGACTTGTCTGGCATCAAATAACCTCTAACGATCTGAAGGATGTACGCCCAAGCGTATTGTACTATTTGTACTTCAATCGAATCATCCCCCAGCACCGGGAATGTCTCTCGTAACCAACTCATATCGATCCAACCTCCATAAATATTATCTGGAATCGCACCCAAAAGATCATAACATATGGCTCCCCAATCAACAGATTGAGCGGACCCGGTAAGTACAGACCCATCCACTGATAACCCTAACTGTAACTGCACGTCCTCCAAAGTGATGGTACACTTCCCACATGGAATATGGAATGTGTGCGTCTCAGGTCTCCACCTCTCCACAAACGTGCTGATGAGTTTCAGGTCCAACTTGCAACCTCGGCCTATATTGGCCACGTGCCAAAAACCAACTTCCCTCAAGTAATTTTCAATCAATGGTGATGGAGGACCAGGTAAATTACGAATAAAACATTGTAACACTCGATCTACCGGCTATTATAAAAAAAATTAAAAATATTAATTAAATTATAAAAATTAAATAAAAAAATTAAATAATATTAAAAAAATTGAAATTAACCCTTACTATTTGCATTTGGTTGATGGAGATATGTTTATCATCGAGACGAATTAATTGTCGGGTCATTGCTAACACGATCAAATTTCTTAAAAATTATAAAAAATAATAATTCAAACAAAAATAAAAAATTTAAAGAGCTTTGAGAGCTTTTTTGAGAAATTTAGAGAGAAATTTGGAAGAATAATAAATTTTGGTGTGAAATGAGTTTTTTTTTAGGGGGAAGGGGGAGTTAGTCTTTTTTTTCCTAACCGTTGGATGCCCAATGATCAGATTTTTAAACAGCCGTTAGAGGTGACCGTTGGAGAAAAACACGACCAAAAACGCGTCATTGTCAAAGCTTTTTAGTAAAACGCTCCCACATCAATACGTTTTTAAGTTTTCGGTCCATACCCATTATTACTTTTTAAAACAGCCCATTTCTATAAATAATTTCGAAAATGGGCCTTTATTGGTACTAAACCCAAGTAACCTATACTAAATCATTTAAAATGTCATTAGTGAAATTAAATTTAGTTTTCCTGTAGTGTATTTATTTTTCGAACGAGTTTACTTATATTAGTTTTATACACTTTCATAATATGTATTCGTATTACTAAAATTTTAATAGTTTTAACGGTTAAATTGAATAACATATTGTACTACTATCAAATCAATCAAAGTATTATCTTTAGTAATATATAAAATAACAAATTTATACAACAAATTCATGGTAAAATTTAATAATATAATTATACATAAAATTGACAATAAACATATGTATTTAAAATTAAAGATTAATGATTGTGTTGTTGAGTGATAAAATCCAAAAAAAACCCATATTTGGTAAATTTCAATAATAAAAGGTAGTTACAACCTCAATTTTGTGTGGCATTTTATTTTAATTAAATTATTATGCCTATTTAAGAAATATTTCCTTTTAAAAATTATGCTTTTATGGTACATTCTTAGTTGCCATACATTAACCATTTTAGCAAAGCCCTAGTCCTATATATACACTTCCATTTTCTGTATATCTATTCTATTTCTTCTTTTTCTGAAAATCTATCAATGTCAGTCCTCCTTACCTTCTTTTCCCCATTTTTCCACAAAAAAAATATGATATTTTCATTATTTTTTGTATTATTTTAGTCTTTTCTTTTCTTTTCATCTACATGTATACAAATATTCATTCTTTTATTTAACTTTTAAAATGTTGCAAAAATTTTGTTGGGGCAGATGTAGATTTCTCTTTATTAATAGGATGTATAAATTTGATTAAATTTTAACTTTTATGTGTCATTTTATTTAAATTAAAACGGATCGATTAGTCGAACTGATTGAATCGAAAATAAATTGTATATCAATTTAAATAAAAATTTACTCAAACTTTTAAGTTAAAGGTTTAGAGTTTTAGTTTTTAAATGTGAAATTTGAGTTGGGTTCATGCATCATTCATGCATAAATATTTTATGAATTTAAATTATCATGATATTGAAAAACCTCGTATGAAAAATATATTTTTCTTAATTTTTATTTTAATAATTAATTTTTGAATAATTTAATAATTAACAATATTCTTTTTGGCAGAAACATTATGACAATCAACACCATTGTGAATGGCTACTCCACCGGAAACCAGAAGACCAAAAAGAGCAAAGTCATTTTCGTTATGGGAGCGACGGCCACCGGAAAATCCAAACTTGCCGTCGACCTCGCCGTTCATTTCAACGGTGAAATCATTAATTCCGACAAGATTCAAGTTTACAAAGGACTCGATATCGTAACCAACAAAGTCACAAACGAAGAAACCAGAGGCATCCCCCATCACTTGCTCGGCATCGTCGACGACCCTGACCAAGATTTCTCCGCCGACGACTTCCTTCGTCACGCGAAGGAAGCCATCGAATCGGTTTTAAGCAACGGCAAAGTCCCCATCGTCGCCGGCGGGTCCAACTCTTACGTCGAACACCTCGTGGATGACCCGAACTTCTGTCGACGTTTTGAATGCTGTTTCATTTGGGTCGACGTTTCTTTACCCGTTTTGCACAAACGGGCTAAGGAACGGGTCGACCAGATGGTGGCGGCCGGACTTGTCGACGAGGTACGAGAAATTTTCGTCGCCAACGTAGATTACGGTCGAGGAATAAGACGAGCTATTGGGTTACCGGAACTGGAAGCCTATTTCACGGTGGAGAAGGACTCCAACGTGGATGAAGCGACGAAAGCGAAAATCTTAGCTAATTGTATCGAAGAAACAAAAAGGAACACCTTAAAGTTGATAGATTCACAGCTGGGGAAGATATGGCGGCTGAGAGAAGAGGTTGGGTGGAAACTGCAAAGGGTCGACGCCACCGCCGTGCATGAAAAATGTGGACGAGATGCTCAACTTGCATGGGAGCAAAGGGTGTTAAAGAAAAGTTTTGAAATAGTGGGGGCATTTTTGAACTAAATGTTTTATTGGAGGACCATTTTAGATTTAATAAATTTAAGGATTATATATGTAGCAATTTTATAAAAATTATGAAAATATTTTGGTTAGATTTTAAAATAATTATGTTATTTTCATTTTATTAGATCGAAATTTTTCTTAAATCATTTTAGATCAATTTTGAGTTTATATTATTTTAAATTTATATTATTTCAATTCAATCTCAATTTGTATTATTTTGGATTTAGAGTTAATTCATATTCAAACTATTTTAAATTCAGATTGTTTGAGTTTAAGTTGTTTTAATCGCAAGTTTGAAGCTCGGATTTTAAAAATCAAGTCAATAATTTCATGTTACTTATTCAATCATTTTAGATTTTAATTATATATCGATTAAGCCAAATTTAAGCTTAAATTTGAGTTTATTAAATTAAATTTTAAATGATTCTAATTACCATGTTAAAAATATCATATGCTTTTTAAAAATTTACTTTTTTTTAATTGAGGTATTACATTGTTTTTCACTAATTCAAAAATTATTTAGTGGTAAGGCTTCAACTTACCCTTTGGTCTTGTATTCGAATTCCCGCTTATGTAAAGTGAAAAAATTATTTAGAACCCCATGTGATGGCCTGATGGTCAAAGGTGTTCACCGCCTCAAGTGTGACCTAAGTTCGAGTCGTGTTTGTAACACCCCCTACCCATATCTATTGCTGGAATAGGTACGAGGCATTACCGGAGTTTACTGAACATTTTCAGATAATTCTGAATCATTTATTATTCATATTTTGAAAATAATCATAACGTCTCTTTATTGGGCCCTCGAAGCCCCAAACATACATTAAAAACCAACTGGAATTAAATCGGGATCATAAAAAAAATTTCACAAAATCTTAAATTTTATTTTCATCTAAGTACTTACTATTTCAATGCTTCTTATAATTAAACATGTTACCATTCAATCAATAGCTTGACACTTGTCTAAGCATCAAGCCACATCATTGTTAGTATACTTGCACATATTTCATATAAATTCAACATTGATATGCTTATTTTCTCGACATGTCACACTTGAGTTTTAATAATTGTCTTTACTTACATAATTTTCTTGTATCAACATATCAAAGATAATCATATATGTACATGTCATGAAACATATCATTCTCTTACCGTTTCTTCATAAATATATATCAATCATTTCATTATATCAATATTTCATGCTCCATCATTTCCATATATTTTATGTATATTTATTCCGGTAAAGTTTATATCAAACTTAATATAAATTATATTCCACGTACTTATTCTTATTTCGTTTATCTATCTTCATAATTATTTCATACAACTATTTTGTACATATATTTTCATATGACTAGTTCTTATAAACATTTCACACAACCATTTTATATAACTATTCGTCATCTGATGCATATTATCTGAATATCAATTGTTCAATAGATGTCATCGCGTCTCCCATCCACGGTCTTATTTATCTTTGACATGATGCCATAGTGTCTTTCAACTATGGTCTTACTCATTTTCTGTCATGTTGCCATGGTATCTTTCAACCATGGTCTTATTCATTTCCCGTCATGTTGCCATGGTATCTTTCAGCCATGGTCTTATTCATTTCATATCACGTTGCTATGGTATCTTTGAACCATGGTCTTACACATTTCATATCAGATTGTCATGGTATCTTTCAACCACGGTCTTACACATTTCATATCAGAGAGCACACTCCCGCGAACCTCATCCTTACAGTGGAATTACCAGTCCAGGCAAAATCCCCTGTAATATAAACTCATAAAGTATTGTAGGGATTACCAGTCGAGGCTAAATCCCCTGCAACGACAATTACTCTAATGAGCTTAGATCTGAATTACCAGTCCAGGCTAAATTCAGACCCTAATTCGGATTACCCGTCCGGGCTAAATCTATTTTACACATATTCTTCGGGAGGGCTATATCAAGATAGGATCACCCGTTCGGGCTAGATCCTTTTTACCGTCAATTCCTTTTCAGAGATCCATCGAATTTTCCTTTCATTCAAACGTGATTTCTTCCCCTTTTTATCAAATTTATCAATGTTTCATCAATTTTCATATAATGAACATTCAAATCATATTCATATAAAAAACATGCATTTCAAGCATTTAAGAATATAATTCAAGTTACACGAACTTAGCTAGCGAAATTGCAAAAATATCAAGATTCAGGGACATTTTGGTAATTTACCATTTTCCCAATTTTCACTCGGTCTTAAATTGACAATTTCATTCAATTTATTAATTTAGATAATAAAACAATTCATTCCCTTCAATTTGGTCATTTTGACATTTTTACAAAATTGCCCCCTGAAGTTTTACTTTTATTCAATTTAGTCCTTAAGCCTAAAACATGCAAATTAGCCATGCTAGCTGAATATTCATATATATTTTCCTCCTCCTCCTCTCCATTCCACATCCTTAATGTATATAACACACTTGGAAGTAACATCATCTATAATTTTTATTATTTACTTTTATGAATATTTAAACTGTCCATCTGTGTCATAGTCACTAAATTATTTATATCTGGAGCTATAGAGCTCCAAATTAAGATCCGCTAATTTTCCCTGAAACTATACTCATATATATTATTTCCATAAAAGTTTCAGAATTTTTGGTTTAGCCAATATGTACAGTTTATTCTTTAAAGTTACCCATGTTCTGTTGTCTGACAGTTCTGACTCTTCTTTACTAAAAATTGATTATCTCCTTGTACAGAATTCAAATGATATTACTGTTTATTTCTATTGAAAATAGACTCATTCAAGATTCTAAAAATATAAATTTAAGCTCATAATTATTTCTATCAAATTTTTTATGATTTTCCAAAGTCAGAACAGGGGAGCCAGAATTCATTCTGACCTTGTCTCACAAAATTCATTATATCTCATGATTTACAAATCCATTACTTACACCGTTTATTCTATAAGAAACTAGACTCAATAAGATTTAATATAATATTTTATTCATCCTATAATTAGATTTCTACAATTTTTGGTGATTTTTCAAAGTTAGACTACTGCTACTGTCTAGAACTGTTTTAGTGCAAGATATTAATTACCATGTTATAACACCCTTATTTTCTTTTTCTACACCATTTCTCATCACTTTCTTTTATTTTCTCTTCACTAACATATCAAGAACATAGGACCTTATGTAAGAAAACTCTACTATAACATTATTTCCATGCTTTGTTAATAATAACAAACTTAAAAACATATTGAAATCTTGATGTACTTACCTTTTCTTATTGACTTCAATCTTTAACTTGATTTTCTCTCTCCTCCAGCTTCTATTTCTTGAATCCAACTTGATATTCTTGCTCCCCATCATCTCCTTGCTATCTTTGTCTCTTGATGGCTATGAAAATTCTTTCAATTTTTAGGTAAAAATAATGAATTTTTGGAGGAAGGACTAAATTGTAAGAAAAGGAAAACTTTCTTTCTTCTTCTTCTTCTCACGTTTGTTGCATGAGAAAGGTGATCATATCCTCCTCCCTTTCTTTCCTTTCATATATATATATATATATATATATATATATATATATATATATATATATATATATATATTAAATAAAATAATAAAATATCATTTAAAAATCAATTTTAAAGTATTAATAAACTAATATTTATTTATTTAATTTATCTAAAATATCTCCAACATTATCATTGTCTTTAGATTTCTCTCTCTTCCAATTGACCATTTTGCCCTTCGTGATTTTTTAAAATTCCATTCTTGAGTCATCACTTAATTTGGTAAAATTGCAATTTAGTCTCTCATAATTCTTCACCTATTCAATTTGGTCCTAATTCATCAATTTTTCTTGGTTTCTACATTATTCCACCCTTAAAATATTTTCACTATTAGTCCTTCAACTTTTCATATTTACACTTTAATCCTTCAAATTTTGAGTATTTACTCTTGGGCCACAAAACTTTTCTTACTTTTATAATTTAATCCTTTCTTGAATCAATACGTCATAATATACTTCCTAATATTGACATAACTCAAAATTTCCTTTTTGTCACTTTATTTCCTTATTTTACTATATCAACGATAATATTTTACTATAAAATTTTCGGGTATTACGATTACTAGTCATGTTTATTATAATTTACCAAAATAAAAATGAAATTCTACTAAATAATTATAAATTTTCAAAACCATTATTTTATTTTATTTTATCACATTCAAAATCTATAAATATTTTATTATTTTAGATTCAATATCTAAAAAATAAGTTGCAATAATTTATTTACCCTTTCCTAATATAAATCTATGGCTTAAAAAGAACTCACTTTAATCAAATGTTTAAAATATTTTTATTTACATTATTTTTATTATAAAAATTTCATTATAATTACCACTATAATCTTTACATCAAATAGACAATTTTTTACTAACATATGAACATAGTTATGAAGAAACTTTATTATCTTCTGAATATATGAAAAATTATCGAAAATAAATGACAATTGCAATACCTCAATTCTAACTTTATTTTCAATACCTTGCATATCTTTTCCGATGCTCATGTTCTCAATAGTTTCACTTCCCCCAAAACTACTCACACAATCAATGCAAGTAGTATCAAGTATCACAATTGACGTGTACAACCCATTATATGGAAATTATAGATTTGTTGAGTGATTGGGTTTCTCTCTCCTTCCTTGAAGGTTCATTTTCATATTTATTAAGTACGATTCTTTAATTTGACGTACTAGGTTCAAATAGGACTTATTCATGCCAACATGTATCCTCCCCTAATATCAGCATCTGTCTTCCTAGCATAGATTCGCCAGCATACTGGCGAACTGTTTAATATGCGAGTTGCTAAGTAACGAGTTACATACTCATAAATAATAATTGGTCGGGTCGATTTCAATCGGATAACAAATCAGATTAGAACAAATGATGGCTAGTACTATAACAAGAATAAATAAATAATGAACATTCCAAACGTCACAAATTCAACCTAACAAAATTTCAATGTTACATTATTTAAAATATCTATTAAAAAAAGTTGTATATATCAAGTATCACAAGTGAAACTGCATGCTATCAGATACATTTTGTTCTGCACATACAAGAGCTACATCTTGACACACCTCATCACATTCACTGCATTCAAGGTAGTACTTTGTGTAGTTCACAAATGTGAGAGGGTGTGGATGATTCTCTTCTTTGTAGATGTTCCTGTTTTTTATAAATAGATATTTTCCAAGAACACATTTCACATGAGCACAAGTATAGCAAGTTATGCAATGATAAAACCGGTGCTTTGGATCCTTTTTTTCACTTACAAATGTTACAGTAGTGATGTTTTGAATGATCACTTGCCTCGAGATAAGTGAGTGAAAAAATATGTACATTGCATTTTCGTCCAGCTCTAGTTGATAGTCGAATACACCAAGGATCTACTGAATAATTGCAATCGTTGCAGCCGAATGCCGTTATTATATTGTTACCACAAGCACTGCATTGCCCGTCAAAATCATTGTAGAAAAGAAGGGGGTGTTCATGTTCTGGATATGTTAGAGCATCAGGAGGAAGAGTTGCACATTGAAGGCAAATGTGCTCTTCACATTCATTACATTTATAGGCAAAGCCATTAGAAACGAACTTACATTTTTCGCATCTGAAAATGTAGTCTTAAAGGACAGAGGCTGCTAATTGGTAATCATGATGCCAAATAGGCTTCATCTTTGGTAATTCGGCACATTATTTATGAAGAAAGAATTCACACTGAGAGCAATAGTAGAATGAAGCCAAGATCGGCAACATGTACCCATCACAACATTTATCACTTAGAATTAAGTAGTGATTATGCTTGAAATGCTCTATTATCGTGGCTTCTCCTGCATCATTCCTGTTAAGAACATCAGTGATGGAGTTGAAAGATACATCAAGAGGCTTCTCATCTTCATCTTCGGGTGAAATAGCATAAAACAATGATGAATCTCCCACTGCACAGTTCACATGCAATATGATATTGCACTTCGTACAATAATAACTACCGTATTCCATGTTGACCTCATCATGGCATATTATGCAATCTAATCTTCCAGAATCTTTTTTGTCAAGGCAATACGTGTGAAAAACACGATGGCCATGAAACCTGCTTTTGATAATGCGAGGCAACATGATTGCCATTAGTGCCACACGCATCACAAATGAATGGAGCTTGTCTCAACAGCAAAGACAATGGATGTTGATGACTTATATCTTCATTGTGATGGTGTGCACATGGAACATCAATAGGCTAGCAAACTTACAAAGCGAACAACCATATACAGACCCCCGTCGTTCAGTCATTTGACATATCTTGTACGAGAGTTGTTCAGTTTCAAATTTTAGAACGAGAGGGTGCTTTCGATGACACGCATGACTCGCTCGGCTATTTTTGGTGTAAATTAAATCCAAAATCAGGAGAAAAGGTATGATTCGCTAATGGTTCCCAACACACAACGCAGCTAGTAACAATCATTTTAGTGGAAAAAAGTGGGACATTCTCCAGCTCTTCCAAATTATTTTCAGCAATATTAAATGTTAAACAAAGCACATGAAAGCTCAATCCGCAAGAGCAGTGATAAAAGAATTCCTCAAATATTTTATCACAAAAATGGCAAAAGCACATTGATGGTGGTTTTTTCCGACACAAATACTTCAGTAAAACCCAAATATCAAACATGAATAATGAATAGAAGACGCAGACTCAAAGCAACAAAGCTCACAGAAAGATTATTTGACTCAAAACACCCCAAAAAATTTAGTTTTTAAAGTTCAACGAGACAAGTGATTAAACCAGGCAAGTCACCAATTTGTCGATCTAACCAATCCGATAAAATATATCATTAAAAAAAAAAAACTAATCCAATCGGTGTTTAGCCACGTATGTGAGTCAACCAATTTGAAACCCCTCTAAATTGGAACCCTAACTGATTCACGATCAAACCAATTCAACAGGTTGATCTAATCCAATTCAAACAACCATGACTTTTACAAGATTCTTCTAAATCATATCACACTACCATAAGCTTTGATGCATAAAAAATATCAATTTTAGAAAAATGGTTCATCCAAAAGAATGCAGCCATGATTTTCCAGGTATATTAAGTTAATGCTATTTACAGTACAGTGGCTACAATCAACCCTGCAATTCATATAGCATCTAAATCACCATTGATGAAGACATAAAACATAATGAGGTTAGAAATCAACAGAAATTTAAATGAACAATCCAGTTTTTGCCATTAAGCTTCATTATCAGCTCGATTTTGCAGCTTTCACAATCCAGTTGGGCAATTATTTCCCGAGTAATTCCTATCAGCAGTTCTTTTAACCTCGACTTCCTCCGCAATCACTCTCGGCAACTTTTGAAGTAGCCGCTGCTGTTCAGACGGTTTCTGCAGCATTTCCCTTTCGTACAGAAATCGTTCCAACGTATAAAACCAGGTAGAGTTAAGGTAAAATCATTTATTGAAATTTGGCACTACCTAACATAAGTTGGAACTTAAAAGGGAGATACTAGTTCAAGGCAATCCATAAAAATCAATACGGAAAGGTTCGATTTGCATCGTCCCGTAAGAAAATTCGACAAGAAGACTTCTATTAAAGACGTGTTCAAAAATTTTAATTGCCAATTCAATAGCTATGATATGACATAACACCGTAAAAGGATATATGTATTTCCGTCCCTTCTCATGCGCGAAATCGATTTTACCCTGCAATTGGACTAATTCTCGCTGAATCCACTGCCAATAAAATTCCAAACAAGGCAAAGAAAATTAAAGAAATCTATAATGGAATGAGCCATAAATAGATACAGATATTAGACTAACACGAGCATCATAAGATTATTCAAACAACTATCGGTATTGAATCAAAAGCAAATTGATTGAATGAATTGAGTTTTCATTAATCATGAGCATTATCATTGCAGCATACAATAGAACAGATTATATCATGCAAACATAAAACTGAACATGCTTTTAAATATATAACATAAGGGCGGAAAAATCTAAGATGTCCGTAATCAACACTTCCTCCTCCCTCAATAGTCGCACATGCATGCATGCATATACAAGGACATAAACAATAACCAAATTTGCATGAGAAAACACTAGAACATTCATTTATTAGCATTGCATTTGTTTCCATATTTCAAACTGCAAGTCCCCAAAAATAATAAAGCAATATAGAGACAACATACATGGAATCGAAATGCAAATAAAAGTTAAAAATGTATAGCATTTCAATAGAATATCAAGAGAATCAGAATAATTACATATACTTACATGCTTTGTTATATCTTCATGCAGACTTTTGGCTTTCTGTTCAAGCTCCACCTGTTAACACAAAATTTTCGGATTAAGCTTCTGAATAACCTTTCTCCACTTGTGATGAATTTTTAATCGATCCAAATTCAATATGTATTAAGAGAAATAAATAAGAACCCATCTTACAAAATAAACTCTCAAACTTTGCCATTTACCGATGGCTTTGCTTCAAGATAAAGTGAGAAATTTATAAAAAGACAAATTGGAAAGTAATAAAATCGATGAATATCTTACACTTAAATGGAAACCCACATCCGTAAAAAGGAAAGTATTTAATTGTTCTCTTCAACCGAACTTAAAATTGTAAATTGGCAAGTGTAATCATATATAAGTAAAGAACCTAGTCATCCATAACCCTGATCGAAATGACTTTTCACAGCTGCCTCCTCACAAAGTGAAATATTTTACTAGGTTTTCATTTCTCATTCTTTAAGCAATTATCAATCCTTGAAACATATTCTTTTTAAACAATTTTTGAGTTAAGCACAATAGTTTCACCAATAACTTGAGTACCATTTTATTCCATTGGATTCATTTCCTTGTAGTTCTAAGAACAGTAACCTTCCGAGAACATAGAGTGGTCATATAAACAAACAAGCAGTAATCACTCATAAAAAAAGGGTTATTGGATAAGTTGTTTCTAGGAAAGTAGGAGTTTCTCGTGTAGGAGCAAAACTTACAACAGTAGGTCTTTTGATAATACCATCTTTTATCCTCTGTTGCAGATCTATGCATTCTTCCTGTTAACACAACATCATGCAACTAAGCATACAATGCAAGAAGTTACCAAAATTCACAATAATATCATATCTCATGTGGAATGAATTTACGATGAACATATCGACTCCAAAATAGCATAGAAACAGATATAACCTGTATCCAACAACACAAGGGATAACTGATACACCAAGGAAGCTCAAGCAGTTATCTGAAATCTGTGAATCAAATGTGGGAAGATAGTGCAGATGAACGCATACACACTCAATTACAATGTAAGCAAAAAGAGGTGTTATCATGGGAAATTCACTCAATGCCAGTACCATCTAACTGTTTATAGAAAGCCAAGGAAATTCCCTCGGTAACTTTAAGAGACTCCACATGCTTGAAACGTACAGAGATATATTGCTGGAAATTAAAATTCATGTAACTTTACTGCTATGTTTGAGAACATAAATTTGAAAAATAATCCTGAATGTTACATTTGTATGTGTTTTACATCAATATTCGACATTTTGGAAAAAAGAAAAAAGATAAATCTCCTTGACATTTATTACCTCTGAGATGTCATCATCATTAAGCATGTCGATAGGAATATCAACCGGCATGCAAGAAACCTCGAGGCGAATCCCCTTGTTGCTCTCAGCATTTGAGGTTTTCTTTACGCCTGAGAAGTAAAAGATCAAAAATTACAAAAATTAACATAATCTTGAATCGTTTACGAAACAAAGATATTTATAGCTTAGATTTAATGCAAATAAGGGTTAGGTTATAGCAAAAGACTATATGATGTTTAGAGTAAAAGATTATCTATTTTCATATAAAAGAATACCAGTAATTAGCAAAAGCTGAAAAGAAGTCATCCCCAAACAGTTTCCAGGCTTTCTCTTCACTCTAACAAAACTTCCCACAACCTTTTCTTCAAATGTATCAGGATGCATCAAGAGCTCCTCCACTAAGCTCCTCCTTAAGTACACAAGTTTGATATTTTCAACAACTACAGAAGCATAACAACTCTTTCGGACTGCATATTCCACCTTGATAGGTACTTTATAGGGGGTCAATGTTCTCGGCCTCTTGCATTCTGAGATAATTTGTTCATCTTCATTCACCGAACGACTTTCACCACCATTCCGCTTTCCATGCAATATCGATGGTTCCAAAGTATTAGCAAAATGACTTTTCAAAAGATCACATAATTTGTTCTTTGGCTCCCGTTTCTTCTGAAAAAAGAGAATACAAATTTGCATCAGAAAGCATTCCTTATGAGATCACAGTGAGAAGGTTTGAACCCTGTCGAACATATTCTCTTACCCGAGACCTCTTTATTTTGTCAAACGAATCATCTGAAGCGTAATCTGAGCAGTTATCAGCATCCGATATTGAGATTACATCATCTTTATCTTTGTTCTTATCATAATCTGAGCCACTGTTATAGTTCTCCCTCTTCGAATAAGCATGATGTAAATCATCAAAGGTCAACTCTTCTTGCTCCATTATTATCAACAAATATTCTTTAAACAAGAATTCATCCGTCGTTGGATCTTCAAAGTCTAGCTTCTCCTGCAGATAAATCCGAAAAATTCAAAGGCCCATTCTGCCGAAAACAAATAGGAGAGAGATAAAGCGCATGATTAACAGAATAGAGAAAACAAAATTATCGATATTCCCATCGTAGCCTTGCGCCCATTTCCCTTAACTGCTTCCTGATTTCCTCTTCTTTACTCATTAATCTTCTACAAACATCAAATTCTATCTACTTAAAAAGAGTTTCATGATCAAAAAGCCTCCGAATATTAAATAACATGGCATTTACAAAATTCAAAGAAAACATGCTAAAGCCAAAGAGAAGGGGGAAAAAGGTTATGAAGCCATTATTAATCGAGTTGCATACTCCCTCGGAGTCGATTTCTGCATTCTTTTCTGCAAGCAGTGCGAGCTCGAAACATGTTTTGCATAGTCCTTTGTCCAACTTAAGACGCACAAACTCATATGCCCCAACACAGAGCCTACAGACAGAATCAGGGCAAGCAAGGCAATAAAACTGAGGGGGGCCACCACATTCAGCACAAGAATGCCTGTCTGGAAACACAAATAATCGAGACCAACATTAAACAGCAGGTCTAAAAGGAATCCGATATGTTATAACAGTGCAAATCACAAGTATATGTAGCAACTGTTGGCAAAGAGGAAGAAAAGACTTACGGCAGATCCAGCTACCTTCAGACTTTAGTACTTTATTTTTCTTACCAATGCAGCTGGGGTGATAAGCTTTTATACAGCCCCTGGAAACAAAGAACACAACGAGTAACGTATACATACATTATTAGGGAATCAGAAATGAGAATCTATATATCGACACACCATCTTAACGATAATACATATCACGTTACCGAGATTTAGGGTGACTGACTTTCACATACAAATATGATCAACTTACACCCCATACCCCTATCCGAATACTTGTCAAGCATGGATAAACGAAAAATCATAGTATAGATTATTTATGACCAAAATTCCAAATTCGAAACCAGTGTAATAGAAAAGCACGAAACTTATTGTACTTATATGAAGTATTCAAGCTGCGTAAAAGAAATTCCAACAGCCATTTAAATCCACCATACTAAATGAAAAATAAAAACACATTCAAAGAATTCAACAATGTGAGAACTCTTAAAACAAAGTTTTCTAACAATCAATTTCACTGCTAATAAATTACATGCTTCTTAAATTTTTCCCTAAAGATGACAAGAATAAATTACCAATAGTACATCATTAACAATACTATATTAACAAAAGCACTTGTTTTTCTTTTTCCTTTTCCTTTTTTCCTTTACCTTTAATCTTCTTTCGTTTTTCATTATTCTTTTTTCTCTTTTGTTAACCTTTTTCCCTGTCATTTTCCACTAATTTTTTTCTTCTATTCCAACATACAACACAAAGATTTAATCCAAATCTGAATGTTTAGTTAGAACAAACAAAACAAACCCAAAAAATCATTGATCAAAAGCAAAAGAAAAACCCTAAAATTACCCAGAAAAACCCTTCCAAAAAAAACGAAAATTTTACTTCAAAAGAAAAGAAACTCACTTGTGATCACAAAGAAGCAAGTTCCCACCATCTTTACAAACAAAACACCAGTCTTCTGCTTCTTCTTCTTCTTCTTCTTCTTCTTCTTCTTCTTCTGCTTCTTCTTCTTCGTCTTCTTCTTCTTCCATTATCTGCTTCCCTTTGTCTTTGCTCATTGTCAAAAAACTTCAATGTTTCTTCAACGCTGAAGCGTAGGAGGAGGAGACAGTGTGCAGAGAGTGTTAAAAAGGTAAAATCTTTGAGCAATTTAAGTCAAAGAAGGTAAAATAATATGATTATTATTGTCAGGTATTATCTGACTTGAAATTAAAAAACTTTTAAAGCTCTCATATATATAATATTGTGGTTTTTATTATTTTAATCATCCAAAAATAAATTGGTGTTAATATTCTATTTGGTACCAGAATTTGGCTTCAAATTCAATTTGGTATTTAAGTCTTTTGTCCTAATTTAATATCTAGTTTTGACTTTAACGTTCACTTTTGTATTTGAGTTTTCAATTTGATATCTGAGTTTTATTTTAATTAAGTACTTTAAGTTTAATTTTAATATTTAATTTAGCATCTTAATTTTTTTCCAATTAAGTACCTTCAATTTTTATTAGAATATGCATGTTAATTATTCAATGGACCAAATGATGCTATTTGTTCTAGATACCAAATTGAACATCAAAGTCAAACTTAAGTACCAAATTAAGATAAAAAATTAGATACCAAATGATATATTAACCCAATAATTTTTTAATACAATGAAAAGACACATAACTTCAAGTCATCATCAAGAAACCCGAGTCAAAAAATAAAATAATAAATTTATTAATTTTATAAACATAAAGCATGTAATAATTTATGGATGAATTTACATGTGTTGATATTAATCTTATCTTCTATTTTAAGCCCTTACAAAAAAATAATGATAATTTTTAAATAAAGGGTTAAAATATAAATTTTACAATTTTATTAGCGATGTAAGAAGGGACTGAAACTCAAATTTACCAAACCAAATGAGTCCCAGACATCTACCTACCTTTGGTTCGGGGTTGCCTTAAATTTATATAAATTCCGTATCATTTAGTAATTAATAAAATAAATATTTTATTAGATACAGGAAATAATTATGTATCAAATTTATAAAAAATTTAAATTAAAAACAAATATGACATTGAAATGCTGAAATTGAATAATAAAAATTTTAATATTTTAAATTCAAATTTTATAATATTTTTTAGATTTATAAAAATGTAAAAAACATAAACATAAAAAAATATTTACATTTCTTGCATTTTAGTTATCTTAGATTATATATAAATTTAATAATTAGTAATTAAATAAATGTTTCGTAACTTCAATTAAGTCAATATGAGCTTGAGGTACGGATTCCAACATGAAGGAAAGAGAAATGAAACAATAAAAGAATTAAGAGTTAGGAAACTATGACGCAGTCACTTGTGAAGAGCATTTTAATTAGATCACTTAAACACCTATAAATAAGATACTTTGGCTCAAACTTTGTACTTTTTGGCCATATTTTCATATTTATATACTTTTACGTTTTATTGTCTCTATAAAATTTCTAAATTTCTTTTTTATTTAAATGGATTTCAAAGTTTTAATTCTTAAAGTTTATGAAATCTAATTGATTTTTTCTTTCTTTGTTCTTGGTATTTGTATGTCTTCAATTTTAATTATAAATATTCAGGTGCGTTGAATGTTGAATTCAATTTTAATAACTTAAAATATTTGTCTTAGTTAGAATTTAATTGTTTAATTTATTTTAATACGTGTGACGATTGACATTATTGGTTAATTAAACAATTAAATCCTAGGCATTTGTATGGCCAAGCAAAAAAAAAAAAAATCTTAAATATTCGTTAGAAGGATATTTATCGATAAGGGGAATAATTAATGTTGTTTGTCTTGATTCTCGAAAATGTAAGAAAAGATTGGTCGCCTGGCAATTGTAATTAACTATAACCATTTTATAACTGAATAAAGAAATTTGTCTTTGCATCGATAATCATACAATAAATCAAAATTGAGATTTTACCTTTGACCAGACTCTTATCATATTGATTTTGTAACACCCCCTAACCTCGTCCCGTCGCCGGAACAGAACTACGGAGTATTACCAGTCATTACAGTACATTTACACGTAAAACATGAATAAAAACAATATTGTACATCAAATACATCTCAATATACCTTTAATGGGCCCTCGGTACTTAATAAGTACATTTAAAACAAATCGGGGCTCGATCGGAAGCTTAGAAATTTTTTTGTGAAATTTCAAAGTTTCCTCCTATGAACAGTACCACACACTCGTGCGGTCTAGGGGACACGCCGTGTGCCCCTTTCAACATGCCAGTGTGAACACCCCGTATCGCTCACACGGTCTGGACACCCTCGTGCCCTCTACCCGTGGAGCTCTCTGTTAATTTACTCATGGCTAATTAATTTCACAAGGCCAAGACACACGCTCGTGTGCTTAGCCAGTATCGATTTATTTTTTATTCAAAACAAGTGCAGTTTTCACACGGCCATGGCACATGCCAGTGGTGCATGGCCGTGTCCCTCACACGGCTGAGACACACGGCTGTGTCTCTGCCTGTGTGGCAACGCTTGAGCATTCTGTTTTGGACATTTTTAGGTGCAGAGGACACACGGCCTAACAACATGCCCGTGTGCTAGCCGTGTGTCTCACACGGTCTGGTCACACGCCCGTGTGCCAGGCCATGTGGACTCAAAATAAGCCTTTTATCACAAACTTACCATCCCTGCAAAACTTAAGCTTCAAGCTAGCAATTTTCTTAACTTTCAACATTAAATCATCCAACCAATGTACCATCATTGGTACCACAATTTATGTCAAATATACTAGATCACCACAACAATCAAACATACTTAGATTTAACTTCAAACATACATATTCCATACCATAGTCCAACATCTTTAATACCATTTACTATTATGTATAAAACAACAACTTAATAGCCTAGGTACATGCCATTTTACCAAAAAGAAAGGTACTTCACCGCTTTGAGTCCGGGATTGGCTTGGATGCTGAGTCCTTAGCTCTTTAGTACCTAATCCTGCGCACGGAAACAAAACTGTACACTAAGTATACACTCAGTGGTATTTCTATATACTAGCACTTGAAGCATTAATAAATCGTTTATACATTTAAACCCCAAGCCTTTACTTTCATGATCTTAACGATTCGTTTACTCATCTTTATCTCTTAGCCTTTAAATGTCGTTAAACAATTCTTTACACATTTCGTATCATTCTATACTTTTCAATAATCATACATCAGTATGTCATTTATATTCGCTAACAATCAACATTCAGTCGTAATTATATAATCTATATCAATCAGTCTTCAGTACTTTCATTTACCCCTATTAACATAACTCGGACCTGGACGGATACATGGATCCAACCCACACACTAGGATAACATATAGTGTTTCATCGGCCGAAGCTGGAATACACCAAAAGGGTAACAGTAACAGTAACAGTAACGGTACACAGAGTACCTCATCAGAACAATAACAGTAATAGTCAGGTATGGAGTACCTCTTCGGAACGAATCCGGAACAGTAACAGTGGTCGACACTTATAGTGTCTCATCAACACACAGTCGGAATATCCCTGAACACTTCCAATCCTATGGCATGCCAAGTATATCCGACTAGCCCGACTCTGTTAATAGGGTTTTCATAGCTCGATAATAGATATACTTACCTTTACTTTCATTCATTATACATTTTTGGGAGTCACATTAATAAATATGCAATAAGTTTAGTTTATAGAAATACAAATCGTAATTCTCGAGTTTACTCGATATCCTCGTTCACTTTCTTCTTTCCCTTCTTCGATGACATTTCCGATGCTACGTTACCTACATAAAAGTTAACATTTAAAATTATCAATGTATGTTATTTAATAACACATTCTTTATTTTCCATGTAACTTTCACATAAATTCCAATTTAGTCCTATCACCATAATCATTCTTTCTCTTCAAAATTAGTCATTTATTTTCAGTCAATACCTATTATAAGTAAGTTTCAGCTCTTAGTATTCAATATAGAACATAAATTCTGAATTTTTTTCAATTTAATCCCTACTATGTCAAAACTTATTTCTCTTTTTTACAATTTAGTCCTTCTCCCACTTCTAACTTAAATTTCTATGAATTAAACTCATAATTCTTAAATTTATCCAACTTAACCAACATCCAACAATTCATGAACTTTCTAATTTTCAACATAATTCATGTAAAGCCTTGTCTTAGGATTCCAAAAACATCAAAATTGCAAGAAAATGGATTAAATTGACTTACCAATCAAACTTGAAACTTCAAAGCCCTAATTTTCCCTTTTCTTTTTCTTTCCCTGCTATTCATGCCTTCTTTCTTTCTTTTTATGTTTTATTTCTTTTATTTTCTTTATTTAATTAATATTTATAATTATATAATATAATATAATTTACTTATAATATAAGTAATTACCTAATAATCATACACTTATATCACTTATTTTAATTCCACATGTATTTTACTATTAACACACACTCGTCACCTTATGGTCTAATTGCTACTTTAGTCTCTTAGCTTTTCTTTAGTCTATAATTAAACATTTATTCTTTTTGCAATCTAGTCCCTTTTTCCCAATTAATCTTAATTCAAAATAATTCACTAAATTAGACTCTAATTAATCACTCAACTATCATTCGTAAATATTTCTAATAAATATTTACGAATTCGTTTTACGGAAATAATGACTTAAACCTTTAATTTTTGATGATCGTAATTGTCGGGTCGTTACAGATTTTCTTAGATTTTAATTGTGATCTATCTTTTAACAATTTTAATTTTAATTTTAAAAACTTCCATGAAAAGACGAATGTGGTAACTAATGCCTTGAGTAGAAATCCATTTACAGCTTTGAAAGCAATAAATGCTCATATGAAATTCGAGTCAAATGGGATATTGATAGCTGAATTAAAAGTAAAACCAACTATGTTACAAGCTGTGAAAGATGAACAAATGGAAGATGGCAAGAAAAACGGATTTGAAGTTGACAATGAAGGGAGCATGTGATTTTAAAGTAGATTATGTGTAACTAGGGTGATGAACTGAAACAAATAATACTTTGAGAAGCTCATTGTAGTATGTTTGCTATGCATTTTAGAAGTAATAAGATGTATCATTATCTGAAACCCTATTATTGGTGGAAAAGAATGAAAAAATGATATTATTGAATATGTTTTGAAGTGTTTAGTTTGTCAACGGGTAAAAAGATCACAATTCCTGAATGGAAGCGAGAAAGAATCACAATGGATGTTTTGACCATATTTTTAATCCTATATTTGTGCTTATGTTAATGTATACGTTTAATATATGTTAAGTTGTTGCTTGTACTGGAATGATGATGAGTAGTTGAATCTATGGTGAAACAATTTAATATGTGAATAAAGAAATTATGATAACAGTTTAATGAGTATTGTAAAAGTGAAATTGTGGGAAAATATGAAATTTTATGATGACAAGGATTGAATTGTTAACTTGAGAAAATATGTAGATAAAATAATAGAAGTGAAATACATAGAAATTTGATACGTGAAACAAGATATTGAGATAAATTATGTGATTAAAGTGTAACAAGAAAGAAAATTAATTTAATATAATTCATTAGTGAATATTGAACTTTTATGACGAAAAGGGACTAAATTAAAATTTTATGAAAATTTATAAGAAAATATTTGATAAGTGAATACCGGTGCTTTGACTCGATGTTCGGGTCGGGTATGGGGGTGTTATAGTGAACAGAGCTTTAACGGTTTGAAAAATGTCTTATGAAAAAAATTGGTAAGACATTTTACTGGAATAAGGAGGTAATTTTACGTTGACCATTCTATTTTACATGAAATAAACATCGAAAAAAGCTGAAAATATTTTCCGTAAAAGCTTCATTGAATTCAAAAATCCTTTTAGGGGTAAAATTGAATTCTAAATTTTGAAATGTGAAAATTGTAGATTTTATCATATATTAATTTGATTTCATTATTTTGATGGGATTAAATAGGCTTTTTATTTTTAGTGTCAAAGTATAATTTTGTCTTATGTTAATTTATTGAAAATATACGTAAATTTCACGACATGATAATATTTTATTTTATATGTCACATCAATAAATTTTTTGAAAAGTAATATAAATATATAAAAATAACATGAAATATATATAAATTGTCAAAATATAAAACATAAAAAATCCAAAATTATCAAAATGTAGAAAACTTTTAAAATTATTGAAAATTTAAAAATTAAAGAAAATTATTAAAAATTATAAAATAGAAAAAAAATCATAAAAATATAAAATATTTAAAAATTATATAAATACATTTAAAATTATTATAAAATATAAATAAATACAAAAATATTTAAAATTATTATAATAGAAAAAATTATAATTTATAAAAATATATATATATAGAAAAGTTTTAAAAAATCGTGGCAGATTTGTCTTCTGCTTCTCTAAGTGGCAGATTTGGAAGGTAAATAGCCATAAGATCTCCTCAAAGTCGGAACTCATTACTCCTTAGTCTGTTCAAGAACCCAAAAGACATGTCTTTTAGAGAGTGATAAAATATATTATTATACTTGATTGGTATGTTTATAAAGTTATCTCATGTTCAATGTCTATATGTTAAATGTGGATGACTAGATTATGTTTAGTTTGTATGTGCACTAAAAGTGTGATTATAAACATGATATGCATGTGACAATATACCATGTTAGACGTTAGATTTGTCTTGGTTTTAATGCTTGAATTGGCTGGTATAAGTATGCAAGTGTTGGTATAGGTTCTTGGCATAATTGGGTGAGAAAATGAAGCTAGAAAATGGCTTCGTTTTGTCCACACGAGTAGACACACGAGCGTGTGTGTAGGCCGTGTGTGACACACGGCTTGCCCCATGGGCGTGTGACTTGGCCATGTGTCCCCTACATCTAAAAATCAAGAAACGGAATGCTTCGAATTGAGCATACGGGCAGAGACACGGGCGTGTGTCTCTGCCATGTGAGGGACACAGCCTTGAACATAGGCGTGTGTCATGGTCGTGTGAAAACTACACCTTAATTTTGAAAAATAAATTCGCCGCACGGCCTAGCACACGGGCATGTGACTTGGCCGTGTGACTTCATTTTGTTCATGCCTTGCAAGTCAGAGAGTTACACGGGTAAGGGACACGGGCGTGTATAGCCACACAGCTTAGAATATTGGCATGCCTGCTCACACGGCCTGACCACACCGGCGTGTCCCTAGACCGTGTGAGCAGGCCGTGTGAGCTGTGTGAGCAGGCATGCCCGTGTGCTAGGCCGTGTGGCGAATTTAATTTTTGAAAAATTAGGTGCAAACTTCACACGGCCAGGACATATGCCCATATCCAAGGCCATGTCCCTTACACAGCTGAAACACACAGCCGTGTCTCTGTCCGTGTGCTCAATAACTAAGCATTCTATTTTCTCAAAATTAAGATGCAGGGGACACACGGCCAGACTACACGCCCATGAGGCAAACCGTGTGTCACGCATGGCTTAGACACACGCCCATGTGTCTACCCGTGTGGACAAATTAAAGGCTATTTACTAAGCCATTTGTCACCCTTATTTACTCATACACATACACAACTTCTATGGCATAGATCATAGCATAGTTAAGCAACTAAACATAACCATTTCCATGCCAACATATGCATTGTAATACCCCGAAAATTTTTACAGTAAAATATTATCCGTAATATAGTAAAATAAGGAAATAAAGTGACAATAAGGGAATTTTTGAGTTATGTCAATATTGGGAAGTATATTATGATATATTAATTCAAGAAAGGACTAAATTGCAAAGATGAGAAAAGTCTTGTTGCACAAGAGTAAATACTCAAAATTTAAGGGGTTGAAGTGTAAATATAAAAAGTTGAAGGACTAATGGTGCAAATATTTTAAGGGTGGAATGGTCTAGAAACCAAGAAAAATTGATGAACTAGGACCAAATTGAATAGGTAAAAAATTATGAGGGACTAAATCGTAATTTTACCAAATTAAGTGATGACTCAAGGATGGAATTCTAAAAGATCATGAAGGGCAAAATGGTCAATTAGTAATAGAGATAATTCTAGAATGTAATGATTATATTGATGATATTTTAAATTAATTAATTAGATAAATATTATTTTATTAATATTTTTATGAGATGTTTATTATTATTATATTATTATTTATTTAGTATAAAAGGAAGGAAAGATGAAGAATTAACATCACATTTCCTTTCCCATGCAACCAACGTTAGAAGAGAAGGAAAAGAAAGAAATTTTGTTTTCTTTACAATTTGGTCCTTCCACCAAAAATTCACCATTTTCACCTAGAAATCAAAAGAATTTCCATAGCTACTAAGAGAGAAAAATGTTAAGGAGACCATGGGGAGTTAGAATATCAAGTTGGATTCAAGAAATAAAAGCTGGAGGAGAGAGAAAATCAAGTTAAAGATTAGTATCAATAGAACAAGGTAAGTATATCAAGATTTCAATATGTTTTTAAGTTTGTTATTATTGACAATGTTATAGTAGAGTTTTCTTACATAAGGTCCTATGTTCTTGATATGTTAGTGAAGATAAAATAAGATAAAGTGATGAGAAATGGCGTAGAAAAAGAAAATAAGGGTGTTATAACATGGTAATTAATATCTTGTACTAGAACAGTTTTGGGCAGCAGCAGTAGTCTAACTTTGAAAAATCATAAAAATTTGTAGAAATCTAATTATAGGATGAATAAAATATGAAATTAAATCTTATTAAGTCTTGTTTCTTATAGAAGAAATTATGTAAGCAATGGAATTGTAAATCATGAGATATGATGAATTTTGTGAGACAAGGTCAGAATGATTTCTGGTTCCCCTGTTCTGACTTTGTAAAATCATAAAAAATTGGATAGATATAATTATAGGATTAAATTTATATTTTTAGAATCCTTAATGAGTCTATTTTCAATATAAAAAACGGGAACATCATTCGAATTCTGTACGAGGAGATAATTAATTTTTAGTGAAGAAGGGGCCAGAACTGTCAGACATCAGAACAGTTGTAACTTTAAAGAATAAACTGTACTTATTGGCTAAACCAAAAATTCTGAAAATTTTATGGTAAGAATATATATGAGTCTAGTTTCAGGTAAAATTAGCGGATCTTAATTTGGAGTTCTATATCTTCAGATATAAATAATTTAGTGACTATGACGCAGATAGACAGCTTGATTATTCATAAAAGTAAATAATAAAAATTATGGATAATGTTACTTACAAGTGTGTTATCTACATTAAGGATGTGGAATGGAGAGGAGGAGGAGGAAAAATGTGTATGAATATTCATCTAGCATGGCTAATTTGTATATTTTAGGCTCAGGGACTAAATTGAATAAAAGTAAAACTTTATGGGCAATTTTGTAAAAATGTCAGAAATGACCAAATTGCATGAAATGGATTATTTTATTATTTAAATTACAAAATTGAATGAATTTATTAATTTAGTTCAAGATCGGGGGAAAACATGTTTTAGGGATTAAATTGAAAAGTGTTGAAATTATGGAAAATTCTGATATTTTATAGAATTCATGAACTATTATCAATACATATGAGAATAATAGCTGGAAATAAGGATTAAATTGCAATAATTTTATTTTCCCTGACCCTAAAGATGAAATTGTCATTAATTAAAAGTTTAGGGGCAAAATGGTAATTTTGCCTAGAGCATTAATTAAATGCATTAGAATATGAAATGAATGAAAATGATAATCAAATTTATTTATAAAGATCCAGACGACTCAAATATGAGACTTGATCGTAGAAAAGAAAAGATATCGGATTAATGAAATTATAAACACAAACAAGCAATGAGGTAAGTTCGAGTAACTTGAATTATATTCTTAAATGCTTGAAATGTATGTTAATGATGTGAAAATAATTTGAATGTTCATTGTATGAAAATTGATAGAACATTGATATATTTGATAAAAGGGGAAGAAATCTCAGTTGAATAAAAGGAAATTTCGATGGATCACTGAAAAGGAATTGACGGTAAAAAGGATCTAGCCCGGACGGGTGATCCTATCCTGATATAGCCCTCCCGAAGAATACGTGTAAATGGATTTAGCCCGGACGGGTAATCCAAATTAGAGTCTGAATTTAGCCTGGACTGGTAATTCAGATCCAAGCTCATTAGAGTAATTGTCATTGCAGGGGATTTAGCCTGGACTGGTAATCCCGACAATACTCTATGAGTTTATATTCTGAGGATTTAGCTTTGGACCGGTAATCCCATTGTAAGGATGAGGTTCATGGAGTGTGCTCTCGATATGAAATGTGTAAAACCATGGTTGAAAGATACCATGGCAACCTGATATGAAATGTGTAAGACCATGGTTGAAAACCTGATATGAAATGTGTAAGACCATGGTTGAAAGATACCATGGCAACCTGATATGAAATGTGTAAGACCATGGTTGAAAGATACCATGGCAACCTGATATGAAATGAATAAGACCATGGTTGAAAGATACCATGGCAACATGACGGGAAATTAATAAGACCATGGTTGAAAGATACCATGGCAGCGTGACATGAAATGAATAAGACCTGAAAGATACCACGGCAACATGACAGAAAATGAGTAAGACCATAGTTGAAAGACACTATGACATCATGTCAAAGATAAATAAGACCGTGGATGGGAGACACGATGACATCTATTGAATAATTGATATTCAGGTAATATGTATCAGATGATGAATGGTTATATGAAATAGTTATGTGAAATGTTTACAAGAACTGGTCATATGGAAATATATGTACAAAGTAGTTGCATGAAATAATTATGAAGATAGATAAACAAAATAAGAATAAGTACATGGAATATAATTTATGTTAAGTTTGATATAAACTTTACGGAATAAATATGCATAAAATATATGGAAATGATGGTGCATGAAATATTGATATAACGAAATGATTGATATATACTTATGAAGAAACGGTAAGAGAATGATATGTTTCATGACATGTACATATATGATTATCTTTGATATGTTGATACAAGGACAATTATTAAACTCAAGTGTAACATGTCGAGAAAATAAGTATATAAATGTTGAATTTATATGAAATACATGCAAGTATACTAACAATGATGTTGTTTGACATTTAGACAAGTGTCAAGCTATTGATTGAATGGTAACATGTTTAATTATAAGAAGTACTGAAATGGTAAGTACTTAGATGAAAATAAAATTTAAGATTTTGCGAAAATTTTTTTATGATCCCGATTTAATTTTGGTTGATTTTTAATGTATGTTTCGGGCTTCGAGGGCCCAATAGAGAGACGTTATGATTATTTTTAAAATATGAATAATAAATAACTCGGAATTATCTAAAAATATTCAGTAAACTTCGGTAATGCCTCGTACCTATTCCGGCAATGGATACGGGTAGGGGGTGTTACATGCATACTCATAACATCATATTTTACCAAGTCCAAACTTGCCAACTCACATTCAATAGGCATTATTAAACTACTTTCCTATCACATATTTTAGCATAAGTTTGTTATCTTATCAATGAGTCACATTTCAACCATCAAACTTTCGTACTACATGCTACAATCTATCATTTACCAAGCAAATAATAACAACATCACAAAAGACATCATCATTTCACAATTTCAACAATTATAAGCTTCGCTTACATACTTGTGTCGTTTCAACTTAATCACATACTCATCTTTGTCCTTGACATACCCGTTGAACCACTTGGAATATTATCAGATACATAAAAGATCTCGCACACTAGGTGCCACATACGTAGCCAATGCTACCTCAATCTCATATCACATAAATGCTCGCTCTCGAGCTATCCACGGGCCTGCTCACACAAGCTGTCAGTCGAGACATAACTACACGGTGCTGCTCCCACAAGCTGTCAAGTATCCGCAACACATGCCAAAATACTCAGCCACTGGTAGGACGTACATGACCAGCACCCGGGATGACATAAATCACATAATCACATGTGTTCCCAGTGACATGTTCCTAAGGTTCAACCGGGGTTTTCTCGCTTGTCGGAACTTCGTCGAATATATCCATATGGTCAATCATACAATTCATGTAATATCAAAGCATTAAAAATACAATTATAACATTACATTATTAACATACGAACTTAACTTGGATGCAAAAAGGCAAAAAGGGCCTAATCGTCAATTATTTTGTTTTTCCCCCGATCTATATCCAAATTTCATTTTTTTATTGATCTATAATATCAAATTTGACTCATTTAATCGTCACACTATTCAATGTAACTCAAAAATCACATTATGGCAAATTTATATTTTTCCCTAATATTTCACATTTTTACAATTTAGTCCCTATGCTCATAAAATGAAATGTATTCATTTTTTTCAAAACCCAAGCCTAGCCGGTTCTTATTCAAGCTCATAACAGCCCACATTTTTCATTTATTCATATTTTAGCACACATTTTATAACTTTTTACAAATAAGTCCCTATTTGACATTTCCATCAAAAATCACTTTGTAAATGTTGTTTATCTAACAACAAACATGTATTTTCTACCATTAAACATCAAAATACATGCACATATAACATGGGTAAAATATTATACTTTGAATTCTCTTCAAATTAGTCCTTGATATAGCTAGATTAGGTTACAAGGATCTCAAAAACATAAAAATCATTAAAAACGGGACTAGAATGTAACAGCCTAATTTTCAGTGGTATCGGGAATAGAGATTTGAGATCACTAAATTCGACAGGTGAGTTGAAAATTTAATAAATTAATACCTACGAGTCAAATGTGAATATAAAAGCATTTTTGAATTAGTGAATTTGGTGATTTAAAAGAATTAATTAGGTAAATTGGGTCGAGAATGAGGTATCAAGACCTCGACTTCATAAACCGAGCTATAAATATTTTTAGAAATATTTATGGAGTGTTGGTGAGGTAGTAATAAAATTTAGTCAGAAAATTTTGACGTTTGGGTGCTTAATTAAATAAAAAGGACTAAATTAAAAAAGGTGTAAAAGTTGCAAAAAGGATTAAATAGCTCAATTGTCAAATGAGGAAGGACCTAAAGTGAAAATAAGCCCAAAAGAGATATTTTGGGTTGCAATAGCTGAGAAAAATCAGGAAATGGGTGAAATAAGGGCAAAATTGGAAAATTGCCAAAATTGGCTAAATAAAAATGGGACTAAATTGGAATATCTAGAATTCTCTTCATTTCTATTCATATTCATCAGCTGAAAAATATCCATGGAGGAGGGTTCAAGCTGGTTTTCATACTCTAGCTTCATGTAAGTTTAATTCTTGCCTTCTCCTTGAAATTTTTATGTTTTTGGACTTTTACAATTGGGTCCAACTTACTATTTCATTAGTTTTTGATTCCATGTCTAAGTTTTGAAGTTTTTATGGATGAGTTCTGGAAGTATATGATGATTTGGCATGAATTAGAGCTTTAAATTGTTTATATTCTGATTTTATTGAAAGAATTGAATAGAAAGTGAATGTTTGGGACCTAATTGTAAAAGAGTTTGAAGTTAGAGTTTTATGTGGAAATTATGAATTTCAATAGTTATGAAATAACTTATAATGTCTAGAAAAAGTATTAATTGATAAAATTATCTTAATTGAGGGGTTAATTGAGTAAGGACTGAATTGTATGAATTGTGAAATTTGGGGCAAAATAGAAATCAACATTTTGCACTAAAACTGTTTTGGACAGCAGCAGTAGTCTAACTTTGAAAAATCACCAAAAATTTTAGAAATGGAATTAGAGGATGAATAAAACATGAAATTAAAGCTTATTGAGTCTAGTTTCTTATAGAATAAATGATGTAAGCAATGGAATCATAAATCATGAGATATGATAAATTTTGTGAGACAAGGTCAGAATGATTTCGGGTTCCCCTGTTCTGAATTTGTAAAATCATCAAAAATTGGATAAAAATAATTAGGGGTTTAAATTTATATGTTTAGAATTCTGAATGAGTCTATTTTCAAGAGAAACAAACGAGGACATCATTCGAATCCTGTACGAGAAGATAATTAATTTTTAGTGAAGAAGGGTCAGAACTGTCAGATAGCAGAACAGGGGAGACTTAAATGAATAAACTATATCAATTGGCCCAACCAAAAATTATGAAAATTTTATGGTAAGAAGACATATGAGTCTAGCTTCTAGAAAAATATATGGATCTTAATTTTGAGTTCTGTAGCTCAAGATAAAAATAATTTAGTGACTATGACACATATGGACAGCTTGAATATTCACATAAGTAGATAGTGAAAATTATGGATAATGTTACCTACAAGTGTGTTGTTTATACTAAGGATGTGGATGGAGAGGAGGAGGAGGAAAAATATATATATATGAATGACTCGTGTATAAATTGACCACATGCCCGATTATAATCGATAAGTGTTGAATTAGAAATGATATAATAATTTATTTGGAATATTTATTATGACATTATGATTATCGTTATAATACAAAAATCGAACTTCTGAGTTTATATGGCTAAATTTTAGTGATTATTTGTTAATTTTATGAATTTCATGATGTGTTATTTCATATGTATTGATAAAATCGTGAATAATGTAAAAGCATGAAAATTGAATAAATGATCAAATTGAGCATTTCAGTTCAGTGACAAGATGAATTGAAAGAAAAGACCATGGTTGGACCATGACAACAAGTGATAAGTGATAGCTTCGGCTACACTTATCTAATCAATGACAAGTGAAAAGTGGTAGCTTCGGCTACCTAATCAGTGAAAAGTGGTAGCTTCGCTACGATCGATGAAAAGTGGTAGCCGGCTACCGATCGATGAAAATGGTAGCTCGGCTACCGATCGATGAATAGTGGTAGCTTCGGCTACAAGTGACAAGTGACAAGTGATTTAGATAAAACCATATCTGGGATATGGCATCGGTGTGATATATGCTACTGTATAAGACCATATCTGGGATATGGCATCAGTGAGATATGTGATTCGTGTAAGACCATAGCTGGGCTATGGCATCGATATATGAATAGGTGTAAGACCATAGCTGGGCTATGGCATCATTATGTGAAGATGTGTAAGACCATAGTTGAACTATGGCATCGAGAAAATGAAGTACTCAATTCCGTAAGATGTTCACCAATTTGAAGAAGTTTGGTAAGTATTACATGGAATTATGTGACATAAGGAAATACGAGTTGATAAGACATGAGCATAAAACTTGGTTGATGAATGAGTTCATTTGTGATTATATATTTCTACGCATTGAGTGTATTATCCGTATGAAATAATCTGAATTCGAAATAAAATATCATGAAAACGTACTTGAAATACATTAGTATGTCTTGTATATGCTATTTGAATTCATAAATGTGGAAAGTAAATGTATGTGGAAATATGAGATGATGATATCTGTACATGGAATTTATTGATGAATACGTACATCCAAATTTATATGATAGATTTTAGTGAACATTGAAATTGAGCTCAATAAGTGATTTGGAAATTTAAATCGTGATTGGTAGGAAGAGTTAATGAATTGCATATTTATGAATTGTTACACGTATTTGTCTGAAATACGAGGAAGTGATGGTAATTGATTCATGGAAAAATGAAACTATGATATATATAAAAACATGGAATATGTTTGATAAATGTGTTCATTCATAATTATGGAATTATGTGCCTCATGTGTGCTATTTGCATAAAGATGATATTTCAAATACTTTGGTGAATAAAGCTTAAATATGAAATAGTATGAAATCGAAACAAATTGGTATGAAAATGTATTTAAATTATCTGTAAGTGTTTCGTGCTTCTCGGTAATGCCTCGTACTTTATTCCAGCGACGAATACGAGTAAGGGGTGTTACAAGAACGGACTTACAATCGAGCTTGGAAGCTTGGTCAAAACCCTAGCTACGGCCTTCTTGGTATTTTTGGTCATGGGGAAGAAGATGGACAAGAATTTTGACCTTATTTTGCTTTTTAATTAATTTAATAACCAAATTACTAAAATACCCTTAACGAAAAACATTAGAAACATACCTAACCATGTCCACTTTTGTCCACCGATTTAAAAAATGGTCTAATTATCATTTAAGGACCTCCAATTTAAAAATTAATGGCAATTAGACACCTTTAACCTATAGAACTCACATTTTGTACTTATTACAATTTAGTCCTTATTGCTAAATTGAGTGCTCAATCGATAAAATTTTTTAACGAAATTTTCATACAATCATTCTATCATGTCGTAGACCTTAAAGAAATAATAAAATAAAAATTTTTACGTTAGATTTATGGTACCGAAACTACTATTCTAACTTGACCCAAAAGCGGGCTGTTACAATTTTACTGTTCATTATTGGCCTCGATGGACCATTCAAAGGACAATATGATTGATGTTGCATATGATTAATATTTCTAACACGAATTATCTGTGAATGTTTTATAAATTGCGATAATACTCTGTGGCCCTATTTCGACGACGCATACGAGTTAGGGGTGTTATAATATTACATTGAACTATTATAAAACAAAAGCATTCCTATCTGTATTAGACTTCAAAAGTTTTAAGAGCTCAAAAATTTGAACATTATTCCTATGAAAATTTGAATGTTACGATCCTTGAACGTTATAATTCTTATCAGTTGTCATTTTAGCTAGTGAATCCGCTTTTGTAGGAGAGCCAAGCCATCTAAAATCCCTTGGAGCTTAGCTTCAAACACTGAACAAACCCTTAAATAATAATTATATCCAAAGATCCACCTTCTATTTAATTTTCGCATCACGGAAAAAACGTGCTTTAAGCATATATGAACTTCACTTTCTTTTAGTTGCTAATGGTTCCAATTATGCTAAAATTTAATCTTTTTAGATATAATTACAAGTGTGTTCAGTTTGGGTATAATCTATTTTTATAAAATCTGTTCTTTGGAAATCGATGTTTGATAAAATCTCTTTCCACGTGATAGTTTATTGAGTTTTCAAATTGGATCGATGATCGAACTGGTTAAACAAATTATTCACTATTTAAAAGCTTAAATTTTAAAAAAAATAAAAATTCAGAAAAAGAAAATCAGAAAAAAAAAAAAGAAAAAATGAGCACAAATAAATAAGAAATTGGAAAGTAAACATGGCCATTTACCTATGGCTTTGCTTAAAGATAAAGTGAGAAATTTATAAAAAGACAAATTGGAAAGTAATAAAATCGATGAATATTTTACACTTAAATGATTTACACATGAAACCCACATCCGTAAAAGGAAAGTATTTAATCATTCTCGTCAACCGAACTTAAAATCGTAAATTGGCAAGTGTAACCATATATAAGTAAAGAACCTAGTCATTCATAACCCCAATCAAAATGAATTTTCACAGCTGCCTCCTCACAAAGTGAAATGTTTTGCTAGGTTTTCATTTCTCATTCTTTAAGCAACTATCGATCCTTGAAACCTACTCTTTTTAAACAATTTTTGAGTTAAGCACAATAGTTTCACCAATAACTTGAGTACCATTTTATTCCATTGGATTCATTCATTTCCTTGTAGTTCTAAGAACAGTAACCTTCCGAGAACATAGAGTGGTCATATAAACAAACAAGCATTAATCACTCATAAAAAATGGTTAATGGATAAGTTGTTTCTAGGAAAGTAGGAGTTTCTCGTGTAGGAGCAAAACTTACAACACTAGGTCTTTTGATAATACCATCTTTTATCCTCCGTTGCAGATCTATGCATTCTTCCTGTTAACACATCATCATGCAACTAAGCATACAATGCAAGAAGTTACCAAAATTCACAATAATATCATATCTCATGTGGAATGAATTTACCATGAACATATCGACTGCAAAATAGCATAGAAACAGATATAACCTGTATCCAACAACACAAGGGATAACTGATACACCAAGGAAGCTCAAGCAGTTATTTGAAATCTGTGAATCAAATGTGGGAAAATAGTGCAGATGAACGCATACACACTCAATTACATTCCCAGCTTGCATTCCCAACTTTTAAAAGTTCACAACTAAGGACCTTATTAACACTCAAAACGACCATAGAATAAGTAAAAGTCACCTCTGGTTCATTAAGGTCCTTAGTTGTGAATTTTAAAAGCTGGGAATGCAAGCTTATCGCGACATAAGGGATTAGCTCCAATCAGCATCTTAAGCTCTACAAGCATGATATTCCGAGCAGATTTCTTGTCACTGTATTTTGAAAGCTGCTTATTTTGTCTGATAACAGAATACAAACAGAAAATTTAGCATAATTCAATCAACTAGCAATTAAGAACAAAGGAAAGCAAGAGTACACACCTAAAGTTATCAAGAGTAAGCAACTGTGTAATCTCTTTAAAATGTTCCTTGTTAAGGGATGCAAAAACCTTCAGATCCTTTACAAGAATTTCAACAGCCTTTGCTCGATCCTGCCTGGTAGAAGATAATGCATAGATTAATCCAACCATACAAAAGAAATATGACCCTTTGCATTATTGCCATTCAATTCAGAAAGTTATAAGTGCAAGAAGCACATAGTTCATGAAACCTAAACAACGACAAACAAGAGATTAACAGCAATACAATAACTGCTCACCTGTTGGGAGCTTTCAAATACTTCTGCTTTCTAATTTCAAAGAAAATCTTCGTCAAGCAAGGGTTATCTTCAACCTTAGTGAACCCACATAGATAACGCTTGACTTCATCCCATTCACCCGCCTGGACTTGATCTTCAAAATGTTTCATATTGAAGAAAAAACCAGACTCTTGTTCTAACATATAATTCGAGCACACCATGCAAAACAAGACATTAAACAAGGACTCGAAATCTAGTCAAAGTCAATGAACTAAAAAGCCTACCACAAAAGGGTACCAATGCTTTTTTAGCTACTAACAGAGCACATTTCTATATTGCTAATCAAAATATCCATGATTTCTCACTATTTGCAACACAAAAAAATAAAAAAAGGCATTAACTACAAGGTTTTTAACAAATCACATAACATGATCTAAAAAAAAACACTCTTATGGCATAATCTTCTAACCCATCTCAAAAGCCAAAAAAAATCAAAGAAAATTAACATGAATCAATATAACAAAATGAAATAATCAACTTACTTATGAACAGTTTCCTTGAATTTTTCCTCATCAAGGAACTATAATATCAAAAAGACCAGCTCCCTACTTAAGGAAGACATTGTCCCTGGTACTCCTAATCGCTCCAGCTCAAATACTAAGGGTGAACCAAGAAATTAATTTTTTAAAACTAACCCAAAAAACCACCACACCAAAAAAAAAAAAACTAACAATTCATTAAGACCCTAAGAAAATACCCAGAAAATGGCATTTCTTTAACTGCCTTCAAAATCACTCATTAAACACTCCAATTTCACTTTTCCCAACTAACAAACTGCAAATCAAAATACCAAAACCCTTTCTGGCCAAAACAACAAAAACCCAAATTATTAAAAACAATAAATAAGCAAAAGAACCCTTTAAAAAAAACCCCCTTTTTTCAACCTTTCACATAAACCCTAATTCATTTCACCTTAAATAAAAGATCCAACAAAGTGTGAGAGAGTTAACTAAAGCTTGAACTTCACTCACAACAACACCAAAAGTCTGAAACTTCTAAGCTTTACTAGAGAAAAAAAAAATTAAAAAGAGTAAAGTTTTGGCCTTTGCTGTAGCACCATGAAAGAGCAAGCAGAGTAAAAAAAAAAAACTAAAAACAGGGTTAGGGTTCTTTTTTCCTTGTTTTTTTTCTACAACAACCTTAACTTTTGTCAGAAAAAAAAATAAAAAAAGGGGAAAACTCAAACTTTGATTCTCTTTCTCTGTCTGTATCTTTTTGTTTGTGAGATTAGGACAAAGCTCTGTTGGACTTTTTTTTTTCTTTCTTTTTTCTTTTTATGTCTCTCATACAAATACAAAATTGTCCGATTAAGTGGTATGACAGTTGCATGTGTAAGAGCCCTATTTTGGCCCGGCCCGTTAGAAACCAAAAATAACCAAATAAAGTCCCAAGACCATTAAATGTCTAGTTACAAAGTTAAATCGGCCCATTTTTCCAAAACCCCATTTACAGACCCATTAACTTAAACACTAACCCATTACAAATTAGGCCTGTTAGCCCAAGACCTAAACTCATGTTTAGGAAAATGGAAACCCTAGGTCACCCTCACGCCGTACCCCCCTCCCATGTGCGCCCTCGGCACGCGCGAAGCCCGATGGCTGCTTCCCTGCACCAAAATGGCCGGTTTTCACCCCCGTTGACCCTCCATAGACCTGCAAACATAACAAAAAAAGGAGAACCGCAGAGAGCAGAGGAACAGTAGCAAACATGGATTAATTTTTTATATATATTCGGCTATAAGAAGCCTCAAAAAGATTGTATTACGGACACTTACAAAAAAAAAAACAAGACTAATCAAAAGAACAGATTTTTCAAAGGTGAATATTTTTGTTTGATTTCTATTATGGTTTCCTTTTTATTATTTACAAAAAATATAAAAAATAATAATAAAAGGGGTAATAAAGCGTACCTCCGATCCACCGTTAGGGGGTACTCTGGTGTCCCTCTCCGACTCGAAGGTCGTTGAACCCCTAGGGGGTTCAGCCAAAGGCCGTGGAAGGGAGCGACGAACCAAAAGGCCTCCCCTTTTCTCCTCTGTCGCGGTGGATTGTGAAGGCTTTGTCTTCGGCCCCGTTCGTAGGAGGATAAGAGGATTTGTTTCGCCCGATACTGACAGCAGTTCAGGGTGTGGGCGCGGACGACCACCGATGAGCCCATGGCCGGCCATGGAGGAGGTTAAGAGAAGAGGGAAGGGAGAGAGAGCAAAGAAGCTCTCTGATTTTTTTCTTTATTTTTCTAAAATGGGGGCTGAAAATGAAAAAATAAAGAAGGGTTTTGGCTTAAGTAGTAGAGACAAAACGGCGCCGTTTGGATGATTAGGGTTCAGAGGCCAAAACGACGTCGTTTGGGCCTCTGACCCGCGCGACCCGACCCGCTCCCACGGAGGATCCGCGCATTTTGACTGAATGGTCTATTTACGTATCGGATCCCTATACTTTTTGGCGCGTTTCAATGTGGTCCGACCTTTCCTTTTTATTTCGAATTCGCCCCGAATTTGTGTCCAAAGTTCAAATTGGCCCCTTTGTATTTTATTAACTAACATTGCTATCACTTTATAATTGTATTTTAATTTTTATGCTTATGTTCGCTATTACTGTTGTATTTACTTTCATTCTTTATTATTATGGCTGTCATTATTTCTTTTATTATTTTATTATTACTCCTTGGTTTATCGTTATTATTGCCTTATCACTTTATCATTGTTATCACCAATATATTATCATTATCCCTATTAATGTATTGTTATTATTAGTTTCTACCTTATTATTAGTACATTATTACTATTGCCGTAACCATATATATACCATATATATATATATATATATATATTTACATTTATTTACACTATTGTTGTTATTATTATTATTTTGTTCATTTTAAACACATCATGCATTTTAAATTATTACCAATTTTAAATATTTTATATATATATCATTTCTTTTAAATCATGATATGTAGTATTTATTTTAGACTCTTATACGTATTTTGATATTTTAGATTATTACATGTCTATCTATATATATATTTTTATTTTAAACATTTTCTATGCATCATCTTACATCAAATTTCTTTTTTCACATTATTCTTTCTAAATTTTTTATATGTCATTTGAACTAAATTCTATTTTAAATTTTTATATATTACTTAGTTACATTATTTTATATGAAAATTATTTTAAACTCTTTTATTATTTATTGTAAACCTTTATTATCATTAATTTTAAGATTATATAGGTATTTATTTTAAAAACTTTTATAAATATTATTTTGGATTTATATATATTTTCTATTTAAATTATTTTTGAACAATATTTATTTTAAATTTTTCTTTTACACATTTTAAGCTCTTTGGTAAGTTATTTTAAAGTGTTCTTGTTATTTTTATTTTTATTTTTATTTTGTATTATTCATCTTATTCCATTTAACATATTGTTTATCTGAAGTTTGCTTTATATATATTACTTTATTTTATGCCAAAAATATTATATATGTTAATTATTATAAATTGTTTTATATTCTTTACTTTAAATTGCCTTTTCATTTTAAAATCGTTTTATGTATTATTTATTTAAAACTGTCTTATTATTTTGAATTATTTTATGCCCTTTTTTAGAGCTCAATTTCTTTATTTTAAATATTTTTATTTATCACCCATTTATTTCCTTATATTATTACTTATTTTATACTTATATATACATATATACGTGTATGCATCATTTGATCTAAAATTTTTGTAAATAAATGTATCATCTTTTCTTAAATCATTATATATATTATTGATTTTAAATATTCATTTTCACTTTATTTACTTTTAAAACTTAGTTATTATCATGTTAAATAGTTTTTATATTTTATTCGTTTTAATTTGCTTTATACTATATATTTTTTAGATTATCACATATGTTATTTCATTTATTTATTTTTATTATTTTTTCCTCCTTGGTTACTAATGTTAACATTTAAATAATGCATGTTGAGTGATTATTGTTATTATGTGTGTAATGGCCTAAATTCAAGATTATCGGAATAGTAGTTTCAGTAACCACAAACTCGATTTAAAGATAAATTTATTTCAATATTTTTGCATGAAAATTGATATGATAGGAAAATCGTATGAAAATATTGATAGAAAAATTTTACCGATTTAGTGGTTAGTTAGAAAAAGAAATTATTAAAGAAATTGGGTAAAATAAGGTATCGGGACCTATATCTCGTAAAACCGAGTCGAAAATAATTTTATAAATATTTATGAAATGTTAGTAATGTGGTATTAAAATTTCGTTAGGAAATTTTAATGTTTGGATAGTTAATTAAATGAAAAAGACTAAATTGTAAAAGGTGTAAAAGTGGATGGGATGATTAAATAGCTTAAGTATCTAATGAGAGAGGATTTAAAAGGAAATTAGACCCAAAATTTATTTGGGCTGGACGGCAAGGGCATGAAATCAGCAGGAAAATTGATAAATTAAAGGTAAAATTGGAATATTGCAAAATTAACTAAATGAAATTAGGACTAAATAGGAAATATTTAGATTTCTCTTCATTTCTCTTCAATTCCAGCAGCTAAAAATGCCATAGAAGGGTTATCTAAGCTGGTATTCCATAATTTTTGCACCAAGTGAGTTAATCATTGCCTTTTTCTTGTAATTTTTGTGTTTCTAAGACTTTTACAACTAGGTCCTACTATTAAATTCATTAGTTTTTGATTTCATGGATGAAATTGAAAGTCACCATGGTTGAGTGCTGTAAGTTTATGATGAAATAGAATGAAATTAAAGCTTTAATTTGTTTATGAGATGATTTTATTAGGTAAGTTCAATAGAAATTGATTTTAGGACCTAATTGTGAAAATATTTGGAATTAAAGTCTATTGCTGAATTTTTTATTCTTAAAGGTTGTAAACTAGTTTAAGGTGATGGAATAAAGTATTAATTGAGAAAAATCAGCTAAATTGAGAGACTAATTGAGTAGGGATGAAATTGTTATTTATTAAAAGCTTAAGGGAAAAATGGTAATAAACAGCTTGCACTAAAACAATATTGGACAGCAGCAGTGGACTAACTTTGAAAAATCATCATAAATTGTAGAAATCAAATTAGAAGATGAAAAAAATATGAAATTAAAGCTTATTGAGTCTAGTTTCTTATAGAAGAAACGTTGTAAGCAATTGAACTGTAAATTATGAGATATAATAAATTTTGTGAGACAAGGTCAGAATGAATTCAGATTCCCCTATTCTGACTTTGCAAAATCACCAAAAATTGGAGAAAAATAATTAGAGGCTTAAAGTTATATGTTTAGAATCCTTAATGAGTCTATTTTTAGGATAAATCAACGGGAATATTATCCGAGTTCTGTACTGTGAGATAATTAATTTTTAATGAAGAAGGGTCGAAACCGTCAGACAGTAGAATAGGGGTGACTTTAAAGAATAAACTGTACTTATTGGCTACACCAAAAATTCTGAAAATTTTATGGTAAGAAGATATATGAGTCTAGTTTCAGATAAAATTAACAGATCTTAATTTGGAGTTACGTAGCTCGAGTTATAAATAATTTAGTAATTATGACTCAAATAGACAACTTTGAAGAAACTATAAATAATAATAATAAAATTATAGAAATTGTTGCATATGAACATGAAATGTATTAAATTGATAATTAAATTTATTTATTTAGATCCGAAGATTCAAATACTGAAGCTAGATCGAGGAAAGGAAAAAGTTCAGATTAGTAGATTTTTGTACACGAACAAGTATCAAGGTAAGTTCGTGTAACTTGAATTATATTCTTAAATTGCTTGAGATTGTATGTTATTGATGTGAATATGGTTTGAATGTTCATTGTATGAAAATTAATGAAACATTGATATATTTGATAAAATGGGAAGAAATCCCGGTTGAATGAAAGGAAAATTCGATGGATCTCTGAAAAGGAATTGACGGTAAAAAGGATCTAGCCTGAACGGGTGATCCTATCCTGATATAGCTCTCCCGAAGAATATGTGTAAAATGGATTTAGCCGGACAAGTAAACCGAATTAGGTTCAATTTAGCTTGGACTGTAATTCGATCCAAGCTCATTAGAGTAATTGTCGTTGCAGAGGATTTAGCTCGGACTGTAATCGCGACAATACTCTATGAGTTTATATTGTAGGGGATTTAGCCTGGACTGGTAATCCCGCTGCAAGGTTAAGGTTCACGGGAGTGTGCTCTCTAAAATGGAAATGTGCGCACATGAATATGAATTGACAGACCCGGAATTGTACACTAAAAGTGTACCTCTAAAAATCCATTGAAATTCTGATAAATTCAACGGGATAAATATGGAAAAATAACAAGGAAATGGAAATCATGGTATTGATGAGCTCATCAATCATAGTATATATTATTGGTACATGGAAATTATTGTACTAACTTGAATGTTGAGTTTGTGCATGTTAGGGTAATAATGCATTGAATAGATATATGAATGTTTATTGTATTGTATTTAAAATATTAGGTAAGTATAATTCTTGTTACATGAGCTTACTAAGCACAAAGTGCTTGCCCTGTTTCCTTTTCCCCTGTTTTGTAGTGTTAAGAGCTCGGAGGTCGGATTTGGTCAGAGACACATCACACTATCAACCTCAGGATTTCGGTATATAAAAAAAACTTTATTTTGGAAATCAATGGCATGTATAAGCTAATAAAGTAAATGATTCCGTGAAATGAATGTAAGGTCAACCAATGGTATAGCTAATAAATCTTGGTTTTGGTATGCGATGATGTTATCTTATAAATATGCGTGAATATATATGCGTTAACCTATCTTGAAAATATGTTGAATTGGATTGGTTGATGTGGATTATTTTTGGTCTCGATTTAATATTGTAGGTAAGGTTAGATATTTATAGAGGGGCTATATTGAATATATAAAAAAAAATCGTAAACTCCGGTAATACCTCGTACCTTATTCTGGTAATGAATACGGGTAGAGGGTATTATATTTGTTGGTATCAGAGCTACAGTTTAGCCGGTTCTCGGACTGAAATAGCAAATACGGGATTAGCTATACATGCCATTTAAATTATTATTGATAGTGTGATATCTCCTGACCATTTAAATGTGTTTTTCTTATAGTAAATGTCTACCGACCGAGCTCAATCTGAGGAAGATGGGAGTCATGCTCCGGCTTCAGTACAAAGAGAATAAACTAGCAGTAGAAGGCCCGAGACAGAGGGTCGAGGGGAGAAGGCAAAAATAGCCTTCTTTCAAATAATGAATGAATGGTTTAGTCAATACTTAAAAACTAACCCTGTAGTGCAACAAGTTCAAGCTCCCCCTCCTGCTCCTCAACCGGTTCCCAAGATCCCACAGGGTACAGGTACTGAATCTGTTAGAAAAGGGAAAGCTCTAGTAGATAAAATTCGAAAATATAAATAAGAATTTGAGCAGCAGTTGATGATGATTCGAACAGTGAATTCGTTAGAAAACACTACTCGGGTTTTGGAGGAATTATCTTGTACACCGAAGAATGTCTGAAATGTGTCGTTTCACCGCTAAAAGACACAACTTACCATTGGTGGAATACTAAAGCTTCAGTTGTTCGAAGAAGAAATTACATGGAATTCTTTCAAACCGAGTTCGAAAGAAATATATCACCAGAGGTTTCTCGATCGAAGAGAAAAGAATTTCTTGAGTGAAACAGGTAATGATCGATTCGAGTATGAAAGAGAATTTGTTCGATTGAGTAAATATGCTCGAGAATGGAATGGGTCAATGTGTGAAATGTGCAAACGATTCGAATAAGGGTTGAATAAAGACATTAAGCTATTGATCGGAATTCTTGAAATTCGAGAGTTTGTTACATTAGCAGAGAGAGCTTATAAAGCAGAAGATTGAGCAAAGAAAAGAAACAGGCTGAGAGTGAAGCTTGAATTTTTAGTAAAAGACCGATGGGAAAATCCTAGTTTTCTGCTCTAAATAAATTGAAGAAGTACCAGGATCGTTCTACCTCAGCCACTGGGTATTCGGGTAGAAAGCGAGGTTCTCAATGTTAATATAAACAAGGGATCGTACTTCAAATCTATTCCCGATTTTTAACTTTCGATATTAAGACACTAACTAATCAATTCGGTACCAATTTGTGGGCGCGTCGGGGGTGCTAATCCTTCCTCGCACGTAACCGACTCCCGAATCCTTTTCTCTCAAGTTTCGTAGACCAAAAACATCGTTTTAATAAACTAAAACGTTTTATTAAAGCAAGGGTAATCCGATCACACCTAATAAAGATCGGTGGCGACTCCAGTTTTTAATTTTCATTTTCAAATAAAACCGATTCCCTTTTTTTTTAAAAATAGTTTCGACAGGATGCTCTTTCAAATAATAGCAATGCTAGAATCTATAGAGTTTCAATGGTGAAAAAAACTGTTAAATTTGTGAAAAAAAAAGAAATGGTGTTGGTGTAGGCTGCTATACATAGAAATAATTATATATTATATATAATATTATAAAAATACATAAAAAATACTAAATTTTATTCAAAATTCATATTAATAAATTATTAGATTGGGCATTTTATCACCTATTTATGGGCTACCCTACAGGGTCTAGATGAGGTGTACATATTTTTAACACAATAATTAATTTAATAGCCTTTAATGATTTTTTGACTCAAAGCAACAAATCTCACAAAAAGATTATTGGACTCAAACACCCCAATATGCTTAATGATTTGGCTTGTATTTATTTATCTTTAACTCAAAGCAACATGTGGTGTTGTTGTGAGTGAAGTTCAAGCTTTAGTTAACTCTCTCACACTTTGTTAAGTAGGGAGTACCCGGGACAATGTCTTCCTTAAGTAGGGAGCTGGTGTTTTTTGATATTACAGTTCTTTGATGAGGAAAAATTCAAGGAAACTGTTCATAAGTAAATTGATTATTTCATTTTGCTATATTGATTCATGTTAATTTTCTTTGTTTTTTTTTTGGCTTTTGAGATAGGTTAGAAGATTATGCCATAAGAGTGTTTTTTTTAGATCATGTTATGTGATTTGTTAAAACCCTTGTAGTTAATGCCTTTTTTTATTTTTTGTGTAGCAAATGGTGAGAAATCATGGATATTTTGATTAGCAATATAGAAATGTGCTCTGTTAGTAGCTAAAAAACCATTGGTACCCTTTTGTGGTAGCATTTTTAGTTCATTGACTTTGACTAGATTTCGAGTCCTTGTTTAATGTCTTGTTTTGCATGGTGTGCTTGAATTATAGGTTAGAACAAGAGTCTGGTTTTTTATTCAATATGAAACATTTTGAAGATCAAGTCCAGGCGGGTGAATGGGATGAAGTCAAGCGTTATCTATGTGGGTTCACTAAGGTTGAAGATAACCCTTACTCGACTAAGATTTTATTTGAAACTAGAAAGCAGAAGTTGTAACACCCCCTGCCCGTATCCGTCGCCGGAATAGAGTACGAGGTATTACCGAGGAGTACAAAAACACTTACAGATAATTTAAATATATTTTCATAACAACTTGTCTCCATTTCATACTATTTCATACTATTTCATATTAGCTTTACTCACCAAAGTATTTGAAATATCATCTTTATGCAAATAGCACACATGAGGTACATAATTCCATAATTAAGAATGAACACATTTATCAAACATATTCCACATTCATATATCAATGTCTCACATTTCCATATATCAATAACTGTCATTTTTCTTGTTTTTCAGATAATTATGTGTAGCCATTGATAAGCATGCAATTCACTGTTTCTTCCTGTCAATCACAATTTCAAATGACAAATTCGTGTGAATGAGCTCAACCTCATTAGGTGTTTAAATTCTGTCACTTTGATTCACATACTCATAATTTACTAACATATCATGTCAAACACAATCTCTGAATGACAAAATCACATAATTGAGCTTAATAATAATAATGATAACATTACTTACATTTCTTTTTCCACATGTTACATTTATGACTTACCAACTTGTCCATTCAAGAAACAGCTTACGGATTTGAGTACATCGTGATCTGAAGCCCGAAGTCTAGTTGAAGCACATAAGTGTTAAACGGAAGCCCGAAGGCTAACCGAAGCTCATCAGAGCTGAACTGAAACCCCGAAAGGGTTAACTGAAACTCATATGAGTTAACGAAAGCTCGTAAGAGCTAAACGGAAAGCAAACACGAGAATTCGCAACAAATGCTGAATCTCGATTTACTTGGGTAATTTACCGTCAATTCATATTTTTCACTAAAATATTGTACTTATTTCCTGCGTTCCATTTTTCCGAAATTCTCAGTTCAATTTCATAACTTTTGTATATAATTTACTTATTTTCAACAATTAACATACATAAATATTAATCACCATTCATAAAATAATATTGAAATTTAATAATATTAACAAATGGTCACTAAATTTAGTTATATAAACTCACAAGTTTGATTTTTGTGTTATAGCGATAATCGTAATTTCATAATAAATATTCCAAATAAAACATTATATCGTTTCTAATTCAACACTTATTGATTATAATCAGGCATGTGATCAATTTATACACGAGTCATTCATATATTTTTCCTCCTCCTCATCTCCATCAACATCCTTGGTATAAATAACACACTTGTAAGTAACCTTATCCATAATTTTCACTAATTACTTATGTGAATATTCAAGCTATCCACCCGTGTCATAGTCACTGAATTATTTATATCTGAAGCTACGAAACTCCAAATTAAGATCCGCTAATTTTTCCTGAAACTAGATTCACATATCTTCTTATCAAAAAATTTTCATAATTTTTGGTTGGGCCAATTAATACAGTTTTATCATTGAAGTCTCCCCTATTCTGCTGTCTGACAGTTCTGACCCTTCTTCACTAAAAATTAATTATCTCCTTGTACAGGATTCGAATGATGTTCCCGTTTGTTTCTCTTGAAAATAGACTCATTCAGGATTCTAAACATATAAATTTAAGCCCATAATTATTTTTATCCAATTTTTGATGATTTTAAAAATTCAGAACAGGGGAACCCGAAATCATTCTGACCTTGTCTCACAAAATTTATCATATCTCATGATTTACAATTCCATTGCTTACATTATTTCTTCTATAAGAAACTAGACTCAATAAGCTTTAATTTCATATTTTATTCATCCTCTAATTCCATTTCTAAAATTTTTGGTGATTTTTCAAAGTTAGACTACTGCTGCTGTCCAAAACAGTTTTAGTGCAAAATGTTGATTTCCATTTTGCCCCAAGTTCACAATTCATACAATTCAGTCCTTGCTCAATTAACCCCTCAATTAAGATAATTTTCTCAATTAATACTTTTCCTAAACATTATAAGTTATTTCATAACTATTGAAATTCAGAATTTCCACATAAAATTCTAACTTCAAACTCTTTTACAATTAGGTCCCAAACATTCACTTTCTATTCAATTCTTACAATAAAATCCAGATATAAACAATTTAAAGCTCTAAATCCATTCCAAATCATCATATACTTCCAGCACATATGTATAGAAACTTTCAATTTCTTTCATAGAATCAAAAACTAATGAATTCAACAAGTGGACCTAGTTGTAAAAGTCACAAAAACACAAAAATTTCAAGAAATAATCAAGAATTGAACTTACTTGAAGTAAAAATATGAAAAACCAGCTTAATAGAACTCTTCCATGTCGTTTTTCTGATGGGAATGCAGAAAAATAAAGAGAAATCTAGATAATTCCACTTTAGTCCTACCTTTATTAAGTAAATTTTGCAATTTTCCAATTTTACCCTTAATTCTCCTTATTTTCTTGCTGATTTCATGCCCTTGCCGTCCAGCCCAAATAGACCTTGGGTTTATTTTCCTTTTAAACCCTCTTTCTTTTATCAATTAAGCCATTTAATCATTTCTCACAATTTTGCATTTGATACAATTTAGTCCTTTTTGTTCAATTAATTATCAGAACTTTAAAATTTCTTGACGAAACTTTAATACTAACATATTAACACTCCATAAATATTTATAAAAATATTTATGGCTCGATTTAAAATTCCCGAGGTATCAATACCTCTTTTCCGATTCTAATTATTTTAATGTTTATTTTTAGTATACTATTCACTATTTCAAAATTTTTCCTAACTTCAAATTTAATTTATACTCACTAAATTAATAATATTTCCTACTCATTTGTCGGATTTAGTGATCTCGAATCACTGTTCCGACACCACTGAAAATTAGGCTGTTACAGAAGTATTTGAAAGCTCTCAATAGGTGAGCAGTTATTGTATTGCTGTTAATCTCTTGTTTGTCGTTGTTTAGGATTCACGAACTATGTGTTTCTTGCACTTATAACTTTATGAATTGAATGGCGATAATGCAAAGGGTCATATTTTTTTTGTATGGTTGGATTAATCTAAGCATTATCTTCTACCAGGCAGGATCGAGCAAAGGCTGTTGAAATTATTGTAAAGGATCTGAAGGTTTTGCATCCCTTAACAAGGAACATTTTAAAGAGATTACACATTTGCTTACTCTTGATAACTTTAGGTGTGTACTCTTGCAAATTTTCTGTTTGTATTCTGTTATCAGACAAAATAAGCAGCTTTCAAAATACAGTGACAGGAAATCTGCTTGGAATATCATGCTTGTAGAGCTTAAGATGCTGATTGGAGCAAATCCCTTATTTCGCGATAAGCTTGCATTCCCAGCTTTTAAAAGTTCACAACTAAGGAATTTAATAAACCAGATGTGACTTTTACTTATTCTATGGTCGTTTTGAGTGTTAATAAGGTCCTTAGTTGTGAACTTTTAAAAGTTGGGAATGCAAGCTGGGAATGTGATTGAGTGTGTATGCGTTCATCTCCACTATTTTCCCATATTTGATTCACAGATTTCAAATAACTGCTTGAGCTTCCTTGGTGTATTAGTTATCCCTTGTGTTGTTGGATACCGGTTATATCTGTTTCTATGCTATTTTGGAGTCGATATGTTCATCGTAAATTCATTCCACATGAGATATGATATTATTGTGAATTTTGGTAACTTATTGCATTGTATGCTTAGTTGCATGATGATGTGTTAACAGGAAGAATGCATAGATCTGCAACGGAGGATAAAAGATGGTATTATCAAAAGACCTAGTGTTGTAAGTTTTGCTCCTACACGAGAAACTCCTACTTTCCTAGAAACAACCTATCCAATAACCATTTTTTATGAGTGATTAATGCTTGTTTGTTTATATGACCACTCTATGTTCTCGGAAGGTTACTGTTCTTAGAACTACAAGGAAATGAATGAATCCAATGGAATAAAATGGTACTCAAGTTATTGGTGAAACTATTGTGCTTAACTAAAAAATTGTTTAAAAAGAGTAGGTTTCAAGGATCGATAATTCTTAAAGAATGAGAAATGAAAACCTAGCAAAACATTTCACTTTGTGAGGAGGCAGCTGTGAAAATTCATTTTGATTGGGGTTATGAATGACTAGGTTCTTTACTTATATATGATTACACTTGCCAATTTACGATTTTAAGTTCGGTTGAAAAGAACAATTAAATACTTTCCTTTTACGGATGTGAGTTTCATGTGTAAACCATTTAAGTGTAAGATATTCATCGATTTTATTACTTTCCAATTTGTCTTTTTATAAATTTCTCACTTTATCTTGAAGCAAAGTCATAGGTAAATGGCAAAGTTTACTTTCCAATTTCTTATTTATTTGTGCTCATTTTTTCTTTTTCTTTTTTTTTTTATTTTCTTTTTCTGAATTTTTATTTTTTAAAATTTGAGCTTTTAAATAGCGACTATTTTATAACTTTTAAATAATTCAGCGACTATTTTATAACATTTCGAAGTTAAGTGACCAAAACGTAAACTTACTAGTAATTTAGTGACATTGAGTGCAATTTACCCTAAATACATTCATGCATGTATTTTTAGTCGATTCATATTAGATTTGCTCATTGGTTGGGCTACCCGAGAAATTGGAGAGTTTGAACAAAATATAGGGCCCAAAAAATGGACTTTGGGTAAAATTTAAAGCCCACTTTCTACATGGGCCAAGTCTTGGGCAATATTTCTTGCCCAAGCCCGGCCCGACTTAATCCAAATATATTATATTATAAAAATCATATTATTTATACATGTTAAATAATTATTATATATATTTATATCAATATTAAATCACTACTCAATAACAATTAAATTCATTGTCAAAAATCTAAAAAAAACTTTTACCCAACTAAATAACTCAACCCAAAATATAAAATTTTAAAGATTATATTTAATACAATAAAATATTTATTTTATTTATTTGTATTTTTAATATAATAAAATATTTATTATATTTATGGTAGTTTTAATAGAAATATTTTTAGTGTGTTGAAAATTTTTATTTTCCTTTTTAATACATTTGATGTATTATGTTTTTAAAAATTATTTTAAATAAAATAATCTAAAAAATTAAATATGAGTGAGTTGAGTCAAATTTGAATTTATCTTTCTTAAATTAGACTAAATTTGAGAAAAAATAAACCTATTTTTCAATTAAGTCCAGCCTGAATTTAAAAAATTAACCTAAATACCATATTAACACCCCTAGTTCAAGTTAATGAAATCCAAATTAAGGAATTAATGCAGACTAAAAAGAAATTAAGGACCAAATTGACTGCCCACCTAAATAGGACTCTGTCTCCTACGAAGGTCTCTGTCTGGTCTTTTTAAAGTTTGGACTGTCATGTCATCAGATTCTTTTTTAATACCCTGTGGTCGATTTGATCTTAGAAAGGGCATTTTGGTTAATTGATAGAATCAATTATAACCGGACACGTCACCAATTTGTGGGCTCAAAGCCTATAGGGTCTAGCATCGTAGGGCAGGCAGGAAGGCATTAAAGGCAGATTTATTTATTATATTTATTTTATTTTATTTTTTTCCATTTCAATGTAAGCACATGTTTGTTTGGAATTTCGAAATTACCAAAAGTATTTGATTGGAATTATTTTTAATTAATATTTCTTTCTCCTTGTACTAATTCCAATTATGAGGTGTACATATTTTAATAATATTTGGAATTACAGGGTCACAATAATTAATTTAATAGCCTTTAATGATTTTTTTTTATTTTGAAACTTATATTTAAGTAGAAAATAACTTCGAGAAAATAATTTTAGAAAATGATTGATTTGTTAAAAATTAATATTTTTAGTGTTTTGATAAATCTGTGTAAAATATTTTATATTATTTGATAGATTTCTAAAATAATTCATAAAATTATTTTCGTTAAAATAAACATATATTTGAGATTCATAATATGTAGTGAATTGATTATAAAGTGATGTTAAGGTAAAATTATATTAAATAATGAATCTTCATGATGTTAAGGATTAAATTGTGAACTTTGTAAAATTTATAATTGAACAAGAGAAGTGTGAAATAAGATATTATAATGAATTATTTGATTAAAGTGCTTACATGGTGAAAAATAAATTACATGGTAATGGGGACTAAATTGAAAATTGTACAAAAGTTTAAGTGTGAAACAATTTAATATGTGAATAAGAAAATTATGATAACAGTTTAATAATGTGTTACGAGATGATGAAATATGCATAAAATATTGTAAATGTGAAATTGTGGAAAAATGCGAAATTTTATGATGACAAGGATTGAATTGTTAACTTGAGAAAATATGTGGATGAAATCATAGAAGTGAAATACATAGAAATTTGATACATGAAACAAGATATTGAGATAAATTATGAGATTAAAGTGTAATAAGAAATAAAATTGATTTAATATAATTCATTAGTGAATATTGAATTTTTATGACGAAAATGGACTAAATTGAAATTTTATGCAAATATATATAAGAAAATATTTGATAAGTGAATATCGGTGCTTTGACTCGATGTTCGGGTCTGGTATGGGGTGTTATAGTGAAAATGTCTTATGAAAAAAATTTGATAAGACATTTTACAGGAATAATGGGGTAATTTTACGTTGACCATCCTATTTTACATGAAACAAACATCGAAAAAATTTAAAATATTTTTCGTAAACTTTCATTGAATTCAAAATAAATTTGAATTCTAAATTTTGAAATGTGAAAATTGTAGATTTTATCTTATATTATTTTAATTTCATTATTTTTATGGGATTGAATAGGATTTTTATTTTTAGTGTCAATGTATAATTTTGTCTTATGTTAATTTATTAAAATATATGTAAATTTTACACCGACATGATATTTTTTTATTTTATACGTTGCATCAACAAAATTTTTAAAAATAATATAAATATATAAAAAACAACATGAAATATACATGAATTGTCAAAATATAAAACATAAAAATATCTGAAATTATTAAAATGTAGAAAACTTTTAAAATTTATTGAAAATATTAAAATATATTAAAATCTAAAAATAAATAAAAGTAATAAAATTTATCAAATAGAAAAATTATAAAAATATATTTAAAATTATTATAAAATACAAATAAATACAGAAAATATTTAAAATTATTATAATAGAAAAATTATAACTTATAAAAATATATATAGAAAAGTTTTAAAAAATCGTGGCAGATTTGTCTTCTGCTTCTCTAAGTGGCAGATTTGGAAGGGGAACAGCCATGAGATCTCCTCAAAGTCGAAACCCATTACTCCTTGGTCTGTTCAAGAACCCAAAAGGCTTTCAGTGGCCTGAAGCAACAAATTCTAGTTGTTGAGCTCCATTGCTGATGCCAATTCTTGGAAACATGGAGAAGTCAAAGCTTTTGGGGAGAGTCGAAATGCCATATATATATATATATATATATATTTAATATTTTATTTTTTCTTTTTTTATAAAATTTAAATAATTTTCTACATTTATATTTTTATAAGAAAATTATTAGTTATCATTTTATTATTTTTTCATCGATAATTTTTTTATCATTATTCTGACATGTGTCACCACGTGGTGGAGTTAGCTCAAAAAAAGGGAAAGAAAACAAAGACCGTTAGAAGTTAAGGATTAAACGACTCTTTTTCTTTTTATGAATTTTGACAATTCAAGTAATATTAAAAATATAGCCAAATCTCATGTTCGTCTATTATATGTAACATTTTAAGTAAGATCTTATTATAGTGGGATCCTGTGAGATGTTTTTAAATCAATGATCGTGGTTAAAAAGACGAAAATGAGGAGATTGTAGTCGTTTGATCAAACCACATTAGAAACTAAAGAATTGTGTTGGTGGCCTAAAAATTGTTAAATTGGTTATCAAATACATTGTTTAATTTTCTTTAGAAATCAATTTCTCTCATTTAGTGTTGAAACTTGTTGAATTGTTAAAAAATAAATTCACATTTCTTAATGCAAATCTCACGTAGCATGCTTGACAGTGAATTGATGTTTCTTCTTCTCCCTTTTTATTTCAACCGTTGAATTAAAAAGATCTCACGAAATCTCGTTATAATGAAATATTTAAATAAATGCCATCTCCATTATAATAAATTTATAATGTATTAAATAAGTATGCAACCAAGTCCATTATGCTTAAACTAAAAATTTTATTTTAAGGCTCGAATCAAATGAAGAATAAGATCAATTTTTTGTTCAAATCTATTTATTGAGCTAATATTTTATACAAACAAATTCATGTATCAGGTGACCTATCATATTTGGACAAATAACCTGAAAGTTAGGTTTAACATCGAGTATATAAATACCCATAATCTATCTGCTATAAGGGATTGAAGAGGAAATTAGGGACCATGAGTCCTTTGTTTTGAATATTTAGAGTACTAACAAAAATAAAAAGTTTAACTATTACATATTTATTAAAATAAGTTGTTAATATCATAGGAGATATAAATTTAAACTTAGATTTAAAAAATATTAGTAAAACTCTAGGAAAAAATACAATATCTTTTAAAATAAATAAAAAATAAAAATATGTTACCTAAGGGAATATATTTCTTATACCTCACATCTAGACACCTCATGCCACACATAGAGCATCACCATGACACCACAAAGGGCAACATCATGTCATTATCGAGGATAATAGTTACATCAGATTCAATTTTATTAATGCTCTCAACTTCTCAAGCTTACACCAATCCTACGTTGGGTTGCATTCAAGCCATGCACTAGTTTGAGTCTAAACCATAACCTACCAAGACGACAATCATTGTATAAGATACACAATCTAAACCCTTTCTTCTTATAGATACTTATTTTCTAATATCAAAGGGGACATGATACACAGCACAAGAGATCAACCATTAATTATCACTTTGTTAAAACATTACCATAACCCTTTGTAGTAGCTCTGTACATCATACACAGCGTGAATCGTCACCATAATTTACCCTAATATCTTCCGCAAGTTAATTATCATAATAATAGAGATAAATATCAAAATTATACACGAATTTTAGTACAAATTATAATATTATAATTAGCTTTAATTTGATGCATTTGTATACATCAAGCTTTAATTTTTGTTCAATTCACATTTCACTAGCTCGTTATTTACGTGACACAATTTTTCATTAAGCCATGCATAAATTATTGACATGATATTTTAATAGTTTAAAAACAATGAAATATATTTAAATTATTTTCACATAGATTAGAAAAGATAAACACACTTAGAGTAATAGTTTCATATTTCCCTAATTTTTTTCTTTTATCTAGGTGGAAATAATTTAAGTTTATTTGTTTCTTTTTAACTTAATAAAATGTTATGTAAAAAATTTACACATAACTTTATAGAAAATTTTGCCTCATAGATAATAGAGTTAACGAAATGTGAAAATTTAACCCAAACTAAAGTTTAAATGAAAGTGTTGATTAAAACTTTAAATCTCAAACGATGTTGGCGTGGCAATCTGTGTGCTAATAAGTTATCATTTTTCTCTATGTCACATCAATGAGTGGTTTAAAAACATAACATATTAAAAAAAGTAAAAAAATAAAAAAAATCATAAAAATTCTAAAAGAATTAGCATGAAGTACATGTATATCGTCATACAAGCTATCATGTTTAAAAATTCAACATTTTAGTTGGTATTTTTGTGTAAAAACAACAATTCTACTCATTTGAAATGTTGATGGTTAAATTTGACTATTTTCAAAAAGTCGAGACCAAATTTAACTAAAAATAAGAATAAAGGCCAAACTGTAAAAAAAAAATCAAGAGCTAAATTTAATATTATACCTTTAACTTTTATTTATTGTTGATAATTTTTTATTTACCAATATTCGTTACATCGATAAAAAATTTAACATCTCTTAAATAAAGTATCAAATTTGAGTACTAAAATTTAATAAAAGTATTTTTTTGGGGTGTGGGGGAGCGGTAACATCATCCATCCCCATTATTTATTTTGTTACGAGGAAAAGGAAAGCTTTTGTACACTTGGTAAATAAAAGTTCATTGAATGTCTCAAAGTGGGAATATAAAGCAAAACATAAATTCAATATATAGAAACCATAATTATTATTACTATTCTTGTTTGAATTTTTTAAATGAATATATATATCAAAATGATGTGTATATTAATAGTAAATAATTAATGAGAATTTATAGTACTAAAAAATAAGAATTTTGGTTTAAATATTTGTTAAGTTGGTCCACTTTTTTCATTGATTTTTTTAAAATGTCGTCCGTTTAAAAGTTAATTGGTCCTCCAATAATCGAAGGTATTCTCACATGGATTTTGTCTCTTTTATTTTACTAAAAGTCAACATATCACGATCAGTTATTTTAAGAGTTTGGTTTAAAAAGACGGGAGTGCATCGATTGTAGATGGGTGGCCGTATACCTATATATATATTTGAAGAAGTTATAAATACAAATACAATAACGATTGATAACTGTATCCCAAATTATAATAAATCTATCCCAAATTATAATAAATCTAAATAGAGCTCACTTACATGTAATTTACATATTTTGGGTTTGAATTTGAGATCATAGAGTTACCAAAGCCTCAACTTTGCCATTAAAAGCAAAGTCTCGTCCAACTATCTAAATTGTATATTATGCTTTTGATTGAGTTGTGTTAAGAATCAACCGAACACTAATTTAGTTAGACAAGAACTATAATAATATTATTTTACTAAGTAAATTATATCATTTCGAGGATATTATTATTAGTTTATATTTAAGAAAAAACAAACAAAAACTATACATACAATAGAGTTTGAAACATAAAACATTATGGGTTTTAAAATTTTTATTTTACCATTTCAACTTATACCTTATCTATTTTTATATATTTTATTATTATTATAAAATATCTAATACTAAAATTTAAACGTTGTAATGAAATGTTATCACCCTTAATCGGTCACAAATTTAGTCATGAAATTATAAAATACCCCTTCTTTTAAATTATAATTAATATTATAATAATTTTATCTTTTATACTTTTATATAATTTTTAAATAAAATAATTAAAATAAAAGTCCAATAATAGAACATGTGTTTAATAACATTAAAATATAAAATTATTACCACTTAACTTATATTTATTATTAAATAAAATTTGAAAGGAAATATTTTTCGCATTGTGTGATAAAATCTAATATTTATTATTATTTTTCACTTCTATACGTGCAATAATATAAAATAATTTTTGTTCATAGACTAAGTACGTTGGAGCAGGTTTGAAAATAGAGTTGTTTATGAGTTGGGCTGAGTCGGGTTTAATTTGGGCTTTAACAAAATTTTAGATTCAAACCCAGCCTGACTAGTATTTTTTAATTTTATTTTATGTAAACAAAATTAAAAAATATAATACAATCGAATATACTAAAAATATTAAAATAAATATTTCCGATAAATAGACAGTAAATTAAAAAGTTTTTATACTTAAATAACACTAAGATAAGTACAACTTAACAAGAAAATTTTATACGATAAAATAAAATTAACAAAAAAATAAGTGTTATACAATATTCAAACATTAAAAACATAGTAACAACATAATAGTAAAATAATAACAAAATAGTGGTAGAAAGTAAGAAAACAACAGTAAAAATAATAATTTTTTATTATTAAAAATTTAAGCCAGGATGTGCTCAGCTGATTTTCTAAGTTGATATTTTTACCCAGACTTTTTTATGTTCCGGCGAGATCTACTTTATAGCCGATTCTCTATTCAAATAACAACATGTTTTAAAAATATATTATAATTAAACTAAAATAAAAGACATTATAAATTATAAAATATAAATTTCAGCCAAAGTAGACTATAAAAAAGTGATAAAATCTTAATTTAGAATTTATTATATTGGATGGATCATACTATTATTTTATTCAAAAGTGTTGGACACTTGAACTTCATTTTCTTTAAAACTAAAGGTTGAAAACATAGGGAGTGAAAGAGACAATTATTGTGACACTTTAATAAAGGGACAGCTACACCACACCCCACTAGATCTGTTTTATTTGTATATTGTTCATTGTTATATTTATTTTATTTTATATTTAATAATTTTTATAAATTAATAATTCATTTCCATAAAAACATATAAATTTTTTATAAAAACCAAATAAAAATTTTAATTAAAATAATAAATTCAAGCACTAAAATCTATAGTGTTCTAAGTTTAAATTTCATATCTATATTATATAAAGTTTAATTAATATTATTATTATAATATTTTTATATATTTATATAAATTTTAAATAAAGAATTAAGAAGTATTATTTAAAAATCGAATATAAGATCAATATATTCATATTAAAGCTCTCACCACTTCACTAATAATCATTTATTAATATGAATTTTGAATAAAATCTAGTATTTATTTATGTATTTATATAATATATAATTATTTCTATGTATAGCAGCCTACACCAACACCATTTCTTTTTATTTATTTTTCACAAATTTAACACTTTTTTTCACCATTGAAACTCTATAGATTCTAGCATTGCTATTATTTGAAAGAGCATCCAACTGTCATACCACTTAATCGGACAATTTTGTATTTGTATGAGAGACATAAAAAGAAAAAAAGAAGGAAAAAAAAAGTCCAACAGAGCTTTGTCCTAATCTCACAAACAAAAAGATACAGACAGAGAAAGAGAATCAAAGTTTGAGTTTTCCCCTTTTTTTTTTTAATTTTTTTTTCAGACAAAAGTTAAGGTTGTTGTAGAAAAAAAACAAGGAAAAAAGAACCCTAACCTTGTTTTTAGTTTTTTTTTTTTTACTCTGCTTGCTCTTTCATGGTGCTACAGCAAAGGCCAAAACTTTACTCTTTTTAATTTTTTTTTTCTCTAGTAAAGCTTAGAAGTTTCAGACTTTTGGTGTTGTTGTGAGTGAAGTTCAAGCTTTAGTTAACTCTCTCACACTCTTTTATTTAAGGTGAAATGAAATTAGGGTTTATGTGAAAGGTTGAAAAAAAGGGGGGGTTTTTTTAAAGGGTTCTTTTGCTTATTTATTGTTTTTAATAATTTGGGTTTTTTTTTTTTTGTTTCGGCCAGAATTGGTATTTTGATTTGCAGCTTATTAGTTGGGAAAAGTGAAATTGGAGTGTTTAATGAGTGATTTTGAAGGCAGTTAAAGAAATGCCATTTTCTGGGTATTTTCTTAGGGTCTTAATGAATTGTTAGGTTTTTTTTTTTTTTTTTGTTTGGTGTGGTGGTTTTTTGGGTTAGTTTTAAAAAATTAATTTCTTGGTTCACCATTAATATTTGAGCTGGAGCGATTAGGAGTACCCGGGACAATGTCTTCCTTAAGTAGGGAGCTGGTCTTTTTGATATTACAGTTCCTTGATGAGGAAAAATTCAAGGAAACTGTTCATAAGTAAGTTGATTATTTCATTTTGCTATATTGATTCATGTTAATTTTCTTTGTTTTTTTTTGGCTTTTGAGATGGGTTAGAAGATTATGCCATAAGAGTGTTTTTTTTAAGATCATGTTATGTGATTTGTTAAAAGCCTTGTAGTTAATGCCTTTTTTTATTTTTTGTGTTGCAAATGGTGAGAAATCATGGATATTTTGATTAGCAATATAGAAATGTGCTCTGTTAGTAGCTAAAAAAGCATTGGTACCCTTTTGTGGTAGGCTTTTTAGTTCAGTGACTTTGACTAGATTTCGAGTCCTTGTTTAATCTCTTGTTTTGCATGGTGTGCTCGAATTATAGGTTAGAACAAGAGTCTGGTTTTTTCTTCAATATGAAACATTTTGAAGATCAAGTCCAGGCTGGTGAATGGGATGAAGTCGAGCGATATCTATGTGGGTTCACTAAGGTTGAAGATAACCGTTACTCGATGAAGATTTTCTTTGAAATTAGAAAGCAGAAGTATTTGGAAGCTCTCGACAGGTGAGCACTTATTGTATTGCTGTTAATCTCTTGTTTGTTGATGTTTAGGATTCACGAACTATGTGTTTCGTGCACTTATAACTTTCTGAAGTGAATGGCGTCAAAGATAATGCAAAGGGTCATATTTCTTTTGTATGGTTGGATTAATCTATGCATTATCTTCTACCAGGCAGGATCGAGCAAAGGCTGTTGAAATTCTTGTAAAGGATCTGAAGGTTTTTGCATCCTTTAACGAGGAACTTTTTAAAGAGATTACGCAGTTGCTTACTCTTGATAACTTTAGGTGTGTACTCTTGCATTCCTTTGTTCTTAATTGCTACTTGATTTTATGCTAAATTTTCTGTTTGTATTATGTTATCAGACAAAATGAGCAGCTTTCAAAATATGGTGACACGAAATCTGCTCGGAATATCATGCTTGTAGAGCTTAAGAAGCTGATTGAAGCAAATCCCTTATTTCGCGATAAGCTTGCATTCCCAGCTTTTAAAAGTTCACGACTGAGGACCTTAATAAACCAGAGGTGACTTTTACTTATTCTATGGTCGTTTTGAGTGTTTCCGTGTTAATACCTTGATACTTGTGGAAATGGTACATAGAACAATTGATACAATTGACTCTAGATTGGTACGGTCTCCGTGAGCTCATTTTTCTCTGTTGAATTTTTCAGTCTGAATTGGCAGCATCAGCTTTGCAAGAATCCTCGTCCAAACCCTGACATTAAAACTCTTTTTATGGATCATTCTTGTTCTCCCTCTACTAATGGTGCTCGTCCTCCTCCACCAACTAGCAGTCCTCTTGTCGGACCAATTCCCAAGGCTGGGGCATTCCCTCCCATCGGTGCTCATGTTGTAAGTATTTTGCATTATTTTTTCTCATACAAAATACATACATCATTCTTAAAAAAAATTCTTGGATGACTCCGATGTGCAGCCATTTCAGCCTGTCGTTTCCCCATCTTCTGGTGCTATTGCGGGGTGGATCTCAAGTGGTAATCCTTCTTTACCTCATGCAGCTGCTGTGGCGGCAGGTCCTCCTGGTCTTGTCCAGCCTTCTAATGCAGGTAGGAACAATGCAATTGGTTTTTGGTGTCTTTTATAATAATGTTTCGGCAAACTTGCATTATTTGACTATTTTTTGCCTCGATGGTTCAGCTGCATTCCTTAAGCATCCGAGGACACCATCTGGTATGCCAGGAATGGATTATCAGTCAGCCGATTCAGATCATTTGATGAAGCGCATTCGTACTGGCCAACCTGACGAGGTATGGATATATTGTGCAATTTCCCGGGTTTCCTCAGTTTTTTTTACTCATTTAAATACAATGGCTTCTGAAGGTATCCTTTTCTGGTATCGCACATACTCCCAATGTGTACTCACAAGATGACATTCCCAAAACCGTTGTGCGTGCTCTTAATCAAGGCTCTAATGTCATGAGCATGGACTTTCATCCTCATCAACAAACTATTCTCCTAGGTAAATATATATTTTTTCTTCTTCATGTCACTTTGCTATGAACTTCTAAAAATTTTAGCACGTGTTGATGGATTTACTTTTTATTTTAGTTGGCACGAATGTTGGTGACATCAGCCTTTGGGAAGTAGGATCTCGGGAAAGATTGGCCCATAAACTGTTCAAAGTTTGGGATATCTCAGCTGCTTCCATGCCTTTGCAGGTACTCTACAATTTCTTCTGGTTATACCAATTCATCATTCTTTGTCAATTCTTACCAATTATACCTTCCTAGCATATAAAGCACAGACAAAGATATGCTTGGTACTTGAATGATGATCTGATATCAGTAACCTTTGACCTAACATTGATCTTTCTGTCTTTATTCTACACCAGACTGCTCTATTGAACGACGCTGTGATATCAGTCAACCGATGTGTTTGGGCACCTGATGGACTTATGCTTGGTAAGCTTCGCTTGAAACTTGAATACTGTTTGGTCTCCCTGTCTTCCCTTCCTCGAAGTTGCTTTTATATGTTCTTGAATCAAATATTGCTTTTTCTATAGGTGTTGCATTTTCAAAACATATAGTCCAGATATATCAGTATAATTCAACTGGAGAATTAAGATCGCATTTGGAGGTAAGCCTATCACATGTAACAATATACACTGGAATTCACAAAGAAGAAGGTCATGAACAGCTTATTATATCTTTTAGATTGATGCTCATGTTGGAGGTGTTAACGACATAGCATTTGCTTATCCCAACAAGCAATTTTGTATCATTACTTGTGGTGACGATAAGACGATCAAGGTATTAACTTTTGACCCTATTTAATAATTGTAGGTTGAACAAAATGTGTTTATTGATATTGAAATATTTTGTGTTTGGCAGGTATGGGATACTGTAGGTGGACGTAGACTTCATATTTTTGAAGGCCATGAAGCTCCTGTATATTCTGTTTGCCCTCATTATAAGGAAACTATTCAGGTAAATCTGAATTAGAAATTACTATTACCATTCTACTCTTTGTTTCTGCTTCTTGGTATTCGTTCATGGTTGTTCCGCAGAATTTTGGCCTGAAAATTTCATTTCCATCCTCATAGTTTACAAACTGTTTCTCTATGAGCAGTTTATTTTCTCCACTGCCATTGATGGGAAGATTAAAGCTTGGTTATATGATTGCTTGGGGTCTAGAGTGGACTATGATGCTCCTGGACTTTGGTGTACGACAATGGCTTATAGCGCTGATGGAACTAGGTAAAAATGTTAATTTGTTGGAGAGATGGCACTTTCATATATAAATATACACATATTTATTTGGAAGTCTTGGCATGTTTCCACGTATACATGTACATAATTAACCTTGCATTATTCGTGTTTTAGATGCATCGGAACTATTTCAAATTAAGAAGATTGTAATTTATTTTCCCTTGGTTCGTCTGACCCTGAAAAATAGTTCATATTAGATGGTGTCTGATCTTGTTTTAAGGCTTATTTTGATGTTATTTATGTTCAAGCTTGATATACATATGATCAAAAACTTGGATTTATTCCCGTAGGCTTTTCTCTTGTGGAACAAGTAAAGACGGTGAATCCCATTTAGTCGAGTGGAATGAGAGTGAAGGAGCAATCAAAAGAACATATTCTGGTTTTAGGAAGCGTTCATTAGGTGTTGTCCAGTTCGACACAACAAGGAACAGGTTCTTAGCAGCCGGCGATGAATTCCAAATTAAGTTTTGGGACATGGATAATGCTGCCATGTTGACAGCTGTTGACGCAGACGGCGGGTTGCCTGTTAGTATTGTTACAGTTTTTTCCCCACAAGTAGGTTTAAGTTGCTTGTTGTAATAATCCATTTTAATCCTTTTACAGGCCAGTCCAAGACTAAGGTTCAACAAGGAAGGGTCGTTGTTGGCTGTTACAACTAGTGATAATGGTATCAAAATCTTGGCTAACAGTGATGGTTCACGCTTGATACGAATGTTGGAGAGTAGGGGCGTTGATAAAAGTCGAGGCCCTTCTGAACCTGTCAATTCTAAGGTAGTTCTGCTTCGGTTTTAATTATTCCTCGGGTTTCGCAATGCTATGTAAATTCATACATTTGTTTTGCACAGCCATTGATCATTAACGCACTTGGTCCTGTGGGAAATGCTGCCATTCCACCATCCCTTGAACGCCCTGATAGAGTCCCAACTGCTGTATCCATTAGCAGTCTTGTAAGTTCAACCTGCTGTTTCAGTTGCGTTTTATCTTCGGTCTTACCAGGGTTTGTAATTTCATTTGGGTGTCATTCGCAGGGTACAATGGACAACAGCCGGCTTGTTGATGTTAAGCCACGAATTTCCGATGACGCAGACAAGATAAAGGGCTGGCGAATTCCTGACATTATTGATCCCTCTCACCTGAAAGTCCTGCGATTATCTGATGCCATAACAGCAGGAAAGGTAGGTACTTAGAAGAATGTGATTAGTTCTCGGATTTTAGTACATTAGGCATAAATTTTACATGTGTATATCTTCATGTATTCACAAACGTAATTGTTCTATATTTTTTATCCAACTTCTAGGTTTCTATATTCCCGTAATCGAGGGTTACCAATCATTGATTGCAGGTTGTGAGGTTGTTATATACCAACTCTGGTCTTGCTCTTTTGGCCCTTGCATCGAATGCTGTTCACAAGCTTTGGAAATGGCAGCGTAGTGAAAGGAGTCCCTTAGGCAAGGTGTGTCTCGTGTCTTAAAATGAGAAAAGCCGTATTTCTTAGTTATTAACATATATTTTCTAATATTTCATTCATCTCTAAACCTTGAAGGCTACTGCATATGTTGCACCGCAATTGTGGCAGCCACCTAGTGGCACTCCTATGACAAATGATATAAACGAGACTAAACCTGCTGAAGAATCTGCTGCGTGCATTGCATTATCTAAAAATGATTCTTATGTTATGTCTGCCTCGGGAGGGAAGGTTTCTTTGTTCAACATGATGACATTCAAGGTCTACGAATGCAGTTTTCACTTGTTTCCTGTTATATGTTGATTGAAGTTTTTGACATTGCTTACACAGTGGGTTAATTCTTTACAGGTGATGACCACCTTTATGTCCCCTCCTCCGGAAGCCACGTTCTTGGCATTTCATCCACAAGACAATAATATTATCGCGATTGGCATGGAAGACTCCACAATTCAAATATACAACGTCCGAGTCGATGAGGTGAAACATAATTTTTTAGCTTCTATTTACATAGAAACTTCTCGATTTATATGTGGTTAGGACAACTTTGTTGGAGTAGGAAAATGCTAATGTGTTGCATTTACTAAATCCTTTTTAGCATTTTTTATACAAGTCCTACTATTCATAACCCCCAAACCCTTAAATCGGAGGATAATACGTGGTTAAGTATGCTTGAACCACCGTCCTCATGGTTGTTGCAACAATGGTGCCGAAGCTAAAATATTTCACAGGAAGCCAAAAGCTAATTGTATCATTTCCCTAATAATATTCAGCTTCTGGCCTGATGCTCTGATGTTGTTTTTTGCAGGTCAAAACCAAACTCAAGGGCCACCAAAATCGGATAACCGGACTTGCCTTTTCACAAACTTTGAATTCTCTGGTGTCTTCAGGGGCTGATGCACAGGTTAGTTATTGATTGAATGAATATTGTATAATGCCGTGTCTGAAAGCCATGTTCAACGTATTGGGTAACATGGGACATACCCATATCCAAGATTCACCCCCAGTTCGAGTAACATGGGACAACTGTCAATTTTACAGTTTTCTTATACATAATTTAACTGTTTAATATGACTTCATTTCACTTGCAGTTATGTGTTTGGAGCATAGATGGATGGGAGAAAAAAAAATCGAGGTTCATACAAGCTCCGGCTGGTCGTCAATCTCCGCTTGCAGGAGAAACCAAAGTCCAGTTTCACAATGACCAAACTCATCTATTGGTTGTCCACGAGAGCCAAATAGCCATTTATGACAGCAAGCTTGAATGTTTACGCTCGGTAAGTTGTTTGCCTCGCATTATTTTCCTTGTATTGTAGTTTATCATATTTCTTTGGGGAACTCTTTTACAAGAACATGACTAATGTGGGAATAAGGTAACAAAAACATCAGTTATTACTATTATCGGGATCTACCCTGTCTGAAGGTCCGAACTTGAGTTTTGGTCTTTTGGTAAAATTACCATAGAGGCCTCTATACTAAGAGTCGGGTTGCATTTTGCCCCCTCTAAAATGGGCAAATTAATCTCTGTTAGATCAAAGAGCAAACTGATCTTTCTGTTAAAAATCTCATTTAAAACTACTATTAAAAATTGGTCCTTATATGGTAGTATGAGGTATGCGTGGCAAGCCACATGTCATTGTCCTATTATTTCATCAACCATATCAGTTTTCAACGGTACAAAGATGAAATTTTTAATAGAAAGGTTGCTTTTTGATTTAGTGTATATGGACTAATTTGTCTGTTTTCTGGGTAGAGGGGGCAAAATGTAATCTTGACTCAGGGGCTTTCATGGTACTTTTACCGTGACCTTTGCTCTTTGGAATAACAGTAGTATATTTTTTCAGCAAGTTTTTATTTGCTCGTTGAATGTTTCCAGTTATTATTTGGACGAGTTTTTAGCGTTGTCTATGCATGAAAATCATATATATTGTTTTTATTCATTTTCGATATATTGTTTTTATTCATTTTCAATACCCCTTTTGATCGTATGATTTTATAAACAGCTGATCTTCATTTTTGCAGTGGTCTCCAAAAGAGTCATTAAATGCTCCCATTTCGAGTGCAATATATTCTTGCGATGGCTCACTGGTTTATGCCGGTTTTTGTGACGGTGCCATTGGAGTTTTTGATTCCGATAACTTGAGACTCAGATGTCGAATAGCACCTTCGGCTTACATACCTTCGTTATCCGTCAGGTAGCATATATTGTAGTTGTTCGTAACATATAGTAGTTTTACGTACAACTGTTTTAACAGCAAACATTGACAAAAAAATGAACTTTCTCCAGTGGCAGCAACGGTGCAGCCTACGCCGTGGTCATAGCAGCTCACCCATCGGAACCAAACCAGTTTGCTCTCGGGATGAGTGATGGAGCGGTTCACGTAATCGAACCCTCTCAAGATAATGGATCCCATAATCCATCAAATTCATCTAATCCTTCATTAACTGTTAAACAACCAACAGAGTTACCTTCTAGGTGAATATTATTAATGTAGATACAAAAAAAAAAGAAAAAAAAAAGGAACTCTTTTTACTTTTGTAATCAATTTGCCTTAAAAACCACTCCCCAATGTTATGTAATATTCATTGTAATTTTCTTTTACTATGCTTTTTTTTTATTTGCCTTTTCTACCAAGCAAACCTTTAAGGCTTATGCATATGCAAAAATCAGCCGGTTGGACTGAACCTGAGGTCGAACTTCTACAATGTGGCCTTCGGGATATTGGTTCATCTCTCATTACTTGGAAAAAAACCTTGGTTTTTAGGATGCCAAACTAGTTGGAACTGCTTTGATGGATCAATACACATATTTTAATGTTGGTGAATGATTTTTTAGTAGTGAACTAAAAGGTGCATTATTAGCTTAATATTAACAGAGTTTTCAATTTATTGGGATTTTTTATACAATATTTAAATTTACTTATAATATTTTTTCATTCTTTAATTCGGGGAAAAGAGGTGCTTTTCTTTTTGGTGAAGAAATAAACACCACATTACATTGAACTAATATAAAACAAAAGCATTCCTATCTGTATTAGAGAAAATTTTGAGAAAATTTGAACGTTACTATCTATTTCCTATGAAAATTTGAATGTTACGATCCTTGAGCGTTATGATCATTTTAGCTAGTGAATCTACAATTCTAGTTTTAATGCTTAATTTTTTAATATCCAACAGACTACCAATTGAAAGATTCTCTCAGGTAAGGTTGAATTCGAATTTACTAACTGACTATGTTGAATGGTCTTGGCTACTTCTAAATTATCAATTTGGATTCACACTTTATCCAAGCCCCGCTTTTATAGGAGAGCCAAGCCATCTAAAATTTCTTAAGAGTTCAGCTTCAAACAGTAAACAAATCCTTAAATAATGATTATATCCAAAGATCCACCTTCTATTTGATTTTCGCAACACGGGAAAAACATGCTTTTAAGCATATATGAACTTCACTTTCTTTTAGTTGCTAATAGTTCAGGTTATGCTAAAATTTAATCTTTTTAGATATAATTACAAGTGTCCTCAGTTTGGGCATAATCTATTTTTATTCTGTACTTTAAAAATTAATGTTTAATAAAATCTCTTTCCACATAATAGTTTATTGAGTTTTCAAATTGGATTGATGATTGAACTGGTTAAACTAATTATTCACTATTTAAATGCTCAAATTTTAAAAATATAAAAATTCAGAAAAAGGAAAATCAGAAAAAAATAGAAAAAATGAGCACAGATAAATAAGAATCCCATTTAGCAAATCTGTCACATGTTTCAAGTTAGCTTTTGACTGCTTAAGAGGAAACCAAATAAAATGATGATGATGCTAATCCACTATGTCTCTCACCCATACATGCTTCAACTACTTGAAACGTGATAGATTTGTGAAATGGCTATGTCATCATTATATTTTTAATATCATGTTTAGGTTGATGAGGTGTCATCAAACACCTTACATGAATATATGCAACTTGATTGTAGGTAAAAAGATTTCTTTAACCTTTTCAATTTTAAATTTGAATAAATTAATTTTTAAAAAAATTAAAATAATTTAATTTTGTCAATTTTAAAAGTTAGTAAATAATTTTGATTGATATTTTTGGCCTATTTTAAAATGTTAAAATTAAGATCAAATTGATATGTTTATACCAATTGATGAAAAACATTGATGCCCCACTTGATTGTTTACATTTTTTTGAAATTGATAGGGATCGAATTGCTTTGATTTTTGTAGAGTATCAATTTACTTTGGTAGAGTTCTTTTTACCCATAAATTTTTACAGTTTGGAAAGGTTGGAATGCAGTTAAAAATTAACCCAGATTTGCAAAGAAAGTGGAGGACTATATTATAGAGAAGGCAAGATAATGAACTGTGTAATAGTGCCTTGTATTATATTGTAAACGCAAGTGTTGGAGAGAAAATCAAAGATGAAATTGTAAAACATCTTTATGAGAGAAAATCAAAGACGGAACTGTAAAACATCTTTTTGATGTTGATGAGCCAAATAAAAAGGTCTCTCTTACATCTTAGGACTCATTATTAGCAAAATAATGGACTGTAAAATGAAAAAAAAAAAAAACAAAACATCATTGTTTTTCCAGTTTTGCTAGAAAAAAAAAAAAAAAACCCATTGGAGACCAGCAAACCAAGGTTTGAATCCCTTCATCATCATTATCACATGCTTGTTTCAGTTTTGCTTCTCTGCTTCTTCATTGTTCATACAATTCTGTGGCAATGATTGCAAGGCTGTTCTGCTCTTCCCAAATGGCTGCTGCGCTCATAAAAAATATAATAAAAAACCAAATTACTATCACTGAACCATTTCAAAGCACTATTTCTATGTTACTTGGAGAGTGAAAATAACCTCACCTTATTGAGATTATCATCTTCTTTGTTCTTCATCTTGTCATTGATCTCTAGTTTGTTAAACATCTTGGTTAGCTTCATTAGTTTCCTTAGGCTCAAATCTTCCAAATTCTGCATGGTACCCTCATCAATGACATTCTTGTTTTTCTTCACCTTCTTCACAACATCAATGTTCTCCTTGTTGATGTTCTCCTTTGGGATTGTTGTCTGTTTCTTGCTTGATGATTTCCTTGGTTGAGAAAGTTGAGGTTTCAATGGTGATGGCAATGGTACTGAGGTGGTGGTTGTAATAATCTCAGTTGTCTCTCCAAATTCAACCTCTGGCTTTACACCAACATCGATCAATGCTTCTGGATCCTGCACTTGGATATCATCATCCACAACAGATTGGGAAGCATTGTGGAATGAATTCACAGGGATTGTTTCGGCTTCGGTTACATTTGCATCAACCAATGCTTCTTCATTCACCACATTAGTCATTAGATCCTCATCAGCTACAGATTCATCATCGATGTCTGAATCGCCAAGGACATCATCATCAGATTCTTCGTCCACCATATTAGTCACTGGATCATCACATCCCTCAACATCGATGTCTGAATCTCCAAGGAGCTCATGATCATCGTAAGATGCTTCATTTCCCTTTTTCGCTGAGGAATCCATATGATCTTCAGGGAGAACTGAAGGAACATCTTGAGATACTTCGCCCTCGGCATACTCTTCAGCTTTCGGAAGTATGGTTAGATCATCATGTACTGCTTCAATTTCCTGTGGAGCTTGATTAGCATGCTCTTCTACACTAACAGCCTCCACTGGTGAAGAATGATCCAAGACTTCCTCAGATATATCCTCAGCATTTGCAACCAGTACTTCAGGCTTATCAACTACCAATTCCTCACGGGAAACAACAACATCATCGGTGTCATCAGCTACCGATTTCTCAGGTAAGCTCTCGATTTCAGGTGCATCTTCGGAAACAGCAGCATCATTGGTTCCATCAGCTGCCAATTCTTGAGAAACAGCAGCATCATTGGTCTCATCAGCCACCAATTCTTCAGAAACAACAGCATCGTTGGTCTCATCAGCCACCAATTCTTCAGATACAGCAGCATCATTGGTCTCATCAGCTACCAATTCCTCATTTGGTGTGCTCACAGTCTCATATAAGTCTTCAAAGACAGCATTATCATCACAACCTGAAGTGTGACAACCATTTGCAAAGGGAACAAAATAGATGGCTTGAGAAAACAAATTGCACAAATAGGTTGCCATAGTTCAATAAATGTTAAAAAAGTTAAAAACAAATAGCTTCCATACCCTTTGGACCTTCAGGCTCATCAATCTTCTCATTAAGGGAGATCAGTGTCCCATTACTTCCTCCATTTTCACACTTGCTATTTTCCTCAACATCATCTTTCAAATCCCTTTCATCTTCAAGAGATGCACTTAAATTTCGAGCCAATGGTAACTCTTCTGTATACATATTCAAATTCATGAGATGGTCAAATAAAAAAACCTGAAAATCAAAATGCCAAATTCATTCAACACAAAGAAAAACATACCAGATTGGCCATTGTTGTTTTGAACTTCACCTTCCACCATTTCATTAACCTTCACGGGCTCCATTTTTTCACTCTCTTTTAAACTCAGCCCTTCCATACACTTCTCCAGTAACCTCACCGACCGCCTTGTTCCGTAGCCGGTCTGCAATGTATCCTCAACTTTCCTCCTTGTAGATCCCACTCCAGGCTTTCTCCTACCACTCTGCAAAGCTGGTGTCTCAACCAAATCACTCTTCCTTTGATCCTTAACTTCAGGTTCAGTTTTCTTAGCCCTCCTGCTGGTGTTAGTAGTCACAGCAGGAGTCTCAGTCTCAGTCACATTCAGGTTCTTGTTTTCTTCATCCAATTCAGCTGTTCTTCTTGTCGTTTTTCGGGTTGGGACAGTCGATTGTGCAGTTTGATGCTCTTCCTTGGTAGGTTTTCTCCGAGTTGATGTCCTGAAAATAGTAGAGGGGATTTCTTGTGATGTTTTATTCATGATCTTTTCTGGGGATTGAGATTGATTCTTGAACTCCTCAAGTCCTTCAACCTGTTACATCGATTTATACAGATCATTACAAAAAGGAAATTGGGAATTTTCAAGAAAATGAGCCTTCTAAAAAGAATCAATTAAAGGAAATGATTATTATTACTATTTAAATGAATTATTATTTTTCCATGGTAACCATTTCGGTATCAAAGAAGACAACAATAGGCAAATGGATTCTAAAAAATTCTATTCCTTACAAATCTATTGATTTTCCCTTTTCCCTTGTTTTCTTGGCAACCAAACAGAAAAAAGAACCATTCAATCAAAGAATCCAAACTGTAAATTCATTGAAAAATAAACTCTTAAACGAATAGCAGAAACCTTAAATGATCGAAATCGTTTCACATGAGAGATATTTAAGATTTAAAATTTTCAATCGAATAGAAGATACGCAGCCCCAGCTATGATCTTCAAACTCTATCAATTTTTTTTCTTCAATCAATTTATATAAAGGTAAAGTTCAAAACAAAGAATAATAATAAATATAAAAAAAAAAGATGAAAAAAAAGGAGCTTACAATCTCAAGAGCTTTGAGAGCATCAGCCATGGCAACATTGGTAATATTAGCTGGGATTTTGTTTCTCTTGCAAAGAAACTGAAGCTCTTTCCTTGTGAGGCAATCGAAATCCATTTTTTTCAAAGATCAAAGAAACAAACGGAGATAGTTTGTTTTTCCTTTTCTTGTTTGGTTACTGAAAAAAGATCTCTTTTTTTAGATGAAAGGAGGGAAGAAATGCCGGCCTTTTAAAGGTGTAATTTGTAAAGGATGAAAGAGACGTTGGGAGAAAACCCTAGAGATTATTTGACCGTTGGAGCGGCTGCATTTGAAATTTGAATTTAGGGTTTTCGAAATTTTTTAAAAATTGTCGATTATTAAAATTTTCTTAAAGGATAATAAAATCCCTTTTTTTCCTCCTAAATAATAATTAAGCCCAATTTTTTAAAAATAAAAATAAAATTAAGGGCATGGTTTTCTTTTCCTAATTTCACATAAAAGAAACATAAAAACGTATTTTTGAAATAAAAAAATATTTAGAATAGTGTTTTAATAAATATTAAATTTATACATGAACTTTTGTCAAATGTGTAATTTGATATATGAACTTTGATTTGGTGCAATTATACACGTGAAAAATGAATCGGGATTTATATATATATACTTGGAACTTTAATTTTGATTCAACTGTACACATTTAGATAAACAGATACATTTATTTTCATATTGGATTAATTTAATTGTTTTTTGTGTGCAATAATATATGAACGTAAAATGATGTTAATTTGAAAATGGTGTTAGTGATTTGTGAAAATTAAATCAAATCAAAGTTTCATGTATAAAACCGTACAAAATCGAAGTTCATGTATGACATTACACATTAGATCAAAATTCATGTATAGCTTTGATATTTATCTTGTTTCTTTTAGCTAGATATTAAACTCATTCATCCTTTAATAGATCTAATAAATATTTTAAAAGGTTAAAATGTGATATTAGTCCTATATTTAGACAAAATTTAAAATTTAGTCTCTGATTTAAAAAGTTAAAATTAAGTTCTCTTACTTTTGAGATTTAAAATTTTAGACCAATTATTAACATTATTAGTATTTTCTATTAAAATTTATCAACTTAACGCGTTAATTAGACTATCCTCAATTCTCATATGGTGTTACATATGATTGACAAAGTTAGACAAAGTTTAATGAAATTACAAACAATTATAATGATTAGATTAAAATTTTTAAAAGTTGATCCAATTTCAATGTTATTTGGGCTTTTAAGGCCCAAAACTTGTAAAGCACATTTTAGTTATTCATTATTCTTCATTTGTCTTTTATTATTTATTATTGTAAATTTATTTATAATATGGAAAATAGGCCGAACACTGAAGATTTTCATGAAAAACATAATTAAAAAATATATAAAAAAGAAAAAGAAAAGAAAAACCCAATAATAATCCTTCAATAAGAAAAATAATAATGAAAAGAAAATTAATTTTCACAATTTTACCCATGCCAACGCAACCACCAAATTGATTTTAAGACTAATGCACGCCGGAAAATCAACGAAAAAGATTTCCGATCAACTGAATTGTCGCTTGTTATAAGCATCTTCATTTACAAAACCAGAATTCTGGATCGGGAATTGAGGTTGTGCCCTGACTATGCCACCTTGATTCGGAATCTCTACATTGCTCGTGCCCTTCTCTTTTAGGGTTTGATAATAAAAGACTCCGAAAATGCAACTTACAGCAGCCAAGACAGCTCCGGTGGCAAACACTCCTGGTTTGATAACATAGCAGTAGTAGCCGCCGTTTTTCACAATTACTTCATCATGTCTATCATTCAGTGCTGCACCGGCTAGCAATAGACCCGTACCAATAATAAATGTAATCCTGCATCAACATGTCCCTGGGTATCAACATTAAGGTTACAGAAAAAGAAATCCAGAGAATTGAAGATTAGTAAAAAAGTGAAGTCTCTAAGTATTATAAGTAGAGGTGTTCAAGCTAGACCTGTCACCCATATCTAACAGGACTCGGCTCGGTCCATAAACACTTTTAGTTGAAGGTTCGAGTTAAGATGTGATTCTAAAAAACTTTAAAAGCTTGAACCTATCTATCCAAAAGCTCATTTCTTTGTTTAAAGAGTAAATTAAATCAGAGTTAAAAATATAAATTCAAACTCGACTAAAAATAAACCAAGCTGAGGTGATTGGGTCAGGTGGTCGAGTCATGAACAACTCTAGGATTGTGATGGAAAATTACCATGAAATAATATAGAAGCAAAAAGCTTTAGTGAGGTGAGGTTCAGCGGTTCTTCTAATGCAGCAAAAACAGCCGGTGGCAACATTTATTAGTATTTGAGCTATCAAAATCGTTGCTGCTGATATTATGCTAAAAACAAGCGCAGGGCTCTGAGGATATGAACATTGTCTGAAACTATCTAACTTCACTTGCGAAGCCTAAAAAACATAAACAAGAATTTAAAACAGAACCCAATATGCAAAACATAATTAAGAAAACCTTAATCTATGCAAAAAAAAAAAAATGATGATGTTTTGTGTTCCATTACCTTAACCCTTGTAACTTCAGCAGCAAAGCCAGCACCCGCTGATATCATCCCCAAAAGGGCCACAACAAAGCATAATATACCCATTTTGTCCATCTCTGATTATTTTCTCTCCTACACTTTAGTGGGGAAAGAAACTGACAATTTTCTGTTTGGTTGATGAGAAAAGGGAAATTGTTTGTTTGTGTATGAATTCTGAAACTATAAGGGCACGTTTGGTTGGGAGGAATGGAATAGAGCTGTAATGTAATAGAGTTGTAATGAAATAGAGCTGTAATAGAATAGACCTGTAATGAATAGTTCAGTTGTTTGGTTGAATGGAATGGAATAGAGTTGTAATAGTATTCTTGTGTTTGGTTGAATGGAATAGATGTTGTAATAGCATAAGGAAAAAGACTTAAATGACTAAAATAACCTTAGTAGAATTTTTTTTGATAAATGATTATTATTTTTAAATTTTAATAAAATTATTATTAAATATAATTTAATAAAAATAATAATAAATAATAAATAATTTAATCATATTTTAACATAAGTATTATTAAATACAATTTAATAAAATAATATATAATTTAATAACATTCTTAATATTATTATTAAATTATGAATTAATAAAATCATAATATATAATATTATAAAAATAATATATAACTACTTTATTATTTTTAAACACATATTTAATGTGCTAAATGTTCCATTATCCATTTATTTTTTCCTTGCACTCTTTTTCTTCCTTTACTAAATTTCTTTTATCTTTTATATAATAAAATCAAGTTTATATAATCTTCAATTGAGTTAATTGGAAGATTCGTCTACAACCATGGTTTGAATCAACATATTATCATCTTTATAAACATATCATTTATATTTTATATAGTTAAATTAAAACACTTGTTCCTTATCAAACAACTGTAAGGAAAGTCACTCCAAGCTAAGGTGCTATACTGTAAACAAGCATCAAAAGAGCACATAAAATATATATTTCAAAGTTTCATCTCAAATTGGATTATCCTCCACATTCATGCAACCAAACATTGCAAATGACACACATATCTACATACAATTTACATTCTGATCAACTACATGTTGGAAGAATACTCAATAGCAGTACTTTTTCGAGTAATCTTTCAAACCACGGCCTTTCCATGCCTCACAAGATACTGATCCCAATGATGTCTCGAACTCCTGTTTGTCCTTGAGAGCCCAGTTAATCTTGTTATTATCGATGCCAAGATCAATCATAATGTGCTTGTTTCGAAAAAAAGTTCACTTTACATTAAATCGACTTAATAGCATCACATTCAAACTGCTTTTATTAGCCCTATCCGAAGCGACTTAATTAACACCAATTTACATCCCTTTAACAACGAATTTAACCTTTTCGATCAACAACAAAAACTAATATTTAACAACTATTGTTTTTCTTTTATTTCATACATGCAAAGCAGACCAATTGCTCTACATATTACAACACATTCAAATAAGTATTTATATCTTGGAATAATGAGCTTTCAAGTCAGTAGTTTCAGCAGATCATTTAAGCATTTAATTGTCAAATTTTCACTTCACTACTAACAACCGAACTTAGTAAGAATAACATAATATTTTAGCTACTAAACTCGATTTATAAACCCCTACAACCATAGCTTACCTGCATGCAAACTTTAGAATTTAAACATGAGAATTTGCAAAGTTTCCTTTGAAAAGCTCACTCACAAGCACATTCAATTTGTCCTATTTTGGACAGCACAAGACAACAACATGCGTGGCATTTGTATCCCGCAACAACACACTCAATAGTATTAAAATTTATTAGTTCATCACAGCAACAATCCATGATTTTTAATCCAAGAATACTCAATTATTTGGTCCCAAAACTGAATAGCATAATGCAACAAATGGACCGTTTTTACGACCCTCAATCAACATGAAAATAGAACCATTAATTTGTTCAAATTTTGGACAGCAAAATAAGGGCACAAAATTGGATAGCGATAATTTTACACTATTTCGAGCAGCATTTAAACTTACAATAAACGAATCTAGCTAATGCCGATAGTAAGTAGCCTTGAAAATTTAAAGAACATTTTCACCATTAAATCAAAGCCGAAACATCAATTCTAATTTAATATATATATTTTAAGCATGAAAATAACAAAATGAGTTTAAAGAAAACTCACCATTAGCAACACTCAATTTGTACTTCTAAAATGACAAGTCATTCGGCAAATAAAACGCAGTTTACTCATTAACGACACATCATCAATATCAATCCCAGAGTTATACATTTTAACCACGGCACCAAAGCACTATAAATCACAGCTATAACCCCTCCTAATTTGTCATTTGAAGATACCACAATTTCATTATTAAGACCGCTTTAAATTACGACAATTAATCCACTTTAGATAATGGTTTAAGACAACATAAATACTTACATTTTAATCAAGATCAAGCAGTAGGAAATCTTAATTATAACTATGACATCTTCTAATTTCAGCTTAGGACATTAATATTTAATCACATTAGAAGTAAAAAGATAAACCCAAATACGAAATTGGGTATTTGAAGATTTCAACAATTACCCAAACATAAACTAGAAAATGGAAATCCATTTAACCTAAAACCTGAATTAACCCGAACATATTCATACATGTAGACCAACACTATACAATCCAACCATAAAGTCGACAACCGAATCCATTTGACCTAAACCCAAATTGATCCAAATACAAAATGACCAAAACATGAGCTTCAAATCCAAATTAGTGGTCATAAAACAACAAAACCCAAATAATAACAAATCAAAACCCAAATTGGCAAAATCTAAAATAAATGAAAACTTTAAAACTTAATTTGATTCAATCTACATTGTTCCTATGAACCCAAACTGACAAACTATTAGATCTATAAAGATGTATAGGAGATTACAACAAAATTCAAGCTAATATAGGTAAACAAATAGATGAATCTGCTAGAAGTAGAAAATTGGGTTGATTAAAATTGTATTGATTAAAATTGTATTGATTAAGCTAAATCAAAATCGTTATTGAAATTTTGAAACATGACAGATCCATTTTGAAGCATCATATAAGGATTAAAAATGATTTTCAGAAATAATTCAAAATAAGTGTAAAATGAAAGAAAAAATAGTTGAATCTTGATGTTGAAACATGTGAAGAGCAACAGATCTAGCGAACTGAATGGAAATGGATCCCCCAAAGACCAAAGGCCTATGGCGTAAACTTAACGTACGCCAATTCTCGAGTTCCTTCGGTATTTCTTTCCAAAAAAAACCCTTTTTCTTAGGATTTTTGCCAAAAAAAGAGCCCTAATCGAGACTCCAGCCTTGATTTCTCCAATCATGGGGAAAATCCAATTCACATACAATAGTAAAAACTGAAGATTACATCAACATGTTTTCACACCCCAAGATTAAAAAAAAAAACCAAAAAAGTTAACAAAAATTATCAGCAAATAGATTAAAAAACTTGAAAATGCCTATTATTTCTACTAATTTAACAAAAAAACTAGAAAAAAAAGAAATCAAAATTGGAGAAGAGTTACCGAGGGAGGATCTGATTGTTTCACTTCTCAAGTTTCCATCTCAATCGAAAGCCTTGTTAAGGGTTGGAGTTAAAAAATGAATCTTAATTGAAGGCCTTGTTAGGGTTTATCAAAGGAGATAGAGTTGGTGATAATGAAGCATGAAAAGAGGAGACAAGTTTGGAATAAAATAGGAAGAAGAATGAAAAAGCGAGATTGCTTGAGACGTGAGAAAGAGAAGGGTAAAGTTGAAAGTCTCAACATAATTTTTTACCCAGCCATTCGTTGAATCCCTATTCCGTGGGGAGGGTGCCGAATTGTAAACGGCACTTTTGCGTTGAATAAGGCCGTATTGAATGAGGCTGTAATAACCCATTACACCCAACCAAACAAAGTTTTAATGGGGGGCCCACTGAATTCAGCTGTAATGGCTTAGCATTACAGCCAACCAAACATGATGTAAAGCTTTTGCTGATTCTGAGTATTGTTTTGTGGTGCCTGCCTTTAGGATGACGACTTTATACAACATTTATAGGATTTTAGGCTAACATTTTTATATTTTAAAGGGTAAAATAGATTTAAGATCACTAAATTATTAGTAAATTTGTGTTTTGGTCACTTAGCTTTAAAAAGTTATAAAATAGTGGTTGAATTATTCGAAAATTTTTATTTAAGTCATTGGACTATTAAAGTCGCTATTGTATGGTCTTTTTTAATCTCATTTTGCTTCTCTTCTATAGTTCAGTTCTTTTTTCCATTAAACAACTTTGAACGTTAAGAATTTACGAGCCAAAATCCAAACAACTAATTTTTTCTTTGATCTCCGGCACTGACCATCGGACAACTTGGATTTAAGGTATGTTATTATACTTCCACCGTACAGATTTTTGAATTGTTGCTTGGAGCTCGCTAGCCGAATTTAAAAAAAAAAAAAACTTACCAACCTAGTGGTTTGAACAAAAATCTTTAAATAGTTCATGAGCATTTTATAACCTTTTAAAGTTCAGTGACTAAAATATAAATTTACTAATAGTTTAATACATCAGGTGTAGTTTACCCTATTTAAAAAGGTATAAAGCAACATTTAGCCCTAATCTTGGTAAGTTTTTTCAACTTAGTCCCTATTTTTTTAGTTCACATTAGTATTGAAATTTGATAAATTTTCCCAACTTTGGTCCATGCAGTTGTGCCACATCATCTCAAAGACCAAAATTGTGAAAAATTGTTAAGTTCCAATACTAACATGGACCAAAAAAGTTGAAGATCAAATTGAGAAAAGTTGTCAAATTTAGAGACTAAATGGTGTATTATTCCTTTTTTAAAAATACTTAAATTTCATAAATTAATTGTTTTATTTAATATAAAAGTATTTTAAAGGCATTTATTAATCATTCCCGGTTTTATATTCTTCTTGTCATTAGGGATGTGAAATAAGATAATTGTTTTCCTTGGTCAAAACGAAAGAATTATTATTTTATACATGTCAAAAATATATTTTTATTGTGGGATTTAAATATTTTATTTTAATATATAGGTTAATACTAAAATTAATTTTAAGATTACAAGTTGGTATAATCATGAATTTTATCCTTCCATTTAATTTTTCATTCTTTTAGCCTTTAAACTTGTGGAACACATGTCAACATTTAATCAGCTTTATTAAATTTTAAAAATTCAAAAAAATTATAAAATTTATTTTTAAAATAATTTAAATTATTAAAAATATTAAAAACTTTTAATATTTTTAAAAATTTTAAAAATAATTAAATACTAACATGTCATCCACGTGGTAATCCATGTGTATGCTACCTCAAAAAAGTTAAAAAATATTAACTTATCCATTTATTTTGGGGTGATTTGATAAAAAAAACGAGTTTAATCGCTAAAGGAGGCGGAAAATTAAACATAGGACTAAAATAAATTTTTGTAAAATTGGAGGATAAAAATTCATTATACCTTGATTTTATATGAATATATATATATATATATACAATTACTTTCCCTAAACTAATATTAACTAATGATACCAATTCAAGTACATAAAAAAAATTAGAGCAGAAAAGAGTGGATTAGAAGGTAATAATTAGAGAAGAACGTGCTTTGCAATATCTCCACTCTTGTTCATCTAATTTCAAAGTCAAAGAGTAATTATATTCTTTAAAAATCAAAAGGTAGGTGGCTTTTTTTAAATATATATATATATTTCTATACAAAAATGGATAGCGGTAAAAATGGGTGATTTTATTCTGTTTAGAACAAAATAGAGATTCGTCGAAAAGAATAGTCTGATTAATAAGGAAGAGAGAATAAGGTTTTGACAATGGCGAAAAGAGGAGATAAAGATATAAGTTGCTTGGGTTACTCCTTAATCTCTAAGTTTTATATTCTTATTGTCTATTGTCTTGAGGTGTCACGTGTTAAGTTGTGATGTGTTAAGTTGCTATTAGTGAATTATTTAACTTAATACCATAAGCTTAGGTAAAACGATGAGACATGATAATTAAGACTTAATATGATGGCTAATAAATGAGTTTGTTTATCGAGCAATTTGTAAATCGAGAAGCTCTTCTATTTGTATTGCTGAAAGACTTGACTGCCCGGACCATCAATCAGTGTAACAATTTTTTGAATTATATTAAAATTAATATTTGGTACAATATAATATTTAAGTCTAAATATATTGGAGATCCTTGTATTTTTTTATATTTAAAATTAATTCATATACTTCAATTTTGAGAGAGTTCTCGTATATTTTTTTCGGCCCCATCATCCAAATTTTCAAAAACATTATTTATATGGCAACTATAAAAAAGTAAAATAACATTTTTAGTCCTCTCACATTTACTTCCAGCATTGTTAGGTCAAGAGATCATGTAACTGTATACAGTTCAGCAAAGTCAACATTAAATTTGATTGGGAATGTGGATGTTCAAAAACTTTCTGTAAACATTATTTATTTTGCTGAGTAATCTAATAGAGCTGACTTCTAAAATGAAGCCAAAAGTCGTTGGTAAAAGAAACACCGAAGTTTTCTTATATGTTAAATTCTTCCATTAGTCCCTATACTTTACGAAAGTTATGGATTTAATCTCTGTATTTTAATTAGATCATTGTTAATCATCACCAAATATTAATTGTTAAATTCGTTAAGTTTTGCTATTTACAAAATTTGATCGTTAAACATATTATTATATGTGTAATTCTATGTCAACTTATTATTTCCACGTATTACTCACTAATAAATGAATTAACTACTGTTATTTACGTCAAGACTAAAATATTAAAAGTCTAAAAGTATAGGAACGTAGAATGATCCAATTGGAGAATATGGAGCAAATCTACAATTATACATATATTTTAACCTATATTTTATAATATGTATTTTATGCACTAGTTGGGATCTGAATTTGTTAATTATTTCCCACATTGGGGCATAAAATTTTTTTGTCCAACTTTTAAAGAAATATTAGGGACTAACTTGAAAAAAAAATAATTCAGGCCTTAATGTAGGAATAGTTGCCAAATTCAAGCCTCAAAGAGTGCATCAACCCTTTTCGAATCAATGGGACTTCTTACGGATTATACGATCTCACTAAAACCTTCCTTACACAATACAAGTTTAAGTTAAAGGCTTTTTTTTCCTTTAAATTATTAGATACTATTTAAATTCCAATTTTGGTCTCTTTATATTTTGTTTTGAAATTAAATTAGAATGATCAAAATTTAATTTTGGTTTGGCCAAGCATATTCCTCGCAGTGAAAATCTAGTGGCCGATGGTTTGGCCAAGTCAGTTCGATCCAGAAGTCTTGGCTTAAGATTGATTGAGGATCCTCCTAAAAAAATTAAATTAGAATAATCAAATTTCAATTTTGGTTCCAATACTATGTTGAACTTTTAATTTATGTACTTTAAATTTTTATATAATGTAAGCCTTCCTTATCTCGTGTGGGTCTAACTCTTTTTATTTATTTATGAGAAAATGCTTAAATATCAATTCTGATCCCTTTATTTTTTTAAAATTATATAACAATAGTCACAATTTAGTTTTGATCCCTATACTATGCTCAAATTTAATATTTAATATCTATATTTTAAATTTTAACATAATTTGATATCTCAATTGTTGTAGGCCAATTTTAACCCATTTACATCAAAACCCAATTTAACTTTATCTGACCCACCAAAATTAAACCCAAAACCCAAAATTTTGACTATCCAAAGCCCAATTTACATCAAAACCCCAATGGCCCAAACCCTAAGCCCAAATTAAAATAAAAGAACCCTAGCCCACAACCTAAACTTTTTTCAACTAAATCCTAGCCTTTGCCACCATCAACTCCACTAGCCACACTTGCTCCACCACCTACTCCATTAGCCACACTTGCTCCACCACCACTTCTACCTACAAATGAAGACATAAACAATAAAAAATATTTTGTAAATGGCTATATAAGCCTTCTCATATTTTGTATTTAGGGGAGGAAGAAGTTTTGGGGGAGAAAGAAGTTTTGGGGGAGAAAGTTATTGTAAAGGATTTTTGAGAGTAATCAAGGAGAAGAGTTATTGTAAAGGCTAGTTTTTGGAGAGGCTAGTTTTTTTTTTGGAGATTAATCAAATATCAAAGCAAAAGAGGTTTCTTGGTCTATTCTCGTTTTAAGTTCTTTGTTTGCTTATTGTTTTATTTTGTTTCTTTTATACGAAAGTAAAAATAAAAGGAGGAAGCTTTCCCATTTTTATCGAAAAAGTTTTTTTGAGGTCCGATCGCTTTGTACTGTGGCACCGACGGTGGGTTGCATGGAGGTCCGTGATCGGACGGTGGTTTGGCCTTGTGGCGAAAAATCACCCACTCTCTCCTCTCTTTTTTTGTTATTATTATATTTTTAATATTATATTATATATATTCTTTTAATATATTAGGTATATTCTAAATTCTATATTACGTATATATATATTATACTATTTTATGTATATATCTTTAATACTATATTATTTATATATATATTTTTTCTACATGTTATTTTATGTATATATTTTAATTATATTATGTATGTATTTTTACACTATATTATGTACATATTTTTTTTATATCTATTTCATATATATGTATATATTATATATATCCTAACATTACTAGTTATATTTTCACTATTTTATGTATATACTTAAAACACTATATATAGTATATTTCTAACACTATTACTATTTATAAATATATATATATTTTACGTACATACTCTTAATATCTTTATTATGTATATATTCGTTGTTTTTATTTCACATTGGATACTATTATTACGTTTAATATATCGCATGCATTGTTATTGTTTTAATATTGTTGTCATATTTATTATTTGTTTCAATGTATTTCCAACTCGTTTATTTTTGTCTCCCGCCTATTTTATATCATTCTGTTGTCCATTACTTTAAAGATTTTTATTCATGTTTTTACTAATTTCAATAAATAAGGCAATGTTTCGCATTTTGGAACATCGAAGAATTGTGCCCTAACTTACGGGGTTTCGGTTCTCTTGTTGGTTCTAAATAGCTAAATATCCTTTTGAGTTTTGAAATGCACGGATTTCCAATTTAAATTAAAAGACGACCTTATGCTCGGGAATTCATGGTATTGTGTCCTAACTTACGGATGTGATACTCCGATATCTTGAGATAAGGAAATCTTTAAACAAATTGATTTAAGCTAATTCAAGAATTTTAAAATCAGTATTAATAGAAAAAATCGTATTTCAAGTCCCTTCCCGATTTTTAATTTTCGACATTAAGACACTAACTAATCAATTCGGTACCAATTTTTTGGGCGTGTCGAGGGTGCTAATCCTTCCTCGCACGTAACCGACTCCCGAAATCATTCTCTCAAGTTTCATAGACCAAGGCCCTGTTTTAGTAAACTAAAATTGATTTATTAAAACAAAGGTGATCCGATCACACCTGATAAAAGATTGGTGGCGACTCCCGTTTTAATTTTCACTTTCAAATAAAGTCGATCCCCGTTTTCAAAAGAATGGTTTCGACAGCTTGGCGACTCCACTGGGAAATTCGAGAGTCGAGCCTTAAATTGATTATTTTTTTGTCTTTTGTCAAAAATCGAAAATCGATTTTAAATTTACTGCATTGCATATTGTCTGTTATTTTCGCGACTCTCTTCATAATATGCTTGCTTTAAGTGGTTTAATTCTTTGAGGTATCTTTGCATATCGCATCGCATTATTGGTCAATTTCACCTCTTAAGTGAAAGTGAAAACTACTCCTTCGTGAGGTCTTCACCTCAGTATAGGATAGTGGATCGCTTTGGGATACATCCGTACCTGCGTCTTCGTGGGGTTTTCACCTCCAGATAGTCGTGGGAAATGTATTCCTCGAATCGAACTCGATCTGTATGAACCTATAATGGGTGAGGATCGAGGAATCTGCTGGTTCAGTACCTTTACTTTAGAACCAAACTACATGTAATGAGCCCTAGGAGCCTACCTAGGTAGAACCACACCAAACCCTAGTGGTTACCCGATTAGGTGCTTATTTACTCACTATTTGCTTTGAATTCTATTCTTTGTATATAATACTAACTTGTTGTATTTTGATCATTTTCGCATGACATTTCATCATAAAAGGGTGTTGGTTTACGTTCGGTTACTAATTAGAAGAGTTTAGCATGGAAAAAGGGTTTCTTGATAGAATGGAGGATAATGCGGCCGTCCGAGTGTGGTCTGAGAGAACGCAATGGAGAAGGGAGATAGTTTGACCGAGGATATGAATCGAGTTGTGGATTTCACTCACATCAGTGTGACTCGAGCGACTGCAAGAGTTAAGGGATATATGGAATAGTTGGAATGGCGAAGTCAAACAACTCTTTTACTGTAACTACGGTGACCTACCCTATTTGCTCGATGTAAAGGTGGACAAGTACTTGTTCCAGGCCCTCGCGCAATTTTGGAACCCCGCTTACAGTTGCTTCACTTTCGGAGGAGTTGATTTAGTACCTACGGTGGAGGAATACATGGCGTTACTTAATTGCTCGAAGATTCAGGCCGATAGGGCCTATTCAAGACCTGTTAATGTCCCTCCCTTTTTGAAGAAATTGGTGAATATCACGGGGATGAGCGAGCAATGGGTTGCGGCCCGTATCAAGCAAAAATGGGATAGTAAAAGTATTCCTTGGAGGAATTTGAGGGATTTTATTCTTGCGCACCCGGATTCGAAGAAAAGGGTTGATGTTTTTGCCTTAAGTCTCTACGGTTTGATCGTCTTTCCTAAAGCACATGGACACATAGATGAAGCCCTTGGACACATAGATGAAGTCGTCTCAGATTTATTCGATCGACTTGATAAAGGTACCACACCCGTCCCAGCAATCCTAGCAGAAACTTTCCGATCCTTGAATACATGCCGGAGAGCGGGCGAGGGAACATTTATTGGTTGCGCACAGCTTCTTTTGGCTTGGTTCCACAGTCATTTTTGGAAGGTGGAGAAGGTCTCCTATCGGGTATTCTGTAAGAATTATTCCCCATTAAGAAAATTAGTGGCCACATCGAGGTGGGACGACATCTTCGAAGAGAGGTGGATAACTATTCTCCAAAATTTACGGACCGAAGACGTTGAATGGAGGGCTCCGTGGTTGATTCCTGATGAGATCTTATATAGGTGCGGTGATTTTGACTGGGTCCCTCTGGCTGGAATATGGGGAGCCATTGGATACGCTCCACTGATGGTGTTAAGGGAGTATCGATCAAGGCAGTTTATACCGGTGACACAAGGGTTGGCACAATGTGAGTTCCCCTATAAAGACAACAATTATAAAAAGAGGGTTCGCGAGATATCAGATGCATGGAACCAAACTCGAAGAATGAAAAGATTCACTACAGGCCCGATGACGACCCCCGAGTATGAATGGTGGTGGGGTAGGAGAGTCAACGACAACATCCCTAGGCAGAATCAAGGGAACACACACCCTATAGAGGAGCATTTACGGGTCATCCCTTCCGAGTTAGAGATCATTAAGCAAGACTTTGAGAAAAGAAACTCGGAGTTGGGGAAGAAGATAGAGCAGCTAGAAGAAGATAAAATGAAGTTAGGGTTAGACGTCGATATCCACAAGCTAGAGGCCGAGAAGTTAAGGAAAGGAAAGAACAAGGCCGAGGAAGATTTAGATAGTCTGAAAACCGATTACAAGAAGCTTCGTATAACGATAAAAACTGCAGGATTAGGTAAAACGTCGGAGCAATAGCGTCAAGAAATTAAAGAGGAAAAGACTAGAGCCGACCATTGGGGGAAAAGGTTTCAAGATGCCCGAGTACGAGAGGACACTCTGAAGAAGAGTTTGTTAGAAACCCAAAACAAAAAGGAGAAGTTACGAGCTCGGGTGGCTGAATTGGAAAGATTACTTCAGCAACATCGTAGCCATAATTCGATAATTAAGCTAAAGGCTAGTCTGAGCAGGATCGAAGAGTTGAAAGGGAAAATAGAAGAACTCGAGACCGCACTGTAAGATAGCAAAATTCGAGTGGAACTTCTTGAGACAAACAACGACCATTACAGAGAACAGCTTCACCACTCTCAAAACCAGATTAGAGATAAAGACTATGTCATGGGCGAAGCTATAGCTCAGGTTCGGGAGATAGCTGATTACTTGCAAACCTTGAAGTTCAGGCTGATATATTGAGCTTAAAGTACGAGTCGAAATCAGACCGAGGCTGAAGCTTAGCTTGGCTTCTTAGGAAAGTTAAGACTTTGGGCATTAGGGCGAAGTCCTATATGTAATCATTCGTTGTATGTAAAGAAATTTTTCTTCTAGTGATGTTCTTCTAATGAAATTGAATTGGAATCAAAGCCTCTTTTTGCATCCATTCATCCATTCATTGCATATACATATCCCATAATCATTCGCTAAGGTTAGAATCATATAATTCACAGTTGCAACACTTCAAATCTGGAACCACGCCATTCGTATAAAACGCGTCGACAAGCTAGAGCAATGGAGGCTGAGTTCAATGAAAGAATCGAAAAGATGGAAAGAGTCCAGAAGGAATTACAAGAACAACTGGCTAAGTCGCAGCAAGAAACGAGGGATTTGATAGTAAGATCTCGAGAGGAATCACTTGAACAAAAGGATCAAATAGCTAGAATGATGGAGATGATATCAGTTTTGGTCAAAGGAAAAGGACCCATGCAGAACCCCGACAGTATGGAACTTCAATCAAGAATTAATCATGACTAGGATCCACTCTATCCCCCAAGATTCACTCCACCACATGCCCACGTAGCACAAAGAGGGTATACTCAAGGGGAATCCACAGGCTTGGAACAACGACCTATGCCATTTGCTCATCTAGGACAAGGAACATTTATGTCAAATCCCGGAGCAACCCCTGCCAATCCTGTAGTTTCAAATTTAGATGATCCAGTCGAAATAGCCAAGTTGAAAATAGATGATCGTGAGTCTCAAGAGAAGTATAGGAATTTGGAAGAAAGACTCAAGGCAATAGAAGGCACTGAAGTCTTCTCGGTACTAGGTGCTAAAGAACTCAGTTTGGTACCTGACCTAATCCTGCCTCCGAAGTTCAAGGTGCCTGATTTCGAAAAGTACGATGGGACAAGATATCCAAAAGCACATCTTGTCATGTTTTGCCAAAAAATGACCGGTTACGTGAACGAAGATAAGCTACTTGTACATTGTTTTCAAGACAGTCTAGTAGGATCGGCTCTTCGGTGGTACAACCAGCTCAGTAAAGAAAGGATCCGATCTTGGAAAGACTTGGCGTCGGTATTCTGTGAGCAGTACAAGCATGTATCAGATATGGTGCCTGATCGGATGACTTTACAAATGATGGAGAAAAAGCCGTCAGAAACTTTTAGACAGTACGCGTAGAGATGGAGGGACGTCTCAGCCCAAGTGGAACCCCTACTAACGAAAACGGAGATAAACCGTCTTTTTTATCAACACCTTAAAGACGCCGTTTTATGACAAACTAGTGGGAAGCGCCACAAAGGACTTTGCTGATATTGTAATATCCGATGAGCTTATAGAGAACGCCGTCAAGAGCGGTAGAATGGAAGGTCAAGAAAGTTCAAGAAGGGTAGCATCCATGAAGAAGAAAGAACCAGAAGCCCACATGGTAGGAATGGGAAGCCGTTATGCCCCTAATCTATATCCAAACCAACCCCGACCTCGAATTTATCCACCTTCAAATTTCTATTAACCCCCTCAAACCCCTTACTACCAAGCACCACCTCCTTCCTACCCCATATACGCCACAAACAACCAAAGACCCTTCACCATATTCCCACAAAACACGGTACCCGCTCAAGGCCAGCCCAGAAATGAACCAAGACCAGCAAGGCCTAATCTCGAGAGACCACAATTTACTCCTATCCCTATGTCGTATGGGGAATTGTACCCAAAACTTCTGGAGAAACAGCTGATTTCTCCCTATTACATGGCACCCCTTAAACCTCCATACCCAAAGTGGTACGATCCAAATGCTAGTTGTGCATACCACGCGGGGAACCAAGGGCATTCCACGGAGAATTTCCTAGCCTTTAAGAGGAGAGTTCAAGGACTCATTGACGCGGGTATCCTACGGTTCGATAGTGCCAGTAACGTAACTGGGAACCCATTCCCCAACCATGCTGAAGGGAATGTGAGCACTGTGGGGAAAGAGGACGAATGGAAAGTCAGAAGATGCGTTTCGAAAATAAGGACGCCTCTGCAGAAAATCTGGAAGGTATTGGTTAAGAAAGGATTACTTTGTCACCCCGATAGAATTTTCGGAGAAGAAGGTCAAAGTTTTTGCAATTTGCATGGAATTGTAGGACACGACATTCAGTCGTGTGAGGAATTTAAAAGGTTGCTTCAAGACTGGATGGATAATAAGGAGATTAAGGTCCTTAACAAGAGGGAAGAGACCAATGAAAGAGAAGTATACACCTCTGACAACCAGTCATCAGGTCTCCCTTATAGCGCGGGTTGACCGTTAGTAATTTATTACGATGCGATGAAAGAGCCGGTGAAACTAAAAATGATAATCGAAGTACCGTCTCCTTTCTCGTACAAGGACGACAAAGCCGTGCCATAGAAATATGACATCAATATCGGCACACCGAAAGATGAAAAGCTCAAAGCCATAACTGGAGATGTTGGAGAGGTAGGTCGTTTTACCCCAAGTGGAAGATGTTATTCGAAAGAGGTCGAACCAGTGAAGAAGAACAGTGATTGAAAGCAAAAAGGGAAAGTACTGATGCATGAGGCCGAAGTCGAGCAAGAAATTCCACCCGTACAAGAAACTAAAAAGCCTGTGGATGAGGAGAAAGCATAGGAGTTCTTGAAATTTATCAAACACAGTGAATACAATGTGGTGGAACAATTGAATAAGCAACCAGCATAAATCTCGGTTTTATCTCTGCTGCTAAATTCGGAGCCACACCGGAACGCTTTGCTGAAGGTGTTGAATCAAGCTTACGTGGCAAACAATATATCCGTGGAGAAGCTGGACAGATAGGTGAACAACTTGAATGCGGATAATTTTATTTCTTTTAGTGATGGCGAAATACCACCCAATGGTAGAGGCTCCGTAAAAGCACTACATGTTACGACTCGTTGCAAGGGCTACATAATACCGAATGTGCTTATCGATAATGGCTCGGCACTCAATGTCATGCCTTTGGCCACACTTTCCAGAATTCCGATAGATCTGTCTATTTAAGGCCCCGTCATTCCACGATGAAGGGCATTCGATGGGACAAGGCGTGAAGTTATGGAAAAGATTTATATCCCTTTAGAAGTGGGCCTTACATTTACAATGTCGAGTTCCAAGTTATGGACATCACACCTCAGATAAGCGCTTTCAGGAAGGCCTCGGATCCATTCTCACCGGAGCGGTTCCATCCTCTCCATCAAAAGTAAAGTTCATCATGGATGGTTGTTTGGTCACCGTCGAGGAGAAGAAGACATTATCGCATCTATCTCTCCGATCGCCATATCTTGAAGTAAGCAAAGACGCAGTGGAATGTTCCTTCCGATCCCTTGAATTTGTCAATGCCACTTTTTTCGCTGAGGGAAATAGAATTTCGGTGCTAAAACTGTCGAGAAATACCAGAATGGGTGTCAAGTTGACTATAGGAAGGGGAGTTCGAGCGAGAAGAGGTTTAGGGAGATATCTGCAAGGAATAGTCAGGGCTCTAAAGCCAGTACACCACAAGGCTCGATACGGTTTAGGGTTCCAGCCAGACATGCGTCAAAGAAGAAAGCAGTGGAAGAAAGATCAAGAAAGAAGGATCGCGAGAACATTAGGCCCAGAACCAGAATGGGAGCCTATGGAATTCTCTCATTTGTCAAGAACATTTACGTCTGCGGGAATGATATACCCAGGGCAGTATAGTGCACAAAGCACAATGTTAATGATCGAAGAGGGTTTTCAGAATATCAGTAATAATGTCATTGACAAAGGAGCTGACGCGAATAAAGGCGTTTCAAAGATACGCCCTTGTCCCCCGGGTTTCATGTTAAACAATTGGACTGCCGAGGATCTTCTTGTAGTTTATAAGTCTTCAGAGTAATGCTCAAACGTTAACATTCTGCTATGTCCTTAGATATAATAGAATTCTTTTGTAAGAGCTTGCATTCGCTCTTTATCATTTAAATGAATATTAATGAAGATGCATTTTGTCACGATTTTTTGCATTATCACTAATTCCATAATCATTTCATAGCCTATCTTTACATTTGCCTCATGCCATACCATAACATTCAGTTTGTTGGTTTCAATACTTGGATGCCCCTCTATAGTTTCCTTTTCCATTCAACTTTCAGGTGCTCAGATATCAATTGCATGAACAAACCTGTTACGAGTCCTGAAATCGATTTTGAGAAGTCTATTTGTTTAGAAGAATTCGAAGCCGAAAAAAATGCTGAAGACTATGTCTCGTCTCCTGACTTACTAAGAATGGTGGAACAAGAGGATAAACAGATTTTGCCTCATCAAGAATTTGTTAAAACAATAAACTTGGGAGCTGAAGAAAGGAAGCAAGAAGTGAAGATTGGGACCTCTATTTCAGGGGGCACTAGGCATAATTTGATTGCTTTGCTCTGTGAGTACAAAGATGTATTCACATGGTCATATCAGGATATATCAGGATTGGATGAAAATGTAGTGGTCCATAAGCTTCCATTGAAGCCAGAATGCAAACCCATTCAACAAAAGCTAAGACGGATGAGACCTGAGATGTTGTTGAAAATAAAAGAGGAAGTCAAGAAGCAATTTGATGCTGGCTTCCTACAAACCTCCAAATATCCAGAGTGGATGGCCAACATAGTTCCGATACCAAAGAAAGATGGCAAAGTACGAATGTGCGTGGATTATCGTGACCTAAATCGAGCAAGTCCCAAAGATAATTTTCCCTTACCACACATTGATACGTTGGTGGATAACACAGCAAAATATTCATTGTTTTCTTTCATGGATGGATTCTCAGGGTATAATCAGATCAAGATGGCCCCTGAGGATATGGAGAAAACTACCTTCGTAACAATGTGGGGAACATTCGCTACAAGGTGATGCCATTTGGGTTAAAGAATCTTTGGGGCAACATATCGAGGGCTATGGTGACGTTATTCCATGACATGATGCATAAAGAAATAGAGGTCTATGTCGACAATATGATTGTTAAATCCCGAGGGGAAGAAGAGCATGTAGTGAACCTGAAGAAGTTGTTGGACAGACTGAGAAAGTTTCAGTTAAAGCTCAATCCGGCCAAATGTACGTTTGGGGCTACCTTAGGAAAATTGCTTGGCTTCATTGTCAGCGAGAGAGGTATTGAAGTTGATCCAGACAAAATAAAAGCCATTCAAGAGTTACCACCTCTTCGCACATAAAAGGAAGTCAGAGGATTTTTAGGGAGATTAAACTACATCGCCCGATTTATCGCTCAACTTACCAACCAATGCGACCCAATCTTTCGACTCCTTCGAAAACATAATCCCGGAGAATGGAACGAGGAGTGCCAAGTGGCTTTTAACAAGATAAAACAGTATTTGTCTAGTCCTTCAGTGCTAGTACCACCAATACCGGGAAGACCATTGATATTGTATTTGACTGTGTTCGAGAATTCAATGGGTTGCGTACTGGGGCAACATGACGAGTCCGGAAAGAAAGAAAAAGTGATCTACTACCTCAGCAAAAAGTTCACTGAATATGAGGCAAAGTATTCGTCCATAGAAAAATACTGTTACGCTCTGGTTTGGGTAGCTCGAAGACTCAGGCAATATATGCTGTATCATACGACATGGCTAATTTCAAAGTTGGACCCAATAAAGTACATGATGGAATCACCTGCACTCTCAGGAAGAATGGTACGATGGCAGATCTTATTATCAAAATATGATATCGTTTATGTGAGCTAAAAGTCGATAAAAGGGAGCGCAATAGCTGACTTCTTAGCAACTCGAACAACGGAGGAATACGAGCCATTGAGATTTGATTTCCCAGATGAAGACTTGATGTGCATTACAGAAAAAGAATGTGAGTCATCAAAAGAAAAGTCATGGAAGATAAGCTTTGATAGTGCATCGAATGCATTGGGGCATGGGATTGGAGCAGTTTTAGTATCACCAGAAGGAAACCATTACCCACTCACTGCCAGGCTGAACTTTTTCTGTACCAAAAACATAGCAGAATATAAGGCTTGTATCATGGGACTTCGTGCAGCAATTGGACGAAACATCAAAACTTTAGAGGTATACGGAGACACAGCCTTGGTGATATACCAAATCCGTGGAGATTGGGAAGTAAAAGATTCGAAACTGGTCAAATAAAGTGATCTAGTGGAAGAGCTAATTAAAGAATTCGAAGAAATAACTTTTAATTACCTTCCACGAGAAGAAAACCAATTGGCTGATGCCCTGGCCACTTTGGCTTCAATGTTCAAAGCAAACAGAGAAACAGAAAAATGCCTCTTCAAATGAGCATATATGAAGTCCCTGCACATTGTTTCAGCATTGAAAAAGAGCCAGATAGACGGTCATGGTTCCATGATATCTTAGAATATGTCAAGAACCAAAAGTATCCCGAACAAGCAAATGAGAATGACAAATGAACAATCAGAAGAATGGCAGCGAGATTTGTTCTTGATGGGAACATCCTGTACAAAAGAGGAAAAGATCAAGTGCTCTTGAGATGCGTAGATGCTGTTGAAGCCAGAAAAATACTTGAAGATGTCCACGAGGGAATTTGTAGGACACATGCCAATGGTTTCAATATGGCCAGGAAGATTATGAGACTCAGTTACTACTGGTTGACGATGGAAAGCGACTGCATTAGTTTTGCAAGAAAATGCCACAAATGTCAAATTTATGGCGATAAAATTCATGTAGCCCCTTCGCCCTTTCATGTCATGACTTCTCCGTGGCCTTTTTCTATGTGGGGCATGGATGTTATAGGGCCAATTTCCCCAAAAGCTTCTAATGGACACCGGTTCATTTTTGTGGTTATTGATTACTTCACAAAATGGATAGAAGCTGCTTCGTTTGCCAATGTGACAAAGACTGCAGTTTGCAGATTTTTGAAAAAGGAAATCATTTGTCGATATGGTTTGCCTGAGAGAATCATTTCAGATAATACCTTGAATCTGAACAACAAAATGATGAAGGAAGTGTGTGAGCAGTTTCAAATAAAGCATCATAACTAGTCACTCTATCGGCCGAAAATGAACGGAGTTGTTGAAGCAGCCAACAAGAATATTAAGAAGATTATTGGGAAAATGACTGAGACATATAAAGGTTGGCACGAGAAGCTACCATTTGCTTTGTATGCATATCGCACATCTGTACGGACATCTACGGGTGCAACTCCTTTCTCTCTGGTCTATGGAATAGAAGCTGTGCTACCTATCGAAGTTGAGATCCCCTCTTTACGAGTTTTAATGGATTTGAAACTAGAGGAGGCAGAATGGGTTTGAGCTCGATATGACCAGTTAAACCTCATCGAAGAAAAATGTTTAAAGGCAATTTGTCACGGACAGATGTACCAGAAGAGAATGATCGCGGCCCATGACAAGAAAATACGGCCAAGAGAATTCCACGAAGGAGAACTCGTGCTGAGAAAGATTCTTCCAATACAAAAGGACTTACGAGGAAAATGGGCACCAAATTGGGAAAGACCATATGCCGTAAAGAAGGCATTCTCGAGCGGAGCTTTGATTCTCATTGAGATGGATGGGAAGGAGTTACCGAATCTAGTGAATTCAGATGCTGTGAAGAAATATTATACTTAAAAAAGGAAAATCAAGATGAAAACCCGAAAAAGGGCATCTTAAAAAAAAAGAGAAAAGAAAAGAAAAAAGAAAAAGAGAGAGGGATCAAGGTGAAAACCCGAAAAGGGTGTCTTGATTAACACAAAAGATTAGGATGAAAACCCTAAAGGGCATTCTAATGAAGCAAACACTGGCTTAAAAAGTAAGGCGTTTTGAACGATGGGTCAAACATAGAGACTACAGTATTTGAAGCATTTCTGAAAACTCAAAATCTCTTAAGCAAGAAAGCCATGCTCGAAAAGATTCTTGATTGAGGAACGTGGAAGAGTTCATGCGTTGAATATCTAGAGCATTTGTATTTGTTGAAATGCGATTCCCTTTCTCTTTATGACACTTTTTTTTTACTATCATTGATTAACTTTCTTTGTTTGCTACATTTGAAATGAATAAATGTGAGGTATCCTTTTGTCCCTACCTGACCATTTTCATGCATCTCATTATGTGGTTCATTTACATGATAAATAGTGAAATGACATACTCTAAACAAAAGAAGTGCTAAGCATTACCCGGACAAGAATTTGATAAGTACAAGAGCCTTAAAGCAAGGACAAAGTTCACCAGGGGAAAAAGAACGATATCTGAGAAACGCAGATTAGTCGTGAAGCTAGAGAATGGGTACAGGGCTTGAAGAGAAAGTCAAGAGTCAAAGCAATGAACACAGATTATCAAAAATCATGACGGAAAGGGACATATGACAAGCAAGCCCAAGGCACATAGCATGATCATGTAGGCATAAAGGCATTTAAGGCAAACATGTGCATTTCATGATAACATCATGCATGACATATACATGTATTTCAGCAGAACAAGAGATTTCGATGATAGATGTACTGAATCAAAGGAAAGGACACCTGAGTTCTACCAGATGACATCTTTTGGTATTTTGATGTTTTTATTTCTATCTTTCAAAAAAATCAACTCATATTGCGAGAGGTGAGTTGGGCCTCAGGTTACACGCTGAGGTATTTTCAATTTTCGTTTTTTCAATTTATGCTTTTCAAAAATCAACTCATATTGCGAGAGGTGAGTTGAGCCTCGGGGCACGCCGAGGTATTTTTAATTTTTGTTTTTCAATTTTTGCTTTTAATTTCTATTTTTCAAAAATCAACTTATATTACGAGAGGTGAGTTGAGCCTCAGGGCACGCTGAGGTATTTTCAATTTCTGTTTTTCAATTTTTGCCTTACAAATTCTGCTTTTCAAATCAACTCATATTGCGAGAGGTGAGTTGAGCCTCAGGACACGCTAAGGTATTTTCAATTTTCGTTTTTTTAATTTATGTTTCTAAAAAAATCAACTCATATTGCGAGAAGTGAGTTGAGCCTCAGGACACGCTGAGGTAATTTCAATTTTTGTTTGTCAAAACTCAACTTATATTGCAACAGGTGAGTTGAGCCTCAAGACACGTTGAGGTATTTTCAATTTCTATTTTTCAAAAAAAATCAACTCATATTGCGATAGGTGAGTTGAGCCTCGTGACACGCCGTGTAATTTCAATTTTGTTTGTCAAAATCAACTCATATTGCGATAGGTGAGTTGAGCCTCGTGACACGCGAGGTAATTTCAATTTTTGTTTGTCAAAAATCAACTCATATTGCGAGAGGTGAGTTGAGCCTCAAGACACGTTGAGGTATTTTCAATTTCTGTCTTTAAAAAAAATAAACTCATATTGCGAGAGGTGAGTTGAACCTCAAGACACGTTGAGGTATTTTCAATTTCTGTTTTTCAAAAAAATCAACTCATATTACGATAGGTGAGTTGAACCTCAAGACGCTGAGGTAATTTCAATTTTTGTTTGTCAAAAATCAACTCATATTGCGAGAGATGAGTTGAGCCTCAAGACACGTTGAGGTATTTTCAATTTCTGTCTTTCAAAAAAAATCAGCTCATATTGCAAGAGGTGAGTTGAACCTCAAGACGCTGAGGTGTTTTCCATTTCTGTTATTCAATTTCTGTGTTTCAAAAAAAATCAGCTCATATTATGAGTGGTGAGTTGAGCCTTGACTCACACGCTGAGGTATTTTCAAATTCTGTTTTTCAAATTTTGTTTTTCCAAAAAATCAACTCATATTGCGAGAGGTGAGTTCAGCCTCGTGACACGCCGAGATATTTTCAATTTCTTTTTTTCAATTTATGTTTGTCAAAAAATCAACTCATATTATGCGAGAGGTGAGTTGAGCCTCGATCACACGCCGAGGTATTTTCAATTGATTTTTTTTTCAATTTATGCTTTGCAAAAATCAACTCATATTACGAGAGGTGAGTTGAGCCTCGGGTCACATACCGAGGTATTTTCAAAATCTGTTTTACAAATTTTGTTTTAAAAATCAACTCATATTGCAAGAAGTGAGTTGAGCCTTGGCTCACGTGCTGAGCTATTTTCAATTTTTGTTTTTAATGTCTAGTTTTAAAGAGTCAATTCGTATTGCGAGAAATGAGTTAAGCTCAGGATCACATGCCGAGTAAAGAATAAAGACTGGAATTAATCGAAGACACAGATTTTATATCCCTGAAGTTACAGTGAAGCTAATTGAAGTTGCAGTGGAGCTAATCGATGATATCAGATCTTGCCTTTCCAAAAGTTGCAGAAGAGAAGACCACAAATTTTATCTGACTAAAGCGATGGAAGAGTAGATTGAAGCTGTAGATCTTATCTTTTTGAAGTCACCTTAGAGTAAATCGAAGCTACAAGGCATATATCAGAAGATGCAGTGGATTTGATCAAGACAACAAGATATAGTAGTTTGGAAAGAGACTACCTGGATGAGAAGAGCACCAAAAAAGTCCATACTTAGTAAGACCGGGCAAAATTGGCCTTTCTTTGTGTCTTTGCTTTATTCCCGTTACACGATAATAAGCAAAGAGGGGCAGCTGTTGTAGGCCAATTTTAACCCATTTACATCAAAACCCAATTTAACCTTACCTAACCCACCAAAATTAAACCCCAAACCCAAAATCTTAACTACCCAAAGCCCAATTTACATCAAAACCCCAATGGCCTAAACCCTAAGCCCAAATTAAAATAAAAAAACCCTAGCCCAAAACCTAAACTTTTTTCAACTAAATCCTAGCCTTTGCCACCACCAACTCCACTAGCCACACTTGCTCCACCACCTACTCCATTAGCCACACTTGCTCCACCACCACTTGTACCTACAAATGAAGACATAAACAATAAAAAATATTTTGTAAATGGCTATATAAGCCTTTTCATATTTTGTATTTAGGGGAGGAAGAAGTTTTGAGGGAGAAAGTTATTGTAAAGGATTTTTGAGAGGTTTTTTGAGAGTAATCAAGGAGAAGAGTTATTGTAAAGGCTAGTTTTTGGAGAGGCTAGTTTTTTTTGGAGATTAATCAAATATCAAAGCAAAAGAGGTTTCTTGGTCTATTCTCGTTTTAAGTTCTTTGTTTGCTTATTGTTTTCCTTTCAGTTTTATTTTGTTTCTTTTATACGAAAGTAAAAATAAAAGGAGGAAGCTTTCCCATTTTTACCGAAAAAGTTTTTTTGAGGTCCGGCTGCCGTGTACGATGGCACTGATCGTGGCCATGGCATGTCCCAAGGATTGACCGACGGTGGTTGGCCTTGTGGTCGAAAATCATCCACTCTCTCCCTCTTTTTTTTGTTATTATTATATTTTTTAATATTATATTATATATATATTCTTTTAATATATTAGGTATATTCTAAATTTATATTACGATATATATATTATACTATTTTATGTATATATCTTTAATACTATATTATTTATATATATATTTTTTTTCTACATGTTATCTTATGTATATATTTTAATTATATTATGTATGTATTTTTACACTATATTATGTATATATTTTTTTATATCTATTTCATATATAAGTATATATTATATATATCTTAACATTACTAGTTATATTTTCATATATATATTTTACGTACATACTCTTAATATCTTTATTATGTATATATTCGTTGTTTTTATTTCACATTGGATGCTATTATTACGCTTAATATATCGCATGCATTGTTATTGTTTTAATATTGTTGTCATATTTATTATTTGTTTCAATGAATTTCCAACTCGTTTATTTTTGTCTCCCGCCTATTTTATATCATTCTGTTGTCCATTACTTTAAAGATTTTTATTCATGTTTTTACTAATTTCAATAAATAAGGCAATGTTTCGCATTTTGGAACATCGAAGAATTGTGCCCTAACTTATGGGGTTTCGGTTCTCTTGTTGGTTCTAAATAGCTAAATATCCTTTTGAGTTTTGAAATGCACGGATTTCCAATTTAAATTAAAAGACGACCTTGTGCTCGGGAATTCATGGTATTGTGTCCTAACTTACGGGATGTGATACTCCGATATCTCGAGATAAGGAAATCTTTAAACAAATTGATTTAAGCTAATTCAAGAATTTTAAAATCAGTATTAATAGAAAAGATCGTATTTCAAGTCCCTTCCCGATTTTTAATTTTCGACATTAAGACACTAACTAATCAATTCGGTACCAATTTTTTGGGCGTGTCTAGGGTGATAATCCTTCCTCGCACGTAACCGACTCCCGAACTCATTCTCTCAAGTTTCGTAGACCAAAGGCCCTGTTTTAGTAAACTAAAATTGATTTATTAAAACAAAGGTGATCCGATCACACCTGATAAAAGATTGGTGGTGACTCCCGTTTTAACTTTCACTTTCAAACAAAGTCGATCCCCGTTTTCAAAAGAATGGTTTCGACATCAATTTTAATTAAAACATTGACATGAAATTAAGAATTGTTGACTTCAGTAAAATTTTTTGCTAAATTTAGATCCTTTGGAATGTCTTTTTTTTTTGTCACATGATTATTAAATGAGTATTTTTTTTAATTTCAAAATGTCATGCTAGTAATGAAAAATTTTAACAAGATTAACAACTAGATTTAAAATTTTAAATTAAAAAAATTAGAGGACTAAAGTTTTGAAAATAAACATATGGGGGCTAAATTTTAAATATATAAAAAGTATAAGAGCACATTGTAACATCTAAATTTTTACTTTATAATTTAGCTCAAAAAATTAATCCAATGTGAAACGTGAATAAAAACCATACTAGTTATATGATAACAATATATATAATAATATAAATATTTTTTATTGACACATGGAAGTGGTGTGAAGATCGGAATTGTTTTCACCCTTGGAGGATAGAGAACTATAAGATGGAGATGGTGGAGTTGAATGTAGAAGAAAAGGGAAGAAGGAGCTGAAAGAGTGTATGTGTGTGTGAACCAGATCTATTTGCTAAGAAGTAAGAGATGTATATAAATGTATTGACCGCCCATGCCACGTGGCCCTTCTTGATAGGTCAATGTGTCATCTTTTGTTAGGTTCGCAATATGATGTGAAGTGATCAAGATGCATAGTATATAGGACGAATGATAGATGTATTGTCATTATGATTAGATTATCAATGGTAGTTGTATATTTTTGGCAATCTAGTGGAACATATCCTCCAACGAATGAGGAGGACGTTGGTGAATCACGCTAGACAGCGAGAGTGATAATTCAATGAAGCTATATGTGTAACCATTCATAATATTTGACTCCGTTAAAAAAAACCATGCATGCACAATCAAAAGAATGTCCAATACACAATGTACAAAAATTAACCACCCATTACGTCAGGGAAAATAAAATAACTTTCACAATTCATAATATTTGACCCATGCCAATGCAACCACCAAACAGATTTTTAAGACTAGCGCACGTCGGACGAACAGCCGGAGAATCGATCTTCCGATAGTCGAAAACTTTTTGATCAATTGAATTGCCGCTTGTTATAAGCATCTCCATTTACAAAACCAGGATTCTCAGAGGGGAATTGAGGTTGTGCCGTGACTATGCCACCTTGATTCGTAATTGGAGCATTGCTCGCATCCTTCGCTTTCGAGTTTAGGGTTTGATAATAGAAGACTCCGAAAATCGAACTTAAAGCGGACAAGACGGCTCCGACGGCAAAGACTCCGGGTTTGATAACATAGCAGTAGATGCCGCCATCTTTGTAAACTTGTTCACCTCGTCGATCATTGAGTGCAGCACCAGTTAGCAATAGGCCGATTGCTGTCATAAATGTTATCCTGCATCAATATTTTGTGGATATAAACATAGAAAAACCTTAGGGTTCTGGGAAAAAATTAAGAAAATCGAAAACCAATTGGAAGAGTCATGTTTGGATTGATTTTGTTAAAATCATATTGGTTTGGATATTACTTTAAAATTATTTGATTTCTATTGGGTTTGTTCGGTTTTGATCAGAAATTAAAAACCATAATTTTTCAAATTGAATCGATTTGGACCATATTATGTTTTTTCATACAATATTAAGAGTGGGAGATGAGAGTGACACAATTTAAACCCGTATCAAATGAATGTCGGATAAAAACTTTAATCATTGTTCTATTTAAATTAAGACATCTATTATTATTATTATTATTTATTTAGTCTAATCTTTACTTTAATATTTAAATGAGGGAAAATGGCTTAATAAAAAATATTTTTTTTAAAAAAATTTAATAACCTGAGCTGGGTTTTTGGAAAACAAGAATGTTGCACATTAACCACAGTTTTTGTGTTCTCAAAATCAACTTGATTCGAAATAACTCTTAAGAGTAGGTATTTGATAAACTTGTGATACAAAATTTAATCAGGATTCTAGGTTATGGTGTATATACATACACAAAATGATAAGAAGAGATAAAACAACATTTAGTCCTTGAACTTAGTAAGTATAATGATGTGACATTTTGAGATTGTGTCAAGTCATCACTTAAAATCTTTTAAAAAAAATTATAAAATCTTAAAAATACAAAAAAGAAGAAGAAGAAGAAATAACTAAACTTTAAAAAAGTAAATGATGTCGTGAAATAATCTTATAGTGCAACTTCATTACACCTGAACGAAATTCAAATTTAAAAACTAAATTGAGAAAAAGTGTTGCCAAGTTCGAGAAAAAAAAGTTCAAGGACTAAAATAATTTTTTTTTATGAAATTCAAACACTAAATATTATTTAAAAAAAAAAAGAAATCTACAAGTAATGTGATTGAAAAATTACCAAGAAACAATATAGAAGCAAAGAGCTTTAGTCCAATTAGAACTATGAGATTGAGCATTGTTTCTTTTGCAGCAAAAACAGCCAGTGGAGAAATTTATTATTATTTGACCCATCAAAAGCGTTGCTGCTGATATTAAGCTTAGAACCAGTGCTGGGCTTCGTGGATATACACATTCTCCCAGTTCTAGTGTAACTTGTGAAGCCTTTAAAACAAATAAAAGAAAATTAGTAAAAATAACGAAACCCAATATAATTTTAGAAAAACCCCTTAAAATTTACAAATTTGATGTTTTATTTTTACCTTAACCCTTGTAACTTCAGCTGCAAAGCCAGCACCTGCTGATATTATCCCCAAAAGGGCCACAACAAAGCATAAAATTCCCTTTTTCTCCATCTCTTACACTTTTTTCCTGGACAATTTCTGTTTGGCTGATGGGAAAATATGTTACCTAGGAATGTCTGGATTTTGAAACCAAAGCCGCTTTGCTGGTTCTGAATTTTGTGTGATGGCTTTGGGATGACTTTATGCAATATTTATAGGATATTTGGGTAACATATTATATGAATTTATCAAATTATTTATTTATTTTAAATGTAATTCATTAATCAGATTTAGTCTTTTTTAATATTCTTCTTTGTCATTAAGGTAGTGAACATGTAAGGTAGTCGTTTTTCTTAGTCAAAATGAAAGAATTATTATTTTATACATGTTAGTTATGTTTATTTTGGGATTAAACTGAGTATAATCGTAACTTTGCAAAGGGTTAAAATACCTAGGAGGCCCCTGTGTTATATGGGCTGAATCAAATTAGTGTCTATTATTAAATAGATCAATTTAGTCCTTAAACTATTAAAAAGAATCACATAAGTCAAAATTGCAACAGAATTGACATTTGTTGTGTACAAAATGTCTTGAAAGTTATTATTTTACAATTGTAGTTCAATTCCAAACAAAAGATTTCATTTACGTAACCATAAAAACTTTTAAAATTTTAATTATTAAATAGTAAATGATATTTTTAAATAAAAATGTTAACTCTATTCCAATTTAGCTTTCTTGATTTTTTAATAGTATAGGGATTAAATTGATGCATTTAATAGTAGAAAGACTAATTTGATTCAAATCTTATGATATAAGGACCTCTCAGTTACATTCACCCTTTGCAAAGGTACGCTAGATTTATTATAAAAAGAAAATTACAAGAAAATAGGATAATTAATTATTGAGGGGAGGTCAACTCTATTAAGAGAAGTCTACGAAGTGTTATTCGCTGGAAGTCGACGGACCTCTCAATAGGTTGATATTATCTTTGGGGTCTTTCCAACTTTGATTAGAACTTGAGTGCCTCAAGGGGCAACTAGTTTAATAGAGCGAGGGCGCCTCTTCAAAAGCCTAAACAGGTGAACCATGTATGATTGCGCATGGTCTAACTCGAACCCATGCCCTAAATCTTATAGGACATTTTTGGTTAAGCATCTTAGTTAGCTTAAGGGCCTTATACGCTAAAGGGCACGAGTTAAAATCCCATCAAGAGCAAATGTTGAGATACCATTAGTCAATGACCATGCACACACGCATGGTTCATCTTATTAGGCACTTGACGAGGTGTTCTCACTATGTTGAACTCACCACCTCTTTAAGCTTTTGAGCTCTCACAAAGTTATGAGATAAAACCCTTACTGAGGACAATATCAACCTATTGAAGGGTTCGTTGTCTCTTGACGGGCAATACTTGACAGACTTCTCCCAACGAAATCGATCTCCCCACAACATTAATTACTAAAAGAAAAATATATTAAAAAAATAAAAAATGGAACATATATTTTAAAAAGCATAACTTAGACAATTACTATGGTTAAGTATAAAAATTAGTCAAACTTATAATCATTCTTTTGGTACATATAATCATTTAATTTGCTAGCAAAAGTATTTAGTAATGTAGGGTTGTTGGACCAACCGGCTACACGTTTTTCTAAAATTAAAATAATTTTTATTTTTAGTAGGAATAATTTATGTTCATTTTTGGATGATTCATCACATTCTTTTGAATTCAAAATGTTGTTTATTTCGATTCAACCATTTTTAATTTTTATAAATCAAATCAAATTTGAATTTCAGATTAGAATTAAAATTAATAAATCTACTCGTAATAATCCATATTCTAAACTGTGTTTACTTGCATTGCAAGTGTCCCAGGCTGCAATTCAAATACCGTAACCTTTACACAAAAAAAAGTCTCATGGAGGTTTACATATTAAATGGGATTCATTTGATCCACTCGAACTGGCCGATTCAAAAAACAAGTGATGAAGTCCATTTACTTGAAGCCTTGGTGGCGCAACAAAACATTTATGGAAATTAGGGCTATCTTGGTAAATAGAGAAAGTAATCTTAGAAGATTTGTAATAAGATAAAATTTAATTTTTTTAATCCAGGAAATTAAGTAAATCCCTTAATTGTAAATATGCTTCGATTTTGTTTGTTGATGTAACTCAATCTATGCCGTCGATTTTGGGGGAGGTCAACTATAAATAGAAAGCTTCCCCTTCAGTTGTAATCATCCATTGTTTCCATTATTCTGAGTTAAAGAATATAATGAGAGCATTTACTCAAATACCTTGTGTGCATTGCTTTTCTGTTGGTATTTGCTTTTTTTTTTTTTTTGCTTCAGCTATAATTCAGAACCTTAGGAAAATTCTGCGAGAATCCTTATTTTGAGAGAGTTAGGCTGATTTAAGCGTATTTGAAGCAGAGGAATCGCCTAAAGCTGTATGGATTGTGAGACAAAAAGTCTAACCCCATGACACAAGTATAAACTTATATTTATGAATGCATTATATTTCGAGTTCCAATCCTAAACATGAAATAGTAATTATATTATTTTAGTGATTTTAAAATTATTTATTAATTATCTTATAATATAATTCATTGAAGATATATCTTATACATGAAACACAAAGTCGTCAAAGGAATAATTATATTCATTAAAAAGAGGGAATAATTATATTCTTAAAAAGAAAAAGTGTGGCATTAACATGTTTTTGGTTGGTGAAAGATAGTCAACCTTAAACTAAAAATAAGTATTTTTTAAATATTTTTATTTAATATTTATATTTAACATAATTTAAATATAAGTATAAAAAAACTCAATCCTAAACACCTCTATAGTTTTAAAAATAAAGACAAACTACGAAATAGTCATCTAATTATAAAAATTTTAATGTAAGTATCCAAAATAAAAAATTTTACAATTTAAGCGCCCACATTTTATAGGTCAATTATTTTGATTAGCACTGTTAAAATCACAAACAACAAGCTGACACGGTAGTTAAAAATTAGTATAATAATAAATTTAGCTAACAACTTTTACATATTATATGGATTTAGTCATAATTTTTAAAAATTTAATTCCCAAAATTTACAAATGTTCTCATTTTAATCCTAATTCTAAAAATTCAAAATAAAAATAAAAATAAAAATACATAATATTTTTTAAAATATAAAAATAAATTTAAATTATTAAATAAAAATAATTAAATTAAATTAAATTAAATAACAAAAACCCTTCCCCACCCGCCCCTCTCCCCAACCTTTGTCTCTCTCCTCTCCCCATACCGTCCCTTTCCTTTCTTCATCTTCGCCCTCCTCCTCACCTTCGCCATTATCTCTTTCCTCTTCGCCAAAAAAGGAAAAAATATTATGTTATTGAATAAAAAAGCAAGCAACATAGAAGAAGATGTTTCTTTTCTTCCTAAGAAATAATTAGGGTTAAGGAGTACTAGTCCTACTCCCGTGGAGAAGACGATTTCTCTACTAGTACATGTTGATCATTGAAACACATATTTTGATCAAACAAATATGTTAACACTGTCTGAAAAATAAAAATGAATTATGAAATCTGAAATTTACTACGGCATGGTAAATTCATTGCCTTAGAAACGGTTTCACCCTGATCAGTGTAATCGTGTAGTGGACATCGTCCCCTAAGGTTAACATAGTGCTTTAATTTTCGTACATCCGAATATGGAAGATCGAACTAGATTAGTGTTGCTTTTCTCAGGAGAATCACTAGAATCAATTCCCAAAAAAGTTGAGAGAGTTTGGAGAAGTTACAGTCAATATATTATTTTCACAGGAACAGTTGAGGGTTAAATTTGTTATTATATCATTTTTTAACTGCTATATAACATAAATATTTAAATTATAATTTTTTTATTTTCAGTGACTAAAATAAAAGTTTTTAACAGTTAAATGGTTATTTTATAATTTACCTTAAAATTAATTAATTGTATTAGTATTGCATACATACCTATGCAAAATACCCTAAATCCATTTCAAAAGGAATTTTTTTATAAGTTTATGTTTGAGTTATTTTATATTTATACAAATTTTAATAACTTAATTACTAACATTACTAGCTAATAAGTGGTGGTTGAGTGTATTGGTAAGACACATTGTACTCTTAAGGGGAGAATGTAAATTCGAACCTAAAAAACAATATTATTATTAGGAGTGACAGTTACGAACTCCAAACATAAACCGTAAAATACATAATACTAAAAAACTAATTAACATTATATACATTTCGATATAATCGTGTATTCGTACATATAATATTTTAATTTTAATTTTAATTTTGGTCATATCTTGTTTTCCAACATTATGAGGTGCAACTGTATACAGTTCAGCAAAGGTCAACCTTAAATTTGATTGGTAATGTGAATGTTGAAAATCATTCTTTTAGCATTTTCTTTTGGTTTTTTTTAATTTTTCCTGATTAATTTAATAGAGTTGACATCTAAAATGAAGCCAAAAATTAAGTGGAAGTGATTATTAATTAATTTTTGCAAAAGAAACAGAAAAGGTTCGTGATAATAATATTATTTCAATATAATTAAAATAAGATAAGCTTATATAAATAAGGCAAAGTCAAAAATTGCTTGTTAATGATAAATAATAAATATTTAAAGGGTTAAAATGTAATTTTATAATTATATCAATTTATAATTTCATAAATTTTAAAGGGATTAAAATGTATTCACTACTTTTAGAGATCAAAGCTATTACTTGCCCCTTAATCCATAACCTCGTATATATACATTTACTTAATATAATGCAAATATATAAATATTTTAAAATTTATACAATATAAATTATTAATGCACTAAGATTTAAATTAGAGTAACACTTTTAGTTAAAACCCCATTAATCATTATTAGCTTAGTTTTATACATTTTCCTAATTCTCAATCAACCAAATAAAAATTTATACCAATTATTGAAATAATATTGTTATTATTATTATTATTTTTAAAATTAATTCTTTCTTTTCATGAATGGTAACATGCAATTTGGAAATGAAAGAGACAATAAACACTTGCCATATGCAATGAATGGTAAGCACTGTCAACATAAATAAAGGCTTCAACCACAACAATAATAGAATAATTACAAGACATTGACGACAGACTTTGTCACAACTCAAGCATGGTACATTTGGAGTGGCTGCAAGCACGTATTGTGATAAAGGAATTAGCCTTGAAGGGTTCAAAGCAATGGTAGAATCAACAAGAAAATTGAGCATACAAGACAAACTTGTATAGGAGTAACAAGGCATGACAAATTTTTACTATTTTCATAAGAAAAAGGGAGTTATTAAACGAAGGAAAATAACAGAAATACATAAGACTTAAAACAACACGAGCCCAAACTAACTTATAAAATCATTTATTATTCCGAAATACCCTCTGTTGTAGGCCAATTTTAGCCCGTTTACAAATTACCCAAACCCATTTAAATTACAAAATCCAATATCCAATACATACTAAACCCCAAATAAAACAACCCAAAATCTACCTAGCCCACCTCCCCAATAAATCCAAACAACCCAAAACAAATAGATCAAAACCCAACTACCATGGCCCAATTTTAGCCTACCCCATCCCCAATCAAATCAGAAAATCCTAATCCCTATGTTTGGCGCCGCACCACCAACTCTCTGCCACCACCTGCCCACTGCAGCACCGCCCCATCACATCCACCGCCCTCTGCACCTGCAAGGAATTAAAAGGAAAGGACAGCAAACAGAAAATAATAAAAGGGAAAGCATTTGTAAAAGGCTATAAAAGCCATCAAAAGACAGTGTAATTGGGGGGGGGGGATTCTTGATGAGTGAATACAATAGATTCGGCCAATTCAATACTAAGCAATAGATTTCATATATCAAAGACAAATCTAAACAGTAAACACCAAAGCAGTGAACATCAGAATATAAGAATCGAAATCGGAGAAATAGGAGGTGACATTCCGTCCTTTAAGTTTTAAATCTTTTTTCTTTTCCTTTTTTTATACAGGCAAATATAGACATATATATATATATATATAAACAACGAAAAAAGGAAAGAAAAATTACCTTTTTTGAGGTTTCGACCACCGTGGAAGGTGGCCGGCGGCGACGGATCTACGACTGCGCGCGGTGGCCCTCCTGGCCGATTTCTGGGTTTCCCCAGAGAGAAAAATCCCCTTCCCTTTTGTTTTTTTTTAAAAACCCGGAAAAAATGAAAAATTTAAAGGATTTTTTACTTTTAAAGGCCTTCAAAACGACGTCGTTTTGGGGCTGGCCTTCAACACCCAAAATGGCGTCGTTTTACCCCGGATCGAGTCGACCCGACCCCACCCACTCAGGATCCGCGTGTTTTTTATTCAATGGGCTAATTGCGCAACCGATCCTTCCGCTTTTCTTTACTTTGTAATTAAGTTTTTTAAAAGTCTTAAATGTGCCCTGAACTTGCGTTTGGATTCCAATTGAGTCCTGCTTGGTGCTACACGTTTTAGAAAAGGGGTTTATTATCCGATTTGGTTCCTCCCCTTTGCTTGTGCGTTCAATTTAGTCCTTTTCTTGTTTGTTAATTTTCAAACTTGGCCCAGATTTTCTGTTTCAAATTCAATTTAATCTTTTTTCATTATTTAGCTATTTTATTGATAAATTAGTTAGTTTTACTATTTTTATTATTATTTGCATTATTGTTATCATTAATATTTATGACTACTGTTATTATTAATTCTTATATTTTATTACTATTACTATTACTGTATATTTATGACCTTTTTATTTTCTATGTTATTATTATCTTTATATTTTTATTACTATTATTAATCTTTTTATTATTACTAACGTTATTATTTCCGATACAATTATTTTATTAACATATTATTATTATTTTCATCATATTATTATTTCCTATCCTCTATTATTATTGTCATTAGCTTATATCCTTGTCATTAAAGTACCAATATTTTTTATTATTGTTAGTATTACTATTATTTCTTTATCTTTATATTATATTATATTATATTATTAGTTTCACTATTATTAATATTTGCTCTAGCTACAATTAATATTTCTAACATGCATAGTTTTACGTAACATTATTAATAATTATTCTTTTAATATTATTTTTAATACATGTGTATATTCTTTTAATAGATATTATGTATACATTTTTATATATTACTTATATGTATCTTTTTGGTATTATGTATATATTATGTATATATTTTAATGTTATTAGTTACATATATTTCTTATACTCTTCCATGTATGTATTTTTATATCATCTTATGTACGTATACAAATACTATGTTATATATATAATATAAATTTTAATACCATATTATGTATATATTATTATTATATCTATTTTTGTCCCTATTATATTTATTGTTAATACTAGTACATACATTTTATTATATGAGTATATATATACTTTTATATATAGTATTATTTTCATACACCATTATATTTATTATTATACCTATTATTTTCACTATTATCACTTATTATTTTATTTTAATATGATTATGTATATATTTTTCATATATGTTATGTACATACATTTTTAATATTTATTTTATATATATATTATGTATATATTTTAACATTACTAGTTGTAGCGACGTAAAAATTTTGCTTTCGGTCGCTAATTGTGGCGATTTACTGAAAACTTGAAAACTGAAGTTTGATTTTAAAATAAAGAGGGGAGTCGCCACCGATCCTTTTTATAGGTGTGATCGGACACCTGATAAATTTATTTTTAAAACAAAAAGAAGGTCGAGTTTAGGTCTACGTTAAAATCCAGAGAAGAAGTAGGGTTCGGGAGTCAGTTATGCGCGAGGAAGGTATTAGCACCCTCGCGACGCCCAAAATTGGTATCTTGTAAACAAGTGTTGTCTTAATTTTCAAAATACGAGTTCAATGTAAGATTTAATCGTGATCCGATTGAAAAGATGAGAAATTTTAGTTTTTCGATTTTTAGAAAGGTAGTTCCGTCTTTAACACGAGCCGACAAATTTCATCCAACATAGCGATGAAATCTATGGCTTAATGTTAAATCGGTACATTGCCTCATTTATTAAAATTAATTAGAAAACAAGAACATGATTTTCAAGTAATGCAAAGCAATATTGATAAAAATAAATAAATGAAAGAATATATTGAAGCAAATAATAAATGTGATAATAATTTTAAAAACGATAAAATGTATGCGATATTAAACGCAATAATAGTATCAAACACGAAATAAAAACAATGAATATATATAAACATATAATAATAAATGAAGTAACGTAAACATAATATTAAAAATACTAATGGTGCTATATATATATATTAAAGTATGTGTAATGATAAGAGTGAAAAGTGTATACATAGTAATACTAAAATACATATGTAATATATACCTACATAATATATAAAATGAACATATGCAAGATACATTATAAATACTAATAACATAAAAATTATATACATTAACAATACTACACAAATATATACATATATTTTAAAATAAATAGTTAGTAATATTAGAATAAAATAATAAGTAGAAGGATATATGAAAATAATACTATTTATAAAAATATATATATATACGCATAATAAAATACGTATACTAATATTAATAATAAATATACTAGGAATAAAAATAAATAAAATAATAGTATATATATATGATGTGGTATTAAAAGAGATATATATATGTAATATTATTCAAGAAGATATGAAAATAAAATATACAAATAATATGGCATTAGAGGTATATACATAACATATATAAAAATGCAATATTTAAAGATACATACACACAATATATATAAAATGTTAAAATATTTACATAGTATATACATATTAAAAATAATGCTAAAAGACAACTCTTAATATTACTACATGACTACATACATATATATTAAAGATATACACACAAAATAGAACACATACTAACATTGATAAGAACATATACAAGAACTAGTATAAATCGATAACTAATAATACTAAAGATATATACATATAACAAAGTATTCACTATATTAACAATGATAATAATAATAATAGTAATAATATTAAAATACAAAAAATAATAAAATATAATAAAAATAATGAAGTAATTAAAATCATACTATATATATATACATAATAAAGATGTTAAAATAAAGTAATAAAAGATAATACTATATATATACATGTACGTAATATATGTATATTAGAAATAATAATAGGAGTTATAATAATAATATGAATATCATATACATAAAACAATAATAATAACAATAGATAACGTAATAATAAAAAATGAATGACAAAATTAATTATTAAAATGTCAAAATGATAGAAAGGATTGAATCGAAAACAAAATAGAAAGCTCGGGATAGATTTTAAAATATAAAGCAAAAGAGGAGGGCTTATTTGAACACGCACAGAACCATGGGGGATCAAAAGCACAATATTTCAGATTATTAAAACTTTGCGCAGTAGGGGGGCTAATTTGAAAAACGCAAAAAATTATGGGGTCAAATTAAAAACAAATGAAAATCTGATTGCCGAAGTTTGGAAAAGCGGAAGGGCTAAAAGTGCAATTAGACCCTTCCTCAAAAACACGCGGATCCTTGGAGCGGGTCGGGTCAACACGCGGATCGGCGCCTAAACGACGCCGTTTTGGGGCATTTTACACTTGAATTAAACGACGTCGTTTTGTAATGTTATAAAAGCAAAATTTTTTACAAAAATTTCATTTTTTTTGTGTTTCTAAAAAAATAGTTTGAGAGCTCTCCCCTCCCCTCAGCCTTTGCGATTTCAGGTGAGGTTCCGGCGTCCTCCTTCGCCGCCGACGACCGACGTCGGCCACCGTACTCGGTGGCCGGAAAGGTAAAAAAATCTGTTTTTTTTTGTTTGTTTTTATTTATTATATATATATTTATGGTAGATTTAAAAATGTATGCTATGTATCCCAAAAAAAAAAACAGATTTAAAATAATAAAATCACCTTTATTCACGAATCTGATTCTGTTTCGATGTTCAAATGCCTTGATTTGCTGCTTTCGTATTTGTGAAATTATTGTTTCTAATTTTGGTAGTCGAAATCTAATGTTTCATTTTTCTTAAACTGCTTTACATGCGGCTCTTTATAGCCTATTTTTTACAAGCTTTTTTCTTTCTTTGCCATTTCTGTCTCTTCTCTTTACTGTCTTGCAGGTGTAGAGGGTGGTGGATGTGATGGGGCGGTGCTGCAGTGGGCAAGTGGCTGGTGGCCAGTGGAGTGGTTGGGTGGGGAGGCTAATTCGACGCTTGTTTTGGGTTTGAGGTTTCAAGTGGGTTTGGGTAATTGGGCTTTGTAATTTTAATGGGTTTAAAATGTTGTAAACAGGCCTATGGGTTTAGGGATTGGGTTTAATTGGGCTCCGGGTATGGGTTTGGGTTATTGGGGTTGGGTTATAGATGGGTTTTAGGAAAAGGGGCTGATGTATGTTGGGTTTTAGGGTAAAGGTTAATTTGGGTTTTGAGTGGGTTAGTGGGGTTTTGGGGTTTAATATAAAGGGGCCAAAATTGGCCTATAACACTAGTTATATATTTTTACTAGCTTATGTATATACTTCAAATACTACATATAGTATATTTCTAACACTATTACTATTTATATATATATTATGTACATACTCTTAATATCATTATTATGCATATATATTCATTATTTTTATTTCGTGTTTGATACTATTATTACGTTTAATATATCGCATGCATTGTTATTGTTTTTAATATTATTGTCGTATTTATTATGTGTTTCGATGTATTTCTAACTCTTTTATTTTTTGTTTCCCGCCCATTTTATATCATTTTGTTATTCACTACTTTAAAGATTTGTTTATTCATTTCAATAAATAAGGCAATGAACCGATTTAACATTAAGTCATCAATTTCATCGCTATGTTGGGTGAAATTCGTCGGCTCGCGTTAAAAACGGGACATCCTTCTAAAAACTTGAAAACTAAAAATTCTTGTTTTTGGATCGGATCACGATTAAATGTCAAATTGAATTCGTATTTTTGAAAATCAAGACAACACATGTTTAATGAGATACCAATTTTGGGCGTCACGAGGGTGCTAATACCTTCCTCGTGCGTAACCGACTCTCGAACCCTATTTTTTTCTGGATTTTCGCGTAGACTCAAATTCGGCCTTCATTTTTGTTCAAGAATATATTTTCTTTTCTAAAAATATGATTTATTAGGTGTCCGATCACACGTAGAAAAAAGATCGGTGGCGACTCTTTTTTAATAAAATCAAAAGTCGGTTTTCAAATTTTCAATAAATCGCCTCAATTAGAGACCAAAAGTGAAAATTTTACGTCGCTATAGCTGGCGACTCTACTGGGGACTAGATTTTTTAGAGTAGAGTCGAATTAAACGCGTGTTGTCAAAATTTTCAAAATTCCTTATTCAAATTAATACTTAGTCGTGATCCCAAAATTGTGTTTTTGAAAAGTCATGCATTTGCATCGTGTTGTATATATTCTTCTAACTTGTTCTATCTGGTTGTTTTTCAGCTTTAAATTTTTATGGTTTTAGTTTTGGTTTAGTTTTTAAATAAAACGTAAAGGTTTGTGAGTTTCTCCCCACACACCGTGCACTTGCATTTTTGCATAACATGAGCTCTCTACCCGGGCTCCGTCCGTTTAAGTGAAAGTAAACGCTATGCCTTCGTGAGTTAACTCGTCCCTCCAAGACAAAGTTAGTGAATACTTTCGGGTTACATATGACTTATGCTTTTGTGAGTTAACTTGTCCCTCCGCATAGGCATAAGTAAATGTAATCCCTCGAATTGAACTCGTAAGCCTGTGATGGGCGATGACCAAGGTTCCGTACTAGTCTTAGTAGACGATAGTACGAACAATTCGAGTACCTGTCTAGAACCGAAACCGCATATAGTAAACTATACGAGCCACCTAATTAAAGCCATGTCGAACCTCCGTCTGTTAGTAGTCACCAAAATAAGTATACGGGAGAAACGACTCTTACCTTTCATTTATACTTTGCAAAGGAATCGGGTCTATTGGACCGGGTAACTTAATTTGTTAGATTTTCCATAGTTTTTCTTCAATTCATATTTGTTGTGATTACTAACCAAGGTTGTTTGTCTTTATCTTTATTTTTCATCATGCATTATAGGCATCATATCAGGAGGGTGTTGATTAAAGATCGGTTGCCAAAAATGAGTTTCTAATGGAAGAGTCGATTATACAAACGACCGAGAAAAACGCTGTGGTCCGAGATTGGTCTCTAAGAACCCAGAAAGAAAAAGGGGCCAGTCTAATGGAAGGATGTATTCCCAACCTACCCGAGCACGTAACTGTGAACGTTCGTCAGAATAACCTTGATGACTTGACTCAGATTTGGAGACAGTGGGATTCGGACACTAGAGACATCTTCACTAAAAGGTACGGGGATATAGCCAGCATGATCGCCGTCTACATAGATGAAAGATTAATTCAGGCCATGATCAAATTCTGGGATCCGGCTTACCAGTGTTTCATTTTCAATCAAGAAGATATGACCCTAATCATGGAAGAGTACGCTGCTTTACTTCGTATTGATAATGTGCAATTCTACAAGATATATATGAAGGAACCCAAGCCGATGACTTTCAAGAAAAAGCTGGTAAAGTTGACTGGCTTGACCGACATATGGGCCGAGAAACAAATAAAGAAAAAGAATGAAATCAGTTGTATTCCGTGGTTTTCCCTGCGGGATTTAGTCCTAAATCATCCCGATATTTTGAAGAGAGTGAATCTGTTCACTTTGGCCATTTACGGATTGGTCGTCTTCCCAAAAGTTCTGGGACATATAGAGGTTGCAGTAGTAGACTTCTTTGAAAAGTTAAAACAAGGAATCAACCCTATCCCAACTATTCTGGCCGAGACCTTCAGATCCCTAAGCAGTTGTAAGAGGAAAGGGTAAGGACGCTTTATCGGATGTGCGTAATTGCTTAACGTTTGGATTTTGAGCCATTTCTGGAAAGTAAAGCTCACACCGTACCACATGTTTTCAAAAACCTTCGCCCCGTTGGAAGCCTATCTTGAGAGAGAATGGCCAAAGGATGTCACCGAAGAGCATTGGGTTTCAGTTTTTCAGAACCTTCGAGCTGAAGATGTAACTTGGAGAGCACCGTGATCCGCCCTTCGGTTCTGTTATACAAGGTTGGAAACCAAGATTGGGTGCCACTGCTCGGATTATGGGAAGGAGTAGGCTATGCCCTGTTATTGGCCCAGAGGCAGTTTTCTTCGCGACAATTCATACCCGCCACTGGAGGATTAGCACAGTCTGAATTTGCTTTCGCAAGTGAGGGTTATACGAAAAGGGTCCGAGATACGGCGAAGTCTTGGAAGAAAATTCATCTGATGGAGTTGGCTCTATACGCTGATACTTTCACCCAGGATTATGATGTATGGAGAAAACAACGAATGAATAGTCAGCAAGTCTCGTCAACGAATTATACCTTCCAGAATCCTTTTTTGGAAGAAATGCCATCTGAGCTAGAAATGGCAAGACTGGAATTTGAACGAGAAAAAGCCAAGATGTCACGGGACCTTAGTGCTCTTCAAGAGGAAAATTACCAGCTGAAGATTGATGTTCAAATTGAAAGATCCAGAGCCGAGAAAGTTCAAAAAGAAGCTGAGATCGTAAGAAATGACTTAAGAGATCTTCATCTGGAAAATAAGAAATTAAGAGGCACTATAAAGAATAGTGGGCTGGGCAAGTCATCAGCGGAATGGAAAGAAGAATTAGGCAACATCAAAGACGGGATGGAATTCTAGAAAGGGAAAACGAAGAAAGAAGAAGGAAAAGCTGCGCGGGCTATGTTAGAGCTAAGAAAGAAGAATGCAGAATACGAAACTGTGTCTACCGAATTAATAGCTAGTCGATCTGAATGTCGAGAGCTGAGAGAGAAAATACGAGAATTAGAAGAGACGCTGCAAGCTCGTCAACAACAGCTAGATATTCTCCTAGAAGCCTTGCAAGAAAAGAATAGTCAGTATGACAGAGATACTCGTGCCTACGGAAGAACCCTCTATGAAAAGGACGAGAAATTGAGCTTTTGATCAATGAAATTCGTAAAGCAGCCATGCACGTGGTACAACTATCAGATGAAGCCAAAGTTCTCAGTTGCCAGTTCCCCCCGAGCCGAAGATCAAACATATCGAAATTCTTAGAATGAGTGAAGAAATATAGCGATATAGCCAGAAAGTTTGTATGATGACGACAAAATGTTTTGTAAAAGACTCTTTTGATAAATGAAATGCCTAAATAGGGGCTATCTTGAAATCAACACCAAATTCTTGCATATACATTCATGACTAACATTCACTTGACATTTATTCATTCATTCATTCATTGCATGTACATATCACCCTAATCATTCACTGAAGCTAAAACCGTATAATCCGCAGCTGTGACACTATAAGCCTGGAATCACGTCACTCATATAGGACGCGTCGACAAGTTAGAGTGATGGAGGTTAAATTTAACGAAAGGATTGAGAGGATGGAAAGAATACAAAGGGAGTTACAGGAACAGTTGGCAAAGTCACAACAAGAAACCAGAGATCTGATGGTGAGATCTCGAGAAGAATCACTCGAACAAAGGGACCAAATGGCCAGGATGGTAGAAATGATGTCGGCTCTGGTAAAAGGAAAGGGACCTATGAACCCTGACGTTGTGGAACCACAGTCAAGGGTTAACCTCGATCAGGATCGGCCCCATCCTCTAGGATTTACTCTACCGCACGCCCACGCAACACAAAGAGGGTACGCTCAATGGGAACCTACAGGCCTGGAGCAACGACCTGCGCCACCTGCTAATCTGGGGCAAGGAATGTTCGTATCAAACCCGGGGGCTAGTCCTGCGATCCACCTGCTCGATTTGGACGATCCAGCAGAGATAGCCAGGTTGAAATTGGATGATCACGATGCAAAGGAGAAATATAGGAGCCTAGAGGAAAGGCTCAAGGCGATAGAAGGCACTGAAATTGGTTGTTCATATATGTTATGTACATACATTTTTCAATATTTATTTTATATATATATATTATGTATATATTTTAACATTACTAGTTATATATTTTACTATCTTATGTATATACTTCAAATACTATATATAGTATATTTCTAACACTATTACTATTTATATATATATATTACGTACATACTCTTAATATCATTATTATGCATATATATTCATTGTTTTTATTTCGTGTTTGATACTATTATTATGTTTAATATATCTCATGCATTGTTATTGTTTTTGATATTATTGTTGTATTTATTATGTGCTTCGATGTATTTCTAACTCTTTTATTTTTTGTTTTCCGCCCATTTTATATCATTTTGTTATTCACTACCTTAAAGATTTATTTATTCATTTCAATAAATAAGGCAATGAACCGATTTAACATTAAGTCATCTATTTCATCGCTATGTTGGGTGAGTCGGCTCGCGTTAAAAACGGGATATCCTTCTAAAAACTCGAAAACTAAAAATTCTCGTTTTTCGATCGGATCACAATTAAATGTCAAATTGAATTCGTATTTTTGAAAATCAAGACAACACATGTTTAATGAGATACCAATTTTGGGCGTCACGAGGGTGCTAATACCTTCCTCGTGCGTAACCGACTCCCGAACCCTATTTTTCTCTGAATTTTCGCGTAGACTCAAATTCGGCCTTTATTTTTGTTCAAGAATATATTTTCTTTTCTAAAAAGATGATTTATTAGGTGTCCGATCACACCTAGAAAAAAGATCGGTGGCGACTCCCTTTTTTAATAAAATCAAAAGTCGATTTTTAAATTTTTAATAAATCGCCTCAATTAGCGACCAAAAGCGAAAATTTTACGTCGCTACACCCTCAAAATAGAAACAAATTAAAAAGTCGGCGAAAAGTCACCATTCGAGTAACTATGGCCAACCCACTCCCCCAAGAAGAATAGTTGGCAACCAATGCGGATTTATCAATGTCAAGCATTTGCATTTGTCCATCACAACTAGTGAAGACAATAAAGATGCACACAAAACATATATGCAAACTGAATAGGGAGAATGCGCATGGTGTGAAAGAGGGAAAGAGGTGATGGAGGGCAAATGGCACCGGCCGGCAGCTGGACAGTCGCTCACATGGTACCGAAAGATTCTCCCATTAGAGCGACAATTGATGAGTTGAGAGAGAAAAAAAAACTAAATTAATATTGTTATTCTTATGTTGGTAAGAAAGAAAAATAAAATCAAACCATTACAATACTTACTACAAATTATATACAACATGATTTATGAAGTTAAGTTGAACATTGAAAAAACACAATTTTTAAAAATATATCGAATCCTAACGCTGAACCTGAATTTAATTATTGAAAACTAAAATTTCAAAATCATCCATTTGAATTTAATTGTGGATTTGAGGTTCAACTTTAATTTTGGGTTGCTTTTGAGATTTTGGAACACATTATAGATATATTATATATTTATTCATATCATTATTAACTACATTATTATGGTGATTAATTTTGATTTAAGATTTTGAAGCTAGAGGCATAAATTTAAATTTCGTAAACGCTCAAATCCCATCATATAAAAAAAATAGAAATACTTCATATTAATATTTATTATTTTATAAAATAATAAATTTTAATCCTATCTTATAAAAATTTAAATTTTATAAAATTCTTTTATAGAATAGGATGTTTTAAGTAACATATAATAATAAATATAATCAAATAATAAACATTACCAAGAAATTTTCATAGGATATATATATTTATTAAATAAGTGGGCTTAGAATAGCTTAATGCATTAACTTAAAAAAAATAAAATAAAACAACATAAAAACGATTACATTAAAACAATCTATTATTAAGTGATATCAGCTAAGTAGTCAATATCTAATTTGAGTAATTTTTCTACTGAAATTTGGGCTTCAGTAAAAACTTGCATCTCATTGTAATTTGAACTTGTAATTTTAGCCATATGATCAGCAATTTTATTGTGATCCCTGAGAATATGTCGAAAAAACATGCTTTCCATTCATGACTTAAGAAATGATGAATCAGTCTTTCGACATCCTACTATTTGCCGCATTGTAAGCTAAAATAGATTTCACTATTAGAGCATTATCACACTCCATCTCTAACTGCCTAAAGTCAAAATCCCATGCTATTTTTTAGGCCTCTTAAAATGGCTCTTACCTCGACCCTAAACACTGATTCCTCTCCAATTTGCATAGTAAAACAAGACCCCCCTCCAATTGAAGTAGATCCATTAGAGACTGAGACTGCTCCATCAGTATTTAGCTTAATCCACCCTCTCTTTGGTATTATCCAACGTTCACCTCCCACTCTTTGGATACGATAAACTTCACTCGATTTTGAATTCTCAAAACTAAAATTCAAGCTAAATGGTTGCTTTTGTTTATGGACTCAATACAAACAATTATTTAAAAAAAATTAAAAATAGAGTGGGATCTAAATTATAAATTAATAATACATAGTAATTTTATTATAATATATTTTATTTCATATTTAATTATTTATCTAAATATTACACATTCATTTTCGAGTCTAACAATGTATTTAACCCCAAATTTTACTCGAGTATCAAATTGATTTTAAGGCACAGGCAAGCCGAAGAAAACTAATCAAATGTTTTCCGATCAACTGAATTGCTGCTTGTTATTAGCATTGTTGTAGGCCAATTTTGGCCTATAAAATACCAAACTCCTAAACCCATTAAAACCCTTAACCCATCAGACCCACTTAAACCCATTTACATCAAAACCTAACAGTAGCCTAAACACTAAAACCCAAAATCAGAAACAAACAAAAAACCATAAATCTAACCCTAGCCACCTCCTCACTTGCCTCTGACAACCCATACCAGCCTCTACTCCACCGTTCAACTACCACCTGCACAGCAAACAGAACATGCAACAGCAACAAAAAAGATAGGAAATGGACAGTGTAACAAAAGGGGTTGTAAAAGCCTCATGGAAATTTGTAAAAGGGGTTTTTTTTTTGAACATTAATAGAAAAAGAAAAAAAGTTTCAAAATACAACAACAAATATTCATAAATCGTGATTCAAACATCACAAAGATCAAGAGAATATCATCCAAACAACAAAAAACGATTCAAAATCAGAAATCAAAAAATCAAGAGGCAAATACCCAAGGTGATTTTGGTTTTCTTTTCTTTTATTTATTTTTTATTTTTTATCTATTGATTTGCATGCATATTTACATTATAAATATATAAAAAAACATAATACAAAAAAAATAAAAAAATAAAAAATTTACCTTTTACGGCCACCTCTCTCCTTTTTTTTTTCTCTCCAGCAACACAAATGAATTTTTTCTGACCCGACCCGCTAGAGGATCCGCTTGCTTTTTATTAATGGGTTATTTATGCTCGCGGTCCTTCCACTTTTTCACTCTTTTGCAATTAAGTCATTTTTTATTTTCAATTTGGCCCCATAATTTTTTTGTGCTTTTCAATTTAATCCCTGATGATGCGCTGCATCTTGAGGGGAAGGAAATATTGCTGTTTCAGTCCCCTTACGTTTCTCGCTTGTTCAAATAAGCCCTTTCTCTTTCTTTTTATTTCAAATTCGCCCCAAAACTTCATTTTCACTTCGAATTTAGTCCTTTTTTCAGATTTAATTTGATTTTTACGTTATTTTTGCCTCTTTTTTATATTATTTATTATTGTATTTGCCGTTATTTATATTATTATTATTATTATTATTATTATTATTATTATTATATTTAATATATATATGAATATATTTAGGTAATATTATTAACAATTGTATTGTAACATTATTATTATTTCTAATATGTATATATTATGTATATTTCTAATACTATAGTGTACATTTCTAACACTATTATTATTTATATATATATGTACGTATTTATGTAGTGTATGAATATTTTTATTATTATTATCATTTATAATATAGGTATATATTGTAACGCCCCAATTTTCGGGAATTCTGTGAATGTTGGCAAAATTTCATGCTTTAATTTTGTCATTTGTGAGTGAAATTATGAAATAGGACTTATGTGAAAATGTTTGAATATGCTATAGGCTAAATTGAAGTGGCCAAATAAATAGGAGTGCAAAATTGGAGGATTTGCATGACAAACCTCCCATTTTACATGAAGTGGCCAGCCATCATGTTGTTGTAGACAAAATGCGCACTTGATATCCATAATCTATGGTACAAATTGATACAAATTGATAATGGATTAGGTAAATGTTCCGTGATAATGGGTTAGGTAAATGTTTCATGATAATGGGTTAGGTAAATGTTCCATGATAATGGGTTAGGTAAATGTTCCATGATGGGAATTTCATGTCTTTTGTATTAAAGAATTAAATGGATGAAATATGAAATTTTATTAAAAAAAAGGGGGTGAAAAGAACAAAGTTTTGTCCATCTTTGTTCATCATAGCCTAAAGTTAGAGAAGAGAAAGGAGAGGAGAAAGCTCTTGAATGTTCGGTCACTTGGGGAAGAAAATTGAAGGTAAGTTCATGGTAGTTTGCTTTTATTTTGAGGTTCATGAGTTCTTCTTGATTCTACCTTAACTCTTGAAGCATATTTTGGTTTTTAGTTGTGTTGTGAGCATTTAGTCATGAATTAAAATGAAGGAAATGGTTGTTGTTTCATGTTCTTTTGATGAAAAATGGAAGATAGGTGAAGTTGAGCCAAACAAATGAGCATGCATGTGCCTAGATGCTAAGGGGAAAAATCGGCTAATATGTTGTGCTTTAAAATGATGAAATGGAGATTATACTTAAGTAAAATCATAGATATGTGATTGTAGCGACGTAAAAAAAATTTAGTTTCGCTTGGTCGCTAATTGTGGCGATTTATTAAACATTTGAAAACCAACTTTCGATTTTATTAATAAAGAGAGTCGCCACCGATCCTTTTTTATAGGTGTGATCGGACACCTAATAAAATTATTTTAAAACAAAAAGAAGGCCAAATTTAGGTCTACATGAAAGTCCAGAGAAAAATTGGGGTTCGGGAGTCAGTTACGCGTGAGGAAGGTATTAGCACCCTCGCGACGCCTAAAATTGGTATCTCATAAACATGTGTTGACTTGATTTTCAAAATACGAGTTCAATATAATATTTAATCGTGATCCGATTGAAAATGAGAATTTTAGTTTTCGATTTTTTTAGAAAGGGTGTCCTGTTTTTAACACAAGCCATTTAATTTCACCCAACATAGCGATGAAATCGATGGCTTAATATTAAATCGGTACATTGCCTTATTTTTGAAATTAATTAAAACATGAGAAAAATATTCCTAAAGTGAGAAATTAAAATAGATAAAGGACGAAAAAATGATATCATTAATGAAAAATATTAACATGGAATACTAGAATATTAGAATAACAATAATAATGATATTTACAAAATAAAAACAAATCATGTACTAATAATAAAATAGGAAAAATGATATATTTGGTAATAATAATATAAAATAATAATATGTACATAAAAATACATATATATATATACGCATATAATAAAAGTATGTAATAATAATAATATCTACAATAAAAGAAAATATTAGGAAACGTACATAAAAAATATATACATAAAAATTTACAACAATAATATAAAATAATGATATGTGCAAAATATATATATATACATATGTACAAAAATATACACTAATATAATAATAGTCATAATAATACTAGCAATAGTAATAATTTGTAATAATAATATATACACAATATGGTATTTAAAATATATATATATGTATATAATAGTATTTAAGAATATATACATAAGAAATATATAACTAATGGCATTAAAAAATATATACATAATATATATAAAATACCTAAAAAAAAGAAGGGGGAAAGAAGAGAGAAGGGAGGGGGGAAAGGAAATCCGGCCAAGGGGGGCCGGTCACCGGTCGATCGTCGGTCGCCCGTCAATCACCATGCAGAGCACCACCTACTACGGTGGTAAAAAGGTAAATTTTTTAACAATATATGTATATATAAAGAAAGAAAAAAACAACACAAAAAAAGAAAAAAAGATTCGAAAGAAGAGGAAAAAAAAAAGATGCAACCTTTTTATTGATGTTTCTTTTGTGTTCAAAATTTGAAGGATTTTTGTGTTTTTTTTCAATCTTTTGTAAAATCCCCATTTACATGATTTTTGAATGGCTTTTATAGCCATCTTTACATGATTTTCTATTATTTCTTTTTCTATTTTGTAGGTGATGGTGGTAGACAATGGATATCAAAAATGGGAGGAAAATGGGGCAAGTGGGAAAGTGGCTAGGTGGCTAGGGTTTCTTGGTTTTTTTTGGGGGTTAGGTTTTTTTTTTTTTGGGGGGTTAGGTTTTTGTGGGAGGGGCTTAATGGGCTTTTGAATTGGGTTTAATATTTGGGTTTTGTAATGGGTTTGGGTAGATGTAAATGGGTCATGAGTTAAGGGTTTTAGTAGGTTTAGAGGTTTGGTTGGGTTTTGATATAATCGGCCCGCAATTTGGGCTTTACATTGCCCTCTTTGCTCATTGTCGTGCAACGATAATAGAGCAAAGACTTTCAAGGAAGACCAAAGTTGCCCAGTCCTGCTAGGTCTTGACTTGCTTTGGAACTCTTCTTGTTTAGTTAGTCCCTTTTCAGTCCACCGCATCTTGTAGCTTTGGTTCAATCCACTGCAAATTCGGAGAAAGGCCTTGTAGCTTCAATCTGTTCCAATGTAACTTCAAGGATATGAGATTTGTGGCTTCGATCCTCTTCACTGTAACTTCAGAAAGATAAGATCTATAACTTCAATATGCTCTTCTATCGCTTCAGTGAGATAAGGTTTGTGGTCTTTTCTTCTGCGACTTCAGAAAGGCAATATCTGATGCCCTCGATCAACTCCACTGCAACTTTAAGGAGACAGAATCTGACGTCTTCAATCAGCTTCAATCTTTATTCTCTACTCGGCATGTGATCCTGAGCTCAACTCATTTCTCGCAATATGAATTGACTCTTTAAAACTAGACATTAAAAACAGAAATTGAAAATAGCTCAGCACGTGAGCCAAGGCTCAACTCACTTCTCGCAATATGAGTTGATTTTTAAAACAAAATTTGTAAAACAGATTATGAAAATACCTCGATATGTGACCCGAAGCTCAACTCACCTCTCGTAATATGAGTTGATTTTTGCAAAGCATAAATTTTAAAAAAAAAACATCAATTGAAAATACCTCGGCGTGTGGCCTGAGGCTCAACTCACCTCTCGCAATATGAGTTGATTTTTTTTGGAAAAACAAAATTTGAAAAACAGAATTTGAAAATACCTCAGCGTGTGAGTCAAGGCTCAACTCACCACTCGCAATATGAGCTGATTTTTTTGAAACACAGAAATTGAAGAACAGAAATGGAAAACACCTCAGCGTCTTGAGGTTCAACTCACCTCTCGCAATATGAGCTGATTTTTTTGAAAGACAGAAATTGAAAATACCTCAACGTGTCTTGAGGCTCAACTCACCTCTCGCAATATGAGTTGATTTTTGAAACTTAACTTGAAAAGCAGATTTTGAAAATGCCTCGATATGTGACTCAAGGCTCAACTCACCTCTCGCAATATGAGTTGATTTTTGAAAATATAAATTGAAAAAAAATACCTCAAGTGTGTGATCTCAAGCTCAACTCACCTCTCGCAATATGAGTTGATTTTTGAAAGACGAAATTGAAAATAGCTCAACAAGCGTGAGCCAAGGCTCAACTCACCTCTCGCAATATGAGTTGATTTTTTTTTGAAAGGCACAAATTGAAAAACAGAAATTGAAAATACCTCGGCGTGTGACCTGAGGCTCAACTCGCCTCTCACAATACGAGTTGATTTTTTGACAACAGAATTGAAATTACCTCACTGTCCCGAGGCTCAACTCACCTCTCGCAATATGAGTTGATTTTTTGAAAAATGAAATTGAAAATACCTCAAGATGTCTTGAGGCTCAACTCATTTCTCACAATATGAGTTGATTTTTTAAAAAAACAGAAATTGAAAATACCTCAAGATGTCTTGAGGCTCAACTAATTTCTCGCAATATGAGTTGAATTTTGAAAACAAAATTGAAATTACCTCAACGTGTCTTGAGGCTCAACTCATTTTGAACAGAAATTGAAATTACCTCAACGTGTCTTGAGGCTCAACTCATTTCTAATATGAGTTGAATTTTTTTTGAAAGACGAAATTGAAAATACCTCAAGATGTGAACCGAGGCTCAACTCACCTCTCGCAATATGAGCTGATTTTGAAAAAGTAGAAATTAAAAGGTTCAACCCACCTCTCGCAATATGAGTTGATTCTTGAACAACATAAATTGAAAACATAAATTGAAAATACCTCAACAGGACTGAGGCTCAACTCACCTCTCGCAATATGAGCTGATTTTGAAAAAGTAGAAATTAAAAGGTTCAATCCACTTCTCAATATGAGTTGATTCTTGAACAACGTAAATTGAAAATGAAATTGAAAATACCTTAGCGTGACTCGAGGCTCAACTCACCTCTCGCAATATGAGCTGATTTTGAAAAAGTAGAAATTAAAAGGTTCAACCCACCTCTCGCAATATGAGTTGATTCTTGAACAACGTAAATTGAAAATGAAATTGAAAATACCTCAACAGTGACTTGAGGCTCAACTCACCTCTCGCAATATGAGCTGATTTTGAAAAAGTAGAAATTAAAAGGTTCAACCCACCTCTCGCAATATGAGTTGATTCTTGAACAACGTAAATTGAAAATGAAATTGAAAATACCTCAACGTGACTCGAGGCTCAACTCACCTCTCGCAATATGACTTGAAATTAAAACACAAAATTGAAAATACCTCAACAGGTTCTCGAGGCTCAACTCACCTCTAGCAATATGAGTTGATTTTGAAAACAAAATTAAAAGGCTTAACTCACCTCTCGCAATATGAGTCAATTTAAAACATAAACTAAAAATACCTCAACAGTGCCCGAGGCTCAACTCACTTCTCGCAATATGAGTTGATTTTGAAAACAAAATTAAAAATACCTCAACGTGTCTTGAGGCTCAACTCATCTCTCGCAATATGAGTTGATTTCCTTGAAAAGCATGAATTAAAAACATCAAAATACCAAAACTCGTCCTTTGGTAGAACTCGGTGTCTTTTCCTTTAATTCAAGGCGACTCTCATTCAAGATTTCTTGCTCATTGGAGTACCAGATATGCCATGTATGATGTTATCATGATATGCACATGTTTGTCTTAAATGCTTTTATGCCTACATGATTATGCAAAGGTTCCTTAAGCATGTTTGTCGGATGTCCATTTAGCCACGATTGTTGAGGATCTGTGTTCATTGCTTTGATTCTCGACTTTCTCTTCGTGCCTTATACCTGCCTTCAAGCTTCACGAGTAATCGATGTTTCTCGATATCACTCTTCCGCCTCGATTGAACTTTGTTCTTACTTTGAGACTCTTGTGCTTATCAAATTTTCATCCGTAATGCTTAACATTTCTTTTGTTTAGAGTATGTCATTTCACCATTTATCATGTAAATAAACACATAATGAGATGCATGAAAAATGTTAGATAGGGACAAAAATGATATTTCATATTCATCTATTTCAAATGTGGCAAACAAAGCAAGTTAACCAATGAGAGTAAAAAATGTCAAAAAGAAAGAAAGGATCGTATTCAACGGATACAAATGCTCTAGATATTCAACACATGAACTCTTCCTCGTTCCTCAATCAAAAATCTTTTCGAGCGCGGCTTCTTGCGTAGAAGATTTCGAGCTTTCAGAAATGCTTTAAATACTGTAGCCTCACTGCTTGACCTATCGTTCGACCGCCAGGCTTGTTTCATTAGGACGCCCACTCGGGTTTTCATCCTAATCTTTTTGTACTAATCAAGACGCCCTTTTCGGGTTTTCGCCTTGATCCCCCCTTTTTTTTTTTTTAAGATGCCCTTTTCGGTTTTTCATCTTAAGCATAATATTTCTTCACAGCATCTGAGTTCACTGGATTCGACAACTCTTTCCCATCCATCTCGGTAAGGATCAAAGCTCCTCCTGAGAATGCCTTCTTTACGACTTACGGTCCTTCCTAGTTTGGTGCCCATTTCCCTCGCAGATCTTTTTGTATTGGGAGAATTTTTCTCAGCACGAGTTCTCCTTCATGGAATTCTCTTGGTCGTACCTTCTTGTCATGGGCTGCTACCATTCTTTTTTGGTACATCTGCCCGTGACAAATTGCCCTGAGACGCTTTCCTTCAATGAGGTTCAGCTGATCATATCGAGCTTGTACCCATTCTGCTTCTTCTAACTTTGAATCCATTAAGACTCGTAGAAAAGGGATCTCAACCTCGATAGGTAGCACAGCTTCCATTCCATAAACCAGAGAGAAAGGAGTTGCTCCCGTAGATGTTCGTACAGATGTGCGATATGCATACAAAGCAAATGGTAGTTTCTCGTGCCAATCTTTATATGTCTCAGTCATTTTCCCAATGATCTTCTTAATATTTTTGTTGGCTGCTTCCACAGCCTCGTTCATCTTTGGGCGATAGGGCGAGGAGTTATGATGTTTTATTTGGAATTGCTCGCACACTTCTTCCATCATCTTATTATTCAGATTCATGGCATTATCTGAAATGATTCTTTCAGGCAAACCATATCGGCAAATGATTTCCTTTTTCAAAAACTTGCACACTGCAGTCTTCATCACATTGGCAAACGAAGCGGCTTCAATCCATTTTGTGAAGTAATCGATAACCACAAAAATGAATCGATGTCCATTTGAAGCTTTTGGAGAAATTGGCCCTATGACATCCATGCCCCACATAGAAAAGCTGTAGAAGCCCAAATTGCCCGGGCCCGATTATATCAAAACCCAACCAAACCTCTAAACCCACTAAAACCCTTAACTCATGACCCATTCACATCTACCCAAACCCATTAAAAAACCCAAATATTAAACCCAATTCAAAAGCCCATTAAGCCCCCTCCCAAAAAAAACCTAACCCCCCCCAAAAAAAAAGAAAAACCTAACCCCCAAAAAAAAAAACCAAGAAACCCTAGCCACCTAGCCACTTTCCCACTTGCCCCATTTTTCCTCCCATTTTTGATATCCATTGTCTACCACCATCACCTACAAAATAGAAAAAGAAATAATAGAAAATCATGTAAAAGATAGCTATAAAAAGCCATTCAAAAATCATGTAAAGGGAGGATTTTTACAAAAGATTGAAAAAAAAAAACACAAAAATCCCTTCAAATTTTGAACACAAAAGAAATATCAATAAAAAGGTTGCATCTTTTTCTTTTTTCCTCTTCTTCGAATCTTTTTTCTTTTTTTGTGTTGTTTTTTTCTTTCTTTATATATACATATATTGTTAAAAAATTTTTTTCCTTTTCCTCGCCTTCCATGGTGGTGGGCGGTGGACGATTTAGCGGCAATGACCGATCGATCGACCAAGTGACCCCCCTTGGCCGGATTTCCTTTCCCTCCCTTTCTCTTCTTTCCCCTTCTTTTTTAGGTATTTTATATATATTATGTATATATTTTTAATGCCATTCGTTATATATTTCTTATGTATATATTCTTAAATACTATTATATACATATATATATATATTTTAAATACCATATTGTGTATATATTATTATTACAAATTATTACTATTGCTAGTATTATTATGACTATTATTATATTAGTGTATATTTTATGTACATATGTATATATATATATTTTGCACATATCATTATTTTATATTATTGTTGTAAATTTTTATGTACGCTTTCCTAATATTTTCTTTTATTGTAGATATTATTATTATTACATACTTTTATTATATGCATATATATATATATGTATTTTATGTACATATTATTATTACCAAATATATCATTTTTCCTATTTTATTATTAGTACATGATTTGTTTTTATTTTGTAAATATCATTATTATTGTTATTCTAATATTCTAGTATTCCATGTTAATATTTTTCATTAATGATATCATTTTTTTAAGTCCTTTATCTATTTTTAATTTCTCACTTTAGGAATATTTTTCTCATGTTTTAATTAATTTCAAAAATAAGGCAATGTACCGATTTAATATTAAGCCATCGATTTCATCGCTATGTTGGGTGAAATTGGTCGGCTTGTGTTAAAAACGGACACCCTTTCTAAAAAATCAGAGCACCCCAAACCCGCCTGGTTTATGGCGAATCCGCATGCCACATCAAAACGTTAAAAAATTTTCCATTCTAAGTCCGAAAATCGTACTTGATGTTCAAAAGATTAATTCATTAAGGGTTAAGGTGAATGGAAGTCATGCACCGTAGGAGACCGGAAAGAGGTGGTGAGTCCATCGGATCGCTTAAGTACCAAGCTCCTTCGGATCCAATCCTAGACATGCATACCACCATTGCCACACCTTAACGTCATGGATATTTCTAGGAAACCGTTCGATTAAGTCATTTTAGGAAAAGTGATTAATTTTGGAAAATACTTTCATTTCGAAGCTTTGTTTGTTGTCGTGTTATTTTGAAATCAATTGTTGTTTTTGAAAACGCCGCCTAAAGCTATCCAATTTCAACAGTTAAAATAAGTAATACCTATCTTAGTAATACATATTAAAACCATCAAAAATAATTAAGCGGCCTTATTACATTTAAAAACCCAAAACTTCAAACGTAAATAAAAGGATGTCCAGTTCACCAGAAGAAAATCAAACTTTCAGAACGGGTGGCCACTCCAAATTCCCTCACAGCTCCAAGCCCACTATGGTTGGGGATTTCCTGCGTGGATGAAAATAAAAGGGGTGAGTTTGGGGAAACTCAGTGTGTAAGGAAAACCCATTCAAAGCCCAAGTCAGCTCAAGCCTATTGGGCCTAAGCCCATTCAGTAATATGGTATCTTGGGCGAGCCCTTTTCAGATTATAATAAACCGGGCCTTAGCCCTTATTCAGATAATGATGGCCCATAGGCCCATTTCAAAATACATGCAACATCAAGAAACATATGCAAGCCCATTTGGGAGACTACTCAACCCACCAACCACTACACTCCACCCGCACCAGCCATACACTCCATGTGGGGAATAGCTCAACCCACCCAAATTTAACACTCCACAGCTTGCGACCTTTGCCGCTCGCTTATCAAGAAATTGAGGCAAAGCCTCCAGTACGTGGACAAGCCACTTTCAATACTTCCTCCGTCAATATCCCAATCCCATGCATCAGATAATAACAACATGGCATGCAGTAAATAATAACAGTCAAACATGCATTTAAGTCAATTTAACCCTAGGGGTATTTCGGTAATTTATCTCCTAGGGGTAAAACTGTAAATTTTCCACTTTTAAAGGTATTTCAGTAATTTATCTATTTTAGGGTTTTTCATGCATATTCCTACCTTTCACGTACTAACAGAATTACGTACCGAGGGTTCTTATCGAATTGGGCCCGTTGGCCCATCATTCCAATTTTGGCCCATTAAGCCCAAAAATATCGAGGGCACAGAAATCATGCACTTTGCAGTCCAAATTTTGCAGCTTACCAAAAACATTAATCGATTTACCTCACGAGCATTCGCACACTCGCAAATCTACAAAATACCGGTTTTCGGCATTTTGGCTTTTCGACTTTTGCCGATCCAGACTAAGAAAGAGGGTGTTAGTTACACACATTTTGCGACGATATCTCGACAAGATCCACACACGAACCGCCTACAATTGGATTACTAACACGTTAATCTAACTATTCAAATACGAACTACGATTAACCCCTTACAATATTCGCCAACCACACCTACAGATCATAGTAAGATTATAAGAAATCAATAAGCAACTCATTAACAAATTTTTGTCAATGTTTACCACATAATCATAATTTCACTGCAAGCTGTCTTCCTGAGCAACAGTCACTAAATCATTTATAACTGGAGCTACGAAACTCCAAATCAAGTGCCGTTAATTTTCCCTGAAAATAGACTCATATATCTTCTATCCATAAAATTTTCAGAATTTTTGGTTTATCCAATCAATACCAGAATTTTCTCAAAGTTTCCCATGTTTCTCTGTTTGACTAATCTGACCACCCTTCATTACGAATCAAATTTCTCATTGTACAGAATTCAAAATATGTTTTTGTTTATTTCATTAGAAACTAAACTCAATAAGCTTTAATTACATAATTTATTCAGCTTCTAATTCTTCTCCCATAATTTATGGTGATTTTCCAAAGTCACGTTACTGCTGCTGTCCCAAGCAGATTTATTACCAAATCACTCTTTCACACATACCTTGCATGCATGTTATTTAAACATGTATATCACCAATCAATCATCACATATCTATGATTTTACTTAAGTATAATCTCCATTTCATCATTTTAAAGCACAACATGTTAGCTGATTTTTCCTTTAACATCTAAGGCACATGCATGCTCATTTGTTTGGCTCAACTTCACCTATCTTCCATTTTTCATCAAAAGAACATGAAACAACAACCATTTCCTTCATTTTAATTCATGACTAAATGCTCACAACACAACTAAAAATCAAAATATACTTCAAGAGTTAAGGTAGAATCAAGAAGAACTCATGAACCTCAAAATAGAAGCAAGGTACCAAGAACTTACCTTCAATTTTCCTCCTCCTAATGACCGAATACTCAAGAGCTTTCTCCTCTCCTTCTCTTCTCTAACTTTCAGCTATGATGAACAAAGATGGACAAAACTTTGTTCTTTTCACCCCTTTTTCTTTTAATAAAACTTCATATTTCATCCATTTAATTCTTTAATACAAAAGACATGATATTCTTATCATGAAACATTTACCTAACCCATTATCATGAAACATTTACCTAACACATTATCATGGAACATTTACCTAACCTATTATCATGAAACATTTACCTAACCCATTATCATGGAACATTTACCTAACCTATTATCAATTTGTATCAATTTGTACCATAAATTATGGATATCAAGTGTACATTTTGTCTACAACAACATGATGGTTGGCCACTTCATGTAAAATGGGAGGTTTGTCATGCAAATCCTCCTATTTTGCACTCCTATTTATTTGGCCACTTCAATTTAGCCTATAGCATTTTCAAACATTTTCACATAGGTCCTATTTCATCATTTCACCCCATTTTTCTTATGGAACAAAAATTAACTAAAATTGCCGGGTTCTATCTTAAGCTTGGGCTTTCTAGAGGCCCACTAACATAATTAAACCTATGCCAACATTCACAGGATTCCCGAAAATTGGGGCGTTACAAAATCGAAAACTAAAAATTCTCATTTTTCAATCGGATCACGATTAAATATTATATTGAACTCGTATTTTTGAAAATCAAGTCAACACATGTTTATGAGATACCAATTTTGGGCGTCATGAGGGTGCTAATACTTTCCTCACGCAGAATCGACTCCGAACCCCAATTTTTCTCTGGACTTTCATGTAGACCTAAATTTGGCCTTCTTTTGTTTTAAAATAATTTTATTAGGTGTCCGATCACACCTATAAAAAAGGATCGTGGCGACTCCTTTGTTAATAAAATCGAAAGTTGGTTTTCAAATGTTTAATAAATCGCCACAATTAGCGACCAAGCGAAACTAAATTTTTTTTACGTTGCTACAGTGATGATTGATTGGTGATATACATGTTTAAAAAAAAACATGCATGCAAGTTATGTGTGAAAGAGTGATTTGGTAATAAATCTGCTTGGGACAGCAGCAGTAACGTGACTTTGGAAAATCACCATAAATTGTGGGAGATGAGTTAGAAGCTGCATAAATTATGTAATTAAAGCTTAATGAGTCTAGTTTTAAATGGAATAAACGAGAACATATTTTGAATTTTGTACAATGAGAAATTTGATTCGTAATGAAGAGTGGTCAGATTAGTCAAACAGTGAAACATGCGAAACTTTGAGAAAAATATGGTATTGATTGGCCAAACCAAAAATTCTAAAAATTTTATGGATATAAGATATATGAGTCTATTTTCAGGGAAAATTAACGGCACTTGATTTGGAGTTTCATAGCTCCAGTTATAAATAATTTAGTGACTATTGCTCAAGAAGATAGCTGGCAGTGAAATTATGATTATGTGGTAAACATTGACAAAAATTTGTTAATGAGTTGCTTATTGATTTCTTATAAGCTTACTATGATCTGTAGGTGTGGTTGGTCGAATATTGTAAGGGGTTAATACGTAGTTCGTATTTGAATAGTTAGATTAATGTGTTAGTAATCCAATTGTAGGCAGTTCGTGTGTGGATCTCACAAGATATCGTCGCAAAAGTGTGTAACTAACACCTCTTTCTTAGTCTAGATCGGCAAAAGTCGAAAATCCGAAATGCCGAAAACCGTATTTTGTAGATTTGCGAGTGTCACGAATGCTCGTGAGGTAAATCGATTAATGTTTTTGGTAAGCTGCAATGTTTGGACCGTAAAGTGCATGATTTACGTGCCTCGATATTTTTGGGCTTAATGGGCCAAAATTGGAATGATGGGCCAACGAGCCCAATTCGGTAAGAACCCTCGAGACGTGATTCTCGTAGTACGTGAAAGGTAGGAATATGCATGAAAACCCTAAAATAGATAAATTACTGAAATACCTTTAAAAGTGGAAAATTTACGTTTTACCTCTAGGAGATAAATTACCGAAATACCCCTAGGGTTAAATTGACTTAAATGCATGTTTGACTGTTGTTATTTACTGCATGCCATGTTGTTATTATCTGATGCATGGGATTGGGATATTGATGGAGGAAGTACTGAAAGTGGCTTGTCCACATACTGGAGGCTTTGCCTCAATTTACTGTTAACTGAGCAGCAAGGCTGCAACTGTGGAGTGTTGGGCTGGGTGGGTTGAGCTATTCCCCACATGGAGTGTAGGGCTGGTACGGGTGGAGTGTAGCGGTTGGTGGGTTGAGTAGTCTCCCCAAATGGGCTTGCATACGTTGTTGATGTTACATGTATTTTGAAATGGGCTTATGGGCCATACTGTTATCTAAGTAAGAGGCTAAGGCCCAGTTTATTGTAATCTGAAAAGGGCTCTGGTCCAGTACCACTGTTACCTGAATGGGTTTAGGCCCAATAGGCTTGAGCTGACTTGGGCTTTGAATGAGTTTTCCTTACACATCGAAGTTTCCCAAACTCACCCATTTTATTTTCATCCACGCAGAAATCCCCAACCATAATGGGCTTGAGTCGTGAGGGAATTCGGAGTGGCCACCGCTCGAAAGTTTGGTTTTCTTCGTGAACTGGACATCCTATTATTTACGTTGAGGTTTGGGTTTTAAATGTAATAAGGCCGCTTAATTATTTTTGATGGTTTTAATATGTATTACTAAGATAGGTATTACTTATTTTAACTATTGAAATTGGATAGCTTTAGGGCGCGTTTTCAAAAAAGAAAAAAAAAACAACAATTGATTTCAAAATAACACGACAACAAGCAAAGCTTCCGCAATGAAAGTATTTTCCAAAATTAATCACTTTTCCTAAAAATGACTTAATCGAACCGGTTTCCTAGAAATATACATGACGTTAAGGTGTGGCAATGGCGGTGTGCATGTCTAGGATTGGATCCGAAGGGAGCTTGGTACTTAAGTAGTCCGATAGACTCACCTCCTCTTTTCCGGTTTCCTAACTGGTGCACAGCTTCCATTCACTTTAACATTTTCCAAATCACGCGTAAAATCCCTTACATTTTGGGAAAATGTCTTACCGTTTCAATTTCTGTAAGACATTTTCCCGTGCTTCTCCTTCATCCGTAAGGCCCTTCTCTCTTGTCATTGTTCAATTTCCGCTCTCTTCTTGCTGGTATTTCGCTTCCTTTCTCCTCTCTTTCTCTCTTTCTCATGCAATCTCTCTCTCTCTTTCGCAGCATTTTCCTCTTCCTCGCTATTATTTTATCTCGATTTTCACTAACTTGGGAAAAATGGTGCTTCGAACAAAGTCGGATATTAGGAATTGGGGATTCAATTTGGATGTGTTAGGCTCATACCTTTTGTGAAGAAGGGCTTATCTCTGTAAGATCCTTTTGCATTTCATATATTATTTTGTTTATCCGATTACGTTTCCATATCATTTATGTGTTTGGAAAAATGCCCGAATGGGTAAGTCCCAATAGATGATCTTTAATTGCTAGGATTGTTACAATCGACGACTCTTCATTTGATATTTAGATGTTATGTTATCTTATGCTTTTCCTTTACCATCCTTTGAACTGTTTGAGTGACTTAATTTATGTTTATGTCACCACAAGGATCGGTTTTGGCATCACCGCCTTCTTCCAGCGGGCCAAGGCAAACTTCTCGTGCCGGTGTTTATCTTTGTGGCATTTTACTTATCGCTAAAAAACACAAGGTAATGTGCACTTAATTCATCCTATTAAATGTTTTATTCCTCTATTTGCCTGTTTTGACATAAATTATCTACTTCACGACTTAAGATTGACAAGGTTAGGTTGATTGAAGTTTGTGGCACCTCTGAATCTGAGTTTTCTTGTGTAAGTAACATGTTGTTTTATTTTACTTCCTAAATGTAATCCTTTTATTGTTAACTTATAAATGTTTAATGCATCGAACATTTGCTTGGAACTTTCAATGCGTGTCTCCACCTCCATGAAAGATCTGTGTCATGATGTTTTTGGGATCTCAAGTGAGAAAAAGATCCCAAGGAAGTGAAAGGAAACCGAGGTAGGTGTTCATTTGGACTTACCTAGAATTGGTCAGATATAACCATGTGTATGTAAGCATTTGATGGTATCATTTGTAGTACAATTTTAGTACCATATATTGGCTTTCAATACTAGGAATTTATTTTCTCTAGACTTTGTTTTGATGTATCTGCAGAATCGCTAGACGTGTTACTGAAAAAAGAAAATTTGATGATGGTGGTTATTTATCCGATGGACCAGAGGTAACACCGCATTATCTGTAATATTAGTTTACTAAATGTCGGATGAAGTAGGATTCATTGTTTTCTATATATGAATCCTTGTGTTTTGGCTTTTGTAACAATTTCGCAACATAATCATCTATTTAATTGGTTGTCTTGAATAAGTGCTTGGAATAATTGTATGAAATTATTGTTTCATGATCTGAATCAATGATGAGGCTTCTATTATATCATTCAAGAGATTAAAATCTTTAATGTCTAAGCTCGCATGGGTTTTTCATTGGTCTTGCAGCAACCTTTCTTGGTGATTCTAAGTCTTTGATGCTTAGTAAGGCAAAAGTGCGTTATAATTTCTAAGAGAATTTGAACCATTTGAGATTTAATCTCAAAGACTAAAAGCTACCGAAGTTTGTGATATTGTTCTTGAAAACAACATTTGTTTATTTTCTTGTGCATCAAAATATTGTAGGGCTAACTCGAACCTCTTGCACTTTCAAGTTACAAGCGAGCAAAGAAAATGGAGAAAGTGGTTATGAAGAGTGGAAATCATCTGTTCTATTATCTAACAAAAAAGCACAAAAATTTCTTAAGGTTGAAGATATTGATACTTTTATGTGGTGTAATATTTAGTTATGCACTTGGACAATGTTGTTATTATGTGGTGTACTACTAATTATGCATTTGGATAATATTATTAATTTCTAGTATTAATTGTGGTTTGGAAGCTAATTTATAATTATTCAATCATTGTTTTTATTTTTAACACAATTACAAATAATTTATTTGACTTTGGTTGTTTTCAATTTATGAAGGTTAATATTGAAGCTTAATAATTGAGTATTATTATATATTTAATTTAATTTATTTATTTATAAATAAATCATTGCAATATATGTAAAAACAATTTAAAATATAAAATTTATTATTATGTATATAAATTTATTAATATATGTAAAACAACTTTTACGGAAAATATTTTCAGAAAATTTGCCAAACAATAGAAAATATTTTCAGTAAATCATTTTCCAGAAAAATAAATCAAAAATCATTTTCCGAAAAACATTTTACTGACAAACAAACAGACCCTTAAATAATATCTTATATTACATATCGATAATATACCACTCTTTCAACAAAACTCCACGTTATTGATAACACCATATATATATATATAACAAAGCCATGACTCTTGAGTGGGAATTGAGGTCAGCCATGGCTATGCAACCAAATTTTTTTTAAATGGTTTGGAATTTAATTATATATATTTTAGATTAGAATAAATTTATTATGTATTAATTTATAATTTTATTATTTTTAAAGTAATTAAATAAAATAGATTATTTTAAAAGAGGGCAAAGTACTATTTATTATCATTTATAATTTCTGTATTGGAGGGGCATGACCCCTGCTTGTCTCCCCTTAGACGCACCTTTGTACGCCACCTTCATTCGGAATCGGTGCATTGTTAGCGTCCTCCCCTTTCGGATTTAGGGTTTGAAAAAGTAAGACACCGGAAATGAAACTTATAGCAGCAAAGCTAGCTCCAACGGCAAAGATTCCGGCTTTGACGACAGGACAATAGTACATGTCGTTTCTCTCAATTGCTTGATCGTTTTGATCTTTGGACACTGCACCCTTCAGCAATAGAACAATCGCTACAATAAATGTGATCCTGTGTCACGTATAAAATAAAAAAAACACGGTAAAAATTATTAAAATTAAAAAAAAATACTCATTTAATAGTTATGTAACTAAAATATGAAGTTGTAATAAACTTGAATCTAATAAAATAATTTTAACAGTGTAACAGTTGAACCTAGAATTTGAAATTTGAAAATAAAGGAAAAATTTCTTAGAAATAAAAGTACAGGACTAAATTTTAAATTTATAAAAATACATGAACTTATAGCATATTTTAACCAAAATGCATTTCATACAAACTCTTTTATGTAGCTGAAAATTTTTAGAAAAAAGGAATTATTAAAAATAATTTAAATAAAAATATATTAATAGTTAAAATATTTAAAAGTATTAGTATTTCTTTTAATTTAAATGTAGTTCCTAATTTAAAAGTAGCAAGAGAAATAAGTATCCTTATAATTACAACTTTTTTCACGTTGGATTTGTTTAACCTTTTATCCAATTAACTTAATGTTTATTTAACTTTTAATACCAAACTATCATCCAAATTTAAAATTGGTATCTAAACTTTAGAACATGCAAATTAAGTTCTTCAAGTATCGATATCATATCAATCAAGTCTTTCTATCTTTCTAACCATCGGTTTAAATATTAAATGCTACTTCAAATTTCACCTGGAATGTTTTTAAAACACGTTGATCAAACTATAAACATGTGTGCACCTAGTGTACGAGCAACTTGGATCTAACGTATAAAAAACAGTGCCAATAAATTTAGGAGGTTGTTTCTTTAATTTTATTTAACACATTAGATCCAAGCAATTCGTACAATAGGTACACATGTATTTAAACTTTGACCCATGTATTTTAAGTATGCTCCATGCCAAATTTAAAACCTTTTCACCAGACTGACAGAATAGCTTGATTCGTACGATAGTGTTTATTTGAGGACTCAATTACAAACATTTTGAAGCTCAAAACAAATTTAGACTTTGGGTGATAGTTGCAATTAACCCATAATATGTGTATGTGCATATATAAAGGGAAAATGTACTTTTCGGTACAAGAGCTTGACTTCATTGTTCACATTGGTACTTAAGATTTTTCTTTTTCTTTTTTTTGCTTCCACCTCTATTTTTGTAAATCCATTAGAATTAAATGGTGTGGATCAATTAAGTTTAGACACATAGCACGCATGCCATGTCATCAACTGATGTACCCACATCATCCTGCTTTAACTAAATTAATATATGACAAAAGCCAAATTTAAAAGTACAAATTTAAACATTGAAACCTAACTCAAATACCCAAAATTATATTTACTCATGTATAAAATATAAAATGGTATAAATTAGTTGAACATAATTTTTTTAATATTATATATTTTTTAAGATTTTAATTAAACCAATGAAACTAACAAATTAATAACTTAAATAATTCAACCACTTACCTGATTCTAAAAACATTAAGAAAAAGTAATCAAAATTACCAAGAAGTAATATATAAGAGAATAGCTTTATTCCGATTGTAGTTGGGAGGTTGATTAGTTCTTTCCCAATGAGCACAACCGGTGGCGGTATCCATTATTATTTTTGCGGTCAACAGCGTTGCGGCTGAAACTAAGCCAAGTACATGCGCAGGGCTCTTGGGATATGAACAGTCTCCGTACCAATCTATCTCAACTTGTGAAGCCTAAAAAAAATTGAAAGTATTTCTTTAGCACCTTCCAACTTTAATATTGAATAAAATATTTTTTCTTATAAAAATCAAAGCAGGTTAACTATTTAATTATATATATTTTAATTAATATAATAATAAATTAAGCCCTTAATATTTATATATTCGATTAATTTAGTTTTAATTTTAAAAAATGTAAAATTTTAGAAAATTTAAAATAAATTTTTGTTATATCGAAATTATGTAAAATTAACAAAAAACAATAATGATGTGATTAATTATTTTATAAGTTCACTTCTAAAATTGATAGAGATTAAATTTTTCTATTTTTTAGAGTAATTAATTTTCTCAATATCAAAAAAATAATGATTTAAAGTATAAAAATCCAATGTAGAATATAGAATATATATATAATTAAAAAAATCTAAATTTTACAAATTTGAAAATTTTTCTTTACCTTAACCCTTGTAATTTCAGCACCAAAGCCAGTAAAGACTGATATTATCCCCAAAAGGACTGCAACCAAGAATAAAATTCGTTTTTGCTCCATCTCTTACTTTCTCTCTTACACTTTCTTGGGAAAAAAAGGTCTGATATTTTCTGTTTGGTTGATGGGAAAAGGAAAATACGTTTACCCGATAAGGAAAACCCTTTGTTTGACTATTGTTTGTGGTGACTTTGGGGTGTCCTTATGCAATATATATAGGATTTTTGGCTAACATTTATGATATCAAAGCAATTATTTTATGTAAATGTACTAAGAAAATAATATTTTAAATGCAATCCTTAATCAAATTCAGTTTTATATATTAAGATAATTATTTTCTTACTCCAAATTTAATTTTATTTGAAATTAACATATTATATATATTTTAATATCTATTCTATTATTATGAGAATTGTTGTCAATGTAAAAGAATATGTGTTTAAGTATATGAAACACATTATTCTCTTATTTATAGATTGGAGATGAGCTATAAGTAGTTCTAAATATCGTGCCAAAAAGAGTATATATGATTATAATCTAAGATAACACGGTATTAATTGTCTCTACGATTACTTTTGAGAAAATAAAATGTATAATTAAATATATGTTGGTTTTACATTTTCTTTTTTTATAATATAAAAATTTTAAATCTTTCTAAAAAATTAAGAAAATAAAAGTATCTAACTATAAAAATGAAAAAAAGGAAAAATTGAAAAGAGAACCGAAGAAAACAAAATTATTTCCATTGGGTTCTTCAAGAATCAACATAAGAAACAACATATTTTATAATTTGCATTTTCCAATATTGGTAACAACAAATCAATGGGAATTTATTTTCAAGTTAATCAATGCAATATTCTAACATTTTCGATACCGTACAAAATAAATGGATGAAATAGGATAAAAAATTATAAAAATATAAATATTTTAAATATAATTATAATACGATAAATACATAAACCATAAATTCTTTGTCTTTTATTCTTGCCACTTATTTTATAAACTAAAAAGGATAAACAAATAGAGTGAAAATGAACGGAAAGTAATATGGTTGTCGATTTTTCTTTCTAATAATATCTTTAAATTATCGATATTATATCAATTAAGTCTTTTGTTATTATTACTTTTAATTTAGCGTTACATGACACGTCAAATCTTATATAACTAAAATTAAAATAAATATTTTAAAAAATAAGATGTTTTTACATGATTTTTAAAATAAAAACTAAAAGTAATGTAAAATTGAAAGAAAAGAAAAAGAACAAGAACGAACGTAAAGATTATGTAAAAGTTTGAAAATTTCAAAAGTAAGATTTTAAAAAATCTACTTTTACAATATTCATTTTTCTTTATTTTTCATTTTAAATTATATCAAATAAGATTGGACATATTATTTAATGATTAAGTTAATAGTCTTAATAATGAAAGGACATGATTGGTATAACATCAATAATTTGGGGATGTGATTAGAACGTTTTGAAGTTTGAGGACCAATTCAAAATAAGGGTCATAGTTTGAGAATGTTTGGTGCAATTAACTCTAATGAAAATAGTATGTTCCTTGCCTACCTTTCTCTACCTCTCCATTATTCGGGGGTGTAAAGGAGACTCTAGTTCTCGCAAGTTGTTTGAGTTTGACTCAAAAAAATTCGAACTCGATTCGGCAATTATCAAGTCGAGCTCGAGCAGCTCGAGTTATCAATCAATTCGAACTCAAGCTTAGTAATATCTGACTCGAATGGCTTGTGAGCATATAAAATTTTTCATTTTTAATATATATTTTTACTATTTTTACATTATTAACCCTAATTTTAATTGTTATTTTTTTTTAGTATTTTAGCATATTTTAGTGATATTTGATGTCTTTAATATTAGGTGCTTTTCAAGTTAATGAAGAACAATAAAACGGATGAACTAAAAAGGTGTTATTTTAGTGTTTTATAATATGGTAAATTTTTGGAAAAATCAATTTAGGAAATAGTGTTTTTAGGCACCGCTAAAGTTTATAAAAATCGATGATGAAGGATGTCTTCTCTTGATCCTCCCCTACCATAAATATCTTATTATAGTCTGAAAAGGTGTCCATGAAGCTCATGTATCGGTGGCCTGCGAAAGCGTCTACAAGTCGATCTATAGATGTGAGCGAGAACTGTCTTTTGGGCATGCTTTGTTTAGGTGGGTGAAGTCTACACCCATCCGCCACCAATTTCTAGATTTAGGCACCATGACTATGTTGGAGACCCAATATGGATAGGTGACTTCCCAAATGAAACCTACAGTTAACAGCTTCTTCATTTCTTCGCTAGTGGTTGCGAACTTCTTATCTGAGAGTTTCCTCTTCTTTTCCTTCATTGGTTGAACACTGGAATCCACTCCAAAGGAGTGCTGGATGATTGACGATGGATCCTTGGCATGCCTGTTGTTGTCCAAGAAAAAATGTCTCGACAATCTATTAACAAGAAATTTAGACTTTCTTTCTCTTCGGGGAAAGGACCGAGGCGATTTGAGTGACCTTTTAAGGCTCCTCCTGGTACAAACTAACGAGCTCTGATGCTTCTATCGGTTGTGTTTTGGGGAGTTGAGTCTCTAGTTAGGCTTCGAGACCTTCTAAATCAATTTATGCTCTCCCAATTACATTAACCCCGGCAATAAGATGGGAGTACAATATGCAACAAGCCGGAGAGGGAGGCAAAGGGTTCCGATCTTTTTCGGTGAGCTGCAGGGAGAAAATATGGCACTTTCGAGCTTCCTTCTGATCAACTTTCATATACCCCTCGCCTATGGGAGTAGGAAATTTCACCGTCGTGCAAAAGGTGGCCACCGCCATCTTTGTAATTCTCATGATTGGCCTCCTGGAAATGGCGTTAGAGGCCATCAGGTGGTCAACCACTAAGAAATCTACCATTGATATGGTGGTGTGCTCACCATCTCCCAGTACCACCGGAAGGACAATAGGTCCCTTAATTGTGATAGGTTGGTTGGCAAAGCCAGAAACTGGGCTTGCAAGCTTGAGCTACACATCCTTGAGCCTCATCTGGTAAAAAGCTTCGGCCGTTAGGATATCCACGGAGTTGCTTGTATCAACCAGGATCCTTTTAACTTGGAAAAATGAGTTATTAGCTGAAACCACCAAAGGATTTTCACCTTCCGCATCTAGAATATCCTTTTCGTCTCGCTCTGAAAATCTAAGGTCCCAATGGGAAGGTTTGGGTTTTTTTAATTGTAGTTGAAATCGATAGAACACTTCCCATATGGGCCTTCCACTTCAAGTTTGACAAAACCCATTCTATGTGCTTTCCTCGTACCAGAACATCAATAATTCCTCTGAATGGTTTTTTCCCCTGTCACTGCCCTATGATCCTGATGTCCCACTTCTCTGTCTTGAGTCATGTTCGCCTGATAGGGGTACTAAGCTAAGAATTAGCGCCCCTTCTGATTGCAGTTTCAATGGCATTCTTCAAATGCACACATTGCTTAGTTCGATGTCCTCGAGCATTGTGGTATTTGCAATGATGATTGGAGTTGCAGCGATGCTCACTAAGCGGGAGATACGGGGCTAGGGAGCAGTTAAGCTCATGGTAAGTTCTAAAGTGGTTGTATGAAGATTTAGGTAGTTGATCCTAACTTCCTCTATAATTGCTGATGCATCACACCAACATCGTTAAAAATTTAATTTTTTTTAGTCAACATTTTCGTTTTAAAAAAATAATGATTTAATTCTTTTTGAAATGTTAATGGTCAAATTTAACTAAAAATAAAAGAATAAGGGTGAAGGGCCAAATTAACAGAAAATGTAAATATTGAGACTAAATATATCATTATGTCAAAACAAATATATGAATTAATTATATCCCATAATAAATCAATAGTATAAATTTCAAATAAAAGTTATTTTCAAGTACAACAATGTGATATTTAACCCCAAATGCCTGCTGAATTCCCAAACTGATGAAGCCAGGAAAAAAAAAAACCGAAACAAGTGTTTTCCCGATCAACTGAGTTGCTACTTGCTGTAAGTATATCCATGTACAAAACCAGGATTCTCTTGTGGGAACTGAGGTTGCGCCATGGCTATGCCACCTTGATTTGGTAACGATGCATTCCCTTTCGAGTTCAGAGTTACATAATAGAATATTCCAGCAATCAAACTTATAACAGCTAATATCGCTCCGACGGCAAAGATCCCGGGCTTGACAACACGGCAATAGTACGTGCGGTCTCTAACAATTGCATTTTTATTTCGTTCGTTGAACGCAGCACCGGTCAGTAGTAAACCGATTGCTATAACAAATGTGATCCTGCATCAAAAATGTTTGTGGCTAAAAACTGAGTAAAAATCGAGAAAATCGAAAATTGAAATAGACTGGTTTGGCTTCAATACTATTTTACTAAATTCATATATTATTTTAGGGTTAAATCATTATTTAAGAATAAAATTTAGTAACAATTCTCACATTAAGATTTAAATTTTTATTTTGTCTAAGTTGGTCCTAGAAGGATTGAACTAGGCAATTGTTCTTACATGAGCTTGAATGTTTTTTGTCCAAGTTAGCCTCTAAACTTGACAATTTTTACCGCATTGGGATTTGAACTTTAGGACTTTCAAGGAAATATACGAGATTAACTTGAAAAAAAAAAGTTTAAAAGTTCAGGCCCAAAAAGTGATTTAAATAATTACTTTGAGTTTATGCATATATTAAAAAAAACCGTAATGATTTGAATTCAATTGAAGTTTTCTTATTTAATCTATTATTTTTATAATATAAAATATTTTATATTTAAATTAATAAAATAATTTATAAATATGTATTAAAAAGTTATTTCTAAAAAAATAAAATTGATAAATTAAAAAATTCAAAATATAAACCAAGTTTTTCGTTGATAAATAAACATCTAATTAATTTACCGGAAAGAGAAAGCGGCATGAACTCAAATCATTAGAAAATAATTAAAAAGAATGGTTGCAATTATAGTGAGAACTTTTAAAATAATTTAAAATCAGAATTATGAGAATTAAAATGATTTTAGTCTTTAAATTAAAATAAATGATTTTAAGTCTTAAATTTTGTATTAACCTACTTCAAAATAAAAACAACAACACTCAATCTCCTCTTTTTTTTTTTTTTTTCACCTTGCAATTAAAGCCTTAATATTATCCCTTATAAAATGTGTGATTCAAAACGACAAATGGATTAAATCATATATATTTCATAATCTCAACTTACTCATACCAATGAAGCTAGAATTTGCTTGATTGAATCTTTTGGTTCTTATTTATTTTGATCTAGTACAAAATCTAAAACTTAGTCGATTGAATCTTAGTTCGATTGGCATGGATATTATTGTCAATGTAGGAGGACATGAGTTCAAGTGCGCTGAAGCACATTATCCTCCTATTTATGAGTTAGGGAGAGATTATGAATAGTTCTAGACATTGTGTCAAAAAGAGTATATATAATCAGAACCTATAATGAGATTGTTAAAGGAATAAAATAAAATAAAAATTCTCACTATAATTACCATTTTATAGACAATTTTTTAATTTAAAAGTGTAAGGAAATTCTAAAAAATAAGTGTTAAGAGAAATAAAGATATTTATAATTATCTCTTTTTCCACTTTGGATTGAGTCTATCTCATAACAACAAACTTAATCAAGGTTATGTTTTAAGTTTGTGTTTTATAGGGATAATTCCTTCAAATATCCCCAAACTATTGTCTCTTTTAGAATTGAATTATAAACTTTAAACTATTCTAATTAAGTCTTCAAAGTATCAATATTGTATAAATCACATCATTCCATCAACTTAACTATCAATTTAGGTGTTAAATGACTGCTCATATTTGTCTTTGAGTATTTTAAAAATACATTGATCAAATTACAAATCTGTGTATACCTATCGTGAGAACAATTTGACGCTGACGTATTAGAAAAATGTCATTAAAATTTAGGAGAGCTTGCCATATCCAAATAGTTCATACAATAATTACACACATTTACAATTTAACTCGCATGTTATAAAATGTTTCACGTCAGATTTGAGCATGCATAACGCTTAAACTAATCACAAGATTGATAAAAAAGAAGAAGATTTAATTGATATGATTCTAATATTTTAAGAACTCAATTAAAATGTTTTGAAATTTATGACAAATTTAAAATTGGATGATACTTTCATGTGTATAGTGCCATTAACACACAATACATACATATAGTTGTTTTTAGGTACTTTATCGATGAATTAAAAATTTTTCTTAATTCGGGTTTTGATGATGATAATTGTCTTTTGAATTATATTTAAAAATTCAAAATAAATAAATAAATAAATATATGTCATCATCTTGACTTTGCTTGTGGATTTTTTTGTGTTTCCTTTGACGTTGTAAATAATAATAGCCCGTATGTATGCATGCTAGAGATGTTCATAGACCAAATTAAGTCGAGCTAAGGCTCAATTTTTAAAAACATTTCAAGTCCAAGTTCGAACCCGACTCAACAAAGAAACTTATTACTATTTAAAATTAATAAAATAATAAATTTTAATTTTATATTAATCTTTACATATTCTTATAATTAAAATTAAATAAAAACATTGTATTTACATTCGGGCCGAACCTAATCGTGACAAAGCCTCTTTATTCAAGCCGGTCCCAAAGTCGAGCGGGCCACCCGACCATGGACATCTCTAGTATATTTATATAAATATAATATAACATGTTAAAAATAATTCAAGAAAGAAAAAGTAAATCTAGAAGTAGTGTAATTGAAATTTACCAAAAAGCAATATAGAAGACAAGAGGTTTTATCTGGTTAGAGCTCCGGGACGGATCGGTTTTCCGGCAACAAAAACAACCGGTGGCGACATTTATTATTATTTTTGCGATCAAAAGCATGAGGGCTGATATTAAGCCAAGTGCATGCGCTGAGTTCTTTGGATATACACATTGACCGGAATCGTCTATCGTTACTTGCGAAGTCTGCCAAAAAAAAAAAAAAACCTCAATATATAGAAAAACATAATTAGAAAACCTTAAAAATTACAAATTTTGATGCCTTTTTTTTTTTAATTTTATTTTATTTTACCTTAACCTTTGTAGATTCAGCTGCAAAGCCAGTAATGGCTGATATTATCCCCAAAAGGATCACAACCAAGAATATAATTATTCCTTTTTTCTCCATTTCTTTACTTTCTTTTACTTTCCTGGGAAAAAATCTGGGGTTTTCTGTTTGGTTGATGAGAAAAAGAAAAGAAGAAAGTCTGTTACCTAGGAATATCTGAATTCTGAAACCAAAAGCTTTGTTGTTTGTGTGGTGGCTTTCATTGGGATGTCCTTATGCAATATTTATAGGATTTTTTGGCTTAACATATATTATATTAAAGTAATTATTTTATTTAATGTAAAATAATATTTTAAAGGCATTGATCTATACTATTATTAAATTTTTGACTAAATTGATTTCATATGAGTTAATTAAAATTAATTCAATTAAAATATTTAATTTTTTTCAAAATTAAATAAATATTATTATAAATAATTTTTTATATTTTTATTGAAAATCCATATAAATTAATTTAAACTTATAAAAATATTGATTTAAACTTAAGATACAAAAATTCAAATACTCAATTTTATAATTTCAACTAAAGTTTAATTGCTTTTTTACACACACATATATATATAATTTTGATATAATTTTTTCACCGATATCTTAGGTATGCCATAATATATATAATTTATTATTTGATATATTAGCAGTGGAGGTTTTTAACTACACAAACAAGATGAAAAATTGTCATATGTCTCATTATTTAGTTTTTAATTTTTTAAAATACCAACTACGAATACATAATAAATTTTTTAACCTCGTTTGTGGAGTTAAAAATTTTCACCTCTAGTATATTAAATAAGTTTTCTATATTTTTATCTCTAATTGAGTTGATGCCATGAGTCTCTTCTCGTTTCATTATATGAGTTAGAAAACCTTTTTATTATGTTATATCATTAGGATAAAATAATCCATCAACCTGCTAGTTCTTTTCATGAGGCACAAATAGTTATCCTGGAAGCGAAAAAACTACTGAAACTTCACGAAAGCCTCACAAGGCTTTAGGTACAAAGAACGGGCAAGCTCCTATGGATTTTATCCGAAGACAAGGAAAGAGATGTTTTTACGTCAGCAACAGAAGCCCAAGCTCATGGAATTGTGGATCTTGTAGCGGTTAAATAAATTAAATAACAAATAACAATAACACCGATCTAACATCAACCCACAATTTAATTAAGAATCAAACTCAATTGAAAAATGACTAAAAATACAAATTTTTTATAAAATAACAAATATTTTTTTATTTTATATAGTATTTATAAAAATCAATTTATAAATAAAATCAGAAAAATATCCAAACTTACATCAATTTATAAATATATTTGAACCAAAATTTTATTCATATTTTAGGTAAAATATTTTACACTTTACATCGTATTAGTACCATAATCTAGTTTATTATTAAATTATATTTAAAAATGAGGTATTAACCTAAGTTTCTGGCCGGCGAAAACGAGTCAAATCTTAAAACTAAAACAATAAATTAGTTTGTAAGTAACTAAGTAGTTTCAAATTATGTTATCTCATATTTTTATAATTATATTTAATGTATATTCAATTATGAATATAAATATAAATGATAAATAATACAAATTCTTTTTAAATGATTATATTAGTATGAATTTATACTCATTAAATATTTATATTAAATATTATTATGGGTAAAATATTTTGTCTCTTGACTTTACTGAAAGTTCAAATGTTTGAAGAGATGACAAATTTATAAGGTGAGAGCTTTAAGGCAACGCAAAGGTGGTTGGCAGGTATCCCAATCTCTTATAAAATAAATCAATTTTGACCTTTTAAATTAGTACGTGATAAAATTATATATTAGCCTCGAAAAACTAATATAAACTATCAGAATGATGAAATTACATTTTAACTCTTATAAAAAATATAAACTGAAATTCGCCCTCCTCAAAATATTTCAAACTTTGCTTTTGGGGAGCTCTTTGTCGGAACTATACACGTTATGCATGATTGGAGTTGAAGACATATCTCATAATATATAGAACATTTTATGGGTGAGAAATGATATGTGACGAGAATTTGAGTCTAATCATATTTATTTTGTACGATTTACCTTCTTGGATATCTTTCGCTCCATGAACTTAATTTGTTCAAATATTCAAGTTTTCAACTAAGTGGAGAAAAAAGTTCAACTGGAGACCAAAACTAAGGTCAAAATTTACGAAGAACCCAACGCAGCAAAATTAATTCCATTGGTTACTTCAGCGAAAGAAACAACAAGCTTTCTGATATTTTATATTAAGCATTTTCCAACAATATAAGGACCAATCAATGAAGCTTCTTGCAGCTGTTATATTTCAATACAATATAAAATAATTAATTAAAATATTATAAGATACTATATATTTTATACACACAAACACGATACAAATAAATAAATAATTTAAATTATTATATGCATAATCATAATTTTAGTTTTTAATTTTCACATTTTTATCAATTCGATATTTATTATTTTTTAGATAAATTTAACCATTAACATTTTAAAAATTCAAAATTTTCTTTTCTTTAAACAAAATATTACTAAAATATTATTTTTTAAAATAATTTTTGGCATGACAATTCATGTATTCAGAATTTAGCCATATTGTTAACAAGATTTCTAACTTTGTTGCTTTGATTTTCTTTAATTTAACTCTAATAATTTTATTTGATTCAACTCAATTCAATTTCATTTCATTCTACTCAATTCGAAAAAAAAATCAAATCGAATTAGAATGATAAAATAGAACCCGTTAACTCTACTAACTCAAATTTTTTTCACTCGATTCTATTAAACATTCACCCTTATAATAAAATATAAAAATACCAATAAAAATACACAAGCTAAAGAGAATAGAATTTCGTCTTGACAGTTGGTTGATAATGTTACAAAGGTATTAAGCATGAAAGGATAAACAGATAGAACCAAAAAGGAATGACTAGCAATGAAGCTGCCCTACTCTCTTTGAAATGAATAATTGACTTTGTAATTCACAACCTCCAAATTAAACTCATTCTATCATTTTTTTTATATATTATAATACAAAGTATATTTTCATTCCATGTTGAATGAGGTTCCAATATTGAATGCTCAAGGTCAACTTCATTTTTTAAAACATATTTCATATTTTTATTTAAAATTTTAAAGTAAAATATAATCAAGGTCAATAAATTATTAATAAGTTTATATTTTGGTAATTTAACTTCAAAAGTTACAAAATAGTCATTGAAATATTCGAAAGTTTCCATTTATGTTGCTAAACTATTCGAAAGTTTTTTATTTAAGTTACTGGGTTGTTGAAATTTTTTCATAGTCTGACTACCGAGCTTCAAGCGACAATTCGACAATTGATACGTGGATCAATGCTCATCGATGAGTAGAAGAGCATACCTTAGATCAAGTCTATCTGACGAGTGATGTTGGATACGGGAGAAGAAAGCTAATTGGACTTTAGTTGGCAGATTCGTAAAATTTAAAATTGTTTTATGAAAAAAACACTAAACTATAGAAGAGAAAAGAAATGAGAGCTTTCGATTGGTATAGGTGCTACAAATAGAGAAGGTCATACAACAACGATTTTAACAATCTAGTCACTTAAATGAAACTTTTAAATAGTTTAATGACCATTTAGTAACTTTTTTTTCAAATTGAGTGACTGAAACATAAATTTACTGAAAAATTAGTAACCTTATGTATAGTTTACCCTTCAAGAATTGAATATTTTTAGGAGTCTTTGGTATATTGGAATATACACTAGACGTATATTTCAATGTGTGGAATATGAATATATTAAGAATATACTCGTACTTATTTTTTAAAGTAAATTTATATTGTTGATTGAATTTGAGCTTATTTGACATGATAACACTAATTTAATGTATTTTAATCAATTTCAATCAATATCAGATTGTATAAATGTATAAACGTGTATTAATATGTTGGGTCAATTTTTTATATTTTAAATCAATTTTAACTTTTTTTCTTAACCATATTTTATAATACATTAAAAATATAATACAATATTTAAAATAAATTATTGAACATTATTGTCAACTTTATATAAAATTTACATTAATGTAATTAAAGTATATTTTCATGTATATATAATATATCAGCATAATAATAAAATTTGCCCTTAACGTTTATCATCTTTTACAATAGTCTCCTAATCGATATTTTTTAACAATGTCAATCTTACTGTTTCAATTTTTATCAAGCCTAATTTGAAAGGAAATTGTCAGTCAACTTTTTTGCTGACATGGAATGATATCTCATTTATGCTTTTGTTGATGTGGCATTATAAAAAATATAAATTCTAAAATTTATTAAAAATTAAAAAATAAAAAATTAAAATTATGATACTTTTTAAAAATACCAATCATTTAATGATATCTCATTTATGCTTTTGTTGATGTGGCATTATAAAAAATATAAATTCTAAAATTTATTAAAATGAAAAAAATTAAAATTATGATACTTTTTAAAAATACCAAACATTTGAAAAACTTAAATATTTATTTATTTTTTCATCCCTGGAATTAAATGAGTTATAGCTTCGATTCACTATATTTTCTAAAAATATTAAAATAGACTTTTATTAGTTTTTTTTTAATTACATCTGTAACTCAACTTTTAATAAATTTATAAATTATGATCACTTAACTAATCTAAATCAAGTCGCTCCACCATATATGAAAAAACTTGAAAACCAAAATGCACGCAAATTCAAACACATCCAACATTAGTTTCGAAATCCAACTAACATAGATTCTAGCAATTTGGAAGTTACTAATATAACTAGAAATATGAAATGGAAACAACTTTTTTAAGTTTCATACTGAATGTAAAAAGTAAAAATCCACAACAACAAAATGATGGCAAGTTATATGAATTTTCTTTTAAGAGCAGAAAAAGCAACCACTGGATAGCAACTTGCCTACACAATCCGCTCCAACTCCCTAGCATAGCTAAGAGTTTGGTTAATCAGTTGTAGGGATGGGATCTCCTTACATGGTGCAGAGTCTTTGGCCTTCTGGAAATACACGGATCCATTCTTCACCTCCCAATCAGGATGCTCCTGCGACAAATGTAATACAGGTCCAAATAAGCTTTGTTTTTTTTCCTTTTTCTGAATGTCTTTTGATGAAAATGGGTATTATCGATGTTTACAAGAATGCTTACCTCTTTGATGTATTCCAAAAGTTCTTGATCAGATGAGAAAAGCAACATCTGTCGGGCATCGTTAATTGAAAGATAATCATATGCCTTCTCACTGCATCCAGCTATTTCATCTCTGAAAATGACACGTTTATGAATAAAAAACAATACAACATAGAGCTGATTCTACGAAACTGATGTTGAAATGATCTTAGATTCAAAATGGTCACAAATACAACCATAATTTAAAAGACAGTCTACCATGCTTTAATATTGTTATCCCCCAGAAAATAGTCACATGAAATACAATTGCTTACCTCACTGTTTTTGCCAAGAGATCCATGAAATAAACATAAGTTTCATGAGGAGCATTTTGTCTAGCACTCAAGACACGATTGTAAGCCCCTTCCATGAAGGATTGCTCCAGCTCCACGGCATGCTTGATGCAAGGATTCTCCAGGGCAGTGGCCGAAAGCAGTTCCAGTTCAGTATGGAACTCAGCAATTCTGTTCTGGACAAGAAGTCTCAAGAGATTAAGACCTAGAATCAGGTACTCTTGCTGGGATGGTGGAAGACGGCTACTGCTCCATCAGGAAAAAAGAAAAATAATTACCATCATTTCCTTAATCTGAATAATAGAGGCTTCTACATAAGAAATTTATTCGCACATAAGCGTACACACATTGAAAGGAGTGGAAGTTTCCTTAAGACAATTTGTTCATGGGCCAAGAGTTAAAACAAATCCAATACCATCACACTCATACAAGACACAAAATCCATTTTAATTTCTTTATGTATTAAAAGTCTTACAACATATATATACACACCAAAAAAAAACACTTGTGACTTGATTTTCGAATTAGAAGAATCGATATCCATATTTTACTAATGGTTATGCAGAGCTTTATAGGATGCACCTCTTATCTATTCATCTATCTTAACAGCTAGAGAGAAAGGGGAGGAAATTATATCGAGAACAAAAAAACTAGACCCGGAAAGAAAATTAGATATACAGCACAACAGCAAAGCAAAGGTAATAGACATAATTCCCAAACTACAGAGCAAAAAACCTTAAGCATAACCCTAAAAAGACAAGCAACTAACCCAGCATCTGTATAATAGGGCTTCAACTGGAAAAAGTCCCTCTCAAAGGCATCTTGATCCTCAATCTTAACACTAAGGACAACAGCATGTTCGTAAATTTCCCCTGAAATTGTCAGTGAAAAAAAAAAGCAACAATTAAAGAACTGATAATTGATAATTTTCAGACAACCAGAGATTCAATTTATTAATTCTATTCATATGGGTTAAAAATAACTTCATATAGAAGCTGCAACATGCTCAAATGTTTAACTGTTGCTCCCACTCTTCATTTTTTCTTGATATATCCATGTCTAACACAAGTCCAAACATGGGTATGAGGATATAACCCTCCAATAACTCTCTGAATACATGAAAAAACTTGGAAGAAAATTCAACATACCCACATCAGAAAATTCAACATTAACATCCGAGTCCTAGTAACATAGATTTAACTACAACCAAAGGCACGCAAAAGAAAAGAAGCTTACTGATCCCAAAAAATGAACCAACCTTGCATGTTCCTAATCATATTTGAGATATGTCCTCACTACGGAACAAAGCTACATCTAGTAAGTTACAATATGTATAAGTGCTGAGGTATTTTCATATAGAATCCTTCAAAATATGTGAAAGCTAGTGCTTGATGGACCAACATAGAAATAAAATAAAAATGAGAAAGCAAAACAATGAACTGAGTCATAAGAATTACTTGCTAAGAGCAATTCGTTAACCGCATTAGGGGTGTTTTCAAATAGCGGAGGAAGGCTCCTAAACTTTGTCAGCAAAACCTGCAATAATAAAAAACCCAAAATCACTTGAGCAACATTTCAAACCCATCAATTTCATCGATCCAATTTCCCAAACTCAAACACAGCAGCTAATTCAAATATCGAAAACAATAAAAACACAACAAAACCCCTAAAATCCCTAAACCCTAAACAAAATCAACCACCAAATAAACTAACGATCTACAATACGGGATCCATCATCTCGAGACGAATAAGAGCCCTAGAATTTTAGCCCGAATAGAGAGAATGCATTAGGGTTTGAACAAGTTCAAAACAAATTAAAAACCTTGAGTTGAGAAAGGAGATTGGCGCATGAATCGAAATCTTTTCTAATGAATGCAGCTTTGAATCGCTCGAACATCTGCGACACTTCAGTTAGCTGTGGATCCATTTTTTTCTCTCTCTCGCAAGCTTTCGTGTTGCCGAAACAATGGAAAATTCCTTTTTTATTTTTCACTTACATAATATATACAAGGCAAAAAAATATATATATATATGGAACTCGACTTTTTCTTTTTCTTTTCCGGTTTTACCTAAACCGGTCCTGTCGGTTGGAATTGGGCTGATCAGATTGGGTCGGGCTGTGGTTTTTTAAGGAAGGGTTCGAATTAAAGGGCTCATCTCCTAAGGCCCAGTTCCAATAAAATTTCAAGTCTAGCTCTCTTTTCAAGATGGTCAGACCAGTCAAAAAGAAATCGTTTTACTATTTAAAATTAAAAAAAATTTTGATATTTTATATATTTTTATATGGTCCAAGTTGGGTCGTAATCCTTGTACAAGTCTAAGTTCCAATTGAGTTTATATAAATTATTAATATTGTATAAAATTATTTATATCTGATTCAGTTTGAAATATGAATTGTAAATTTTTATTTTCTTTTGAAAATTTACAAGTACAAGCACATATGCGAGCAAAATCACAATGTGTAGAATCAAATTTTTACAACACAGGCAAACTAAGTGTTGTTTGATAAACTCGAAAATTTAGGTGTTGTTTGATAAACTAGAAAATTAAGTGTTGAAAATTTATGTATTGAAAATTAAACATTGAATTCAAGTTATAAAAATTGTTTGATATATTTCTTAAAATTAAGTATGGAATATGATTAGTTTGTTTGATAAATGTAATTTTTAAAATTTAAAGGTAAATTATTTAAAAAATAATGTTAAATAAATGAGATAATATAATTTTTGCCACTAAACTTGACAACTAAATTTACTTTGATACTTGTACTTTTTTTGTCCGCTTTAGTTCTTGAACTTGAAAACTAGATCCATTTTGATCCCTGAACTTAGATTCTATCAAGATTTGATGATGTGATCAATGTTACTGGAACAAGGTCAATATAACGGTTCGAACAAAGGGGTTTAACTGATTAACTAGAAAATTGCTTGAAATTGGTAAAAATCGAAACCGAGATAAAAATCGACAGTTGAACAAGTTAAATTAGTTTCATAATTTTTTTAATTTTTTTATGAATTTTTAATTATTTATTTAATTATTGTTGGTCCGACAGTCGGACCGATTGAACTGATTGAATCAAAAACTAATGATCTAACTTGTTCAATCATCGATCCAATTATTAAAATATGGTATGTGACACAATCTAAGATTGTCACATACCATTAATCTAATCAAATGTTTTTTAAATGAAATCAAATGTCTAATACATAATAATTAAAATAAATGTACAAATTCATAAAACATGGAAAAATAAACTTTAAAATAAAGCTGAATCAAAGTTTAAAAAATCGTCATTTCAATTTGGATCTATATAAAATTTTCTACCCATGTATTTAAAAATAACTTATTCATTCATTTAATTAAAATAGATTTAATCATAAGTCGAGTCAATATAAAATTATAGGTAAACTTTTTAGGCCCGTATTTAATTTGAAATAAATTATTTTTTATATAAAACAAATTTTAAACATATTAAGAAAAAAATAGGCATAATAAAAAAAAATCTACTCGAGACTAAACAGGTCTTAATTTTTAGCTAAATTTTTTTTTCAAATTTATATTCTTATTCAAACCTTCTCACTTTTCTAACCAACCCAGACAGATAATTCTAAGCATGATTAATTACAGCTCATTTATGAAATATCCAAAACCCATTCAACTTACATAAGTTATTTTGGGGACAAATTTCATTTAAGAAAATTGGGTAAAAAAAAGTGTTACAAAACCATGAGCTGGTCAAACAAGTCAAGAGAACAAATTATCCTCATTAGATGTGTTTCTTGCAGCAGTGAACATAATCTCATATGATTAAATCTCTTGTCAGAATTTGTAAATGTAATCACAATAAATATAAGGGCATAATAGAGCTTTTCTTCTTCAATCTCTCTCACTTCCATTGATTTTAAGAAAAGAAAAATGTTAACTTCATCCATGAATCATCCAAAAACACTTCATTTTTTCAGGATTATTCTTTCTCAAACTCAAAAGCTTGTAATAACCCTTCCTCTTCTTTGCTTCTTGGGTTTCTTTGTTTCTGCTTTGGTTTTTTCTGCTAATTCTAATTTCTCTGCATTTTTTTTTCTGAATTTTCTAAATTTGTTGCAGCCCTTGCCGAAAAGGTTCGTTAGTTTATACGGAGACGATCTATCGAATACCGTAATCGTTAAAGCTCCGACGGGGCCAGAATGGAAAGTAGAGTTGATGAAATGTGATGGTGAGATTTGGTTAGCTAATGGTTGGAAAGACTTCGCGGATTATTTCTCTTTGAAGTATGGGAACCTATTGATCTTTAGATACGAAGGTCATTCGCGGTTTTACGTGTTCATGATATTTGATCAGACTACACTGGAAATCGAATACCCGAACGGTATCGATAACCATGAGGTGGAGCTCCAAATACCGGACGTGGAAGAAGTCGGGAGTGAGGATGTGGTTGAAATAGTCAACAACGTATCGCGATCCCGGAAAACAACGGAGAAAACGCGTTCTTCGCCTCGTAAGAGAACAAGAATGCAGGGCGCTACGAATGCGAAAAAATCGGAGTTTCGAATGTCAAGCAGAGATGGAAGTATAGTATATATGATGATATAAATTTACTGATTTAATATGTTCTTTTTGAGCTCAGATTTTGTTCACTATTCTTTCGAATTTGATGTTACTCGACAGGTAAAATCGGTCCGGAACAAGCTGGTGGAGGCACGTCTGCTGCCCAGAGATTATCGGCATCGTCAGCTAACCATTTTGGATCGGAAAAGCCATTCTTTGTAGTTAATATACAGCCATCGTACATTACCGCATTTCGTGCTGTAAGCTCTACCTTGACGCATTGGCATTACATATTGAGTATCAATTGAATGAAATCGTTTCGAGCTAATAATTGCAGAATGTTCCATTTACGTTCGCGAGAACTTATTTCACTTGGAAGGAAGCCGATGTTGTCCTTAAAGATCGAGACGGGAGAACTTGGCCTATTCATCTCAAAGTTTACAATAAATATCATTGCACAAGCTTTGGCCGTGGTTGGAAGGCATTTGCAATCGACAATGATTTACGAGTAGGCGACTCTTGTGCCTTTGAACTGCTAGAGGGACCCGAAATATCATTTAGGGTTACTGTTTTCCGGAACCCCGAAGATTCAAATGATCGCCATACTAGCAGTACGTACAATACCTACAAGCATCACTAAGTTAAAGATTTGTATGATTTAGTGACATCTATGTATGTTTTTACGATGGCTGATCCGCGGGTCAGCTCGTGGGAGTAAAATAGGTCATGGTCGGCACAAGAGGGAATTGAATGCTCGGATTCAGATTGAATATGATCATTCTAGTGAAAATGAAACGATTAGATATTCAAAGAGGAACAAAGAATCTCATGTTCCGAGAAGAAAAATTAAGAACGGAGATGGTAAGTCATAAGAGATCGAAGAAATTTCCGGAGTGCTGTTGAATCAAAATTGCACCTAATGTTCTTGCCTGCAGGAAAGTTCGATGAGGCGATGCAGAATAAGACTTCAGCCCGGCGAGCTATTCAAAGGCTTCCAAGCAAAGGAACTGCCATTGCTAGAGCTCTTGAAAGAGTAAGCAAACTCAGGTCGGCTCATCCGTTGTTCAAAGTCATTATCACAACAAATTTTCTGCAGAGAGGGTTTCCGGTAAAGATCTTATTCCCGTAAATTTGCATATTTAGCTTCATAAAGATAAAAAGGAACATAAAACTTAGCTTCAATGCATGTAGCCCTTTGAATCTCGAAATATCGAATGTTACGATCATATAAACATCTACTATTTACTTGGGAAGCAAGAAACAATCAGACATCAATCTAAGAAACCAGCATACAACTTGGCTTCAATGCCTGCAATCAGTTGATTCTCAAAATATCGAACATTTCGATCACATCAACATCTCTTACTTGCTAAACAAGCAAGCATCAATCAACCATGAATCAGAAAAACTCGCATACAGCTTAGCTTCGGTGCATGCAGTCAGTTGAATCTTAAAATATCAAACATTTTGATCATATTAGCATCTGCTATTTACTTGGGAAACAAGAAACCATCAGACATCGATCTAAGAAAGTAGCATACAACCTAGCTTCGATGCCTGCTGTCAGTTAAATCTCGAAAATTTGAACATTTCAATCATATCAACAAATACTATTTACTTTGGAAGCAAGAATCAGCATTAAATCTAAAAAACTGACAGTTTATTAGCTTCAATGCCATCAGTTAAATCTCCAAACATCGAATGGACATTTTCGATCATATTAACGTAAACTATTTACTTATGAAGCAAGAATCAGCCATCAATCAAAAAAACTCGCATACAACATTGCATCAATGGTGCATCAATCTCGGTTTTCTTTCTTTTTTGTTCACTATCTAAGCATCATCAACCTTATGCAGAGCATCCCAGAAAGCTTTTGCGACGAACACATGGAGCAAATTCCGGAAGATGTGACCCTTAAATATAAGCATAAATCATGGCGTGTAAGGATGATTATTTGCTCAGACAGAGCAGGCCGATTTAGCATCGGCTGGCGGGCATTTGTACAGCGAAATAAGCTCAAAGTTGGAGACGTTTGTGTGTTTAAGATGATCAAGAAAACAAATATTGTTTTCGAAGTCTCCATTTTCAGAGATGGTTTAACTCTTGGTTGAACATCTGCTAAGATTCACCATGAATATGTGACTCGTTTTGTGACTCAGTAATGTATGTTAGTTTTGTTTGTATAAAAATTTGTATGACGCAGTAGATGTCTCAAAGTTTATGCCTTCTCTTCTTGCTTGAATTTGCTAGCTGATTTAGCGCGTAAATGGCAGGATTGACGGTCAAACCGGTCATATTACTGATTCTCAATTCAAGCATAAAAATTTTACAACTAAAAAATAGAAAAAATCAGTTCAACAGGTTTTTTTTTTGCCTGATTTTGAGTGATTTTACAAGTTAATCAATCTTAACCCTTTCTTTGGATTGATACCTTGATTAGTTTCCAATCCGATCAATTAGTCTAGTCGAATTTAAATACCATTAGAAAACTAGTTCACTATAATAATGTCAATATCATAATTTTCTTATTTTATTAAAAGGAAAATTATACAATAAACAAAAATAAGACAATAAAGGGAAATTATACGCATCAAATAACTTCATTTTCTTGAAAACAAATTACAGATGTCTTCTATTAATTTTTTTTCATAAATTTGTTGGAAAAACCTTCAATAAGTTCATCTGTGTTAATTTTTGCTTATAAAGTTTGGAAGAGTAAAAAAGGGTCATCTATTATACAAAAGATTATTTGAAAATTTTAAGCTCAATAATAAATTAAGTGATGACATACTGTATATTAAAATATTAAAATTTTAATATAGTATTGAGTGACATTGTTACATTAGATAGGGTATTGAATCCTTTTGAACAATTAATATAAATGATAATAGGCATAAATCTTAAATTAATATAAATTTCATATGACTATGACTAATACCGTTATCCATATGGTATTATTTTATGCTTACCTACTAAATATACAAATAATTATATTTTCTCAACATAAATATAATTAATTTTTTAATTAAAACATAATCCTTCCACTAAAAGATTAAAAAAAAAGAAAAGCAACTTAACTTGATTATATCCTTTAATCCATTCAAGTATTTTAAACATTTCTTTTTGTTTTCTCCACATAAAATTTATTTAAAATTGTTTATTTGTTTCTCAACTTAAAACTTAAAATGGCACAGTTTGTAAAATTCAATCAAAATACAAATTTCTCTCAAAAATAAATCATTTGTACATACAGACAGCAAATCAAATTTCTTATATAACATTACACAAAATTTATGTATATTTTGAGAATCATCCCAAAAATAAATTTTTTCTAAACTTTGTATAAATTAAAAAAATTGAAAAATAGTTCAAATGATTTGATTTTTTTTCTAGATAAGTGATTTGAAGATTTTATTCAATTCTATATAGATTTTATTTTTAAAAGTTACAAATTAATCATAATTTTGTCCAACATCGAACAGAAATTTCATCATCTAAGCCTCACATCAAAGTTCAAACTAATTGCTAAATGCTATGAAATGAAACATTTTCTATCATCAGGAAAAACTCAGAACTACAAAATATACAGTACAGACACTGATGGCAAATGGAGTAAAAACTGTTTTTCGAGATTAGGAAAAAGGGGGAGGGAGGTGTTCAGACTCATTGGACTATGGCAAGGCGAGAATCATACCTGTATATTTCCAAGACCATCTTGTCATTTCTCCTCAAACTCGACATCGATAATTTCTGGTTCGGACTTTTTTGAACCGGTGCGCCTACTACCTCTGCCAAAGAAGTCTCCTTCTGGTTGCCATACAATGTTTCCACAGCTTGCACAGTGTATCGTTTGGTTTTTATAACCAGCAAACTGTTTCCTACAAGCTGGACAAGCACCCTGTCCGATTTTTATCATAAAAAAGGTCAGTTTGCCATTTTAAACGATGTTTTATTGGTAAAATAAAATTGGTTGAATATAATGAACAAAATTCTGCAATGAAGCAGGTTTTAAAAAATATTTGGAATGGTATCGTGAATAAATGCACCCTAGTTTGCTTCTGCAATCAAATTCCCTTTTCAGACCATATACAAAGTCAAAAAATCTACGCAAATACAATACACCATTCTAGTAAAACTAGCACTATCTTATGCCCCAAAATCATCCTATACTTGAAGAACTCACTAGCATAACATGCAAGAAGTTGCAATCTAATTTAACTGTAATCGTAAAAGATATAGTTTAAGAAGGAGCTACTTTAACTGTAATCATCAGAATAGCAAGTACAATAAATGGAAGACTAGACTTTGAGTTTAATCCTATTGTTCCATATGTTACGGATAGACACTACGTAGTGTCACCTTTTACGGGGATGAAAAGCAATGAAAAATAAACAAATTTTACAACGAATCACATATGTTACAGAAAGTCATCGCTTTTATCTTGCATTTATCTGTGCCATATTATAGCAATAAGTGATAGCTGATACCTTAATAACAAGACTATTGGCAATAGTCCCGATGAGAAGAGGCCCAGCAAATGGTAGTATCCACATGGCAAATATTAAGAATCGAAAAAGCCAACCGGATAATGCAAACCAGAGGAAGAAAATCATCTGCAGATGGATGAAAAAAACTCTATCATGAAATGAGGTAGCAAACGAACTATAACTAATCACCAAAGCACACAATACAATATATCCAGATCCTATCCAAGGTTAAGAATTTCAAAAGAAATTCACTCTCATTTTCTCCGCACTGAAGCAAAACACCTTTAAAAGATTAAAGTTATAGGAGAAAGATTTGGGGAATGAGAAATGAGAGTCATAAGCATATTACCTAGAACAGATTAATATACACAGAACCTAACTCAAATCCAAGGCCACCTATACAAACTTGTGCACAAGTGACATGACATGTAAGACCACATAACACTCACCTTACATTTAGGCCCAAAACAACAAATAAGAATAATATGAATATCCCATGGATTCCAAAATGAAGGCAACTAGCAACTTGGACATATTAACTATTCAACCAAAACCAGACTTACAGTAGGCATAAAGCTCAACTTGAATACAAGCAATCTTAAAACCCAATGACAATGATGTCAGATATCCGCTGCTTAATAGACATAAGTTGTTCATCCTCTTTAATTCATAAGAGATAATGAAAACATGATATCGAGTATTGCAAATCAAACCCCTTGAACTTTTAAGGAGTTTTTCCTCACTACAACCCATGTTAACATCATATTTCTTTCATGCTAGAATCACTGTTAAACCAAAAACAAAAGGGGGGTGGATGAACATATGGTTTAGTTATCATAAATGCTCTGCAGAAATTTTTTTCTTTTGGCTATGCTTTCTAGATTTCTTGGATATAAAATGCACTGAACATTTTGAAAGATCAAACATTTAAGGATACAACTTTCATGGAAATAAAAATGCATGACTTTACTTCAAATTAAAGAACAATCTTTGGATTAATCCTTGTATAATAGCAAATTACACAATTCTTTTTATCAAATTAGTACATAATTTTGAAGTTCGCTATTTCTTTTGCATTATTGGAGTTCTTTTAGGAGCAACAAGTAACAAAGAAATGGAGCCTACAAAAATAACTCAAGAAAATAAGTAAAATTGATATTTGGCCTAATCTTACTTACAGCAAAACTTCTTCCTAATGGAGTTTCTAAGAAATCATTCAGCTGCTTCCTGTACTGCAACCATATCCAAAAAATCCTCAAACAAAATGTTAGTATAAAAATTCCAAATGAATAAAAGAAGTTCAATTCTAGACCAAGAAATAAAATAAAACACGAACCCTAGGCCAATTCCTACGAAAATCCATCGTAAATGTTCGCCAACGGATACCAATCTCGAGCTCCCGGTCGAGCTCACGAGCACGGTCAGTGGCGGATTGAACGACGGAGGAGAGTCGGCGGGAAACGGAGTACTGGCGGTTTAACCGTTCAGCGGTTTTTTTAGCTTCGAAGACGAATTGCTCAAAGCGGTCGTTGGCCGTTCGCCAAGCGTCCTTCAAGGCCTCGCCGGAGGCCACGCGGCGAGCGAAGGTGTCGAAGTCGCTCCGCCTAAAGGATTGGACTACTAAAGGACGCCGCCGCTGAGGAAGCGGAGGCCGTCGCTGAAGCGTCATCGAATGCCATGCCGTCGACGGCCGAGCTGTAGACATCACTTAGAATTTCAGATTCTTTTTCTGTTTTTCTGGCTTTCCATTTTTATATTCATTATCATATAAAATTAGATTTTATATTTGTTATTGGATTATTTATTTAACAAAGTATTTTAATAAAACTATTTATTAATTAATTATATCTTCTTTTATATTTCCTATCAAATTTGTTTATTTAACAAAGTATTTTCATAAGATTTATTAATTTATAAATTAGATCATTTTATTGCTAATAAATTTTTTGTTATATTTATAAAAAACAAAAAAAAAACGTTTGGTTGGTTAAATCATATTAAAAGTAATGCATGGAATAATGTTTTAAGTATATCAATTAAACTTATTTACTATTTTTTTAAATAAAAGATTTATTACTATAATTACGTGGTCATAGAATACATCCACAAATATAAATACATACCCGAGCAATTACAGTGTAGAATCAAATTAATATAAAGTACAATAAATTAAGAAGTAAAAAGAATCGAACAAAATTCATATAGCATATGGGCATAATGTGATTGAAGAAGCATATGTCACAGTTATGTACAGTAAGACTTGAATTTGATATTTGTAATGTTTCAAAATATTTTTTATATTATAAATATTCAAGTCTCATCGTATGTAATTGATTGAAAATAACTTTAAATTCAAAATGATTGTAGTCGAAAATGATTTGAACCCAAATTTAACCCGAAAGAAAATATATAAAAATTTAAACCTCAATTAAGTTAATCTATCATTTCAAAGAACGTCAATTAAGCCTTAATTTAATTGATAAAATAGTTATTACAATAATTAGTAAGATGCAATTTAAGGGTAGAAAGATTATGCCTAGTAATAGTTATTCTATAAAAAAGATAATGTAATTTTGACTCCTAAATTTGGTAATTTAATTCATTTTAGTACACGTATTAAAGGGATAATATAATTTTGGTCTACTTTAACACTTGAACTTAACAATTAAGTCTATTTTGGTTTTAAACTTGTAAAATATAAAGTGTAATGAGTTAACACTTTATCACTTAAAATTTAAAATTTATATAATTTTTAATTATTTATATGGTATAATTTTAGTGTCACTTTTAGTATTTTAATAATAAAGTAATTGAACAAGTTAGATTATTGATTCTCGATTCAATCGGTTTGATTAACGAACTAATAATAATTAAATAAATAATTAAAATTCATAAAATTTAAAATAAAAAATTTATATCAAACTGATTTAATCTATTTAACTGTTGTTCTTTTTCTAAATTTTTAATTTTATTAATTTCAAGAAATTTTTGAACCATTATCGGTCCGTCAACTTTCAAATGCGTACTGTATAAATTATCCAAAAAAATTAAAAGAAAATTGAAAATAAATAAATAAAAAACGACATAACAAACACAGTCTCGCGGATCTTTGAACAATTTCCCCTGTTTATCTCTATTTTTTCTCTCTCTCTTCCCGCCCTGAATTTTCTGAACCTGTTTATCTTATAAATTTTTTAATTTTCTTAACCAAACATGAGCGTTACCCAGTTCGCAATGGTAAATTTCTTCCTCTTAAACTGTCTTCTTTTTTTTTTTAAATTTTTTTCTGGAATTATGTGTAAGTAGTTGAGGTGTTTTCTTTTTGGCTTAATTGGAACATAAATTCGTTTGAAGCAGTCGATAATCATCAATATTCGCTTTCTGGGTAATTATTATTCACCCATAATCATTGATTTTTAGTGTGCAAAACTGAAAATTTTGTTCTTGTACTTATTGTTTGAAGTCAGTTATTTACTGAATAATTGAATGAGTAAAATTATATATTTTGCTATCTCTTAGTTGAATTTTTGTTCTTCATCGAATTATGTATAAATAGTTTAGGCTTGAAGCACTTGATAATCATCAATTTTCGCTTTCTGAGTAATTATTATTTACTCATAATTATTGATTTTTAGTGTTCAAAACTGAGAATTCTGTTTATCTAGTTATTGTTCGAAGTCAATTACTTACTGAATAATTGAATTAGTAAACCGATACATTGTGCTGTCTCAAAAGTTAATTTTTTTTGTTTTTCATCGAATTGTGTCTAAATACTTTAAGGCTTGAAGCACTTGATAACCATCTGTTTTCGCTTTCTGGGTAATTATTATTTACCATCATTGTTGATTTTTTGCGCTCAAAAACTGAAAAATCTGCTTATTTTACTGAATAATTGCTATATCAAAGTTAATTCTTAAAAGTTGCATAGAAATTATATATACCATTTGCTTTTGGGGGTTTTCCAAAAGTAAATTTTTGGTGGACTAATACTGAGATGCAGGTGGAGGAACTGGCGTTTCTAGTTAAGGACAATCTTCCTTGCAAGCATCTAGTTCTGTCAATGGAGGAGGCTTTTATGAATTTCCTTCAGGATGATACAAGGTAACTGAATAACCTCACATCCCAACACAACAAAATTGTAGGAAGTTCATTCAATGTACAAGTCTCATTCAATTATGACCATTATGAATGAAAAAGTGTTGGATTGCAGCACAGATGGGATCCTAGAGTTGGAACCTATGAATTCATACAATCGGCTTCTCCTGCATCGTCTTGCAGATATATTTGGGTACTTCTCTTTTTTTTTACTAGATAGGCTGGTAAAATGCAATATCAGTTAAATCGAATTTGGAGCTGTAGAGCTTTCTTAGTTAGCTTTTAGTATTGATGTTTTGTTAAATTGGCTAGATTTGCTCATGAATCAATTGGTGAAGGAGACGATCGGCATTTGATTTTGCAACGATGCCCAGAGACATCAATGTACGGAATTTGTTTGCTTATCATTGGTTTTTGGAAAATTTAGTTATAGCGGTGCTCATGACCTGGCAGCATTTTGTCTTGCAGACCTTCCATTCTTGTTAGTGATATACTATGGCAGTGTGATGAGCCTCAGTCTCTCACAGCATCTCACCATATATTAACAAGAGAAGGAACTACACCAGGTGAAGTTCATGTTCATGATTTCCCTATTGAAGCAAGAAGTCATTGGCAATTTTTAAGAAATAAGAATAACATGTATAGCTGAGAATATCTATTTTCTTTACACTCTTTTCTATTGGCTACTTATAGAGGATTAGTAAGCAACTAAGCATTCCATACAAGTTACTATGGGCCTTTTCCCATTTGGAACTATATGGAATACAGATAGGGAAAATTGATGAGAGAACGGAATGGGAGGATTAGCTTGTCACTCTTGTTTGGTTAAAAAATGGAATGGAAGGAAAGAGGCACATTTAAGTTTATTTTACAATCATATTCATACCCCTTTTATGTACCAAAGAAAAGTGAAATAAGGACGAGGAAGGATTCCAAGATCTTACCAAGTTGGAGGGTTTAAAAAATGGGGGACTATGATGGGTTTGGGAAGGATACATCTATCCCACCATTTCAATGTCCTCCATTATTCACTTTCCAAAACAAGGGAGTCGGTGCCCTTTCTTGCAATATGCATACCAATATTTTTTCAGTCATTAAGTACAATTTTTTGTCATTGTGTGCTCCAAGGAAAAAGGAGTAGATTTTGAAGAGCATATCTAGCAAAACAAAACTAATTACCTTAATAAAATATCAGTTTGTTCTTTGTCTCTTTTGTTTATGAAATTTGGTTCTCTTTGGATTATCTCCAATGGCTGGAACACACTATTTATTTATCCATTTTATGTCAAGTTGTGTTGGCTAGTTTTTAGTTTGTCTTTCTTATCATTATTTTTGTAATCGCTAGAAATTACAATAAGTAACACGCGTTACTCAACGATTTTCTGAAGATGTTTAATTATTTAGAGGTCTCTCCAGGATTTAAGAGATCCTTTATCTTGATCTGTATTTGATGCCAACAGGAACGAGTAGCTTTTTTCTTTCGATTTTGTTACTTATTATTCTAAATTTTTTTGTCTGCATATGTTAGTGATTTTTACATTGATTATCTAATAATATGAAGGTGTTGAACCTGGCCGTTAATATCTAAAGGTAACCTTTTTGTTTTTCAGTAATGGAGAAAAACTTGCCTTCTTTTGAGCTTAGTCTTGAGGAAAGAGAAGCAGCTTACTTAGCTGCTCGAGAACGGATTTTTGCAATGGATGTTGGAGAGGTTCGAGAACCTGTTAAGCATAAGCCACGAACTGTTCCTATTGTAGCTCGTCGAATGATTGCACATGCTTTAGGCCAAAGAATTAACTTATGCAATCTAGACGATAGTGCCCGGGATTTGAAAGACCTAGGGAAAACTGATGAACCAAGCGTTCATGATACAGATAAAGTTGATAATAATTCGAGAACAGAAACTCATCAGGATGCTTTTCTTGAACAGAGGAAACCGGTGGATATATGTAGTAAAGCAAATAGCAACACAAGTAAACATAATACTTCGGTAGTTTGTGAGAGGAATGCTTCTGATGAACAAACCGAAAAGCGACCAACCAATGCTAGTATACCGGGTAGAAGTCGAAATAGAGTTAACAAAGAGTACTCGAAAGAAGAACATCTAGGAGCTGCAAAGCGAATGTTTGCTAATGCTTTAGGTTTGCGCTCGGCTAAGGATTCGAGAAGTAGTGAAAGGAAGACAACACAGTAGATAAGGAGCTATTATGGTTTTTCCTATCGGTTTAAAGATAGAGCTCCATTTGAGGAGGAAACAGGTAATGTGAGTTTAGCTTGATTGCTGCTTGCTTGCGTTTTTTCGTAATTTGTAATTGGTGACATTACCGTCTTCCAAGTTTTTCCACTTAGGACTGATGAAATTCTGGAAAACGGGTTTGCATCCAACCCGAGTTTCGAGCTTTGGTTTTCATGGAACAGAAGACACATCTAAGTTTTTGCGGGGAGTGAGTCATATTTGCAGGTGCAAAAGAGTATTTTTCTCCCATGTAAGATATCTGTATTGTGTTATGATTCTTGCTTGAGAGATAGGTACGGTGAAGAATGATTTATAGGAGTAGATATGACAATTGTGCATTTGTTTCGTGCTCGTGTATTTTCTTGTGTCATAATCTTGTAGGTATTTTATATTTATATAATTTTTGAGGTACTAATAATTTGCATGATATAGATTGTCATTTTTGTATATTCATTTTCTTTTCATGTTGTTTTCAGTTCATATTTTAGCTATTTTTCTCGTGATTGCATGGTTTTGGTTCTTGTTATAACCCTATTAGCTGATTTTATTTATTTATTTTATAATTAATCTAATTTTTTATGATGTAAAAACAAATATTTTATATTTAAGATAATGAAAATAAAATTAAAATAAAACAAATTTTATATAAAATGTTTTTTAAGAGTTAATTGATTATTTTTATTTAGTTCGAAAATTATTAGTTTTAGAAATATTTATTAAAAAATTTTGAAGCTTCATCAAATAAAGTCCAAAAATCATAAAAACAAAATTGATTTTGTCAAAATAAAATTAACATGAAAAATTAAAACCGAATCAAATTATAATAGACAACTCAAAATATCCAAAACCCCGTTCAAATCGAACCGAACTCAACCTAATTTAAACATGATTAATATGTCTAATACACATCTTATTTTTGTTTAAAAATAATGATACAAAACATTACAAATATGAATTGTCAAGTGTAACATCAAACATAGGTTAAATGAAATCAACAAATATGACAATGAAAATTTCCTTATGAAAGTGATTAGCTCTCTCTTGCAATCTCCTGGTTCATGCTATATGCTATCTTACAACACAAAACCTTGGTATTCATGGTTACATAGGATAACAGAGCATTGAGCTCCATCACAAATCGACATACAACAACATATTTTTGCTTGCTTCATAAACCAATCACACCAGAAAAAAACTTTCAATCCCGGCAGTGGTGTGGAGTAGGTACACAGTTGAGCCGGAAGAGGCATGGAACATAAAGGACTAGACACTTTTTTCTTTGTACGAAGAATATCAAGGACAGGAAAACGAATAACACGAACCTGTTGAATGCCGGCTCCTTAGGGTGATTGTGTTGAATCAACAGGACTAAACTTAAAACACCCTTTTCTGCTTGCTTCCGGGAAAGGTCTGAAAAGACCCCAGGAAAATCTAGGGATACAAGGAGAGAACATTTGATTGAATAAATTCAGCAATGTTATGTTTGCCTTTCTGTTGTTGGAGATGGGGACTTAGCTGCTAAATCGCGAAGCAAAGACTGGGTGGCTACGAACTTCTCTCTCAGCATGACATTATAGTCATATAAACGCTGGAAATTCTTCTGTATATCAGACAACTCAATCTCCGAACCGGACTTCAATTCTGCATTGAGCAAGGAACGGGACTGAAATGAGTGACTTCGACATAAAATATGTCAGCTAAATAAAATAACTATCAAGGATTTTCGAAGAACACAAAGGCATACAGTTTCAGTTCATGACACCGAAAGGTCTAGTTCATTTCAAAGAACATTACTTTGACATAAACTATACTACTCCGACTCTTTTAGTTTCACTTAAGCACTCATCTTGACACATACCCAAGTACGATTATGGAGATATGACCCTCTCAATACGTGAAAAACTTTGAAAAATCCGAACATACTCATATCAAGCACATATCCGAATTCAACACCCAAACCTAAATCGGAGTAACATAGACGATAAAAGTGCCATGATAATGGGTCAACATTGGTAGTTTAACTGAGAGGTCCCTCTATTATAGGGACCAGATCAAATTAATCCCTCTACTGTTCAAATAAGACCAAATCAGAATAGAGTATTTTTAAAGTTTTTATGGTTCTATAAATGAAATATTTTCTTTGGAATTGAATTGCAATTGAAAAAAATATATAATTTTCAAGACCTTTTTATACAATAAATGTTAATTCTCTTACAATTTGGGCTTATTTAATTTTTTTAATAGTATAGAGACTGAATTGATTTATTTAATAGAGTGAATAATTTGATCCGGTCCCTATGACCTCCCAGGTACTTTAACCTTCAACATATAGTAAGAAATCATCTTGATGTATTAATTATAGTTACAAGTTTACACGACAATCTTTAAACACCAAAGCAGTGATTCAAAAAACATATCCCCCTAGCCCTCCACGACTTTTTTTCCTTTCCGGCATAGTAGAAAGTATAATTCTAAGTATGACTTGAAAAAAAATCAACTCCAATTATGTCAATCAACTCCAATTATGTCTTTTCACGCAACATGTGATGATAATGATAATAATCGTAATAGCTAAGTTCGTACCTAGTGTCGGAGGCGGTGGAATTATATCATCATCGAGAGCAAATGCTTGATGCTGGATAGCAACTGCATCTTTTGAACCGATGCAATGTTTCGTCTCAGCCTTAGCTGATCCACGTGTATTGTGTTTGAGGGCCTGCATATAACATTCAAGGAAAACTTGTGATTAGAAACCTATAGGTCCAAAAGTTTGAGCCAGAATAACTAATGGTATTTGCCCAAGGAAATATCAAACCCTTATACTCGGTTACAGGTATGTTCAATTTTTGCTAGGTTTTTTCTGGTAAAAAGATTTCTCCAGTCGCTCTCAATTTCGAAATTGAACAAATTGGTCACTCTAAAAAAGCTAGAGCAATTTAATCCTGTCAATTCAAAAGTGAGCAACTACAGAAAATTAATCATGATATGTTAATGTTTTCCATTAATTGTATATGATTTTGATTGGTATAATAATAAATTTAGACCTCAAAGTTTACACATTCTGCCAATTTGATTCTAATTTAACAAATTTATCTCGCAACATTTGTGTAAATATTAAGGCTGAATTTGTTCAATTTTTTTAAAATTAAGGTCAAAATGACAAATATTGTAAATATCGAAGGATAAATTTGTTACTATACCAATCAAGATTATGTACGATTGAAGGGATATATTAACACCGTGATTAATTGTCCTTAGTTGCTCACTTTCAAAATTGGCAGGGATTAAATTGCTCCAATTTTTTTGAAAGGGACCAATTTGCTCAATTTCAAAATTGAGAGGGACTGGAGAGGTCTTTTTACCGTTTCCTTTTCAGATATATTTGGAGGATCATTGGATACTCAACTCATGCTAGTACTTCAGTTTGGACAACCGACACAGTTTTAGGTAAAACATTACTTGGCCTTTGATAACAGTCATATTACTACAGGTAACTCGATTCTGCAGACATGTCAAAACAATTTGCATACTCGACTCAATTAAGAATGAATAGTAACTAAAACAAATCGCAGACATGTCAAACAAGATCCCTCGTGTGTTAACAAAGATATTGATAGAATCTACCTTTTCACTGGAGACTTGCTTGTGAAAACTTAATTCTGTCTCACGTAGCTGCTTTCGCTTCCTCGATGACCCACCCCCACGAACAGATCCATTACCAGGGCCCGATGGAAGTTGGAAACAACCACAACCAGGTTCTGTTTTAGAGTGGTTGTCAACATCCAATGCACTGCAATTCCACGTGTACATGACATATTTTCTCACCTGGTGAAGGAAAGCACATTAGTGTACTGCAACTGTACTAAAGGACTAAATCAGAGAGAAATACTTGAATTGACTAAAAAATAGGCTATTTGTTCTTATGAGAAAGAAATTACTTTATCCCAGTGTTCTTGAGCTTTTCTTCTATTTCTGATCCTCCGTAAAATGCTATCTTCGTTGCGAAGCCGTTTTATTCTAAACTCACACTACAAAGTACAAACCAAGCAGGTTATATACGAAATGTCAAATACTTTGAGCTCCATTTTTTTTTATTTCGTCATGATGCACAAATACTGAATATAAGCATTTTTCAGTTCATCCAAAAGAAGGGTATTAATAAAACGTAATATCATCAGTTCTTGACAATAGAAGGTCCTCGATCAATCTATACTTGAATCTTTATAATATATCCAGAAAATGAAGGGAGAACGTATAAAGAAAGAATGAAACGATAAGCTCATGAGGCACACAACTTACTTGCACCAAGAGATAGAAAAATATCCCCATACTAATGCAATATAACCCACCAAGATCGGCAAGGAAACCCACTACAAGTCGAATAAAACAATATTGCATTAATACATGGAACAGCAACCAAAATTAAACAAAATATGCACAGGCAAGGAAAATTACTCACCAGCACCTATTATATTTTGATTTTCGGTCTCAATGATGTAGGAAGAAAGATAGTTGACGTATAACGTAGTGTTGATTAGTCCATCATTAGCATTCTCAAGTGAGGCTCGGAGCTGAGAAGTGTCACGCAAAGACGACCCCGGGACGAATTCATGAAAGAGAGGTTGAATTAGCCTCAGATTTTTTGCACTGCGGTATATACGGGGAAACAAATTGAATATCAATATGTTTGTGTCTGTCCCTCTGAATGTAACCGGGCTATTATCAAAGTTGCTTCCATTCATCAATGTTCCACTAACGAAACTCACATGATCCCTCCTAATATGATCTTTTGCAGTTACATTGAACTGAAAACCTACAGCACTTGCAGGGCTGTTCGGAAGATCAACAAATTGCCATGAAATGGACATAAAATCTTGATTGAGTCGACAATTGCTGCACTTGAGAGTTATAGTTGGCCCTAAACTTGTGTTATGACATGAAACATTGAGAATATCCGAAATAGGGAGAAATTTGTCTTCAAGGAAACCGGAACTTCCAGAAAGTAAAGTAGTAGGACTCCGTAAATTCGAGCAACTCATACTAGAAACAGCGGTCATGTTAAATTCAACGTCATTCCTGAAGGAAGCTAGGTCAGGCGCATTTGTCGCTTTCACGTTATGTACTTCAATGGTTCTCTTTGCGATGAGTTGGTAAAGCAACCTAAGATAAATCACGAAGACGAGGAGGAAAACATAAATCAATGTTTATTCATATGTCAAAAGGGTTTAAGAAAACATCCATAAGAATTCGAAAATCAAATGCTTGCTTCGAGAACATTATCCTCACTCACGCAGCAAACAGCCCAGTGAAAAGTATCCAACTAGCAATCGAGAAAGTTCCACCGAGTTCTGTTTTCCGTTTCACAACCAATTTTTGATCATCCTAAATAACAAACGATACAAATCAAAGCTTATCAGGTTTATACATCAAGAAAACATGTTTAACATACTTTTATTCTAGTTCCCAAAATCATAATTGTAATCATTCCTTAGACATACGAATTTCAATTTCGACAACGCCGTCTTTCAACCTTCCTAAGTAAGATCCAAATGACCGGTTTCAACAATAATACACCCGAATCCAAGCATGCAAAAGTTAAATACTTCTCAATAAAACACATTATAAAGGACTTCTTCATTAGCTTAACATAAACCAATACCTAGGTCACTCCAAAATTTTCAAGACAATCTAAACTCGAGCACGCTATCATCCTATACATCTATGTTGCTCTTACTCTTCATTTTGCTTGAAATACCACGGCACATATTTGAACATGGATATGAAATATGACCTTCTAAAGGTCCTTCAAATACATGAAAAACATTGAATAAAAAACTAAATATTCCGATATTGGATACATACCCTATCGGACACTTACATAGCTTATAAAAACACATTAACAAGGACTTCTTAATTAGCTAACAAAAATAAATCCCTAGGTCACCCCAAAATTTTCAAAGAACTCCAAAATCTCAACCATCATCCTATACATCTATGTCGCTCAGACTCTTCATTTTACTTGAAATATCCAGCACATTTTTCGAAAATGACCTCCCAAAGATCCTCCAAATACACTAAATATACCCGTATTGGATACATACCTATCGGACACTTACACCCAAGTCCAAAACCATCCAAATAACATAGCTATCCATACTTGTTGACTGCAAAAAAGAAATCCCACTTAGGAAAAACACATATAAATCCATTTGGGCCCCGTAAAGTGGAAAATTTCTGCTTCACAAATTTATAAAATCCTAAATGAATATATGTTAAAATTGTAGTTTGGCACAAAAATGCTAGAATTTCAATTTAGTCCTTCTCGAAACCATAAAGATATAAGCTAATACAACATTGAAATTGCATTTGGAGCATTTAAAAATGCCTCAAGTTCGAATCGTAGAAAGGCAATATGCCCTCTTTTTTTTTTTTTTCACTTTCTAGTACATTAAAAAGAAATCATTACTGTAAGAAGATTAAAAGAAAGGGACTAACCAGCCAATGCCTAGTAGCAAAGCAAACATCCAAACGACTAATCCACCACCTAATCTTAAACCAAACATTTCTTCCATCACCAAGCTTCATAAACCTCAAAAAGAAGCAAAAAACAAGCCAAGAAAGCAGCATCACAAGCGTAGCTTCCAAGAAAACAGCTTGGGATTGAGTAAACTTCTTGATTGAATCAAATGACAAAATGTTCTTTGGAATCGAAATAGCATAATAATCAATCCCAGAATCAGTTTTAATAGCTGAATTCCCAGTATAAGTAATACAACTGTTGGCAGCAACATTGAGAAAACGACCAACTTGACAAGCACAACGGGTACCGTTGTACAAGATTGAGTTTTGAGGACAACTAGCCATTTTTTGTTTCAAAATAGCATGGTTGGAATTGGTTTTCGAAATGGGTTATTTTCAATGGGACCTTCGAAGTTTTTTGTTGGGGTTTTTGTGACAAAGATTTGGGGCAAAGGACTTGGTCTGAAAGGGGAAGGTGTTAGACAACGTATGAGTTTGGGGCTCTGGTTTTTCAGTTAAAAGAGAATCAAAGTTGGAAACTTGGAAGGGAAGAGAAAGGGAAAAAGAAACGAATGTTTGAGACCCATCTCCTTGTCCATGTGAATATCTGAGCAAAGATCCACAGGAATAAAAAAAAAGCTTCTTTTTTTTTCTTTTATATAAATATATGATTTTTATATATATAAATGGAAAAACTACTATGGAGACGCCTGTATTAATCAGAAAATGAGCAAATTAGTCCCTATACGTTAAATAAAAAACAAATTCATCCTTTATGTTGAAATTTTCATCAATTTCTACTGTTTAAAATTGGCTTGTTGACTGAATAAACAGATAGTAGAAATGGATGGAATTTTTAATGAAAGGATCAATTTACTCTTTAATTTAATGTATAAGAATTTATTTGTTTATTTTTTTATAAAGGGACAAAATGTAATACAACTCTTAATATAAGAATCTCTATGGTATTTTTACCATAAATATTAAATAATATATATGAATATATATATATACACTTTATTTTCCTTTTATAAAAGATACCATATTTCCAATATTTTGCTTTATTTTTCCTTTTATATAAAAAAAAAAGTGGAACACGTTGAATTATTTCCAATTTGTGTATTTAGGACGGCTGAGTGAGAAAAATCGATTTTCAGTGTAATGTTTGATTTGATTATTACTCAAAGGGTTAATATATAATGGCGAATGTATTTGAGAGGTCCTTTATTATAGAGATTTAACCAAATTAATCCCTTTACTATTAAATGAATTAATTTAATCCTGATACTATTAAAAAATTTAAATAATATTAAATTAAAATAGATTTAATATTTACTATTTAAAAATATCATTTATTTTTAATAGAATTAATATTTTTAATTTTTATGGTTCGTAAATGAAATCTTCGGTTTGAAATTGAATTGGAAATGAAAAATAATTTTCAAGACATTTTTATACAGTAAATATTAATTCTATTACAATTTGGACTTATTTAATTCTTTTTAATATTATAGAATATAATTTGATCAAGTCTCTATAGTATAGGGACCTCTCAGGTATTTTAACCCTTATATTTCCAATATTTTGCTTGAATTATTTCTCCTTCTATAAAAAAAAGTGAAACAGGTTATGGTTTTCGAATTGGTGAAATGAGTCAAAATCACCTGTTGTCGGTTTAGAATAAATACAATTTGAAAAATATTTTAAAAATTATAAGAATATATTGATCAAAAATTTTAACCAGATTCAATCGATTCATATTTGTTTACAAATAATTTAATTTTGTATCTCTCTTCAAATCAATATTTTAATTAATTTTAATTCAATCGATATAATCTGACTAGTTAAATTTAAATTATACCATAAGTAAAATGAGAAATCAATTTAAATAACAAAATTTGAATCGATTTTATTAATTTCGATTCAATTATTATTGAATGTATTTTGGTTAATTATTCTAACCGAAAGGAATATTTAGTTTTAAATTAATAAAATTAATATTTATAAAACTAATCAGAAAAGTCTTCTTTTTCGTTTTATATATGTGTTCTTTAATATATATATACTCTATTTTACTTTTATAAAAGGTAAAAGTATTAAGAAAGTCCCTGCATTTAGGGGTGAATTGTATTTTAAATTTTATTGAAAAATAAATAAATGAACCCGTATTAAATTATCTCTTATATTTGTAAAACAATATACAATTAAAAATCTATTGTCATAATATTTGTAAACTTTAATAACTTATATAAGTATGTATTTTAATATTATATTAATCATGTTTAAAATGTTTATTATTCAAATAATTTTTAAAATTTTTGTATTTATTTTTCATATTTGTATGTATGAGTGCCACATGGAGAGTTTGGGGGCCACGTTACAAGACTGTGGATTCAATGAAAACTATTCAACGGTTGAGAATGAGCCAAATACTCTGCAATTTTTTTGGTTTTTTCTTTTATCATTTTATTTAGTGTTTCAATAAAATAAAAAATTGAATCGAATATTAACTTTTAACAAAAAAAGAATATTAATCATTTTCTTCAGTGGTTCAATAATTGGATTGACTTTAGTAAAGAAATTTAATTTAAAATGAAACAAAAATATAATATGTATTAAATGATTATTAAATATAACCAAATAATTAATAAGAAATATAATCAAATTCTCATTGATTTAGTTATTTTATTATTGATTGAATCTGCATTTCATCAGTCGATTAAATCTTTAAACGAGAAATAGAGAAAATTAAAAATCAAAACTAAGTTCGAATCAAATTTTAAAATTGAATTGGTGGTCTCGATTTCTAGTTTAACTTATCCAATTAACTCATCCATTAAAGATTTATAAAAAATATTAAAATATTTTATTTCCATAACACACTGAATGAAATAATGTTACACTTCTAGAGTTGATTAAATACTAGCTGTATCTAGATATGATACAGTTCAAATACTGATTAACACATTATATATATATATGAAAGAAAAAGGGGGAGAAATACGAGTACAGTATAAAATCTCGACGCCGGAAACTCGAACATATGCAGAAAATGGTACCCTACATTTCGATGTCTTCCAGATCCGGAAGAGGGAAACGAAGGATTGCCGCAATGCCGGTCAGCTGTGCCAGTTCTGAATATGGATGTGAAAATGAGTGTAACTGAATTCGGAATAATTATAAAAAGAAAAGACAAAATGCAGCAAACGAATACTCACGTTCCCCTGATACGTGCATAGACGAAAAAATGTGAGCAGTGCCCCCCGAATTCTTAACGGAGTTCACCAAACTGACATACTTTTGCCTCGTAATTACGTCCGAATTCCTGCATGCGAAGTCAGCAATTAAATAACAAAAAGCTTTATGAAAGAAAGAAGGCCGACCCCGAGAATGATACAAAATAGTCCCTCAGTAATAGATTTGGCAATCCATTTATGCATGTCGTGTCTCTTGTTTTTCCTTTTACTGTGTCACTGTGTAAATATAACATGGTCAAAATCCTAAAATAGGACCATGATGCGTGTACAAAGTGACATATCCGTTCCGAGGTTCTACATATTCATGCATAAAGACATATTGCTGCAGCAAGCAGATAAATTTGAATTGCACAGCAATTTTTGTGTGCTTTCCATCAATCTCACAGTCAAATCAAGAGAACATCAGCACAATAACAGCAGGAAATGGAAAAACAATTATGTGCTACTAAATTCTCATTCAATCTAAACAACTGTCCAAACATATCGAGTTGATCATATGATATACCAACCTGAAGAGATCGTCGGTAATAAGAAGTGTTTGAACTGCCATTCGCTCATGGGCAATCTCCACATGTTTTGGTCCGTAGCATGCACGTGCCGGATCCTTTATGATAAAACCAAAGCAACTATAAGATAAGAACATAGCCAAATAGAAGACAACTAAGTTTTAAAACAAGTAATCGAGCCATTGTTTATCCAGCCAAGACTCCAGTTCCCTCAGCCACTTCCTCAACTAATTAATATAGGCAGTGGCACACACATTCTGTACATATACATCCATTTGCATGTGTGCACATGCATACATGCGTGTCTGTGAAAGAAGTCATTTTTTGGTTACTATTCATGACACCATGAACATCAATTCAGACACATTCATTTTGTGCAGCATCTTCATTCAGAATCATGTCCTTTCGTTTATAATGTTTTAAAGTGTAATAAAATACTTAATATTCACTTCTAATTAATCAACTAAAAACATTGTATACAATTATATATTGTTTGGCCAGCCAGATCATTAACCCAAACTACTTAATTACCATGAAAAGGCCCAAAACACAATTAACCCATAGGCCATCGTTAAGTCACTCTAGTCATTGTTATTGGGCTCTGTTTCATAACTAACCTTCACTTTCACCATATATTAAAAGATAAACCACATTTCGACTTTCATTCTCTTAATGCACGTAAGAACATATTAACAAAAATGAAAGTACCATTAAGTCATTCTAAACACGGAATACAACCAAAAAATAGTGTAGAAACACTAAGTTTGAACCTTACATTTGAAAGCATGTTGAAGAAATCCTTGAGTGCTCGGACCTGGTAAAATTAGGGAAACAAAGCATAAAAAGCTGTTATGAGAAGAAAGAAATAAAAACAAGGAACAACCAATGAATAAAAAAATAAAATTCTTAGCCTGGTATGGTTTTTATAATACCTCTTGCGCTGCTTTGGTGTCTTTTATCATGCTCATAACATTTGGGGCATCCAAGACTTCTCTCAAACTATGCCTGCATTACAGTTAAGTTACACTAAGATCCATATTTCAGATTTGTACTAAAGCTCTGAAATAAAATAGCATCAGTTAGAAAATTTATAAGGGCATCTGAATTCACTAAGGAATATAGGTAAGACAAATGAAGCCATCAACTTTTACAGTCCAGTTACCAGATCGGAGCATTTCAGAATCCCCATATTTTATTGAAGATCACAAAGTAGATGGACTTCGTTCTATAGAGTTCTTAATGTGTAGACTAGTATATTCTAATGCCAGATTTTTCAAAATAGATACTGAATGCAAGGTAAGTAAGTAGGGAAGCAAAGAATATAATGTGGTTCACTAAGAATGTACAAGGAAATTCTCAAGACACAGAATATAGATGTCCAGAAATAATGGAACTGTTAATATATCCCCTAGATAAACATATTTTAGATGCGAGGCAAATTTACATTGCCCATTACAGTTAGCAGAGTAAAAGCTGAAGCAGAAAGCGAACTTACTTATATCCGGAGCTTGTATGAACAAGAATTATTCGCGACTTATTCTCAATAATTGGCCTCAATTGTCTTCTTTCTGCCTCCAACATAAGATGACGATGGAACTGTTCCTAAAACATATCAAAGAAATAAAAAAGATAACAAAGCCAAATGTAACACATGTTTAAACAGAAAATTGCTGTAAAATGTCTTTCCATGAGTTATTGTCTAAGGAAAATTAAAGTAAACGAAGAATCAAGGCAATTAGAAAGGAAATGAGTTAAAAGGCTTTGTCTCAGACCTTTGTGAAGCCAGGACTAGCAATAACAGCACAGCGAACAACATTGAAATCAACATGTTTGAGGAAAGCCTATTCAAAGATGCACAAAAACAACTTAGAAATAAAATAAACGCACTTAAAATCATATAAAACAGTGATATTACAATTCAAGTATAACTGACCTGTAGAACATTCTCAAAGAACTTCTTCAAAGCCTGTAGAATGTTAAAAAGAAATCAATAAGTACACAAAGTAACAAGGTAAAGAACAAAACCCAATTCTCATTACATGATCTCAAAGGTACAGGGCTTTCTAAATCAGAAATAAATTCCAAACCTATAAGAATAATTTTTTTTAAAAATACATACCGATTCATAACCAGCAATGGCAGGTCCATGCTTACGAGGAATTGAAGTTTCAATCCGTGAACGGGTACTTGTCATACTATTGTACATACCACAATGGTAGTAGGTTAAAAATCTTGTACACCATTAAATACTAAAGAAATTAACATTTGAAAGTCAAATATGCAAGTAGCAGACAGGAACTGGATCAAGCAGACGTGTAACAGCATCTTCTCATGAGTAATACTTTGAAAAGGATGATTTAAAATGAAGGTTCACGTACTTCCTAAATGCAACCTATGATTTCATTCCAAACAAAAAAACTTGCAACTGATGAATTCTACTTCAGAAAGGACTGGTCACTTGCTCCCAACACTCTTATACACTTGCCCAAAATCTTCTCCTGACAATTTACGTCAATACTTAACAAAAGTTTAAGAGACAAAAATACAACCCTGTCTTTTCTAGAAAGAAATGCTACAAAGAGGACTACTACAAACCAGAAGAGATTCTCAAGTTACAAAGCGGAATACTTTAGCATCCTTATCACCAAAAAACTGAAACACCACAAATCATCCCATAGATGTCAAACGCCTTTATTAAATGATTTTTTGAACTCCACATCTTAGATTTCTAGGGATGTCAGGCACCCAACAAAGTAAGGGATAATCTCCCAACTTCATATTATCACCTTAACAAGCATATAAAACAAAGTACCAAATTCATTCTTCAAGTTAGTCGCACATACCTTTTACCAACAAGTAAAATATTTGCTAGCCCTTCTTGCATTAGTACCACAGCCAGATCTGCACTCGCACCAGGATCTGAAATATATTAAGCAGTAATTGCAAAGTTAAATCATTCTCGTTAAAAACCTTTCAAATAGAAAAGTGATGCAACCTAAATTTGCATTACTGAAGTTGAGACACAGAAGACAAACTACAGAGCAAATGAAGATACAAGAAGACAAAACCATATTTTAGGAGAAAGGCAAGAAACAAAAGGGGGGAGAAGAGAAATGCAAACACTTATTCAACGATTAGAAGAGATAAGCAGATTGACAAAGACACTGTGACAAGTAACAAATATAAAGTAGGAATGTCATCATTTTAGTATTTTTTGGTTGAAGCCTGAATTTGTTCCTCTATTATTTCAGTTCTGTAGGTTTAGTCTCCTCTACCTGAATTTTAATGGTTTTATTCAATAAAATGTAATTTAAGAACAGTTGATAACAAGATTAAAGCTTTACAGTTAAATTAGGCCACATGACTACTTTTGTTGATGATAAAACTTTATGAGGTGGTGCTGATTAGTACTATAAATATTTTTAATAAAAAAGTACAAAAGCATTTTTTTGGAATTTCTAAGCCAGGCAGGGTCACTTTAGATTCAAAATCGGACTGGACAAGTTTTTGGGTATGGTGATAAAATGTTAATACCAGGACTAAAACCAATAGCTTTTCCAGCTTTATCTATATGATGACATGTGATAACATTTTTAGACCCATGTGATTGCATGGTGGTACAAGGTTAATACCAAGCCTAAAATCAACAGCACCAAATGAAGGAATCAAACCTAAATTAATGCCACAAACTACCAGTTTAACTGACACAAGATATGCCAGTCTGTTACTAAATAAGAACTGGCAAACAGCCCTAATCATGAACTCTTTAACCGTAGTTGTGAAGCTATAAGAGATTCTTTCCCCTTCTTATTAAAATCAACACTTTAAGCAGGAAGTGCAGAGGTAAATCAGCTAAAAATTCTCTGATCATAGAAAACACTTCTCAGAAACACTAACCAAGATAACAGGAATTTGCCATCAAACACAGATGAAACTCAGAAATCAGCTCTAAGCACAATAATAAGCAACAGATGCTTTCTTTCTGTAGCAATACAGACAATTGGAGAAGTCAGACTACATACCAGAGGCCTGTCGGAGAACATCTAATGCCAATGAGTCCCATATTTTCTAAAATATGCAACAAAAACTCCACAATTCAGTGAGAGTATCAAATACTTTGAAAGAGAGAAGACAGTACGCTTTAAAGAGAAACAATAACAGAAATACTAGTAATAGATGAACAACAATAAGACTAATAAAATAAAACAAAAGCTCTGAAGAACATAATCCAAGCAACTAGCTAATATTATGTGCAGAGATAATGACATTCCATCAGGTCCATGAATTACAAAAGAAGACTTTTGTTGAAGAACATAATCCAAGCAACTAGCTAATATTATGTGCAGAGATAATGACATTCCATCAGGTCCATGAATTACAAAAGAAGACTTTTGTTCAGAAGGGTATAAAAGAAATAACGGCTACGGGGAATATAACCTAGAAGTTTAGTCAGTATTTAGTGTTGCAATAAGGATAGGCAAGAATCACAATTAAGATTTCTCAATGATTTCTATAATTTGGGGATGATCCATTCCACATTTTCTTGCTTTCTATAACTTGAATAAAACTAGATAATATGTGCTTTCTTGTTCTAATCAGTTTCTAAATGTAGGTTTCAATAAGCTATTTTACTTTTCAAGCTTATGTCCATGCCTTTGACCTCTGTCAACTATCCCCTCTCAAAGATTCTTGATGGCCCCCATCCCTCTTTTCTAACACACCCAGCCAGAGACAGAGATACATCTTTCCGGTCAGAAATGTACATACATGGCATATCTCTAAAAAACCCAAAACATGTAGAACGTAAACAACACATCATTCATACAATATCAAAGATTCTCTAACTATACAGGAATATGTGCGCCGATGAAGTGTAGCAACTAGAGCAACATTCATAACTATCAACAGTAGAAGTTTGCTTACTGAAGTCTGAGAGAGATGCCTAAAAGGATACAATTTTTATATCGCACAGATATAGCACCCAAAGCAAGAGGACAAACAGGAAAAGATACAATGATATAGACCATTCCAAAAAGGTTAGCTACCTTTCTTAAAACAAAAGGTCGCTGAAGCTCAAGTTCGAGAGTATGGAATTGTCCTATCTGCAACAAGATGATGATGCATTTTAAAAGTAAGAAGAAGAAAAAGGAGGGAAAAAAGGGACAAAATCCTATGGTGCACCTACCTTAACATGCTCATTCTCCAAGGTGTTCTTTCCCCTTATACGCAAGACAGATCCTTCTTTGTCATAATCTATGGCCTAAAGAAATATGACATGATATCAGTACTAATACTCATACATTAACTACAAAATTGAAAACCAACAACGCTGTTAAAACATATTGGCAGGTCAAAAAACTGAGAAAAATCAATTGGCAGTCTTAAACAATCATACCTCGACTTTTATTTCCAACTTCAGGGCAACACGCTCTGCATCTCTTCCACCGGCTGTCTCCCTTAGAACTTTCCTATTATGGAATGCACATAATACTAATAAGGTATGACATCAAGAAACTTACAAACATTGACCTGGTTCAATTTTTGTTTTACATGCTAAAAATATCACTGCACTCAAAAGTTATGACCTAGTGTGAGAAAAACCTTCGAATTTGAAGAGAAAGTTTTACAGGACAACAATCAAACTTGCTTTGCTATATGGTATGGAATGTTGGACAGACAAGAGAAACATATACAAAAGATGGGTATAACCAAGATGCAAATGTTACAATGATGTAGTGTGACAAGGGCCGAGTTAGAAATAAGGATATCAGTCTCCTCGCCGGGATGATTCCTATAGAAGATAAAGTGAGAAAAAACCATTTATACTACTAGGAGGATGGAACAAATTAAAGTTGCATCTAGTGAAAGCTTGAAAGGAAAACCAAAAAAGACATGGTTAAAAGTGATAAACAATAACATGAAACTATTAGAACTTGAGAACGCGATGGTGAAGGAGCAACCGACATAAATGTTTTTTATTTCTCGAACCAAAGCTACCATGAGAAAAAAAAAAAAAAAGTTAATCATCAACTAACAAATAACCGACTTATGAGTACTACTAATTCATGAACAAGAAACACCATATTAACAAATAACAGCAACATTAGAAATAAAGACGAAAATTATAGAATTTAAACTAATCATACGACATAAAAGCTCTGTAAAACCCTAAATTACCTCATCCATAACGATATAAAGCAGCTAAATTCAATTCAAAAAGGAAAACACACAGTTAAATAATGGAACCAAAAAAATACCTGACGGTTCGAGACATAACCCAATCACCAGTAGCTATCAAATTGTAAGCAAACCAGAGATCCTCTGAATCCACTGGTATCATCTGCAATCAATAATATTACATTAAAAAGAAAAAATCAAAATTCAAAGGGAAAAAATCCCTCTTTTTTTACCTTGACGCTGCCAGGGCCATTGGGAACTAGGTCTCGGTGTACGACCTTCATGATTTTCACTATAAAATCTGTTTTTCCTCCTTTTATTTAAAAAGAATTAGCTTGAAATTGAATTTACCCAAATACGAATATAAACACGAAAAGGGTATAAATTAAAGAAAAAAAAAATCAGGATTTGAGATGTGATTTAAAAGAAGAAGGGAGGACGTCGGCCGATGGCGGTGAGGTAGACTATAACGACGCGACGTCAGCGGTGTTGATAGAAGCCGTGATTAAGTAATAACAAAAGAGTAAGCGTAATTAAAGTAAATATTATATATATATATATACAAATTTTTTATTTGAAAAAGCCCAGAAACCCACATAATAATTTAATTTGGATGTAAATATTTATAATTATAAATACATGACATGTTTACATTGAATATAATTAAAACATCAAATCATACTCTATAATTCTTAAGGGTGTGTTTGAAATTTGGAGTGATTGGGTAAAAGTATAATTATATATATGTGACATGTTTACATTGAATATACTACTTTTATAATTTTACTTTATTTATTTTTAATTAAATTAGAGCTTGATAAACTTATAATATTAAATTGTATTATTAAAATTTGTAATATTAAAATTTTAAAATTTTAAATTAGCACTAAAATTTATCATACTATTAGGTGAAAAAATAATATTTTATATAAAAATTTTGATTTTTGAGGAATAATTATATTTTATAATAAAAAAGAGTCGATGACTTTCTACTCTAATTTGAAAAATAACAAATAAAATGAAATAACTTATGTTTAGTTTTGAGAAGTTGTATGAAAAAATTACATATGTAGTTGATTCAATGAATATATATTTTTATAAATAGTATTTTACCTAATTATTATATTTTCACCCAAATTACATTACGGGGATTGAATTTGGTATCAGTCTACTCAATGATACCAATTCAATTACAAGATCGATAGAAAAATCAAATTATACAATATTTTTTATTTTTATTTTAATTTTTAAAATAAACTATTTATCTGTAATATTTTTAATCGAAATAAAAGTATTCACTACCTATAACAGTGACTAATATAGGCGAGGATCAAACCTTCAACCTCGTGTTAAGGAATGAGGTGATTATTTATATTATATTTAAGATAATAATTGGGTTAATGTTCTTGATCATTTAGTCTCGGTTTAGTCATAAAGTTATAAAATAAAAAACTTTATTTTTATAAAACAAATTAATTGTTTTGAAAACAATTTTCTCTTTTATATAAAATTTAGAAAATACTTGCACATAAGTTAACCTCCTAAAGTATAATAATATTTAACATTTCGATTTTACCATTTTAACTAAAGTTACAATTAGTTATTATATATATATATATTATAGAAGTTACTATTTTTATTAGGTTAATAGTAATTGTATGTAGCGAAAGTTGTTGATTTGATTTATGTAATTTATTTTGATCAAATTTAGTCCCTGTATTATTTGAATTGGTCAATTTTAGTTCATATATCTTTCGAATTTTTAAATTTTAGTCTTGACCTGAACAATAACAATTAATTTTGTTTGGTTAAATTCAATTACTAGGCTTGTACTTGTATTGTGCATGCAGTTGTATATTTGGTCTATATTCTCCGATTGGATCGTTCCAAGTCCTTATATTTTTTTGAATTTTGAAATTTCAATGTTAATACAATAAACAGATGTTAATCCATTAACTAGAATTTTAGCAAACAATATGTGGAAATAACTAGCTACCATAACATTACGCATATGATAATATGGTTGGTGCATCGAATATTAGAACCAGCAGAACTTAATAAATTTAACCATTATCGTTTGATGATGACTGAAATTCTAAATTTTGAAAAATACAGATATTGAATCAAATTAAAGTACAAAGCTTAAATCATCAACTTTTACAAAGTACAAAGACTAATAGAAAAAATTAACCATTTTATTAGTTAAAACCATTAACTTTTCAATTAAAATGTTAAATTTCAATACTCTAAAAATCCTGATGACTAATACATTTTTGGATTTGTCTTTCTTTTTACATTATAAAACAATGGTAATATTTAGTTTTGACACTGTATACCATGCTGAAACTTGGATTGTACCTACATATTTTAACTTTTTACATAAATAGGTCCATTTATTTTATAATATTATAAATTAATTTAAATAGTTAAAATTGTTAACTATTGCAATTCCAAAGTCAATGTCTTTTTTTCTTTTTTCCGAAGAGCATTATCCAACAAGTTTTTTTATCATGACAAGTTGAATCAACATTTTCAATATTATATTTTATTACATCACTATTAAATGATTTTATTTTTAAATTATAAAAGTCACACCATTGGTGAAGATAGGATTCTGCCCCATAAAATAATTTTTTTTCATTTAAGTCATTATATAATTCATAAAATTGTATATTAACTTCTAAAATAATAAAATTTAATTTAATTATTTAAAATTATAAATATATAAGTTATTAAAATAATGAAATATAATTTAATTTCGGTCCCTCAATTTTTTAAATTTTCACCCTGATTTTTACCTTCAAATTTTTAATGTGTAATTTGATATAAATAAATAATTAACCAAAGAAGCATCTGAGTTCAATTTTTCTACTAAATTTTTATTTAATTATTTCCTATTTTAATAAACACATAATTAATTACTTATTAAATGAATTCTATTCAGTACACATAAGTGGATTGGCATACAATTGTCCATGATACTTTCAGTTGGCATCCTAAGCTAAATCCTAAGTAGAACACGTGGCAAATATTTTGAAATTCTAAATTACTAATAAATAAATATTAAAATATAAAATAAAATAAATTATAAAAAATTAATAATAATCAACCCTGTGAAGCGGGCAAACATTCCAGTTGTCAAAGGTTGAAGGACGAACGACGGAGAAACCAGTGCAAAAATCTTCTACTTTATTTTGTTAGAAAATTATTTTCATTTTCTAAATTTTTTTTTTTTTGTTTTAGACTCTTAGTTATAAATCGAAGATATTAATTTTAAAAAATATAAATTTACATATAAAAAATAAGCAGTAAGTGAATGAGAACCTCGCCCTCTTTGCTATCTCTGACTATAGATTCAGCTGTTCTTAACCTTTCGAATATCGCAGATCTGTCTCCTCTTCCCGACCATATCGTCATCGATCTCTTCCTGGTAAAATATTATTTCTCATTTTTTCAATTTCTTTTTTGAGTTTTTGTTGCCTTTTGACTTGATGGGTACTTTTAATTTCTTTGTTATTTTGTGGGTTTTTTTTTCTTGTCTTTTGACTTGATGGGTAGATTTAATTTTTGGTTATTTTGTGGATTTTTTTCTTGCCCTTCGGCTTGATGTAGTGTTAATTTCTTTGTTATTTTGCGGGTTTTTCTTGCCTTTTGGCTTGATGGGTAGTTTTAATATCTTGTTTAGTTTGTGGGTTTTTCTTCTTGCCGTTTGGCTTGATGTGTAGTTTTAATTTCTTTGTTATTTTGTGGGTTTTTTTTTCTTGCCTTTTGATTTGATGTGTAATTTTAATTTCTTTGTTAGTTTGTAGGGTTTTTTTGCCTTTTGGCTTGATGGGTACTTTTAGTTTCTTATTTAATTTGAGGGATTCCCCTCCCCCCCTTTTATGTGAAGCTATGAATTCCTTATTAGTTGGGTTTTGAAATTGTATTGTATGTACTTTTGGGCAAACGATTCCTTTGACTTCGATGAGAATATAGCTAAGTCTTTAGAAAGTTGTTAGTTTTCTTGAGGTATTATTGCCTATAATCTGCATTGTCAAATTTGTTTGATGATCTATGATTTTTGGGTTCCTTTATTTCTTTTCAATATTCAAGTTTATGTTGTGATTCTTAAATATCTTTCCTTCTTTAATAGTAGATTTAAGTCAATTTCAGTGTTATCAAGCCCTCACGCCTTAGCGTCAGATAAAAAAAGCTCTTTAAACTGGTTTAGGTCAGGTACATTTAATCCATCATATGGGGTGTTTGTCAAGGCAAATTTTATTGTAAGATCAAGATGATAGGCATAAAAAGCTTGCTTGATTGAAGTAATCTTCAATTTATTTTACTTTTGATTCTTTTCATTAGATGTTACTTTACTGGTAAGATAGGGATAAGGCCAAACTATCTACTGATCAATATTCAGTATTTGACAACGGATTTGGGACCTTAAAAAAGTTATGCATGATGGCCAACAAAATTAAAAGAAAATTTTGCATGTTTCATTGATAAATTGGACCAATCTCTAAAGTTCATTTCCCTAATTATATGTGTTAAGCTTGTTGCATATGTTTACATATACAGAGACATGTATGGAAATACACATATGTACATATTGCCTCAGGCAGTATAGGGTACTAGTGCCTACGGTGTGCTCTTGACAACATTGGTTAATATTTCCTATTAAATTTAAGCCCCATTCTCTATAATACTTTTATGAAAGTTTGAGGCCTTAGGACGTTCAAAGCCACTGCTCTCTCTTTTTCATTTTCAGTTTTAATCTCCCAAGTTCTAGATCATGAAACTCTACTTTGGTAGGACAAAATCATCAAGATTTTGAAGGATTGATGTTAAATTTAAAGTTTTGAAGGTTTGATTATTAAAGTTGGCCATGTTGGGAATCTGGCTATTTCTACGAGTTGAGCATCATTAAAGTTTGTACATGTTTAAAGATAAGGCAACATGATAGCACTTGAGGAGGCTCATGAACCCTTTTCCTCTTTTTTTATCTTTTGGTGCTATGATGGATAGCTCACATTGCTCTCTCAAATCGCTTATGTGAGAAGTTTTACAATTGCTGCAACCTTTACACTAAAGTTTCTATGTTATGATCATTATTTCCCTTTTTCATGTTCCATTGCACATTGCAGATTTTACCTTTTTTTGTTTTCGTAAATATTTTCCGTCCCCTTCTTTCTCATCTGGATTTTTTCTGTATCTCCTTTTTTTAGCTATTTATTCATATTTTTAGCTTCATTCTTCTGTCTGATTATCTTATATTTTGGTATACAAATCCGGTTCGTCTCTTTAACCTTGTACATTTTATCTTTAATCTCTTGTTTAGTTCTAATGGCATTCATGTTGTAAGATATATTTTCATGATTTGGCAGAGAACGCTGAGAGCTGGAAAGTTAACTGAGAGAGTTCTCAAGTTGTTTATAGATACCGGTAAGGACGAGGTCTTTTCTCTTATACAAGCACTCAACATTCGAGTCACACTTACCCCTGTCCTTCCTACCAGTAAGTCATTGTTGGAGTTTCAAATATTCGTTTTTCTTTTACAAATGGATTTTGAGTTGATTTCTATGATGAACTTCTGTTCCCTCCGTAGGATGTTCTGAGAAATTCTGAGATCTGTTTAATCAGTGGCACACATAGTACATTGGACTAGAGAGTTACGAACGGTTGCTTTTAAGAGGCCTAGCTCTTTGGGATTGGATTGTTGGTATTTGGCAAGATGTCTCTAGCAATTAAGGATGATGAGGTTGACATTGTAATAGGAGCTCTTCGTTCGGATCTGACAACATTTATGAATGAATGGAGACCAATGTTCTCTCGATTTCATCTCATAATTGTCAAAGACCCTGATTTGAAAGAGGAACTCAAAATACCTGAAGGCTTTAACCTTGATGTCTACGGAAAGCCTGACATAGATCAAGTGGTGGGTTCTTCTACTTCTATTCTCTTCTCTGGCTATTCATGCAGGTATTTTGGATATCTTGTTTCTCGGAAAAAGTACATTATCTCTGTAGACGATGACTGTCTCCCAGCCCGAGACCCTAAGGGCTTTTTGGTGGATGCTGTTGCCCAGCATATACGCAACCTTACCAACCCAGCCACACCATTCTTTTTTAATACTCTGTATGACCCTTATGCTGAAGGAGCTGATTTTGTTCGTGGCTACCCATTCAGTCTTCGGGGTGGGGTGAAATGTGCTTTGTCATGTGGGCTATGGCTTAATCTGGCTGATCATGATGCACCTACTCAAGCCCTCAAGGCAAGGCAAAGGAATTCCCGATATGTTGATGCAGTTATGACTGTCCCAGCCGGGTCCCTCATACCCATTAGTGGAATCAACATCGCTTTCGAGCGGGAGGCAGTAGGACCTGCATTGGTTCCAGCTCTGAAGTTGGCTGGGGAAGGTAAGTGTAGGTGGGAAACAATGGAAGACATCTGGAGTGGGTTGTGTGTTAAGGTTGTATGCGATCATCTGGGGCTTGGTGTGAAAACTGGACTGCCATACATATGGAGAACCGATAGAGGTGACCCTATAGCAAGCTTGAAAAAGGAGTGGGAGGGTGTAAAGCTGATGGAGGAAGTTATCCCCTTCTTTCAGTCTGTAAGGTTGCCACGAGAAGCTACAACAGTGGAGGAATGCATAGTTGAGGTGGCAAATGCTGTTAAAGAGCGGCTAGGATCGATGGACCCTGTGTTTGCTCGTGCTTCTAAAGCTATGCTGGACTGGATCAAGCTCTGGCAATCAGTTGGATCTAGCTCATCACGATCCTCAGCAGTCTAGGAACTACTAATCATGATTCAGTGTTTTTAACATATATCCACCCTATATATAAATGGCCAAATGGATGAATAAAAGCATATTTAGTCTCATTGTTGTTGCAGACCTGGCTTTGCTTAGTCTCTCAGTTTTAGTTATGGCTATAGAGACGGATCCGGTTGATTGAACTGGTTCAACCGGAAACCAAAGGCTTGTTCAGTTAGACTTTCGGTCCAGTTTTCATGACATTGGTTCAAACTACTCGAATATCATCCTCGGAGAAAATTTGGCTTACTTTATTTTGTGTTAAATGGCATGAATTATCTTTATGCTCATTGTTGTTCAAGTTTTTATGCAATAGTAGTTAGCCTTTCTCTGTCAATATATAGTCATGCAGTTTTTCCCCTTCAAATTTTCTCTTCTATTAAATCAAAAATTAAATTAATCATTTTTTTTTAAATTTCATCAGTTAGGACTTTTAAAAATTGATATAATTGATGAAATAACTGGACAGTAATGCTTGACATATGTACTTTACGTTGACGAATAGGGATCAATTTTAATAAAAATATCAATTTATTTTTTGATCTAATATGTAGAGATTAATTTGTCATTTTTAAGTGGAGAGGTCAAAATACAATCAACTCTTAATACAAGGGCTTTAATGACATTTTTACTTGGTAAATAATAAAATAATATGATTTTATGTTATCAAATAAGGTTAAGAATATATTATCAATTTTAAGGTAAATTATACAAATGGTCATCTAATTATGATCACGTTTTTATTTTGATTACTCAATTTTAATTTTTTTAATTTAGGCATTAATATTTGGATTCTTTCCTATTTTGGTCACTTGAGGCTAAATTGATAACTGATTTTTTAAACCAATATAATGACATATTTAGTCATCAATGCTTATTTATTCTATCAATTTGATCCTAATATTAAATATTTCAATAAATTTAACCCTTCAGATTTACAAATTGATACAAATGGTCATCTAATTATGATCACGTTTTATTTTGATTACTCAATTTTAATTTTTTTTAATTTAGGCATTAATATTTGGATTCTTTCCTATTTTGGTCACTTGAGGCTAAATTGATAACTGATTTTTTAAACCAATATAATGACATATTTAGTCATCAATGCTTACTTATTCTATCAATTTGATCCTAATATTAAATATTTCAATAAATTTAACCCTTCGTATTTACAAATTGATACAAATGGTCATCTAATTATGATCACGTTTTTATTTTGATTACTCAATTTTAATTTTTTTAATTTAGGCATTAATATTTTGGATTCTTTCCTATTTTGGTCGCTCGAGGCTAAATTGATAACTGATTTTTTAAACCAATATAATGACATATTTAGTCATCAATGCTTACTTATTCTATTAATTTGATCCTAATATTAAATATTTCAATAAATTTAACTCTTCGTATTTACAAATTAGATTAATTTGATTATCAAACTTTTAACCAAAGCTTTTGGCTTTTAAAATGAAGGCATTTCACATATATTAATTATTTTATTTATGGTTAAAATTATCCAATTCGGTATGTAACCATTTTTATTTATATTTTAAAGAAATTAATGTTAGGATCAACTAAACACAAGTAAAAATGATATAATATTTAAAATTTAAAATTAAAAATTTAATATATGTATATATAATATAATTATATAAATAATATAATATTTGTAAAAAATAATTTCTCTTGACTAACATAATTTTTAGTTTTTAATTAATTTGGTAAATGATTTGACACTAAATCATATTATTAGTAATACAATTTGCCTATTGTGGATTTAAAATTAAAACAAATAATTAAAAATAAATAGAACACGTAATAATCTCTTAATCAGTCTACAAAATTAAAAAAATGATTATCCATGCAATAAAAGGAAATTCAATTAATTCTTTCACTTCTTTTCTTATGAAAAAATTAAATGTTCATAAGTTTTCTTTTACAATTATTAATTGAACAATTGAAATTTTCAAAGCTATTCTATATTTGTTAACGCTGGATTTAATTTCCAATTTTAAGGACTATTTTTGTGTACCTTGCAAGAAATATCATACTATTAACAATAAGAGCAAACCTAAAGTGTTTTCTTTTAAAGGTTTTTCCATTTTCTTTAGCCAAAATTTTATCAATCAAATGATTACGAAAATATTGTGTTTAGAAGAATACTACTAAAAAACAAAAAAGAAAATGAAGATTCAAGATAAGCTCATTGGTATTAGAAATTAGCTCGAAAAAACGTCTCATTAATTGAAAGAAAATTATTTTTTTTGAGTTTTACAAATTTATAGACGTGAAATGCCTTTATTTCAAAAGTTAAAAGTTTTAATTAAGAAGTTTGAGGATCAAATTGATAAAATTTATAATTGTGAAAGGTTAAATTTGTTGAATTATTTAGAATTAAGATCAAATTGATAAAATATGTAAGTATTGAGGATTGATGATAAGGGCGTTGCTTTAGAAAAAAGACTTTCTATTATTAATTTAATGCTGAGTGACCAAAATAGGAATGAATTCAAACATTATTGCTTGAATTGAAAAAAGAATTCAAATATTAATTATATTAATTAATGTGTATTTTATTGACCAAAAAAGACTCAATGTGTATTTTTATATTTTAAACTTGTTTTTATTCAATGCAATAGACGAATTAATTGTATATATTAATTATATTAATTCGTTGAATCAATAAAATCTTTAAAATACAATTTCATCATATTCTGTACATCTCAGCCTCAAACTGCTGTTGTTCAATTCCTCTCATTGACTTCATTATTCAAATCATTAATAAATGATTCCTTTCATAATTTTAAGGTAAAAATTAGAGAATAAATTATGCTAAAACAAATTATTTAAGACAAAATTAAAAGATATAAAATAAAAATAAGAAAAATTTTAAGAGTCGGAATTGATTTATAAAATTTTGAGATGTTAAAATATAATTTTACTATGTATTAATCTATAATTTTATCATTTTTAAAAAATTAAATAGATATTTTTTATATTTTAAAGAGTCAAAATATAATTTTATCATAGATTAACTTGTAATTTCATTATTTATAAAGAGATTAAATTAAAATTTTCATTTTAGGCGGGAAGTTCTTACCAACTCCAAAATGTTGGCTCGATTTAAATTTAATCGATTTGACCAGGTATTTAAACACTTTGTACCCATAAAAGAGAGGAAGCAAAAACTAGCAATTTTAATTTTATAATTCTTCATTATAAATAAATATTGGAATCTGATGGAATGGATAATTTATATTAGTTGAATTAAGAATTAATTGATATATAATTTGAATAAAAATTATATTCTTTAATAAAAGATTAATTTGAGAAATGATGATTTGATCCGGTTCACCACCTTAAACCATGGGATTAATATGTATATTATATATATGTATATAACACTGACAATTTCGAACTCTATGTCTACATATAAAAAGGGCAAATTCAAATAATCCCCAAGTATTGACGAGAAAACTGAAGAACCCTACAAATTGAGAAAAAAAAAAGAGAGTAAAAACCCAGTAATCAATCAAAGAAATTTGATCGCCTTATTCACTTTCGTTCGATTTGAAGGAAAAAAAAAAGCCTTATATATATAATTTGCTGGGAAAATTTGGACCCAAAAGAAATTTTGGTTGGGAAATTGAAAAAATGTCAAAATCTTGCAAAGGTTTGGCTATGGAACTGGTGAAGTGCCTAAGCGAATCAGATTGTGTTAAGGTATTATTCTTTCCCTTTTTCATCTACTCTCTTTATTGTTGTTTTTTTTTCCTTTGATTTCCCAATTTAATTTTGCCCTAACGTGAAATGATAGAATTTTACTAAATTTGGGGGCTAATATGGGATAGGTTGAGAAGCGTTCAGTTAGGGAATGCGCTGGAGAGAAAAGCCCTTGTATACCTAGCGAATGTGTTGGACTCAGAGAAACTTATTTCAATTGCAAAAGAGGACAGGTATGTTCAATTATTCTTCTTTATTTGCCATGTTTGTTATCTTGATGAAGATTTCTAATCTTTTATGAATAGGGTTTAGGGTTTTAGTCATGGAGTTGATGATGGAAGTTATAATTCTAATTGGTTTAGGGAGGGCTATCCTTTTTTTTTTTTTGGTTTAATTGCTTCAGATGTTCCAATTAAAGGCCAAGTTCTAAATTAGTCTCTAAACTTAAAAGCATTCCAATTGAATCCTCAAATAGATGTATTGTTTTAATCAGATCCTTTCCTTAGTCTAACATTTTAACTTTGGCCTTAAATGTCAGCTTGATTTAAGGTGGTTTCATTTTTTAGACACTAATGGATTAATAAATGTTTCAAAACCTGTCCGATCCAAGTTGGTATTAGCCTCAAAGCTGATGGTTAGACAGACGGAATAACCTAATTAGGATGATATTTCAATTTGAAGATTCAATTGGAACGTTTTAGAGTTTAGGGATCAATTTAGATTTTGACCAATAGTTTGTAAATGTTTGGTGCAATTAACCCTTTTTTTATGGCATGAATGGAAATGAATTGGCCTTCTGCTGATATTGATTAGATTGAACATAATTTACAGTTACTTTTGCTGCATATAGAGATGGCGAGGACCAGGGGTGAATCCAGAAATTTTTTTGGGGGGGCCAAAATTACATTATAACTTTTTGAGATGTCAAATATATATTTTATCATGTATTGATTTATTGTTTTATCATTTTTTAAGGGACTAAATACAATATTTTCATTTTTGGGGGACCAAAGCATAACTTCCCCTATATTAATTTATAATTTGACCGTTTATAGAGGGGCTATAATTGCAATTTTTCAATTTTAGGTGGCCAGGGCCCTGGCTGCCCCCCCTTGTATCTGCCTCTGGTGAGGACTAGAACTAGTAATATTTGTATCCTTATGGTGTTTGTGTTGCGTTTTTTTTTTTTTCCAAGTTCTAATCATATTTAAAGTGTTATATATCTATAAATTTTTACATGTTAATAATTTGTTTCGTTTTGTGTGACATATTCATGTATTCATGCCGTGTTTGTTTTAATATTTTATGTTTAGTCTCTATTGTTGTGTTTTAGTTATTTTTTTAAGTATGGTATCCAAAACTACTAGGTCTAGTGATGATAATATCAGATCTAGATGGATTGATCCATTGTGAATGGTTGGGATTCCATGATTGTAGATGATAAGTTGTAGACAAAACGAACCAATACTCAAGGCCTAGAATAAAACCGATTGGGCTACAGTTTTATAACTCTACTAGGTCTAGTGATGATAATATTAGATTTAGGTGGATTGATCCATTGTGAATGGTTGGGATTCCATGATTGTAGATGATAAGTTGTAGACAAAACAAACCAATGCTCAAGACCTAGAATAAGACTGATTGAACTACGGTTATATAACTGTAACTACAGTGTATATTTTGGTTTAGACCAAACATCTTATTTGTGGGGTTTTCGTGTTTCTTGGTATCAGCTTTTGAAAATGGTTGTTTTCTTCGACTTAAGCTGTTGATATTAGAACTTGGTACAAAAGATGTTTAAGGATGGAATTCACAAGTTTAATGCATAGTTTTGCATGGTTACAGTGATCTATTCATGGGTTAAGTCGGGCCTAAGCCTTATATTAACAAAAATTGTGTCTAGTCCATGCCCTGCCCGAAATATGCTAGAAAATTTTGTCCGAGCTTGGCCTGTTTTATTAAGACACCATCTATGCCCACATCAGTCCTTCCAAATTTTTACATGGAAGGATCGATCTCTTTGAAGAAAAGATCATTCTTTTTCGATATCAATCCTCTTAAAATATTTTATCAGTAACAAAAATGCGACAAGCAGGTGAGGCTTGAGCAAAAATGGCATGTCCAAAAATACCTCGCAAACTTGGTTAGGACATGAGAAAATACAGTAACACACAATTACGAATTCACAAACTGTTAGGTTTCTTGTAGGTGTATCATCATTACAATAAATCTTATATTGCACATTGTTTTACGATATATAGCTAACATGTTATGCTTTTTTTTCCCTTTTTGTACCAGGTTGACATGAGAGCTAGGATCCGTGGGAACAAGGGCTACTAAGTGAAAGGGGGATGCCATCAAATTCTTGAAAGCATCCGTTGAATTGGTTTAGGGTGAATCCAAAATTCCCGACTTTTTTTGTCTCCCTGAATTCTGTGTGATAACGATTTTTGTCCGAGAGTTAAACCGTTAGACGAATTTCCCATGTTTTTTTCAACCTGCTTTGCTTACCATGATTCAGCTTCCTAGCTTTTACTAAAATGAGGTAGATTCCTAACCATACTGTCTTGCAGAGTTAATTCATGAATTCACACTGTTACAATATAATAAGTTGGCTTTGGATTAGTTTTGGATAGAGCCATGTTGCAATACCATTATGCTTAATTTATTCTAAATTTTTATAGTTGGAGAATTAACTGTTCGGACATGTCTGAAATTCTATTATGAAGTTAGCCAAGGATAGCTACTATTTTTGGTGCTTGTGAGATGGGCTAATAAGTAAAAATATAATTAAACCATGTAATTTATATATTTAAAATTATTTGAACCAAAATACAACAAATATTACTCTCAACAACCCCAAAGAGCGAGTGATTAGTGCTCTGTTGGCACTTCAAATCTGAGTGATAATGGTTCATTCTGATGAATACCATTTCAAAAAATGGAAACTCGAAATTTTTCTTACTATTTCCCCCATCTTTGGCCACGTTGAAGGGAGACAACTATGATCAAAACATGTTACAACACCAGAATTATGCATGACCAAAACAACGTCTTATCGAGAATACTCCCGAATGATGATGAGTTTGGGTTGTATCAGGTTCGTCCTTAGATTTTCCAACAGGAAAATGTTTATAGAAGGCTTTTACTGCACCTGCAACTCCATCCTCACCTTCCATGGCTCTTGCTAACTCATCAGCACGTTCTTTCACCTGCATCAAACCATTTCCTTTTAAATCATCTATGCTGCAATATTCGGATTTACTAAGCTCAAAACCTGGTTAAGTAATGCAACACTTGAAGCGAACTTATCCATGCTTCCTCTTGCCAACTTATGTTATATATACAAGTTTGTTAGTTTTCCCTTTTTTTCTTTTGCTGGTTGAGGATGTCTCTTCTAGCCTAAACTCGAATTCTTTTGCTGGTTATATAAAATAATTTCTATGTATTTTGAAGGATACCCATGTTCGAATATGTCAAATGTGGGTGTCGGACAAAAGTATATCAAGAAAAATAAACAAACATAGCTTTTTAGCCACTTAAATCCAAGCTTTTCAAAATTGGACTGGTGGTTGAACCGGTCAGACCGCCGGTTCCCAGTTCAACTGGTTCGACTTGTTCAATTAAATAAATTATTGAAAAATAGAGAAAACCAATTCGACCGGCCTGGTCAGTCCTATTGATTCAACCGGTCTAATCTCAGTATTCCGGCCGGTCTGGTTCTGAAAACAGTGCTTAAATCCAGGACTTCTAGGTTAATAAGTAATAAAGCAACCAAACCATTATCAGACCAGGATTAAACCTTCCAGAACCAGAAACCTCGCGATTCTTTTGCAGTTGACTATGACTAAAACGTAAACTAATTTCTTAATCATCCTTAATCAAAACTGATTAATAATGTAATAATTTCAGATAACAATGACTCAAAAGTAATCCTAAAAGAAACTCATTCATACCTCAGGTTTCAGCATAAAGCGTATTGCTTCGATCAGCTTGTCAAGTGAGAACTCATCAATCGGAATGGGTGCAGGACCTACTCCTTTGGCATGGACTTGCTCACCCCAGAAAGGCTGGTCCCCGAAGAAAGGAACAATAGTCGTTGGACACTGTATTCAAGAGTAGAAATGACTTCAAAAAGTGGAGAACAAAATTGAATAGATATGCACTTGGAGTTGCCAAGTTACCGCAGCTTTGAGACCAGCAGCAGTAGTTCCAGCTCCACCGTGATGAACCTGCAGAAAACACACAAGGAAACGATCAACAGTCAAGACGAACGGGAGAACCGCAGGTTCATTTTACATCAAAAGGCAAGATACATGAATGACGGGCTTTTCCTTGTATTACAACTTTACGCAAAAGAATTACAAAAAGCAAACCCTCCAAGGCCGAGGAGCTTACACTAGTTTACAGTTCTTTTGTGACATGAAACACACTATCCCTACATATAAAATGTACAAGTCATGATGCATTCAGCTGGGGATGAAGACGAGATACATGAATGGCGGCTTTTTCCTTTGTAAAATGTTTCAAATGCAACTACCATCCATATCGAAGACAAAAACAACTTTGTGCAAAAGAATTACAAAAAACAAACCCTGCGAGGCCAAGGAGCTTACACTAATTTGCAGGTCTATTGTGACATAAAACATACTATCCCTACATATAAAATGTACAAATCATGATGCATTCAACAAGGGATGAAGATGAGATACATGAATGATGGCCTTTCTCCTTATAAAGTGTTTCGAATGCAACTACCATCCACATCAAAAACAAAAACAACTTTACACAAAAAAAATACAAAAAACAAACCCTCCAGGGCCAAGGAGCTTAAACTAGTTTGCACGTCTTTTTATGACATAAAACACACTATCCCTACATATAAAATGTACAAATCATGATCCACCATGCTCATTGCTAATATCAAGAATCTTTCAAGAGAATGACATAATATATAAAATAAAAACAGAAAATTGTTTCGATGGCCCAGGGAGCTCAAAGTTTTACGTTGCAACTTACCACAGCCACACATCGTTCGAATAGCCAGTCATGGGGGCAGTTGTCTAGTGAGTACACAAAGTCCTTCGGTTTTTCCACTGCACCAAAGGTAATTAACCACTATCCACTCCTACACACTGAAAAACACTGAAAATCTAACTAATAAAAGACGAGAAAAGAACAAGTGAAATTACAATCGCCAAGACCACCCCAGCCTTTGTTTATAATGCCTCTTTGTCCAGTTTTCTCTAGAGCTTGTACTATAATCTTGGTCATCTCTCCTGGTTGTTGAACAGGCTGTTGGAAGTTCAAAGCAGTTAGAAACATTTAAGCCCAGATCAACTGAATATGACAAAAAAAATAGAATATGTGGTTTAATGAAGCCAATATAATTTCTTATAGTAAAATAAGATGCACATAAATAATCCAATCCCCAAAATTAAAATAATCAATTACATTATAAGGAAATAAATATAAAGAAAAGCACATATACCTCAGACTCTCAGAGATAATAAAAAAATAAAATATCAAAATTGTGCATGAAGAACAAACTGTTACAAACTCTCATTTTACTGTTTAAAAAAGGAAAAGTTGTAGAAGAAAACTCACCAGACTACCAAAACCAATATAGATAGGCTTATCACCAGCATCGATCCATTTAAGCAGCGACTCTGGTGGCTTATAACTGGATGCCAGGTCAAGGAAACAAAAGCCGACCACGTCAATATTCTTTCCCCAGTCTGCAGGAGAAAACCATACCAGATCAAAACGTGCATCCTTCAAATGGCAACAACAAGATCAACAAGCATGACATTTTTTACTTGGACATTTGTTGTTATCAAAATGTAAAATGAAAAGAAAATTTTAGAATTGGCCAAGGATAGGAAGACCTTTAATGGTCAGAAAATAACTCATATGTATCAGGGTTTCCCAAGTACCTTTTCAAAATGTAAAACGAAAAGAAAATTTTAGAATTGACCAAGGATATGAAGACCTTTAATAGTATCAGAAAATAACTCCTAGATATCAGGGTTTCCCAAGTACCGACAAATTAGTCAATTTAAGGTACACAGACAAGAAGCAAATATATCAGGGTGGTTGACAGCCCTGATAAGTGCTAGTAAGATTGCAGCAATTTACAGATACGACACTCAAACAAAAAGCCGAACAATGCTTGACTAAATTTTAAATTGATCATTAGGATGTAGAATTGATTGTTAATCAAACAGTAGGCAACACAGGAATACTACAAATTGCTAGAGTATGCAGAGATATTTAACTCCATAAAGTAACTTCACTATACAAAGCAACCATAAAAATCTCTATATATTCAGAACAAAGCAACCATAAGAATCTCGATATAGTTCAGAAATTTTTCCCTGAGAAACTTTTTTTAACAAAGGCAAAAAGACCTGAAAGTGCTCATCTTGAACCATATCTCAATCATCAATTGTACAAGTATTTGTCAAAATAAATGAAGCGTTTTATCAGTCTAAGGGATGTAAATAAAATGACCTTTTGGTTTGGGAACAAGGTGAGGGCTCCATATATACCCGTAAGGCACATCTGGAGGAGAGCTATAGGATCCTCTCAAATAGGTAACAGGTCTCAACTTCAGCGTTTTCTTCCTGAACTCATTTATCATGTCCCGTATTCCCAGCCATATTAGGGCATCAACAATATGATATGAAAGCTGTATTCAAGATTACCAATATATGAGTAGACCTCAATGTAAATAAAATCCAAGACTGGAGAAGCAAAAACCAGACTCACTCTGTAACCAGCTGCGTGTTTAACACGAGATAAAGGATGGGGAAATTCACTAGTAGGCCTGACAGAAGGTGAAAAAAGACAATGACTCAGTAATTATTCTCAATTTCTGAACTCACACATACAAGAATACACATCAGTCCTAGAAAGGATTGAATTGTCACAAAAAGAAAGCACCAAAGATGAGCAATGCCAGAATAACCGATGCATGCACAATCCAAAACCTATTCATTCAGAAAAAAAATTTAACATCATAATAATCACAACCAACCAAGACTTACGTCCATGGCATAGTGAAGAATATATGAAGTGGTACATTTAGCGCCTCTGCAACATGTGTATGTCCTGAAAAGCATTTTTTTTCCATTAAATGAAAGAGAAAGAAAGAGAGAGACAGAGAAAGGAAAAGGGCATAAGTCTTATAAGTTTGATGCTTCACAATACCATTTAAATAGAGAACATTGAATATGTAGAGCAAAAAAATGGACAGCTTAAAAATGTTCAATTGTCTTCAGACAAAAACATACAGCTTAAAAATGAAAGAGGTAATAGGCCCTAACCATATGCTGGAGGATTGGCAATTATGGCATCTACTTCAAATTTAACACCACTGTGAGGATCGTTGTCCTTGCATGCATCAAGAAGAGAAAATATTATATCCTTCATTTGTTGCCTCTGAACAGGAATTTCCGAAGGATTTGACGGCAAGAATCCTTTATTCTTGACCATATCTGCAGAAAACTCAGTGATCAGTGCAATACTTTACAAGGTAAAAGAGACTCCTAATTCATATGCCTGGAAGTAGACAAAAGACAATGTCTTAGAATAATTACTAGAATAATGAAAGCAAGAAGATCCAATATTGCCAAATGCATGGGTATGCAACACCTTTATACAAAACCAGAGAATCAGGAACGGGGGGAAGGGGGGGGGGGGGCAGAAAACAGAGGCCTGTAGTAGCCTCAATTGGAACATGAAAAATACATAAGGCCACTAAACAGACCTTCTGCAGCACTTTTCTCTCACAAAGTGCTTTCAATTGCTCATAGAATCTTCCAGATGTCCTTAAAAAATGTGTTTGTTTAGAGTTTGTTCTTTTTGGTATTTGATGAGAAAGCGTGTCAAAAAATAAATAAAATCAAGATTAAAAATGAATCTACCTCAAACAGATCCCAGCTGTGCCCATATATATTTCCAGGGCAACTAGATGGAGTATAACAAAGGATCTTACCCTCAATAATAAGTAGATATTCAGTTTAGTAATATAATTAAGATAACATGTAGGTTACTTACAGCCAGCAAGAACTTTTGGATCTCCCCCTAAAGGGTAGAACTCTAACCCAGCATCCAAAACGAAATCTTTAAAATTTGAGTGTGTTGCCAATCTAACCCTATGACCATCTGCCTGCAAGCAAAATTTGAACTCCATCAGCTCAGAAAATTAGAGGCTATGGTTGAAAGAAAAACTGGGAAAAACAGGAGAAAATATAAAAACAACTACACAACCATCATAATTATTGTATAAGAAATAAAATCCTACAGCAACAATTTCTCTGCAACATGCACAGTAAAGAGTTTTCCATAAAATGAATAAAGTGATATCAACACCATTAACTGTTTTTGACATATTCTCTGTTTACCAACGTCACTTCCTTGAATATTACTAAAATCATGGAAGAATAAATTTGATTACCCTTTTCTGTCTTGAGTCAATGTTAACAAATCAGGGTTGTGCTAACTGGATGCCATATCTAAGGGAAAGAAAGCGACCAAAAATTATGAAATTGAAGTAATTATGTTTTAAATTTGAATTAGAACATAAAAAATTCTTTTCTAATTTAGAAAACTTAACGTTTCTAGTGACATTCCCTTTAAGAAATTTATGCAGTTGCCTTTATCACTTTGCTGCTGTCTACCATAAGATTCCAATCCTGAAAACATCCATCCCTTTTCACATTGCTCACTAACCAAACCTCATATCTTATTGCTTGCATCCTCTGTCTTGTCACAATTACCAATCTAAAATCTTTTCTTTACAACATCAAAGTAGCAAGTCTGCACCTACACCGTCTTTAGCTCACCACACAATCATTTAGACACGCATAACCATTACAAACATAATGTACTGTATTGTACGGATGCCACTGTGATAGCAATATTTGTTACACCAACGAATAAATATTATAAACCAATATTATGTCATGCAACCAAAGCTTACTATGAAAGCACAAGAACACAGTCTAAGTGCAGGCTCTTTGATAAAGATACCAAAGCTGCAGGCTGTATGAATACTTCAAAGTTCTAAAAGGCTATTACAAGGTTTGCCCAGACGAGAAAAGGAATGTAACCTGTAAACGTTTTCCAATAGCAACAAATGGTTGTACATCTCCTCGTGTTCCCACAATAAGCATTACTATTTGCAGTGGAGGTATATTTGGGATATCTGTTGGGTCTATATCATCTTTCTCAGAGCAAACGACATAATCAAGTGCATGTGGTTTCATATCAGTAGGAAAATGACATTGTACAGTTCCATCATGTTTCACAATAGCAAGTCGAGGCAACCACTTGATCTGCAAAAATAAATAATTTGAAGATAAGGTTTAAAGTTTCATTATCAACACAAAAATGGAGAAGTAGCAAAGTGAAAATTAAAAATAAAATATTAAAATATACAGGGAGGACCTTAAAAGGGAAACTCTCATTGAAATAGCCAAAGTACAATAAGCCAAGACTAAGAATTCGAAATGTTAAACTTCCACCCATTTTGCTTTTAATCAAGCATTATATTCTTATGATTTTGCCTAAGCATGAATCTGTTTCTCAAGTATAAGCTGGAGAAGTTGACCCCATACTGACCCAAACCAAGTTAACCAAGAAAAGGCAACAATCCAAACCCATCCAACCTGAATCAAGTTTGAAGACAAAATTCTGACCCAAAATGAACAGAACTGACACGAACTAAGTTTCTTTTAACTCAAAATGATGTAAGCTTAAGTGACCGACCAGCCCAATTGCCACCTCTATCCACGTAGGTGCAGTAACAGGTTTGCAATTATTATGCTTCCAGTATCAATACAGACGCATTGATGCTGATAAAATCAAGTCACTTCACAAAATCAAAATGCACTTCTCAAATGTAATGGAATCATACCCCTGAATTAAAATGGTCCTATGACCGTTTAACTCTATGCAAGTATCAACGCAAAAACAAAGAAAACAAAAGTACAACTAAAGGTTAACATCTCATACCTTCTTTGTAAATGGAACTGTATCATCCAAAAATTTGGACGCATATTTAACCAGTTTGCTTTGTGTTAGTCTCCGAGATTTTGATAGCTGATTAGATCCTGAATCTATGGCAGAAGTAGATGCTTCAGCATGCATGTTTTGTCCAGCCAAAGTCCTTTCAGTAAAGCATGGTAGAGTCGTTTTTGTGCAATAATGATAGTATGCATGATTACCTTCATTTGAATAAAGAACACATGCTAAGGCATTTACAAGTAAGATTATTATGATAGTGGATTGGTCAGAACTAGAGCAAGGGAAAAAAAACCCCTAGAATGCAATACAATACAAAAACATAAATAAGTTTCAAACTTTATGGGAAATGACACAAGTTACATGTAATAGTATCTCTGAACTTTCTTATACACATGCTGAACAGGTAGCATTAAGTCATTTGATGGCATCAACTACAAGTTGACACGGACAGGGATAAATGAAGAGTTAAGACTTATTACCAAGCATGTACAGAATTACCAAGTACCAACATTATGTTGGATTTTCTCTAGATAATGCTAATTCACTATTTTTCGTTCTCCCAAAGGGCTTAAATTGGCCGATTTTATTCATAATATTATCATAAATATCTACATGTCCCATTTCAAACACAAAACAAACTTTTCTCATTAGTGATCAAATTAAATAAATAAATATACATATAAATGCCATATTAAAAAACCACAAACCTGATGCTGAAGAACTCTTATCATCTTCAGTGACAATTTCAACATCAGGCATATCACTTGAACAACCTAAACAAATCACATATCTCATAAATCCACACCCGCTTGAAAAAAAAATGTTACATTCGAAAGCAATTGTTGAATTAAATCACTTAAATAAAGAGTAAATCAAATAAACGTAAAACAAATCCAAAAAAATGTAAAAAAAAACCATAAACCTGAAGAATCAGCACAATTGGAATCATCTCCGGAAACATCAATGGGAATATCGCGGGAAACAACGTTAGTGTTCCGACAAGGCGACTCCGGCAAATCCGCCATTTTGGTCAAATGAAAAGAGTTCAAAGAAACCCTAGCAGACAATGACGAAGAAGAAGAAGAAGAATATTCTGAGAGGAAACGAGAGAATTTAAAGGTTTCCTTTTGTGTTTCTTTTTTTACGGGAAACGGAAAAGCAAAAGAAAAAGAAAGGAAAATAAAATGGAGAGACGTTGGAAGGGAATAAAGAAAGCCGGACACGTGTAAAAACCTTGACCGTAGATGTTTTTAGTAAAGAGCGCCAATCTAAAGAATTTCAGATTTGTTAACCAACTCCACCAGCCGAAACATTATGTCAAAACTCGTAAAAGTACAATAAATTTTTTTTTATTTTGGCCGAAAATAATAATTTTATATTTTAATTTTTAATTATTGGTAAAAACCATAAATATTCCCTTACTTATTCTATTTTTTAACTTTAACTATATTTCTTTTCGATTTAATTATTTAAATCTTTTAAAATTCTATAGTGTTAAATTTAATCATTAATTTTTTCAAATTAAATATTTTAAATAACCCACCATTAAGTGAATAATAGAATTCTAATTTAATTTTTGGAATTTTGCATAATAATTAAACTTTTATAGTAAAAAATATTAATATATTCTAAGTTGTTTGGATTTGGTAACTTATATTATCTTAGTACCTAAATTTAAAAATCATAAACCAATATTATACTTTTTTAGATATTTGACTAACACTATTAAAATATGTTGCCGTGACACTAATGATCAATAACATGATGGCATATAACAACATCACATTTTGATACATGATAAAAATTTAAAAAGAGAGTTTTTTTGTCTAAATTTTAAATAATTTATTTACTTTTGTCACATGTTAAAATATGAAGTTACCATGTGTCACTATACTATTGTTAATCAGTGCCATGTCAACATATTTTATCGATGTTAATCAGGTACATAAAAAAAGTATCAAATTAGCTTATGGTTTCCAAATTTAAGTGGCAGTTAAATCTAAAAAAAATTAGATACCAAATAAATACAAGTTACTAAATTTAATTACTTTCATATATATTAACCAAAAAATTCAACCTTTTAAGTTATTTGTTATGGTTTTGCTTTAAAAGAACTCATACAGAAGAGTTTTGAATACATTAACCAAATAATTGACTTTTAAACAATTGCGATTTGGTCCAAAAAAAAGAGCCAATAGCAATTACTCTAGTTTAGTCAAGAGTGTCTAAAAAAATTGAGAGTAAATGCAATTGTTTAAAAGTCAAATATTAGGTTAATATATTCAAAACTTATTTTTTTATATGTTTTAAAGCAAAATGACAACAAAGGTCAAAGTCCTTTTACTGAAATTTTAATAATAATGTGAAAATTTTCAAAATCAAATCAAAATCTTTTTACTCACTGAATCGCATCTAAAATATTTAATTTTTTTAAAAAATTATAATTTAATGATTAAAATAAAATTACTTACACAATTGAGGGATTATTAATGTAATTTAATCTTTAATTGTTTATAATAAATGTATTTAATAAATGATTTGAATTTGCTACTGGCCTCTATGCCTTTTCAAAGGTCATGTTATATTTGTTAGCCTCTATGCCTCTTCAAAGGTCGTATTATATTTATAAGCTCTTCTCTGTTTTTGAGTTTTCTCAAAGGAAATAAAAGGTTTATTTTAAGCTACTATATTTTTGAATTTAGTTATTATATTCTTATTTTTAAAATTTTAATTTTTCTTTTGAAAGTAGAAAAATACTCATTTAATAGTTATATAATTAAAAAATGTTGTAACAAATTTTAATTTAACTATAAAATTTAATAAAACTAACAGTTAAACGTAAATTTTGAAATCTAAAAATAAAAAAAACTAAATTTCTGAAAATAAAAATATAAAAACTAAATTCCAAATTTTTGAAAAAAACACATTTTAACTTTTTTTTCTCTGTTTTGGGGTTTTATTTTACAAGATTTGATATTCTTTTCATAGTGTTTTGTTGAATTAAAATTTAGGAAATTTTTATAATTTTTTTTCAAGGGTTCAATATTAGACGATTAATTGATCCATAAACATGAAAGAAAATTTTCATGTCTGGATGGTAACGTGATCAGCATGAGTTCTAAATCTAGATCAACTTTGCGAAGATCTAAATCCAACTAAATCCATTTATAAATAGTAATTTAAAAAAGAGAACTGAGAAAAAAGTATTGTTCATCTATATGTGGTAAATTGACAGGTGTAGATCACATGCAAGAAAAGCACAATATCTTACCCTTCGCATTTGTAGGCAGCTTTGGTGCACATCAAGGGCGTAGTTCCTTATGAAAAAGTGTACCTTTTTATTTATTAATTTGATTATCGAAGAGCTATATATATATATATATATATTCAGTTTTTTAAAAGTTAATTTATACATTTACACGATTCTTAAAATATTATATATTCATATTTAAGTTAGAATTAATATATATTAAACACAAATATCTCGATCATCATTAAAAATCATTAACTGCACACATATATACTGTTACTCGAACTCGAGATAATTTTGGTATAGGTAAAGGGGAAAGCTGGGAATTTATTACTGAGGGATCAAAAGAATGGGGGCTAAAGGTAAAAAAAAAAACTTTAAAAGGGCTTAAAATTAAGACTCAAAGGGACTAATATTAGTATTATACCAATTAGCAAAGGGGCCAACTCTGCTCCCTCGTTATGCCCTACCAACTGTTACGGATCAAAGTGTAAAGCCTGTGACCATCGTACAAGATGCATCCCATAATGGTCTATCGATTAGGTGGGGATTATTTAGTCTAAAAGAATTGTTAAAAAAACCTGTTAGATTGAAGTCTGCGTGACCTAATGATGCAGATTTGAAAAGATAGACTACCTTGGTGAGCTAATCTCGTCTGTGAATATAATTTGATCTAGACTGTTGGTTTTGAGAGAGCTCAATTATAAATAAAAAGTCTCCCCTAATAAAATTCTTTGAAAGCTTTTATTCAAACACCTCTCATACATTGTTTTTTGTTATTTTTTTGTTCTTTTGTATATTCTTTTGATTAAGTTGCTTCTGCTGTATAAACTAGTGTCTTGGAGGAATTTTTAGTGAAGGAATTCTTGGTAAATCCTCAATTAATTGGTGATTAGATTGACTTAGACTTATTTAGATCAAAAGGATCTCTTAAAGCCGCATGAAACATGAAACGAAAGCTTTAATCCCCTGACACAAACAAATACCTTTACCCTCTATTAAAAGTCCTCTAGTGTTCCAAATTTGTGAATTAATCAATTAATTAAATGACAAATTTTTAAATTTATAATTAATATTGACCACTCAATAAAAAGTTTTTTTTTGCTTCGCCCCAAGTGTAGGTATATTCAATCTTCCTTTTCAATACAAGTACCAAAAATGTCTCGGGTACAACTATTAGAAACCGGTAAGGCCTGGCCCCAAAAAAATGAAAAATTATATTTCAGTCTCTTTAAAATCATTAAATTATAAAATTGCACTCTAACCCTCAATGAAACAAAAATTCTGTTCAATCTTTTTCAAAAATAATTAAATCATAACTAATCAAATTATATTTTGATCTAAGAATTTTATAATTCAATTCCGCCCCCTCAAGAAAATAAATGGTCGGATTAACAAAAATTTAATTAGAATGTACTTAGGGAAGTAGATGCTTATTTCTGCAACTAGAAAATGTTACTAAAAACATACAATAAGATTACCAAACAAACATGAACACTGATCCTATTGGAATTTCATAAGCAGGAGAAAAATATTAAAGGAAGTACAGAAATCTTACAAAAACAGGGGCTAAATCAGGGTCAAATTGGCATTGTGCATTTCTTTTGAGAATGTCCTAGTAAATGGCATCTACCACATTGAACAACTCGTTTTGGGCGCTTCAAGTTCTCGACACGAAGAACTTTCTTTTTCGGTCTCCCAGGTGGCCGGCGAGTTTTGGGAGGACGTATCATGATATCAAGATTTGCAGCTCCACCCTCAGTTCCTTCCCTTGACTCCTTCCAGCAGCTCTTATCCGGGATAGGATTTATCATCTGCGAATAGGTCTCTCGGTAGCTTGCCACCGTGAAACAAGGTTCGGCAAACAGATGAACATTCTGCCCACAAGAAATAAGTGCAGCTGCAGCGTGCGCGCACGGTAAACCGTATAACTGCCAACGGCGACAGGAACACACGCGACTCCTAATATCAACTATGTTTGTCCGCTCAGTTGAGACGATCTCAAACTCAACTTCATTTGCTCTAAGTACTTGGTAGCAATGAGCATCTGCAATTGCCTCTGAAATCCGCTTCTCGGCGGAGGGAACAAGAATTGAGGTCCATCTTATTCCTGTTTCACGACGATTGTTAAACCAAGAGGTTAGTTGAAGGCGAATATGTTCCATCATTTGCACAACAGGGAGCTCATGACATTCGAGGGCCCAATTATACAACAACTCGGTCACACCTAGTGTGAAGTGGCCATATCGCACTCCTTCGAAATATGCGACTGCCCAAAGCTGTGGAGGGAAGACTTGAAACCATTGTAAAACATCCTGTGAGATTTCTACCATTTCAGCAATTTTGCTCTCGAACTCGGCAGAAGTGAGAGCATAAACGGCATTCCAAAAGATATTAACCAATTTTGTGTTCTTAAACGTATCACGGAAATTTTCACTGATATAACGTAGACAAAATCCATGAAAAGCGCTTGGAAAATGGGTTTCTACAGCATCCACAATGCTTTGCCGTCTTTCAGACAATATCGTAAGTCTGGGCATGTTTTCAGTGTTCACACCAAGAAGCTTTCTCAACTCTGACACGAACCACATCCAATTTTCATCATTTTCAACATCAACAATAGCAATTGCCAAGGGAAACAAAACATCATCAGCATCAACTGCTGCAGCACAAAGCAATGAACCCAAGTATTTTCCTTTCAGATCCACCTTATCAAGTTCCAGAAGTGGTCTACAAGCACTTATAAACCCGTAGATAGATGCACGGTAAGAAATAAAGAGGCACTGGAAACAATTTTCTTGTCGAGTAGCAACAACTGATGCAACACTTCCTGGATTGGTTTTCCTTATTTGCTCACAGTATGCAGGAAGAAGACGATACCCTTCCTCAAAAGTCCCATGAAGTGCAGCCATACTCCGTTCCTTCCCACGCCAAGCTTGCATATAAGAAACAGCAACTCCATGCTGGTCCTGAATATCTTGCAATATTTCTTTCGGCTTGTACTGTGGGTTATCCCGAATACGTGCTTCTACTGATCTTGCAACCCAACCCACCGATGCTTGCTGATGATGGAGGTTACGAACCCCTTCACATGTATGCTCTCCGTGCAGAGTTCTAATCGTGAAAGTCGGAACTCCAGGACATTTTGCCACATGGACACGCCATGGACAACCTTCTTTGGAACACTTGGCTATAAATCGGCTTCGATCAGATTTCACTATCCTAAGGTCAAAATGCATTGCTATAGCAATATCTTTCAAGGTTCTTCTGCAAGTTTCAACATCGGGAAATTCCTGCCCAATAACTAATGAATGTTCTACAATGGCACCAGAAGAATCGGGTACCACTAAAGCATGATCCATCACCAAAGCAAGAAACAAATGAAACAACAGTCTAACGTGGTTCAAAGGGCTCCCTCCATGCAATAAGCAGATATAGATACTCTTAGTTAGCTGTAGATAACGTGGTAGAAGAAAAAAATTATGGAAATTAGTATATATTCTTCGGGGCTTTGGGGGTTCGGGAAGGTAGCCAAAAGAAACCAGACATCAAATGTAAATAATTATACCAGTATAGTTAATTGACATTGAAATCGAAACAATTTTCTTCTCTATAAAACAGCAACATTGCCAGCTTAATCCCTTTTCAAGCTGTCAGTTGGCGAGCAACTGATTTAACACCAAAAGGAATAGAAAACAAACCTGTGACAGAAAAAGAAACTAATGAGTAGTAGTTTCGAGATGAACAATTTAACAGTAACCCTTCTTTCATAATGGGAAGGGGAAGGGAGAATTTGAGTTTCAAGAACTCAAGGTCGGTGAGCTCTACAAACATCTGTGTAATTTAATTATAACAATAAAAAGAAAACAATCCCAGAGAAAGGGGCAGAAAAGTACAATATGGAAATTTGGAAGAAAAAAAAATTTCAAATGGTGTGCGTTGATTCCTATAATTCCTAGACATGGATACCAATAGCAAATCATCAATAAAAACAATGAAGAACAGTAATTTAGCAATTCTAGAATTAATAGGTATTTGCAAATTTTTCTTAACATTACAATGGGAAATTTTCCATCAAAGCAGCATCTCCCTGCTCGAGGATCTGTTCGGTTCAAGGCTAATCTTAAATGGTATCACATTTAAATTCGAAAGACAATGCCGTAAACTTCATATAACTATGATGAATCGCCTGAAAGTTTTCACATAACCAAAATAGATTCAAAGGCCAACAACCGGATTCTATATAACTTGAACCCAATCAACTGGAAAACTAAAAAGACTTAAAACCAGATGAACTAGAAGGCGATCGTTTTTCCTACTTCTGGTAGCGCAAAATTGATAAACCTAACCAAATACCCAACTCAACTAGCCTGAAAACCGACACAATTGAAGCCAAAAACACCAAAAGTCCATGACCAAAATCTAACAAACTCAAAACACCTAAAATAGAAGCCACCATGGCTCACCTGATTGTTGCCTCTCGTTGAAGGGACTAAAATCAGGCTAAATATTAGGGAGAATAAAAATAAAAGATAAAGTTTATGGCTATTTAAAAGAAAGAACAAAAGATGATATTGATGATGGAAAATAGGATGATATAGAGAAAACTAAGCAATCATGTCCCAGGCTCTCTAAGCAATCGCACTCAGAACAGGGCAAAAAATGCAATTCTTTGAAACTACAAAATCGATATAAGCTATTTAAAAGTTCTTAAAGAAACAACATTTTTACTTAATATCGGCAGATTATAAAGCGTGATATGCAGAAACAAACTTCACCGGAATTTGCCAAGACTTCAAATCCTAATTATAAAAGTAAACTAAAAGGATACATAAACTAAATGAACAGCATAAAAGGATTCACTAACACATATCTATCAAACAAGGGCCCATAGAGCAGATAGTAACTAAATTCTACTAGACAGCATAAGCACGAATCGAACATTAATCAAGATGTAAGAGAGACCTTCTGAAAATTTTTACCCTTGCAGCCGAAGATACAAAGAACTTTTCCATTGCATCATAAACTCTTTAACAAGCAGAAAAAACTAGAATAATTTACAGTAAAGGTAAAATTGGGTAGATACCATAGCAAACTAAAAGCTTTCAATTCAATGCCACAGTTTTCCTGCAGTGAATCAAATGCAAATTTATGGACTGCTTAAGAAACAAATGATAAACATTTTGATTCCTTAAAAAATGACTAAATAATTCAATCACCTAAGTTCCAAGTTCAAAAAAATTGAAATTACAAAATGGGATAAATTCAAGGGGCATCATAATTGAACTCACATTAAACTCAATGAAAACTTTTAACATGATTAATACCTTTTCTTAACTCAGCCAATCACTAATTTTAAACGCATTAAACAAATCAGTTCACTTTCTTTCACCAAAAACTGGAAAATTTAAATACCCAATGGACCAAAGAGAAAATGTTACCTTGAATTAAATTAGGTCTACCTATTTAAAAATCCCGCGATGCCGACAAGAATAAGGCCCTTTTTATTTACCTCCTCTTTTGAGAAAGAAATGGAAGCTAAAGAAACCCTAGAATAAGTGAGAAAGTGGGGTAATTGGTGAAGAAAAAATGGAATTAGACAAAAGAAGTTGTTTTGGTTTGTGTTTGGATGATCGGAAAATGAAGAAAAGCTGGAAAAATGATGGGAAAATTTTCGAATCGTTTTCTCTCTCCTTGTCTGATGGTAAATAGCAGTTTATGAAAGAGAAATAACATTTTTAAGGGATAACGTCTCATTTAGCACCTCTCATTTCATAAAATATCTGATGTAGTAGCTATACTTTGAAAAAGTTCAATCTGGTACATGACTTATCAACTTATGCATTTTTAATACCTATATTTTTATAAAATTCCAATATAATACTTATTTATTGAAAATATTCAATGAAGTACTTAAATCAATCAATAAAAATTTAACACTTGAATTTTTACAAATCACAAATTCTATATGGATAATATATACATGAATAATTCAATATCATTCTTCGGACTAATACTCTAATTGTTTTCCAATCCAACTGGTCCAATCCATCAATCTAATTTGATTTAAACTTAATTAAATTTATTCAAATAAAAATATATATAATAAAATCCAGATAAAAAATCTTTTGCATGATAAGTTTCAATATGTAAAAATTAAACCTACAACAATTGATTCACATATGATAAGATTATATTTGTAATAAAATTATCTAAATGTAAAATTATTTAACACATTATTAAATATATTATATTGCCTTATTTAATTTATTTATCTAAAATGTAAAATTTATTATTTAATTTATAAGATATAATATTACCTAAAAACAATTTTTTTAAATGAATATCGTTTATTGTGATTTAAGAACAAGATCAAATAAAATGATAAATCATTCGTAAAAATAATATTTTGAGTAGAACATAGTGACAAATGGAGTTGTCCATAAATCGATCCAATGACCTATCTATAAAATAAGAGAGTTCGAGGAAAAATATAAATCTAAAAACTAGACTTAAGTAAAAGAAAAAGACCTATTTAAAAATAAGTCGAGCCTTGAGTAAAATTTTTTGGCCCAATCTAACCCAAATTTGCAATAAAATTCATGTTATTTTGCTAGTGTTTTCCCACTTTTTGTCACTTTTTCTACTATTTATTACTATTTTATTATTAATATTTAGTTTTATATGACATGAGTTTTATTATTAGTTTTATCAATATTTTAAAATATTTACTTACTAAATTATACTTATTTTAGTATTTTTTTAAAATTTATTTTAATTTGTTAAAAATATTTATTTTAACATTTTTAATATATTATACTTTTATATAAAAATTAAAAAATTAAGAAATAAACTTAGTTGGATCAAAATTTCAAACTCAGACAAAAATTTAAATCTATTTTTCGTATTTTTCGACAGAGCTAAGTTTAGATCTATCAATGGAACCCAATCCAAACTTATCCTAACCCATGAAAAACTCTTATAATAATAAATTAATTAATTAAAATTTTACTTGAATAATATTTTAATTATTAAAGAACTAATTAAAATTTTATATTAAAAAACTAAAATCATTCATTGACCGAATGTTCGCCAGCATGCACTTGAATTTCTCCATTGTTCATCAAAACTTGGTACAATTTCTTTTCCTAAACAAACTGAATCAACACAAAAAAACAACAGTTTTGAATATTTGTTCATATGGAAATTGCAAAAAGTAGTAGTATCATTAAAGATAGTATCATATTGAGAAATAATTTATAGAAAAGGTAAATTCCTTCCCTTACTACAATGCCTTAACAAAGATCATTCAGTGCTAACATGATAAAAAGATGAGGCCTTGGGTATATCATACAATTGAGAGGTTCCGAACCTCAGGTCACCCGTTGCTTCCACTCTTCATTTTTTTGCTTCTTTCCAACTCCTCGTTTTTTCCCTCTTCGTTTTTTCCCTCTTCTTTTTTGAGTTCTCTTGGAACCGTAGCCACATGTCGATCAGAGCTAATACTTAACTCGACTCTTCATTGACAGAATCGATGAACAACAAGAGTACAGCATTTTAACTCTCCAAATATATGAACAAAAAGTCGGAAAATAATTGAACATACCCGTTGCCGATTGAAGTCATGGGCAAACTTCAAAGACAAGGCCGAATTTCGATCCCCTGGACAATGAGACCACCCTTCCAATGACCACCATCTACCTCCATAACACTCATTTCTAGTTCCCCATCAATGGATCCATCATTGAAAAACTCACCCAATTCAATTTCCAACCACCCATCTCCTCTAGTTTTTGGGTACTGATCATCACCACCTGCAGGGGCCGGAGGTACTGGCGCTTGCAACCCAAGGAAACGGGAACGGCTAAATAGCCCGATTCGCCTTGGTACGATTTGGTAACGTTGTCGAAGGCCTCTAGCTGCATCCAGATAGACGGTTCTCTTACAACCTTCGGCACCAGCAATGCTGACACTAACCTCTGCAGGTTGGAAATCAAACCCATAAGCTCCAGCAGTTGCTTTGAACACAAGGCAAGCCTTGTAGCGCGTCATGGGAGAAAGCATGGAGATTGCGATCTTCCCACGGATTTCAAGCCAACAAACATTGATAAGCTCTGCTACCTCTTCAAACCTGAATTTTATCATATATCGTAAGGGATGGATTGGGTCGTTTAAGCATATACTCCACTAAAGAGATAAAATAGGAGCCTATAATGGCATATATCAGAGCAACATTGTATCCAAAATACAAAAAACGAAAAATTGGAGCAACATTGTTCTGATCCACGTATCTTCCGAAACTAATCTATCCAATAGATCAATAATAGCATAACTGGATCAGATTTTTCAATTTCCTATAAATTATCCATTTCGAGTTCTTCATTTCTCGACCATGTACCTTTTGAACTTATTCCATCCAATAAATCTATAACATATACATCGATCATATTCTTCATTTTCCATAAATTATCCAATTATCCATTTCCGACATTTAATAGTAGATTTATTCGAACATTAATATGAAGTTAGATCTCCAAACACATAAAACAAGATTAAATTTTCAATCATGCTTGTACAGCAACATATTCCATTCTAAATAATATTAAGCTATAAACATGTGCAAGCTTAGGATACACAATTCTCCGCTAGGGTATATAAAACCTAGATACCTCGCAATTAGTGCATTTCACTGGTTTAATATACTACATACAGGGGAGAACAATCAGTCCAATTTATCGTTTTTTTTTTTTTCAAAGCGACTTAAGACTTCAACATAAGATAACCGACCAGATTCAAATCGACTTTAGTTGATAAAACCAACCAAACAAAACAAAACCGAATTCAGTCCAGTCAATTTTCCGGTTAACCAGCCTTGAGTTATTGCGTTGAGTTTATATGGTTATATATCTATATTATATAGTATAAAATACAAATATATTTAAAATAAGATAAAATAGGTTGGATTAGCGACCTAATTAACTTAACTGATTAAACTGAGGTCAAAAGCAACCAACCCACCGCACCCAACTAAGACAAAACCAAATGGGTCGGTTTATCGGTTAAAACCGAAAATTGCTCGCCGTATATAACAGGTTAATAATTTGTTTCAAGTAAATTTCAACATATTGTATATTCATATCCTATTCAAAAGTATTCACATCATATTCAAAAATAGTAAGAGAAAAGAGAGAAACCTGGACTCAGGTAATGAGATCCATCTCCAGTAGGTTGGAGTGTCACCCCATACAATAAAGAGGTCCCTGGCAGATAGCATGTAAACTTTCTTGCCACTCACTCTTTCCAATTGAAGGCTCTGTTTTTTTTTTCATCAAAGATCAACAGTGTTAATGACTAGGTCAACATATCAATGGATCAACAACAAAAACAACCAAAATTTTGCATAAAAAAAGAAGAAAATATTATTTTCTAGAAAAATTTTGGAATTAAAATGTAAAGCATCTAAAAGTGAAAAATTGAGAATCGAAGCATTCAAAATTTAACTCTAAAATGGAAATCAAATTAGGTAGCAACCTTTCGGCCAACCATCAAAGATCAACATTGTTAAAAACTTAAGTCAAAGTATTCGTGGATCAACAACAAAAACAACTATACTTCGCATCAAAAAAGATTTTTTTTATTTTATTTTTGAAATTGTAACGTAAAGCATCAAAAAAGTGAAAAAATGGAAATCGAAGCATTCAATTTCTCTAAAAGTGGAAATTGTAAATTACATAAAACCCTTCGGCCATCATCGAAGATCAACATTGTTGAAAATTTAAATCAACATTTTCATGGATCAACAACAAAAACAATAATATTTCGCTATTATTTTTTGAAAAATTTTCAAATTGTAATGTAAAGCATCTAAGAGTAAAAAAAAAAATGGGAACCGAAGCATTCAAATTCAACTGAAACTGAAAATTAAATTACGTGACAACCTTCTCGTCACCATCAAAGATCAGTATTGTTAAAAAATTGAAGTCAACATACTCATGGATCAACAACAAAAACAATCATACTTCGCATAAAAAAGAAAAACATTATTTTTTTAAATTGAAATTGTAATGTAAAGCATCTAAAAACAAAAAAAAAATCAGAATCGAATTATTCGAATCTAAATTACGTAACAACCTTTCGGCCACCATCGATTAGGATATGATTTTCACAAAGGCTAAGATAAAGTTCTTTCTTCGAAGAAAAAGAGAGCGACGAAGGAATCGAAGCCTGGTGATCCGACGGCAAGAAATTCTCCCAAACGGCGTCGGATTCGGAAGCCGATTTGAAAGTAGTTGAAACGAGTGACAACCGACACGCATCTCGAGGGGAAGTGAATGAAAACACGGTAGCGATGCAATCTTGCGGTAGATCAGTAAGGTTTAAACTGCCATACTTGTTCCCTCCTCCACCGCCGCCAACACCGCTTCCCATTTCAGAAACCTCCGATTTCATATACAGTGAGTAAAGAATTGGGGGGTTTAGTGAGTGAAAAATGAGAATGGATGGGATAGTATGAGTGAGTATTTATATAAATAAGAGGGGGAAAAGAAAGCTTAGCGGTTAAGTCTTGTAGTTTATAAGGAGAAAAAGGCAAAATTCGGCAATGGAATCGAATCCCTAAAAAAGGAGCTTTGCGCCTTTGCCTCTGAGACTGGAACTTCAGGCTCTCGAAGATTCACCGTATCCGTGTCGGTCACCCACACAATATTGGCAATTGATAATGTATGTATATATGTACGTAATTATTATATTTATTTTTTATGGGGTTTATATTTGGTTTTTTAAACCTGTAAATAAAAAGAAATAATATAAGTTTTGGCCCTTGAACTTGGCAACTAGATTTATTTGGTACATATATTTTATTAGTTCACTTTAGTTCTTAAACTTGACAATTGAATCCATTTTAACCATTAAATTTAAATTTTGTCAATATGTAATGATGTGACTAGTGTCCTTGGAACATGACTAAATTGGATGGATAGAGAACTGATTGATATAACAGTTTCAACAAAAGGGTTGAATCGAAAATTGCTTGAAATTTGTAAAAAAAAAAATCAAGATAAAAATCTATAGTTGAACAAGTTCAATCGGTTTAATATTTTTATTTATTTTCTTTTTGGATTTTTATGAATTTTTAATTATTATTTATCCTACAGTCAAACCGATCGAACTAGTTGAATTGGGAATCGATAATCTAACATGTTAAACCATCAATCCAGTTATTAAAACAATAAACGTGACACTCTAAGATTTTACCACATCATCACCTGAAAATTTAGATAATTTGAAAATTTAGATAATTTTTTAATTTTCAAGTGATGATGTGGCATTATTTAAGAGTGTTGCATTATCAAATTTTATATTTTCAAGTTTAAAATTAAAATAAACCTATTTGTCAAGTTCAAATACTAAAAAGTGAATAAAATATATAGATACTAAATTAAACCTACTTACTAAAATTAGTGATAAAAATTATATTATCTCATAAAATAACATTTTTTAAATTAGAAAATGCTAGCTGTATTACTTAAATATCATATTTGATAATGTATGTATATAATTTTATATATTTTTTCTTATGAGGTTTATATTTAATTTTTTAAACTTATAAATAAATAAATAAAAGCATTTACTTTTTTCAATTAAAAATGCTAGCTAAATTACTTCTTTTTTTATTTACTTTTCCTTCATCAATTGGCATGCCATTGACTTTTAAATCTAAGCATTTCCCATATCCACACAAATTCAATTTAGATATTACTAATTGAAAAATAAGGATTTTTAAATTATTATTAGTTATTTATAGATGTCCTAAAAAATTTATAAAATAGTGACTTAATATTATCTATATTTTTTAATTGTTTAATGATATATCAGTATTTTTATCTTGGATCTTAAAATTTTTATCTTGAAATTATTGATGCGGTATTAAACTATTAGAATGAGATAATATCTCTATTTCATATAATTATTTCTTGTCGCACCTATATATATTTGAATTCATATTTCTTATTTAACTAACATATTCGAATTTAAATATCCGAATTTATTAGTTATAAAATATTTATATTTAAATTTATTTATAAAAATTAGTAGATTAAAATTTAAACATTTATAGATTTAAATATCTGAAAAATGATTGAATGTTTTGAAGTTAATTGTTTTTATTGGTCTAGATATCTAACAGATAATATTATTTAATTTAAATTTTAATAGTAATACTTAAATAAATTTGCAGATAATAAATAAATTTGGATTGTTAAGCATATTTATGGATTCAATTATTTTAAAAATGTAGATATTCAATTTGCTATCATTTTTTTGGTAAAAAATTTGAACAAAATAATTTAACTACATAATAATTCTCTGAGCAGAACTGTCACTTGTTTGAGCCATAAGAGAAAGTGCTAGCGTCTCTATCGGGATCTCCTCAAAAGTCTTCAATCCTCAGTATGTATCAAAAGCCATTTTGACCAAGCAGCCAGATTTATTGCAGTCTCTAGAAAGATGTTGAATATCCCACGAACCTCCATTCAATAAGAGTTGATAAATACATCTAATGATGGCAAAGTTCAAACTTGACAAAGAGGAATTTTGAATGATTGTGACCACCTCCAAATTGTCATTTTTAAACTGCCATTATCAACACCTTGAAGGCTTTATTGGCATAAAAAATATCATAATTTAAGGATTAATTTATTATTTGATGGTTAAAATTAATTTCAAAGTATTTTTTCAATTAAGCGATTATATTTTTCTTTCTAGGAGAGAAGTCGAATATTCAATTATATTTATTTTTCAAACAAGAAAGACGTTTACTTCATTCTTTTCAATTGAAAAAGAAAATACTAGCTGTATTACTTGAAAAAATAGTATAAGAAAATATTTTAAAATATCCTTCTTCAATGGGTATACACCATAATTGAGAACCACATATTAGTATTTATGCATGTTATGAGTTTGATTTGCTTGGTCTTAAGTTAATTACAGATCAATTCAACTGGAAATAAATAAATAAAATGTCAATAATGAAAGTAATATATTAATAAAAATAGATAAATAATTTTTTATTAAAATTGGCTTAGGGATTTTTTTAATATTCCCATGTTTATCTCGCATAAACCGAACAAAAAGTCAACGAAAAATAAGACTTTTTTAATTGACTTTAGTTTTTGAAATGTGTAAAGTTAATTTTAAAAAACCTTTTATAAGTAATATGATTTTTATAAAAAAATTAATTAAATCAAATCAAATATTATTATATTAATAATAAAATCTTAATCTAAATTTTAGAATATTAATCTCAAATATTGTATTTTTATATTATAAAACATAATTTCAATATTAAATAATATATAACAAAGTATTAATATAATTAGTATTGTTTATTGCTTTAATTAAATTATTTAACATTATAAATTTATTTTAATAATTCATTTTAAATTAATATTTTAAAATAATTTTTTAATATTTTAATAATAAATATGTAGATTATAATTTATTAAAATCTAATAAAATTATTTTATAATATAAAATATTAATATTTTAATAATATAAATATGAATATTTTTTAAATTAATTTTAATTTATTCCTCTCCGTTTTAATATATTGCTAACTACTCCCACACATGTAACTTTTATGTTTTAATTAAGTCTATATAAAATAATATAATTATTATAAGATATTTTTAGTTATCAACGAGCAATGTTTTTATAATCTTTTGTAACATATATAATTTATGTTATATTTGTTTTACTGAAAATAACTTTCAAATAATTATTTCAATAAATTTTTTGAAAATATTTTAAAAGAATCATTCAAATGCAATAATATATATTTTAGAATAATCAATATGTTTTTCAAAAGCTTGTTTTCAATTAAACCAACACGAAAGATACTCAATTTGAAAAAGATTTTAGGTTGAAACTTAAAAGGCATACTTTAGGATGACAAATATGATATTGTGCTCATAACACTAGCGTGACAGGCCCGCCTGAAAAATATGAGGTTTGAGTAAAAATATAGGCCCGAAAAATAGGCTTGGACAAAAAAATGAGGCCTGTTTAGAAAACGGGCCGGGCCTCGGGTAAGAATTTTTTGGCCCAGGCCCCGCCCGAATTATATATTAATATATTTTTTATTTTATTTTTAATCATTATAAATTTTTAATATAAGCATTTTTATTATATTGTAAATTTGTGTATTTTTTAAGAATTATTTTAGTATCATTGTTATTTGTTTTTATGTTTTTAAATATATTTGATTTATTATATTTTTAATTTTTTTATTTAATGAAATAAGCAAAAAAATTAATATGGGCCGGGCCGGGTCGGGTCAGGCTCGGGTTTAGCAATTTTATTTCGGGCCGAGCTTGAACAAATTTTTAAGCTCATATTTCGAGCCGGGCCTGGGCCTAATAGATGGGCTTAAAATTTTGTCTAGGCCTGGCCCGACCCATGATCACCTCTAGTGACACATCCTTAAAAACTGATAGTACATTATCCGTGGACAATACTCTCACCCTTAAGACAATATTGATATTTCTTCAACTAGTATCTTGTTGATGCTTATTATTTTAAGTTTATTATTCATAAAAATTTTAAAATATATATTTTTAAAAAACTTTGAATGTAGCAGTTTATAAAATTTCAAAAAATAAATTATTTAAAATAAAAAAAAGTTTAAATTTTAATTATTTAGATAAAAATCCAAATTATCATAAATTATTGATAAAAAGTACCAACAAATGTTAGATATAATGTTAAGATGTATTGCACTCTAATAAGAGAATATAGGTTCTATCGTTGTAAACAATATTGTTGGAAATTATAAACCCCAAATATAAACAATAAAATAAACATTCCGCTTTAATTTTATTAAAACTTAAAAGTCATAAATACCCTTAGTAACCTTTTATGGTAAAAATTTAATTCGAGCTTTTCTATAATCTACTTAAGTAGATGTATTCAACTTATGACATCGAATTTAATCACAATTTTATATACTAGATTATCTCACAATTTGAGTGAAACAAAACTTAATATTAAATATATATATTTATAAAAATATGGTATAATACTTATCATTAAACCTTCAATGATCCCGAATTTAATCCTTGAAGGTTTGGTTTTTGGCTATTTTATTTCATTCCATAACAAAAAAATGGATAAAAATAAAAAATCATTCTATTAATATTTATTACTTTCTAAAAAATAATTTAGTAATTAAGTTGATTTATGGCACCAACTTAATATGCCCCAAAATTATAGTATAGATAACCTCTCTCTCTCTCTATATATATATATTTGTGTGTGTTATTTTTTAGTATCATTTATGTTAGTTTTAGGGTTCATGTTCGAGGTGCATAGTTGCCTTAGTAATATCATCTCCGATGTTTAAATCTGTGTTCTCTCATAAGAAGTATAATGTGCCTTATAATTACATTCAACACTTGTTAATATACACTCATATTTTGTTTTTTAAAATGGTTAAATCACTATTTGTGGCCTGAACTTAGCAACTACTCCCATATTGGGGTTTGAATTCTTTTTGTTCAAGTTAGTCCCTAAACTTAGCAATTGCTCCCACGCTAATACTCGAAAATTTTTTGTCCAAGTTAATCACTGATGTTTCCTTGAAAATCTTAAAGTACCCATTGTGATAACAATTACCAATTTTAGGGACAAACTTGATTTTTTTTTTAAATCAAGTCTCAATATGGAATCAATAGTTCAAGCTCCAATATAAAAATAATTATCAAGTTTAATGACTAACTTGAAAGAAAAAAACTCAAACCCCAATATAAAAATAATTACTAAATTCAGACCTCAAATTATAATTTAACCATTTTCTACATAACATAAACGTGTTTAACTTATAAAGAAATGGATATTTTTAAGTTAAATTAATGTGTTTCTAGAATTACATATACATCCTCAACAAATTTATGTATTTATTTAATTGTTTTGCATACCGGCTCTAGAACCTTGTCAAGGTCAAGTGAGAAAAGCACTTAACCATTATGGACAAGAGAAAGAACCAGGACCAGTCTTAACTAATTTTATATTATTATTTATTTTTATTTATTTGTTATCATTTGGCTCCTTACATCATATCACAAACTCAATAAAAAACTATATAGTATAAATATAATAATAAAAAAATAGTTGCATCAAATGAATGCATAGCAATTGACGTCCTCACAAATATGTTTTTGAAATTCTTTTCGTTAGGGTAAATTGCACTGTAGACCATTTAACTATAGTTAAGTTTCCGTTTCATCATTTAGTCATACAAAGTTATAAAATAATCATCCAACTAATTAGGTTTTTCCTTATTAGTCTAATTATTGTGAAAAGTTATAAAAGTTATAAAATAAGGTAAATTTTGTTAATTATTGTGAACTTTGTGATAAAGAAATTATGTGAAAGTTTTTTTATTAATTCCAGAATAAATTTAACCCTAATTTTTATAATTTCTTTCAAATTGACCTTAAAAATATTTTGAAAAATTAATTTATACCAAAGGGAAAAATTTATAGTCACCTTGTCCTTGGGATTTTAATTGTTATAAGTTTGCTCACCAAAATTTTAAAAAATATTATTATTGACATTTTTCTTGGATATTAATATAATTTAACCTAGTATTGATGTATTTAAAAATAGTAAAATTATATTTTATTTTCTCAATCTACTGTTTTATATTAATATTCTGTTAAACAACTTGTTTATTTATTTTAAATTTTCACATTTGAGTCTTAAAGTTCTATATGGAATGTTGTTGGTGGGAAAATAAGGGTTTAAGGGTGAGTTGGAGTGGCTGAACCGAGTTCTAGGTAGATTCACAAACAATTAATATATGTTATTAATTCTAAATTTAGACTTGACAATATTTGAATTCAGCTCGACTCGATTATACTTCTAATAATTATTTTGTATTTTTTTATTGTTTTGGTGAATTAATATAATTTTTTAATAATTTAATTATATGTTTTGATTATACCTTCTTCTTTTTCTTTTCTTTTTTTAACATAGAAACTCATAGCCTCTCTCTCTGACCCATAAATAGGAGGATAATACGTTTCAGCGTATTCAAATCCATGTCCTTTTGTATTGACAACAATATCCATGCTAATCGAGTTAAGACTCAATCAACGATAAATTAATATAATTAGATGACTTGTGGTGCATTGTGCACTTTTGTGTATCAAAAATATAACCATAATATATGCATAAGTATAATTTACGTGAATATATATTTTGCTTTGTAGAGAAATTATTTTAAATTTTAAATAAAAATTTTGTCGATAAAAGTTTTAATTATATTAAAATTTACAATCGTATATTTATATTTAATTAATGTTTTTATTAAAGAATCCTTTTACTTTTTAATTGGTAATATTAAATAATTCTCAACTTCTTTTTCAAAGAAAAGCCTAATTCTTTAAAAGAAAAGAAACAAAAAGGAAAAAAGAAGTCTTCTTATCTCATACGTGGTTTCACATTTAAAAATAAATAAATTAATTAAAGATTTGGCTAATTGTCAATCAGTTTTTTATTTTTAAAAAGTAAATTTTATCATATATTAACACTTAAATTATCAATTTCATCCTTTACTAAAAAATAAAAATGTTCCAATTTTAGTGGATGTGCTCGAAGGTAGTCCAAAAAATGTACTACAGTGAAAATTAAAATTTTATAATTAATATTTAAAAAATTAATGCCTACTTCTAAAATATGAAAAAATGAATTTTTTAATTTAAGAGCCAAATTTTAATTTTCAATTAAGAAGTATATTTTACCTTTAAAAGAAGACATATTTTTCTTGAAAATAAAGAAATTTTACATACTTTTTTTCCTTAAAAATAAAGAAAATAACACTTTTTCAACCCCATGTTTTCTTTTCATCTAATTATTAATAAATTATATTGAAAAGAAGGGTAAACTAACCCCAAAAGAAAAAGAAGGCGTGGAAGGCTGAGTCATCAACGTGGTCTTTTCACTCAGTGTACACGTACTCCCACAAACTCTGCACTTTGAATCGGTTTTAATTTAAATATAAACTAAATATTTTAAAAATAAATTACATTATTAATCACTTAATTATTATTTTTATTTTTGTCACTTAATTATTCAAATTTATCTTTTAGTCACTACTATTTTTAATTTTTGAATGTTTTCATAATTAAAAACATTTAAAACATATTTCGAAGTGTCAATTCCTAAATTTCAAAAACAAATTTATTAATAGGTTATAGACAGAAATAATAAAGAAGAATAGGTGGACATTTTTAGTTAATTAGGCGAATTTATTTTTAAGTAAAAGAATAAGTAAATAATTATTGTTGTTTAATTTAAATTAATGACACAAATTATTATTTTATAATTTAATTTTATAATATTTTTCAATTAAATTAGTATGGTATTATATTATTAAATAATTAAATAATAATATTTTAGTCAATAAAATAATGATAAATATGATTCAAGTGATAATTCCAATACCAATAATAGAAGACCTTGTATAGCTTGGTTGCTTACAACTCAACTTCATACGTATGAGATTAATCAAATTATCTTAAAGTATTGATTTACAAGAGTTACTAGATTTATTCCACGTGTGTTTTCGCAGAAATATTCGAGTATATTATACTACAAAATAAATAATTTATTCGAGTGTATAATTGTTTCTCCTAAATTTTGAAATTTTAATTATATTTTTAATTTAAAAATTAATTAGACCTTTTTGAAAATTATTATTAAACTTAGACTCTTAAAAAATTCTTAAAATATCTAAAAAATTAAAGTTTTAATTAAACTTATCAATTTTTTTAAATTTTCACTAAAACTCTCAAAATTTTAAAATTTTAATCACGGTCCCTTAAAATTTAATACTAAGATCCCAGCTACTCTCGTCTTCCAAAATAAATATGGTGATTTATTCATACATATTCATGGCGGAAGGCTTATGCCAAAATTTTTCAATATAAAGGCAACTTGATCAAGATAGACTCGATATGAAGGAGATTTTCGAAAATGTTATTGTTGATATTCACTTTTACTCTTTAAAATTATAAAAATTTAATTTAATCATTTAATAATTATAAAAATATAGAGTATAAAATAATAAAATTATATTTTTACTACAAAAAATATATATAATTTAATTTCGACTTCTTACACCACTATTTATCACAACTCTAGCTCGTTTTGGCAATTTATGTGTACAAAAATTCCAAGGAAAGGAACATATTTTGTTTTTCATGAAATAGTTGCCAAGGAATTTTAGCTTTAAAACAATACTAGGGAAAAATGGTTATCCAACATGCAAAAGGAGACATACACGATAAATGTCGTTTACAAAGAGGTGTTATTATAAGAAAGTCACATACAGGTCAATTATTTTAGGGCAAAAATAACATTATTATTTAACATATTTATAGTATAACTAATTTATTTATATTAATTTTGTAAAGATAAAAATAATGAATATTGAAAATATACATATTTATCTTTTAAACATTGCACATACATAACTTTTAGTATTGCACCATTACTTAAATTACGATTTCAATTTCTTTTATTTATACAATATTATACATTTTAATTATCTTTGGTTGTTTATATTAATTACATTAAATAGAATATTTTATTAAATTATATAAAAATATAAATGTTTAAAAGGAGACCAATAAAATAACAAAGATTATTAATATTAATAAATTAAAAATATCTACAAAAGAATGGAGAATTGAAGCAATGATTCTTCAAAAAAAAATATCATATCATACTCGAAGCACGATAACGTTGAAAATATATGAAAGATCATTTTAATTGATATTGTTGTTGTTGCCGTCTTCGTCGCCATACGTGAAGTTGAAAATATATGAGATGAAGGTTAGAAAAAAAAAGTAAAACATTTTTTTTTGTTTAGTGTAGGTTAAAATATTTTCAACCATTGTTTTAAATGTATTTATTATTTTAGTGCAAATATTTTTCCTTTTGGTATTTAAAATACATGTTAATATTGTTTTATTTATCGTGAATTATTATAATTGCTATGTGTTGCTTTCTTGTTTTTATTTTTATTTTTATTGTATCATTTATTTTCTTACACAGATGGATCAATTAGAATTGAAGGTGGTTCTGCAGTGACAAGGGATATAGTGAAAAACAATGAAGGTGAATGGATTTTGGGATTTAATAGGTTTTTAGGAATTGCTCCGTTTTTATGCATTATATATGATTTTGATATAAAATAAATATGTATTTATAATTTATATAAAAACAGGAGTTTAGAGAAACTTTTGAACTATCAAAAATACCCATTATTTTCATATTTTAATAAATTGATATTTAAAAATAATTATAATTTATTTTATAATTATTAATTAAAAAAAGTTTGATGTAAACAAAGTTTTGTTGATTTTAAAGTAGAATTATTATTTGAATAGAATTCTAAGTATAAAATATAATAATAACTTTATTATAATTGTAATTATAATTTAAATTACAATTATTAATTAAAATTATTATAATTTAATATTGATATTATTATAAAAACAATAAAGTTGTGCTAATTTATTCATGTAAAATAAAGCTATTAAATTGAATTGAATTTTAATCATATTAATTATCACTTAATCAGTATTAGAGTTATATAACAATTAAAATTGAACTTTAGCTTTATCAATAATATTTAGTAGTTAAGTATATTCAGTAGTTTTTTTTTTTGTGAAAATAATATAAAAAAAAACATATTAGAACCCTCTAAAAGGGCCTAAAAGCTTGGTCTTGCTCAATAACCGAAACCACCAAATCAGGTGGAGCTTCAAGAAGTTGGAGGGATGCCTTCCAAGAGAGGCTAAGTTTTGCCAGTTGATCTGCAATTAAATTATACTCCCTGGGAACATACTTGATTTCTCATTGTCCTTCAGAGTGCATAAGTCTTTGAACTCTTCTGAGGACTGTAATACTAGAGTCCACTGCCACTTCCATAGTCAAAGCCCTTACCGCATCAAGGTTATCAAACTGAATTCGGACTTTTTTGTAGCCCCTGCTCAGAGAGACGAGTATACCATCCAAAATGCCCTAAAGTTCTACCTCAAAGGGGGAACATCTACCCAGGTAGTGAGTAAATCCCAGAATCCAATTACCGCTCCTATCTCTGATCACGTCTCCCGCTGCTGCATTTCCTGAATCTCTGGCGACTGCTCCATCCACAAACAAGTGAACCCAATTCTCAGCCAAGTGCTGATGACCTTCATGAGTAGTTGTAGGAGATGTAGCTTTAGTAAGAAACGGTTCAAAGTGCTGAGCCCAGCTGAGGGAAGACTTAATAATTTTAGAAGCCGACCAATTGATGTTTTGGAAAATGAAAAGATTCCTATTCTTCCACAGTCTCCAAGCGACTATACCAAAGAGGCACGACCAAGTAGATCCCTTATCCTGCAACTTATTATGGCAACAAAGATTAGAGGAAAACCAGAATTAAAAAGGGTCAGAAAAGAACCTGAAATGTCTTTCAGCAGGAACAATGAGCATCCAAGCTTCCTTAGCCATCTGACAATCGCGTAAAACATGCAGAATATCCTCAGAATCATGCCCACAAAAAGGGCGCACACTACTCTGGCCAATTCCTCTCTTTAATCGCTCAACATTAGAAAGAAGCCTCTGTTTGGCTACAAGCCAAAGAAAAAGACGAACTCTTTGCGGGCCTTGGTACTTCCAAACAGGTTTCCAAACATCATCAGAGGGACCTCAGGAATTTTCTTTTAAGGTCCAATAAGCACTTTGGACGGAAAAGGACCCTGAACCAGAACGCGCCCAGATGATCCTGTCAGTACCCCCGTCAAGGTGCGGATGTGGAATACTAACAATACGCACAGTAATATCTTCAGGCAACCATAAACAGACCAAATCCAAGTTCTAAGTACCATCAGGTAGAACCCAATCTTTCAGATTGCACTCCAGATTAATACTAGAATGACATGTAGCATACGGCAAAAGAGGACCAACCTCAGGAATCCAAGCGTTTTTCTAGCTACGAATGGAAAAACCATCCTCAAATGAATTGTCTCGCAATCTTTTCAATCTCGTCACACACCCCTTTGGGACTAGAACAGTCTGCATGAAATAGTTAGGAATGGCGAGAAGGACAGATTGAGCCAGCATGACCCGCCCTGCAAAGGATAGTTTCCTGGCTTCCCAATTCTGAAGTTTGCATTGCACTTTATCAACAATAAAATTAAGGGTACTCTTAGTAACTCGATTATGTGAGAGAGGAACTCCCAAATAAGAACCCAAATTCTGAACCTTCTGGAAACCAAATAAATAGCTAATCTGGTCACATAAGCTCTCATCGACACCTTTGGAAAAGTACATATTGCTCTTTCTAGCATTGACCTTATGTCCAGAGAAGTCACAGAAGCTTTGAAGAGTTTCCTTAAGCAAAATAGCCTGATCCATCTCAGCTTTAACAAAAATAATAAGGTCATCAGCAAAAAAAAGGTGGGATAAGCATGGACTTGATCTAGAAAGTTGAATCAGACGCCACCTTCCTGCAGATATCTCAGACTGAATAAAATGTCCTAACCATTCCATGTAAAGGACGAAAAGATAGGGTGATAAAAGACATCCCTGTTTGATCCCCCGCACAGGCCTGAAGGATTGAGACGGAACCACATTCCATAGGATTTGCATAGATGAAGAAGATATAGCACTCATAATTACCTTTCTAAGAAATTCGGAAACCCCAATAACTACAAGAGTCATATCAATAAAGTCCCAGCTAATACTGTCGTAAGCTTTCTCCAAATCCAATTTAATGGTCATCCAATTCCTATCAATTTTCCTACTACGCATCGAGTGGATAACTTTTTGCGCAATTAAGATATTGTCAGAAATGTTGCGACCTGTAATAAATCCTGCTTGCTCGGATGAAATATACTTCGGAAACACCTGTTTGAACCTATTGGCAATCATCTTCGTGACCAATTTATACATAACCGAACATAAACTGATTGGTCGAAATTGGCTGAAATCCTCTGGACACTCTTTATTAGGAATAAGCACGATTAAGATGTTATTGAGATCCTCTTCAATCTTATTACCAACAAAGATCCCCTGGACCCAATTGCAAACCGCCTCTCTAACGGAATCCTACTGACTCTGAAAAAAATTATGCATGATACCCATCACTTCCCGAAACCTTCAAATGAGCCATATCAAAAAGGGCCTTCTTATCTTCTCATTCGATACCGACTTTTTAAGAAAATCAATGTCTTCATCCTTGAAACGATGAAATACATCTAATGGAAAAGCACTCATGGGAGTAGGAGATTCACCATATAGTCTCTCAAAAAATCTAGCTGCCTCATCACTGAGAACACTTTGATCAGAACTCCACTCTCCATTACTTATGCGTAAAGCCAATATGTGATTAAGTTTCCTCCTTTGCATGATGCAACTATGAAAGTACTTAGTATTACGATCTCCGAACTGAGGCCAGTCACATCTGGCCTTCTGTCTCCAAATGAGCTTTTCATGATTAAGAACATTTTCCAGGTCATCTCGAACCTCCATTTCCAGATCAACAAGTCTACTAGAAGATGACCAATCCATAGCCTTCTGAATATTCCCAAGTGACTTTATGAGATATCTCTTACGCGTTCCTAAAAATCTGTCCTAAAAATACGTAGACAGACCTGTTCCACTCTTTGACATGAATAATGAAGTCAGATAAAGAGTCAGCCATATTACCTGTAAGTCTCTATTTAGTACAGACCAACTCTTTGAAATTTGCGTGTCTTGTCCACCCTGCAAGAAAATGGAAAGGTCACCCTTTTGGAAGGCTACGAACAGGGTTAGTAGAAATAATGATAGGTCTATGATCTGATTTAATACGCGAAAGATGATAAACTAAAGTATGTGAGAAAGTAGAGATCCAAGAATCATTTGCTAAAGCCCGATCAATCCGTTTATGAATGTTACCTCTTTGCCAAGTAAAAGCCGGACTTATGAATCCAAGATCCTGTAGATTACAAGATTCAACAAAATTCCCAAAAAGCTTGCATCTCTTACCTGTTGACCGATCACTCTTTTTATCATTAGGTGAGAGAATAGCATTGAAGTCTCCTAAGATAAGCCAAAGTAATAGGTCGGGAGGTAATACTTCTAATAAATCAGTCCAAAGAGTTTTCCTCTTAACCTTGTCAGAACTACCATACACAACAAAAATATAAAAAAGAGTTAAAAACAATGTTGCCTTGTACAAGTAGGAGAATAAATTGAGGATGGTTATGCATAATATTGATGCGAATATTATCCTTCCATCCAACCCAAATGCCCCCTGCAAAACCAATAGACTCAATGCGATGAGAGAAATCAAAACCCAACTTTTCAATAATAGCATTAGCTTTTTTACCACTAATTCGTGGCTTCAAAAGACAAACAATATCTGGATTATGCTCAAGATTATACTCACAAAAAGCCCGTAAAAATTTACTACTCGCGCAACCTTGGCAGTTCCAAGAGAAAATAGATAAATTTAAATCCATAAATAAGAGATAAAAAAGAACGAAAAGAGTAAAACTCTAAAAATTAAAATCAAAATATCCAAAAAAAGTGAATCAATCTTGGATACTATTACCTGAACCTTGACCAGCCACCTCCGAGTTAACACCTCGCAAATTGGAAACTGTCTGAGCTAACCTGATCATAGAGTCACTCAAAGGAACTTTAGAGGAATTTTTATTTTTAAAATTAATCCCTTTCCCATGCGTAACTTTATTTATTTTTTTATAGCCCCATACCCTCCATCTTTAATAACCACTGACTTCCCCAAAGTACGTGGCTTATTACCTCCAAAATCTGTCGTGTTCTTTTTCCTTAAAAAAATCCCTTCAGCTGATTCCTTCTTGTTGAAAGATACTGCAGTATGTTTCTGAGGATCTAAGCCTCAAATAGGATCGGTGACTTTAATTTCAACCAATTCTGGCACCATCAAATCAGCTTTGTTCTGTATGCTTAAAGCATCACCATCATTATCCTCCTGTCCAACAAAAACAGGGTTAAGACAAGAATTATTCATATTCAAAGAATTAGCAAAATTTGGAGATGAATTAAAACTTAGAGCATCGGTCGACGTGCTAATAACATGAGCACTTAAAGATTTAGAAGATCCCCCTGTAGTGTCAACTTGAAACCCGAATTTAGTGTTTGGTCTGTCCAGCATATTAATTCGACTTGACCCATCGCAGGTAATGACCTTATCCGATCTGGCAGCACCCGGGCCTCTTGCACCATTAGCCTCAACATTAGCAGCAATGAAAGGGACTATTGGGTCATTCATAACATGCCTGCTCACTTTATAAATCTCAGGCCCGACACTCTTTTTAACTCCCCATATCCGCTCCTTTCCCTTATTATTTTCCCTTATCTGCTCTGTAACTTTTCCAACATCCACCGCTTGACCCTCTGTTCCCTTCTTTATTCCAACATTCAAATTCAGATTTTCCATATTTGTCAAGGCGTCAAAACGGGAGCCTGATTTTCCTTGGTCCCGAAGATTCTCTTTATTAGAATTAATGTTCCTAGATTTGCGCCTATTTTTATTCTCGACAACCATCCATGGCCCGTACGCTGCTCCGTCTTTTTCGGTTGCCCTTTTCGTCGGAATATCACTGATTTGTTTATTTTCGGATGACAATCCCAGTTGCTCTACGACACAGAGCTCTTTAGTATGGCCATATTTTCCACAAGTAAAATAAATTGTGGGTAGAGCTTCATATTCAACCTTTTGATGTAACCCGTTTACAAGGACTTGAGCAGTCAAGGGTTTATCGAGATTAATATAAACAGCCATTCGGGCAAATCTTCCCCTAGTTCTGCTGTCTGTATTGAAGTCCAAACAGACAACTTTGCCGATCATACCCCCTATTTCTCCTTTTATATAGGAACCCTGGAAGACCTGGTAGTCTTATCCAAGCTAATACCATGCTTGGATATGCTTAAGATGGAGTGAAGTCCTTTGTCCAAGGTTGGACAGTCAGATATTGTCCATAAATCATCCAAGGCCCTTGCGACAAAACCTTAGCATAGTCATCTGGGGATTTAAACTTAGCGAGGAAATATCCATTCTCAATGTCCATGAGATGGAAAGGCATGGAAGGGTTCCATAAACTGCTTATGCGGTTGTTTAAGGCTCCATAACCAATATTCCTTCCAAACAGTTTTATGGCAACTGTTTGCTCCATTTCTTTATATAATATTTGTTGAATCCTCTCAGAAAAATCAATCTCAGGGATTCCATTTGTAACACCCCCTAACCCCAAACCGTCCCGAAAGAGAGTTATGGAGCATTACCGGAGTTTACAGAATAATTACACACAATTTCATTTACTTTCTTATGTTCATGTCAAAATTGTCTTCTTGAGTAACAGTCACTAAAATATTTATATCTAGAGTTACGAAACTCCAAATTAAGTTCCGTTAATTTTTCTTAAAACTAGACTCATATACCTTTCTACCATAAAATTTTTAGAATTTTTGGTTTAGCCAATTAGTACAGTTTATTCCTCAAAGTTACCCCAGATCTGCTGTTTGACAGTTTCGGCATTTCTTTACTAAAATTTAATTATCTCATAGCACAGGACTTGGATGATGTTCCCGTTTATTTCTCTTGAAAATAGACTCATTTTTAGATTCCAAGCATATAAATTATAGCCTGTAATTATTTTTATACAATTTTTAATGATTTTCCCAATTCAGAATAGGGAATTCCAAAATCAATCTGATATTGTCTCACAAAAATTCAAATTCATACCAAATTAGTCAAATCCTATTTTATACCATAGCCAAATCTAAATTTATTTATTTCATCCTTACATTTACAATTTCAAAATGACATACACATAAGACATCCTAGGTACATGCCATTACCAATAATTAACACACTTTACCTTAATGAATTCGGGATCGGACTGAGATGCTGATTCAATGTACTATCTTTACTTAACCTGCGCACGGAAACAAATCGTACGCTGAGTATGGTATACTCAGTGGTATTTCTATAATCCGAACACTTGATAATATAACAATTAAACTTAAAATCACAATGATAAATATAACCATTCATTTATTTATTTTATAGATAAGTTTCATTTACTTACCATAAAAATTCTATACAAGCCATATAACAAACACAACAACATATTTGCTCAATTCTTTTCATTTGTTTACTGTATAAATTCTTTCAATATATTCACAATTCACTTGTATTCACACTTTACTTCTTAACAATATACCATTTTAATTCATTCTAACATCAATCATCATCCATTTGAACTTCACTCATTTCATGAACCTTTTGGTTCATGTTTTCAAACTCATATCTCAATTTCAATTCTCAATTCAATTTCTCATTTCATTCCAATAGTTCAATCAATCAAATTCAGTCGATTTATCTTTTCACTTATTTACCCCTATTAACAAACCCGGACTTTGACGGATACATGGATTCCAACCCAAACACACCAGTACGGCACATTGTGCCTAAAATGGTACACAGTACCTGATCAGTATACGACACATAAAGTGCCTAAAACGACACACGAGGTACCTGATACGACACACGAGGTCCCTGATACGACACACGAGGTGCCTGAAATACGACACATAAAGTGCCTGATCGATAAAGCCGGCAAATCCCGTACACTTCCAGATCCTGTGGTATGCCAATTATATCCGACTCAGCCCGACTAGTTAATAGGGTATTTTATTCACTTTCTCAATTTAATAATTCTTTCATCAATATCTCATTCCGATAATTATACATATTTACCCATTTTCACAATTCATACAATTTCATTCAATTCAACAAATATATTTCAATTATGTACATTAATTCATAATTCAATACAATTCAATTCACTTTTCAATACCAAATATTCAAATATCACAATCTCATATATTCATATCAATTTCCTCATATTTCCAATCAATATATTTTTCAATATAACATTCATTCAATATTCAAATTTCTACATAAGTCATATATATTATATAATTCAATCAATATAAATTCAATCAAAATAATTTCAATCAATATAAATTTAATAAAACAGATATTCATAAATCAATTCAATATAAATTTATCACACACTAAATCAATTCATTTCAATTATAAAGACACAATACAAATAATTCCATCTTAATTATTTATCATAATATTTATCCAAAATTCAATTATCATAATTGCATAATATCTCATTCACTCACACACACACACACACACACATATATATAAATATATTTATAATATATAATTCAATTTAATTCAATCAATATAAATTCATCACATACCAAATTAATCCATTTCCATTATAAACACAATAATTCTCACTTCAACATTTATTAAATGCATTGAATAAAAAATATAACAATTAATAACTAGGTTCGGATTATAGAAATACAAACCGTATTTTCTCGAGCTAACTCGCTTTGTCTTTGCCATTTTTTTTCCTTGCTTAGCCGAGGTTTCCGGAGACAACATTAGCTACGGGAATTAAAACAATTCATATTCGTTAATTCACTACTAATTTATATCTAATTAATACAATTTTTATTCAATTTCTACTTTAATTTCAATTTAATCTTAACTAGATTTACTTACTTTTTCTATCTCAATTCATACTTCATTTCTATTCAAATTTTGTCCAAACTCATACTTAACTATTAAATTTCCAGCATATTTTCATAATTTCGAATTTATTTCCATTTAATCCCTAAAACTCAAAACTTATAGCTTAGTTTACGATTCAATCCTTTATTCAATTCCAATCAAAATTTCTATCAAATAAACCCCCAATTCCATCATTTTATTCAACATGAACCATACTTAGAAATCTAGTGACTTTCAAAATTTCTACTTAAAACAAGTAGTATTTATCTCTAGGATTCCAAAAACTCAAAAATCATAAGAAAATGGGCTAAATTGACTTACCAAATTAACTTGGAACCTTTAAAACTTTATTTTTCCCTTTTCTTTTCTTCCTTTCTCCTTCTCTGTTTCGCCCCTGCTATTCTGTTTCTTTCCTCTTTTATTCTTTTGTTTCTTTTTTATATATATATATATATATATATATATATAATGACAATAATAACTATAATAAAAATCTATTTAATAACAAATATTTATTTAACACTTGTACCAATCATTTTTATACACTTGTTTTTCTTCTTTTTTTTTTATATATACATATATATTTAATAATTTAATGATATACATAATTCAAGAAAAATCTTGATTTTTCTTCCATTCACATGGGTATGGCTTAATTGCCATTTTGATCCTTCTATTTTCTCGTTACTTTAAAACTAAACTTTCACATTATATTCAATTTAATCTTTTATCCAATTATCCTTAATTAAGCTAAATTTACTTAATTAAACTTTAATTAATCACTCACTTAACTTCATAAATATTTTTACTTTTTTTTTATAATCTAATCCATTTTTCAGAAACGGTGACCCGAAAATACACTTTTCTAATAACCTTAAAGTTCGGGTCGTTACACCATTGACCATAGATCTATGTATGTTTCCCTCCAGAATTTCTATGTCAACATCAACACTGAAACCAGAAGAGACCACTCCAACCTTATTCAGATCTCCAGGATTAGTCCCCAACAATTTGTCCTTCCAAGAGATTGAAGAACTAGCTCTCGTTTCCACCAACATATCGGTGATTTCCCCATTATTATCTTCTTTGAATCTAACTTTCTTTGTCTTAGTATCATCGTCCACCCGCACTCCGCCACCATCTTCAACCACCGACAGAGAACAGATACCATCAACATCCAGAGCGTTTTTCATTTTTTCTAATTTTTAGGGCTGTTTCCCAATAATTATATTCAATCAAGTAGCATCTACAAAAATTATTGGTAAAAAATAGAAATTGTTAGCAATCATAAGTTAGATTAGGTGTAAACATCTTTTGTATCTATTTTTTTATATAGTTCCAAATTTGTATATTATTTTAGGATAAATTGCACCTATGGTTACTTTAAAATAGAGTTTGTCTTATTTTGATCACTCTAAATTTTTTCTTAATTTAGTCACTCCAAATAAGATAAATGTGTGAGTTAGGCACTATCGTTAAAATTTTCATTTTCTTTTAACGAATTGTTAATATGGCACGTTAACCCACTAAGCAGCTAACATGTGACATTTTTTGTTAACTTTTGATGATTAGTTTTTTCCCCTCAACTCAATATAAAATAAAAAATGAAGGCGCTTAGGACCTTCTTTGGTTGAAACGTTCACCATCACGGTCTTTTTTTTTTTTTTTTAGAAAAATGGTTAAATTTCAGTGTTGATCCCTTTATTATGCTGAAATTTGTGTTTTAACCGTTACACTTAATTTTAGGAGTATTTCTTTTGTCATCTATATTAAACTCAATATAAAATGAAGGCGCTTAGGGCCTTCTTTTGTTGACACGTTCACCATCATGGTCCTTTCCTTTTGTTTTTCTTGTTATTTTTAGAAAAATGGTTGAATTTCAATGCTGATCCTTTTATTATGCTTAAATTTGTGTTTTAATCATTACACTTAATTTTAATATAATTTAGTCATTTATGTTTATAATGTTATTAATTAATCCAAATAGTTAATATCGTTAACTTTTCAATTAAAATGTTTCATAATTATATATAATTTGAATGCCATAAGAGTCTTAGAGACGAATACAAATCTTTACATTTTTTATATTTACTTCACTTTTTTTTACATTGATCAACTTTAATTTTAGCCCCTATACTATGTTGGAGTTTATAATTTAATCTATATACTCTTTACCCAATTTGATCATTCTAATTGTATAATCTCATTAGCTAGTCTAAATACTTAATTTGTAAACTATTTCAACCAAAACATTAACGTCAATTTGTTTCAGAACATTATTTCAACCAAAAATTTATTTTATCATAACAAATTCGAGTAGATTTTTTAAGAAAAAACCACAAAAACATTCAACCTTTTTTATTGGTTACATTACTATTAATTGATTTTTTTCTAATTTCAAAATATCACACAAATGGATTTAATCGAATAAATTTAACAATGATAACAATTAGACTTAAATTTTAAATCCGAAAAGTAAAAGATTTACATTTCTAAAAATAAAAATAAGAGATTAAATTTTAAAAGTATAAAATGTATAGAAATTAAGATATATTTTAAGTTTTAAAATTTTACTTCACAAATTCAAACATATAAATAGTGAACAAAAACTTGAAAGTCATACTGATGAGGGGACAGCTGACATGGGCTGCCTTTTGAGCTACTTTTTGGTATTAATTATTTGGGCATTAGTTATGTATTGGGCTCTTTTAGCTAAAACCCAAATTTAAGGGTTTTATAATTGTATCGATAATGAAATTGGTCAGTTCATTCATTCGTCGATTTATAAAATAATCCAATTTTAAAAGAAAATTCAAGTCCAAGCTTGATTTGTACAAATAGCACAGTTAAAAATAATAACTTTTTTATTTAATAATTATTTTTAATAATTAAGTAACCTTCACAAATAAATTTATTTATGGATCGGATTACTCGTCGAAATTCCGTTCAAAATTTAGAGGAGTTTGAGTAAAAACATTAAGCTCGAAAATGAACTTGAGTAAAAAGTTAAGCCCATTTAAAATATAGGTCAAGCTCGGATTTGAACATTTAAGGCCTAAGCTTAACCCAACTTGACTCATTTTTTAGTTTGTAATGTTTTATATTATGTTATTTTATATATTATGTAATTTATAACACATAAAAATTAAAAAAAGTCAAGATACCTATATATAAAATTTTAATAAATAAAAATAATATAAATATATATTTTAAAATTTTTAATAATATGAATAGGCTTAAAATGAGCTTAAGTTAATTATATAAAAATATAAACTGACTTAAAAACTTTTAAATCTTATTTTTAATCAAATCGAACTTAAATAAATATAAAATATATTAATATCATATTTAAAGTCAATTCAAATCCGACTCCTGACCCGACTCGACACACCAATACCTCGTATATACACACGCTTCCACCAACCAACTGACCATTTACGCCGCCAATCCAATGGGCATGTTCTTCACGCTTCTAATTTCTAATATAGGTGAAACTACATAAGAGATTCTTATGTTATAAAGATTACATCAAATTAGTCCCTTTATTATTAAACAAATCAATTTAATCCCTATATTTTAATAAAAAAATTAAATAAGCCAATTGAAATAAAATAATATTTACTATCTAACATAGTTAATAATGTTAATGTTTTTATAATTTTATAAATGAAATCTTTTGTTCAAGTTGAACTATAATTTATTTGATTCTTTTTAATAATATAAAGACTAAATTGAGCCATTTTAATAAAAGGAGTGAGGGACTAATTTGATACTATAATTATAATACAAGGTTCTCTTAAATACTTTAACTTTCTAATATAATACGAAATATCCCTTTTTTTTTTTGTCCCAAATTTCATTTTTCATTTTTTGGCTCCTATATTCCAAACCATTTGCCCACTTCAAGTTTGGGGGACTTCATTTTTCTTTGATCAATATAAACCTATCTGGGTATTTCTCAGATTTCCTAAATCTCTATGAATCCGATTCTGGGTCTTCTCCAAATTCACTAATTTTCAATACCCAGATTTCCTTTTACAATTCTCTTTGAAATTTCGTTGTCAAAAAATGATGGGATTCTATTAATATATCAGGGTTTTCAAAGTTTTTTTTTTTTTCATTTCTCTCAAAGAAAAAATGACTAGTGCGACCTTTTCATCAAGTTTATTGGGGTCGTTCCCTGTAGTTACATCAACTAGGCATTGTGATTTGGGCAAAGAAAGGAGCAAATTTTGTTGTTTCAATGAGAAAAAGGAGCAAAGAAATGTTATCTGTGCTTGTATGGCTCCTCCTACTAGAAACCTGGGACGTGATGAATTCCATGGAACTAAATTTACTGTAATTATTTCTGCAATTTTTTTCTGTTCTTTTATCTCTTTTTTTATTTAATTTAAAAGGATTTTTTATGGAAGTTTATTTAGGTTGACTTGAAAATTTTTTGCTGTTTGTTTTAATGGAATCTGCTTGATTGCTAGAAATGTCTTTGCTTATATTATAGGACTTGCTATTACTTTCTTTTTTTCTTGTTTTTGTTTTATGCTTCCAAATTGTTTATAATTTGTTGTTTCAAGGTAATTTTTGCATCCAAATTATGCTTATATTGTCTCTTGCAGTTGAACCGTGTAAAATTATCCAACTCTTTTTTTAGGCATTTAGAGATTTTAGTCTCTGTTTCCTTATTGCTATTTGTTTTTGCTTTAAAAAAAGGTAGCTAAGACGCAGAAGTAAAAGGTAGAACATTAGTGGACAAATAAATAAAATGCACTTCCATTTCTAACATAATTGTTCTATTTAAGTATGCAATTTTAATGTTTAATTGTTTAAAAAATTATTATTTTTGTGTCCAAATGAACATTTTGCTTTTGGAAGAGGAAACAACTAGCAAAAGCAATAACCAAATGAAGCCTTGGGAACTCAAAGATTTGAGTTTACATGTATTATTTTTAGTTTCTCAGTCTCAACATGGTGATTTTTGCATTTATTTTTAGGAATCATCCAAATATGGGAATTTCAGCAAGGAAGTGAAGCATGAGAATGATTCTGATGTTCTCATTGAATGTCGAAATGTTTACAAATCATTTGGAGAAAAACATATCTTGCGAGGTGTGAGCTTCAAGGTGATTTTCTTGGCTTTAGATATGTTTTATGTTATTTCCGTGAGTGTTTGGACTACATGTGAACAAATATTTATGGATTGTACTGCATGAGGGTTGTTTCAAGTTCTTAGAAGATACTTCTTGGAATTACTGTTTGAACATTTTTACTCATAGGAAGAGTTTTCCGTCCTATAGTTTCTCGAACAAGTGCATAAGATGACATGGAGTTCTATATTACTATGCTAGACTTCACTATATTCGTTCCAATTTATTTCATCTTCGCTAGACTGAAACTTTTATTTTCCATCACATGAATAAAAACCAGCTTTCTTTCATTTTATTTTCCTATCAGGAAAAGAAATTGGGTTTCTATTTCATGTTTATTTCCTTCTTTACTGATTATTTTTTCTGGTTTATAGCTGCAATGGTGATGGTGATAAATGATCAGTTTTAGTTGAGTGTAGTTGATAGTCTTTTTTGTTGATTCTTAAAGGGGATTAGTTCCATTTAGGTGTATGGTTTTAAATTTCACTAGTTCTATTGTTTCCTTTCATTGTACTATCTTCCTACTTCAAATCTAATTTAGCTTTTTAAGGATGTATTCTATATAGCCCCATCTTGATTTTAAGTTTCTTCAACTTCGGGGTCATGAATGAGAATCGGACCTTATGTCTGGACTGCATTGAAGTACTTCTCTCAAATTGAACAGAACTAACTTTGTCTCGAATGATTTAAGGACTTCATAATTTCTGGGTACCCAAAACATGTTCAAACATGGACGGTTTAAGGTTGCCTCGATCATACCTGACACCTTAGTCGTAGACAAAATGGGATATATGAGTACCATGTTAGCCTTAACTTGGTGGCATCCTGAATTAGTTGTATCAAGTTCTTATTTACAGTTTACAGTCTTAGATGTATGTCTAGTGTTCTATAATGATATGATGTATCCCTGTACTTGTATCCTCATTTTGGATCCCTTTTTACCAATTCCCCATGTCCAAAAATATGAACAAAGGTGAGTTAGAAACATAAATTTTCTTTGTGTACGATCATAGCTCGGTTTTTTGCCATTTCATGTAGTAGTATTCTCTATTATTATCAATTTTTTTTTTCACTTTTATCCGTTGATTCCTTATGTCTCCTTTGATTAATAGATTAGGCATGGTGAAGCTGTGGGAATTATTGGTCCTTCCGGCACTGGGAAATCTACGATTCTGAAGATTATTGCTGGACTTCTTGCACCAGACAAGGTGGGCAATGCTTATTGAGTCTGTCTTCATAGTTTTGGCAATTCGTTTGTGTTGCATATCGATTTATTACTGCTTAGATCCTTATAAAAAGAATACATAACTCTCATGTGTAGGGAGAGGTATATATTCGAGGCAAAAAGAGAATGGGTTTGATTGGTGATGATGAGATATCTGGTCTTCGAATTGGATTGGTAAAATTTTATTTAAGCTCTAAATATGATACAATTTATCAGTGGCATGATCCATTTCTTTGTTTACTCTTCTCTAACAGGTTTTTCAGAGTGCAGCACTTTTTGATTCTTTGACCGTTCGTGAAAATGTTGGTTTCCTTTTGTAAGAGACAGTATAAATTCTTTCCTACAAATACTGCATTTTTTCCTTAGTTTTTAGCAATGTTTTTAGAACCGGACTGGTGGTCGAACCAGTCAGGTCATTGATTCGCCAGTCCGATTAAAAAATTATTGAAAATTCAAAAAATAAAAATAAAACAACCTGGTTCAACCGGTTCCTGGTCTAAACCAGTTCAAGGCCATTCTCCAGACCGGTACCCCGGCCGGTTCCCAGAACAACCAGTTCGACTGGCCTGTCCAGTCCGGTTCAAACATCATTGGCTTTTAGGAGGTTGTCTTGGATTCTGATTTCCTTTTCTCCCAAATAAAGAAATTACTTCGAGTTGGTTGATGACTTTGTGCTTATTATTGCATAGATACGAAAATTCATGCATGTCTGATGAACAAATTTCACTGCTCGTGACGGAGACCTTGGCTGCTGTTGGTTTAAAGGTATGCTTGTGATTCCACTTTCTTTTCTTGGATAGCGTAGAATGTTAATTAGCTGTCCTGGCTTGGAACTTTTTGGCTTGATTCAGAGTTTTCCTGTAACAAACAAGTAAGATCTTAGCAAGATGTTGGGTCGGGCTTAAGTGAAAATCAGTGTAATGAACAGTTGGAACTTGTTTTCCGTAGTTAATTGTGGAATCTCAGTTCTCATAGAATGTAACAAGTGTACGCCTTTACTTCTGTCACCTCTTTCTGCACTGTAGGTGCCTTAATATTTAAGTTTCCGGCTGATTAAAAATTCCAACGCAATGTTCTCTTCAGGGAGTTGAAGAAAGATTACCTTCTGAGTTGTCCGGAGGAATGAAGAAAAGAGTTGCTTTAGCTCGTTCTATAATTTGTGACATCTCCAAAGAATCAATTGAGCCAGAGGTACAGTAAATTTCTCTTTGAAGTTAATGGATGTGGATTGGAAGTTGTAATGTCGTATAACTGCCTCGGTTTTGTATCTTAAGATAAACATTAAATTGGTCTTCCTTTCAAGTTTCAACTAGTATCCAGCCGATCCTATTTGCTTTCAGAGTTTAATCCCTAACTGTAGGACCATAAAATTTAGTCCACATTCCCACTGGAGTATATTCCGGCTTGGTCACCTCCTTTTATTTCTCCAGGTGCTTTTATATGATGAACCAACAGCTGGCCTTGATCCAATTGCATCGACTGTTGTTGAAGATCTCATCCGCTCTGTCCATACAAAGGGTGAAGATGCATCAGGGAAACAAGGGAAGATTGCATCTTATGTGGTTGTTACTCATCAACATAGTACCATTCGAAGAGCTGTCGACAGGTTTACCCCAAAATCATGATGTTTTTAATTGGTTTTTTGCTATGATGTTGGATGCCATACTTAATGAACTTCATCTTTACGTAATAGGTTATTGTTTCTTCATGAGGGCAAGGTTGTTTGGCAAGGAATGACCGAAGAATTTACAACGTCGACAAATCCAATTGTTAGACAGGTAATGACTGAAACTAGTTGCCATGAACTTAAAAGAGAATGCAGTGTAATTTATCTGATGCATATGGCAATGAGTATGGGGATATGCCCCTTTGAAGTCCCTCGAATACATGGAAAAGCTTAGAAAATAATTGAACATACTCGTGTCAGTCACATCCCCTTGTTTGATACTCACATCGTAGTTTGAGTAACATAGGTACACCTTGTCTCTCTCTCGTGAGCAAGAACTAAGGGCAGTCGGTTTAGGATCTTCATGCATATGTTACTTCTTAGATCATTGTTTTTGGAACTGGACTGGACCATCTGGTCAGACCGGTAGGATTGGGACCTGGCCGGGGCAATAAGGTGTTGGATCGGTTGGCCAGTAAACCAGTTGAACCAGCCGGTTCGAATTGGTTGAACTGTTTTTTTTCTTCTATTTTTAAATATATATTTTTTATTTTTTAATAATTTATTCAATTGAACTGGTTGGACCGGCCGAACTAGGAAATGGTGGTCTGAGCAGTTCGACCACTAGTCCAATATGAAAACCTTCTTAGATGAGTTAATACATATGCTTGTGTCTATATATGTAAGAGAGATGTCCATATACTTTTATGTCCTATTCACATATATCATGCAGGTTGAATTTTGAGTAAATTAAATGTTATATATATCGATAAATTCAACAGATGGATTGTGGTAATAAATATACCGACATCTATGATCTTATTTAATTGCCCTTATGTTTTTCAGTTTGCATCTGGGAGTCTGGATGGTCCAATCAGATATTAGAGGCACATATATACAAAGGTTTCAAAAGATCAAATTTGGTCATTGAATTTCTTTTTAGCTAGGATTCTCAGGAAAATTAAGTAAAAAATGTCAATTTTCAATGTTTGGCATTGTATTTGCAGGTCAATGTTGTTTTAGATCAGTGTAGCTCTTTTCTTTTGGGGGGTTGGTTACCTTTGCTATTATCTTTGCAAGTGTACTTTCCTGTAAAAAGACTTTATTTTCTACAACAGAAATTAAAAAATCCTGCGCTCTGAGAACATACCATTTTTTTAGTGTAAAATGACAATTATTGGATGCAAAGAAATAATCAAAGACAAATCCGAAGCTTAATTTAGTTGATTCGTAAAGTTATTCTTATGGTTTTGCCTTTTAATTATATCATTATTACCTTATAGTGATATTTGAATTGGATTGGATCGGTTGAGTTGGGAACTAATTGGTATATCGATCTAAACATAGTGAACCAATTTTTGAGTGAATCATTCGGAATTTGTAAAAAAACCAAAAACTCATATAAAAATATACTGATGGTTGGATTAGTTTTATAAATTTTATAAATATTTTTTATTATTTATAAAAAAATATTTATTTATTTAAGTTTTGTTGCACCAATGATTGAATCGAGAATTAGTAGTTAGAATCTTAGAGATGACAGTGTTAGGAAAAGTATCTTCAAACCTTGAACATTTGCCGTAAAATAGACATGAAAAATATTGGTGTGGTTATTAAAACAATATTTACTTTTTAGAGACTATATATTTGGTTAAAATATGTTATAGTTTTTATACTCTTCACAAATTTAAAATTTAGTCATTATACTTTTACTTTTAAGAATTTAATCTCTACTTTTTATATTTTAAAATTTAAATCTAACTGTTAATAGTGTTAAATTGTTTTTAATAACCAATCAGTGGGTATTGATCTATCGTACAATTGTTAAATCGTCGCTTAGACTAACTAAATTTAAAATAAAACTTAACAATCCAATAGCTTAAAATAAATACTTTCAAATAATTTAATGATTATTTTGTAATCTTTTAAAATTAAATGACTAAAATGTAAACTTATTAAGAGTTTAATGACCTTGAGTGAGTTTAGCCATAATTTATTAAAAATAATTTAAATTTTAATAAATAAATAAAAATCTAAACAGAAATATGAAAATTATGAGCGTGGGAAACGGACAAAAATTTTACGCCAGTTATTTCTACCGCGTTCTTCGGTTTCTATTTTATTTCGTTATTTTAATTATTATTAATATTATTCTAAAATATATATATAAATTTTAAAAAATGTAAAAAAATAAAAATTCAAAACTGCTTCATTTCCATGCATTCAGCCCAACTCTGTATTTAAAAAAAAAAAATCTTTCCTATCATATAATATATATACAATCCTTTTCATGTTTCTATTTTTTTTTTGAAAATTTTCCTGGAAAACGTTTTCGTTTCTTGTCTAAGGACACCCCATTTTTAAGCTTCAAGCCAGAAGCAAAAAGTTGTTTTTGTTTTCATATTTCGTCGATATGAAATCAGTACACTTTGTAAGTTTTTTTTTTCTTTAATAATAAAAGTTGATAATAATTAATTCCGTGATTACCTTTTCTACTTTTCTCCTCATTTTTTCTCGTTCGTGCAGAATCTTATTTATCTATGCTTAGAACTAGGAATTTGTATGTTGGAACAGTAATGGTTTTTTTAGGCTCTATTTTCATCTTTATTTTTGTTTTTTTTTTCAGTAAAAAAAGTAAAGAGAGTAGAAAAAGTTAGAATTATATTTGAATTTGTATTTGAATTGAATTTTAATTTTTAATTCTGTGAGATGTCATCTAATTTTATATGCAAAATACTGTCTTCTTTTTTTATTTGCACAATTTTCAGGGTATTCAAGTTATCTGTATATGTGTGTCTATGTGTATATAAAAATATATTGGAAATTGAGTTTCTTTTTTTCTTTTTGCTTGATGCATTTGTTGCATGATGTTGTTATGCTATGAAATTCATTGATTTTATAAAGGAACCGGGAACTTCTTCATAGTCTCTATGCCTCACACTTCAATGAAGCTTATTGGTTATTCACTTAATTTTGAAGTTTTTTTTTTATTCTCCTCTGTTTTATGGTCAATGTTCGGAGTTTATAGCTGTCCCTCCCAATAATGTCATCTCTAAAGTTTGAACCTATATCTCTTCTTGAGAATGCAATGTGCCTACCATTGCACCTAATACTTGTCTGTAGTTTTGAAGTCTTTTGATTCTTACCAGAAATAATATTAATGATTAATATGCTTTGTAGATATTTATATTCGCGATTCACTAATGTTTCTGATGTCATAATTTGAAATTATTTTTGTCCCCTCCTATATGCTTGTTGTGCAATTGCATGTGATTCTTTAGTTAATTATAGAAGCTGCATTGATGTTTACATTCATGAATCACTAATATTTAATCTATTATAATTATAGAAGCTGCTTCAATGTTTACATCCTTGAATCACTAATGTTTACTCTCATAATTTTAGAAAATTTATGAAATCCAATTTTCTTGTTTTGTTGGCTTTTAATTCCTTTGCTAGATATCAAAGTTTATGATTATGAATCATTAATATTTCTTATGTTATAATTTGAGAATATTTGTGTCCTCATATCTGCTTCGTGTCCTATTACATATAATTCTATAGTTAATTATAGAAGCTGCATTGATGTTTACATCCGCTAATCACTAATGCTTACTCTGTTATAATTATAGAAGCTGCATCAGTGTTTACATTCTTGAATCACTAATGTTTATTCTGTCATATTATTTAAGAATATTTACGAAATCCAATTTATTTGTTTTGTTGGCCTTTAATTCTTTTGTTAGATATCAATGTTTATGATTATGAATCATTAATGTTTACTATTCATTGACTCATTATTTCGATGAATCATTTCTTTTGACAGAAAAAAATTATATAAACACTTATTCGAAATCTTCATATTACCTCCGATAGAAATAGAACTTTACTCAATTTCATCTTTGGTAAATTTACCAAGGGCTATGCCAAAATTTTGGAATATTTTTGCTCCGCCTATCCCTCTAATTCTTTATTTAGTCATAGAATCTGCATCAATACTTATACTTGCTGATTACTAGTGGTTACTATGTCATAATTTGAGAAGATGTGTGCGCTCCAATCTGCTAGTTGGATTTCTAATTGTTTAGATCGTTATATGTTTGGTTTGTTATATTTGACAGATACCTCTGATTGCTGAACGGAAAGGTTGGGGTTCATGTCTTTGTAGCATCGTTCCAGCCACTGCTTTGCTTTCTATAATTTACCTTCTAGGGTTTTCAAATGTAGAAACAGAAAATAGAGAGGTATATTTTCCATTTTAGATCCCATATGATATGAATTTTGTTGCATTATTTGACTTTCTAGATGTGCTATAGCGGGTCTCTATGTATGGTTTTCTTCATTTACATCATCTAATTAATATTCACACCGTTTAATATTCTGTGAATTCCCATCAGCATACAGTTGAAGGTGCTATTGATTTGTTTATTACATTTTTCCCGGCTATTTTACTAAATTGATCCAAAAATTTTTTATATTTATAAAAATGACCTAGGTTCAAAAATAATCACCAAAATGACTTGAAATGAACAGTAGAATTGGGTTTTGGCCTGTCAATGGCCGGTACTAACTCGTATTTTACACCCATGATTGCCTGATAATTGTATCAGGCTTTAAAAAATTGATTTTTTTAGTTTTGGCCTGTCAATGGCCGGCACCAGGGTATTTTTTTGTAAATTGTATTACTGTGGTATACAAAAATACGAGTTTTTAAAAAAAAAATTTTGGTGCTAGCCTGTCAATGGCCGGCACCAAGTACAAAAAAAAAATTCAAATATTTTTTGTGCTGGCCTGTCAATGGTCGGCACCAAAATACTAGTTTTTAAATTCGTATTACACTGGTATACAAAATATGAGTTTTTAACAAAAAAATTTCTAATTAATTTATATTATTTTTAAATTTAAATTTAAATTTTTTCTTATTTCATTTAAATGTTCTATTTTTGCCATTGGCCACTACCAAAAAAATTTGAATTTTTTTTTTGTACTTAGTGCCGGCCATTGACTAGCAAGCACCAAATTTTTTTTTAAAACTCGTATTTTTATATACCAGTGTAATACGGTTTAAAAAAAATACTCTAGTGCCGGCTATTGACAGGCCAAAATTAAAAAAAATAATGTTTTAAAGCCTGACACAATCATCAGACAATCATGAGTGCAAAATACGAGTTGATACCGGCCAAAACCTAATTCTACTGTTCATTTCAAGTTATTTCGGTGATTATTTTTAAATCTGAATTATTTTTATAAGTATCAAAAATTTTTGGGTCAATTTAGTAAAATAGCCCATTTTTCCCCATGGGTTTAAGTTTGAAATTTGTAGGTTGTTTGTTATCTCCAATAATGTAAAGGTCGAATATGAACCTTTTATCAGTTTTTCTTTTTGGAAGTCAGTGCCATATATCGAATAGAAAGAGATATATTGATGGATATCTAGAATGAAAGTTGTTCCCTTTGTGCAGACATGGGGATTAGCTGATATTTTGCAGAGCTCAAATGTTGGTAATTGCAAGGTTTGTTCAGGAGACTTTAAAGATTTTGCTTAATCACATCCTTATTTATGAAAATGTTTTTCTGGCAAACAAGAATCCATTTTCTGTTTCATATTTTTAGAACCAGTGCAAGCCTCCCGGAACTGCGCCATTACCTGAAGGTATCATTGAAAATACATCAAACTTAGAGATGCGACCTTTATGGGGCTTCCCAGAGGTAATGTTCTAATCAATGTGATTGAGCATGCACTTTCGCGTAACCAATATGAATGGGCACATAACCTTGTAAACATGTTTCTCACTCGAATTTTGAGAATAGAATTTATGGGGTGTACACTTTCCCATTTGAAACAACTCCATGGAAAAGACTGCACCTTACTGTAAACTTCTGGCTGCGTAAAGCACATGCAACTTTAATTAAACATACAACTTTGATGAGTTTTATTAGTAAAGTTGGAATTGCACCATTGCAGCACATTCATGTCTCTGGATATTCTTGAATCGCAGATAGTTTACATTTGGTTGATTTGTTGTTTGGATTTAGATTAGAAGGATAGAACCTCTTTTTAGCTAATAGAATTCTTAATAATTCTTTGTGCACTTTTGGTTTTGACAATTTCTATTTTCTCAAATAGAATAATGTTAATTCATTGGAACTTCAGAACTATGTTGCTCTGACTCTATTTTTCTCAAAGTACCCGAGTTTGACGTATATGCAGGGTATGGGTACATGAACATCCAAGGGTCCTCCAAATACATGGAAATCTTGTAAAAGAATTAACACATGGTGTATGACTTTCATGTCAAAATTATCATGCTGCTAATTCCTCCAGGGGCAATTCATTTTGTTGATGTGACACTGACATGTCTGATGTGGCCATACTAATTTTACTATTGCACTACTGTTTGGACAGAAGGACAATACTTCTACCAGCTTATTTGCAGTTGCTGTTGGAATAAAGCAAAAAGATCTAGTAGACAAAATGGTTAAGATGGTAGATGATAATTCCTTTGTTCTTTAAAGTATACCAGTTGCTTGTATATATTTTTGAGTTTGATTGCTCTTTGTTTTCTATTGTATAGTTTCTATCTAGTGATTTTGTAGTTATGCTTTTCCATTATGATGGTATTGTTGATGAATGGAAGCATTTTGAATGGTGTGATAAAGTCATACATGTTTCTGCACGCAATCAAACTAAATGGTAAGGAATCTTTCCAATCCCATAACAAATTATAGGGAAGTAGCATTATTCTAAATTTCTCCTGAATTTTATTTCTGGGTGATTAGGTGGTTTGCAAAGCGTTTCTTACACCCTGATATTGTTTCGGAATATAGTTACATTTTTCTCTGGGATGAGGACCTTGGAGTTGAACATTTTCACCCAAAAGTGTACGTTGAATGTGATTATCCATATTAGAACACGGATTATATGTTAGAAGCTCTCTGCTCATTTCTGTCAATTTGAGAAATGAAATCCTTTTATAGTTCAAGTAGAAAAATGTTGCTAATAAACTTATGCTGTGTGATAATTAAGATGCATTTAAATAACTCAGAGGTTCTGAAACGTGCACAAATGTGGAAATTTATGATGGCTTTTGTTGAACAGTTCTTCTAGTAGTGTAGCAGTGATAGCCATAGACTACTCTTAGTTATACCCTGTCTATAGAATTAAGAATGACTGTGGAGCCTGATGGAGATGGTTTGCGTCAGCTGATGATATTCTACCTGCAGTTGAAATTGCTTAATGCTGTATGTATCGATGTTCAGTTTTTGCCCTTTCAGTTGCAGTTTCAAAGTATAGTTCTATCATGTGTTGAAGGAAGTATGATAGTTACTGCAAAGCTTATGAAGTTGTTTGTTTCCTTTCCCATGTCTGCTAAATTTTGCTATATGTTTATTTAAAAGGAGAAAGTGTTTTGGCTATTAAATAACTGCATCTTATTTAAATACCACTGATATTCTATTTTATAGATTCAAAATTTAAAATCTATAACTTAATTTGATAACTCAGATATGTGTCAATTATTGAGCATGAAGGGCTAGAGATATCGCAGCCTGCACTTGATCGTTCTAAATCAGAGGTACACCATCAAATTACTGCACGTGAAAGCAAATCAATAGTGCACAGGTTCTTGTAGTCATTTATTTCTCGATATCTACTCTGAAAGCTACTTGTGCTATACATTGCATATTCTGAATACGCTACTTTTGTAAACCATGCACAAATTTGTTTAATACATAGTCTATTGAAACTAGTGACTTAATTTGCTTCATTGTGTATGATTTTTCATTGCAGGACAGCTTTCAAACCAGGTGCTAATGGGAAGCATTGTGATGCCCATAGTAAAGGACCTCCATGCACAGGGTAAAATATCAGTAAAATTACTAAATATTCTCCATTGGTTCTTAGAATTTACTTATTCTTCACTAAATAATTAAGTTAAGAAACTGTCATTTTAATTCTATTGATGTGAGACGGTATTTTTTCTACTGAGATTCACGAAAGAATCTATGCTTACAGAAGCTATTATTGTGCAACTCAACGAAATTAATGAATTTGAAACCTCTGTCAAATTTTGGTTTTGCTTACCAAATCTAAGGAACAAGAGAATGTGACAGGTGGATCGAAATGATGGCCCCTGTTTTCTCGAGAGCTGCCTGGCGTTGTGTATGGTACATGATTCAGGTTTGCCTTTTAGACTGTGGGATTTTTACATCCTTATTCTTGCCTCTTTTCTTTTCTTAACTTCTTCCCTCTTTTTTGGGTGGAGCATGGTGTTCAATTGCTATATATCTTTGCTATCATACCATTTAATGCTAAATACGAAATGATACATCTATAATATGGAGCTGAGTTTATCTGAAACATGATTTTTAGGTTAACTGAATGATTGATGAGAAGGAGCTGGTTTGCATTTTTTGTTTCGTTAATATTTTTGAGATTTGTTATGTGTACAGTGTGTTTGGAAAGCCATATAGTAATTGGATTTGGGTGTAAGTGCTTGTAATTACACATGTGTGGCATTTTTGGGTAGCCATTGTAATTAGTAGGTCGCACTAAATTGAGAGGAATTGTAGCACCTCAGTTACTTGCTCCAATTCTTACGAGGGGGTTGAGAATTGGGGGAATTGCACAGGGTAATTAGCCATGATGACTTTCAAACTTTTTTTAAAAATTTTTTATTCTAGGAATTAGAATTCCTTGTAATTACAAGAGGGTGTAATTACTAGTTTAGTAATTAAACTTTCTAGAAATTACTCCATAGTGTCCAAACACACCCTCAAACTTTGCTCTAGTTTTGCAAGCCTGTGAATGTTCCTTGGTCATGCTATTTAAAGGTTTATAAAATTGCCTCATACATCAGTCTTTCTTCCTCTTTTAATGTCACATCCTTATCTATTTACGTTATTTTATTTATTTATCTTTTTCCAGAATGATTTGATCCATGCCTGGGGTATAGATATGCAAGTTGGATATTGTGCACAGGCAAGCTACTTAAAGTGGGTTTTCATCTTATTTTGCTAAAGCAATAGAATTTTGCTTAACCTGTTTTTTAATAGGGTGATCGAACCAAAAATATTGGTATTGTGGATGCTGAGTATGTAGTCCACCACAATCGTCCTACTCTAGGGGGCATAGGTGCAAAAAATCGCTCTACTGCTGGAGGTCGACGGCTGGACAAGGTTAGAAATTAATATCTATTTCCACAAGATCTTAACAGGTACATTATTTTCTGTATTCAAGCATTATCATCCTTTAGTAATGGTGGTAAGCAATTTTGAGAAATGCTTTACTGTTGTTGTACTGATTACTTTGTGGTTAGTTGCATCTTATGCCAGGCTGGTTAAGGCTTATTTTGGCATTATGGTTGATTTGCAAAACTGTGGTTCAAACACGGTGATGCATAAGATGCAACTAAATAAGCCTTAATATCAAGAAGTCCAGTTTATGCAACTAACATATTCAATTGTTGTGGTGCATAAACTAAAATATTCTTAGTGGTACCGATGCTGGACTTGAGTTTTTTTTTCTCTAAAATCTACATATTTGGACATTTTAAGCTTAATTTTTTTTTCGTCAAACAATAACAAGGAATTTCTTAACGAAGCACATAAAACACTTGAGCTCTATACCTTTAAACCACAGCTTTGCTATTATTGGTGATTTAGGCCCTCAAGTACTTGTGTGTTCATATGTGAAATTAACATTTTGAACATGTATTTGTTTAAGACATATGAACAATTTTTGTAGAAAGGGTTGCCAAATGGTGAAAATCATACATTCACGGCAGAAATCTTGCATATTAAAGTGTAAACATATGTTCTTTGGTATTAAGTTCTTAGCAAGCCCTCTGGATTTAAGGAACAGTAGATTGATGCAGACAAATGAATCAAACAAAATTGGCGGCAGAGCATATTTCTTATTCTGTTTAATTCTTTTCAGCAGTTCTTTAAGGTTAAATTGCTACTGCTATCTGTTAGTCCAATTTAAAATGTGTGTTTGAAATCTAGAAGTTCTGAGCTTTTATATGTTGTATAAGAGGATATCTAAACTCAAAACTACAGGCAAGGGATTATACACCATTACCATTGGTTTTTGAGAATGTCTTACATCGCTCCATGAGTTGCTTTAGTTACTAGTTCTTACCCTTGAACAAAGATCATTGCAATGCAGATGTTGTCTTTAGTTACATGAGTTGCTTGCTTTAGCTACATGTGTCAAATTTTATGTAAAAATTTAACCTGTTAAACACAATTATTATACAAAAATTGGTTATTGTGCACAAGCAAGCTATTTAAAGTGGGTTTCTCTCTTATTTTGCTTACCTAAAAGATTGTTGCTTAACATGTTTTTCTTTAATAGGGTGATCGAATCAAAGGTATTGTTGTGAATGATGCATACATACTGCGCCACTATGTTAAAGCAAAGAAAAAAAAGGTTAGAAATTTGATATCTGTATCAATAAGATGTTAGTGGTACATAGCTTATCCACCCCCACCCGCCCCCCCCCAAAAAAAAAAAAAAAGAAAAGATTTTAATGGTTCATTATTTTCTTTATTTAAGCAAATATCCTTGAATGATGGTGCTCAGCAGTTTAGTGATTTCTGCATCTCTGCTCTAGGTTCCTGCTAGTGCTTTACTGCTGTTGTGTCGATTACTACATTTGGAAAACTGTGTTCTTTTAGCCAATCCTCTCTCTGCTATTACTGGTGATTAAGGCCTTGATGTACTTGTGTCCTTATGCGAAAGGGACAAAATTTATTGGGAACACGTATTAGGATATAAGGACAATCTTTGTAGAAGGGATAGCCGAATGGTGTAGTCATATACAGTATATATATACATGTGTGTGTGCATATAACACCACAGCTCCATTTTGTATTTCTAAACAATTTCATTCAGAGAAGAAAGCATGCAAAAACGTATGTGCTCTGGTATTAAAAAGATTAAATATTAATATTATATAAGTATCGTAAATATTTAACAAAACTGTGTATTTGACTAAATGTAAGAATATTTAATATAAATATTTAACAAAACTGTGTATTTGACTAAATGTAAGAATATTTAATATAAATTCAAGGTTTAATTTAATGAAAAGAATTAAAAAAAAGTTTAAAACGGTTTATAGGGATTTTGTTGGTTTTTCTTTTTTAAGTTTCTTATTGGTTCAACCGATTTGAAAGATACCCGGTTTAATGAATAGGGCAGTCCAGTCTGATTTTTTAAACACTGCTATTATCTGTCATCTTGGAAGTTCAGTGGATTTCTTGTGCTGGTTTATTGGTTGTTCAATGCTCCAATGTTCTTTTTTCATCTTTCTGGTATCTGATTATATGTTGTATAAGAGTATTTTTAAACCGAAAACTACCGGGAACGGATTATAAACCGATACCGTTGATTTGAGAATGTCTTAAAATCTCTACATGAGTTGCTTGCGTTAGTTACACCAAATCCGAACCCCTGAAAAGATTTCTTTTAGATAAAATGTGAATTAATTGGTTAGCTTGTGCAAATATAGCGGCCATCGCTATCTGTGAAAATGAAAACTATGAAAATGTATGGCCTGTCGTATTCTTTCCCAAGTCAATTGTGGTACCTTCGGTATTTTGTCTTGGCTAACTATTTGGTCTGTTTCTGTATTGCAGAAACCTCGTCGCCCACAAGATCCTAGAGTGGAAGTAAGTATCTGGGTTTATGGCTTTGCATCATCTTCCTTATGGTATGCATTATTGATTCTTATCGATGTTTGTCTGCCTCATGCATTCTCGATCCTTAATGGAAACTTAGTATATTCATCATCCTGTACCAAATTGGGAACCGTCTTGGATTTACAACATGTGTTCTGTATAAGTCTTATGCATGGTACTTTGAGGTGCTGGCTTGGAGATTTAGCCAAAGGAGAACTTATTCGATCCCTTGTTGATTATTTGTTGTAAATAGAGTTCAAATGTTGAAAATATCAAAAGATCTTTTTCTAGGCATTGACTGACTTGGCAATCATTTAATTGCACGAAAACACTGGTTATAATTATCGGAGTACGAACTTGATTTGTACAGGTAAGGAGGCAGTCCTACGTCGAGTTGTACTTTTTCAGACAACGATGGGAGAAAGCTGCGAAGAACGATAAGTGCTGGGTCGATCCATATCACTAGCAAGAACATTGACTGCATTCTCCGATTTTGTTGGCTCAGGTAAAACTGTGTAAAGTGTTTCATACAATTGTGCATCATAGTCATAGGATGTTGCTAAATGGGAGGAAGAGATTAAGCAGGTACTTTTTCCAAACAAAAATGCGCGATCCTCGTATGGAGCTGAGCTCGGTGCCTGCTTCAGTTCATTTGTTTATATTCGATATAGGCACCGGATTAAATCATTCGATTATTTAGTGGAATAAAGAGAATATAATGTTTTATAGGAACTGGGAGGAAAATAATAACAGCCTTCGTTTAGCTTACTGATTTTATCTGTAGTGTCAACTTATAGCTTCTTGCTTGGAGCCCAAAGCCTGAGGATAAGACAATGATGCAGATATCTAGATTCAAAATTTAAATTTATAAGGGTAAATTTTATTAATAGTCCCTATGTCTTTTTGTTTTTCAATTTAACTATGAAAAGTTACAAAATGATCACCCAATTATTCAATTTTAGCTTTTTTTATTACAAGCCGATTAACATCAAATTGGAAACACTAAAAAGTTAAGTTAGTTGGGTGACTACGGTAGTCCCTTTGTACATCACTTATGACCCTTGTTGGTGAAATCAAACTAGATTGATTGGATGGAAAACCGAATGTGACAAAAGAATTGAATTGATTTCTAAATAATTTTTAATTGTTTATTTAATTATTATTGGATCGACAATTAAACCAATTGAATTGGTAATCAATAATCTAACTAGTTTAATTATCAATCCGTATTTTAGAACATCTATGAGATACTCAAATTATTTCGTATCAAAGACATGCAACATGAGAACAAAAAAAAATAGAAGTTTCCTCTATTTCGTGAGATTTTTAGAGAACATTTAATTATAAAATCATAAATGACCATTCATGTAATGTAATATAAAATTATATTATATTATATTATTAAAATAAAGAGATTTAATCTAAAATTACAACAACATAAAAGTTGTTAAAAACACTCTTAAAGTATAGATATAATATAATAGTAGAAGATTTGTCCCGTAAATTGACTTAAAGTGATATATACCTCTTTAGAGGTTTGTATTTAAACTATTAATTTTATCTTCTTTTATCAAAATATTATTGATCAATAAAAACATGACATATGGCATGTTTTTATCGGATGCTGTAATTTTTGATAAGATAAGATAAGATAAGATAAATAGATTAAATACCATTGACAAAAAAAGGGACCAATTTGAATTAAGGTAAAGATATTTAGTCCCGAATTTAAACAAATCACTCATCACAACAACGATACGTATAAAACATATCCATCACTTTAGAGCAATCAGGGCAAACCATAATACCCGGAACCCGACCCAGGACTGGCAAATGAACCTTGATACAGCCATGAACATCCCTCGATATCACCTCTTTGTAATGCTTCACACCTTCTAAGAACCGTAGTCCAGTAGTGTCTTGTCTCCAATTCAGGTAATTAGACATGATGGTTAAACCCGTTTCGCCGTCGGTTGTTACCATCGGGTCGGGTCCCATCGAGAAAACGGCCCACGATTCGCCTTTTCCGCCATGGCCGACCACTTTCAAAGCTTCATGGATTACTACATCAGTTTTATAAGCGGTGGTTGTTTTGCCGTGTCGGATTTTGGCGTGTAATATGCTTTCTAGTTTTGTCCAGAACCGCCACCGGATCTCCGATTCGATGACTTTGATGTCACGGCTGAGGTCGGTTTTTGATAAGCCTAATTTGGCTTTGTTTTTTCCGACGAAAACTAGTTTTAAGGTAACGCCGGCGGCGTAGGCGGCGTATTTGACTTTCTCGGTGAATTCTTGAATCCATGAAATGTCACCTCCGCCGAATAAGCAAACGAATGTTGTTCGATTCTCTATCTGATAAAATCATGGATCAAATTAAATGATAAAAGAAAAAATAATAGTTAATGAAATTGTAAATTTTGAACACAATTCGATATTTGATTCCATAAATCAATTTAATTTATGAAAATTCACGATCTCTTAAACTCAAATTTGAAATAAATAAATAATCTAAAATGAGCAAAACTTAATTGTTAGACTTGAATAACAATTTGAAATATTTGACTTGAAAAATCCGATCAGAAAACTTGAATGATTTAAACGGTAAATTTAAAATTTTTTATTTAAGTTAATCTCTAAACTTGACAATTTTTTCTGTATTATAGCCTAAATTTTAGGGTTTTCAAATAATATCAAGGATAAATTTGAACAAAAAAATTTTCAAGGCCTAATATAAGAACAATTGTTAAATTTAGAGATTAATTTTAAAAAGTTTAGACCCTAATGCAAAAATAAATATCAAATTTAGATCCCAAAAGTGATTTAACCCTTTTACCTCGTTAATTTAATTTAGTTTGAATTCAAATTAAACAATAAAATTATTTAATTAATTAATTTTAATTTTAAAATTTATAAACATTAATATAAAATATTTAAAATATATATATATGAAGAGAGTTTTATGAATGTATGCAACGTACCCATGAACGTAATTCGGGGACAATGAAGTCATCAAGCACCAAATCAAGCTTCCAACCATGTCGTTCATCTACAGAGTTCCATAGAATCTGCTCGGTTTTATCACTAAATGGGAAAGCCGTGTTCCCCCAAGTCCATAACATGGGGAGAGCATTTTGGCACACCACTTCCCCGGCCGAAGTCATCGACACTGCGATCGCCTGCCTTATGAAATGCCACTCTTTCTTCACAAACTCGACGACGTCGGCCTCGACCCTTGTTGGCTCCACTGCCACACTCCATTTCATCAACTGTTTAAGCTCCCAAAATCGTTTCACATCGTACGACATCGACAAGTCGATGATCGGGAGCCAAACGATCTCATACATTTGGTCGTTTCTTTGGTACAACCAATTGAGAACCTTGATCTCATCGATAGAGATGTCGAGATCCGATACGAGGAACAAAAGATGCTTGTTTCTTAGATTTTCAAAGCCCTGTTTGTTTATTCATGTCGGAAAAGAAATCATTAATTGTCGAAAGGGTTAATATTTGATGCATGACAATGTATATTTATAATTTAGTCTCTTTACTATGTTCAATTTTAGGATATAATCCTTCTATTTTAATTCGTTATAATTTGATCCTCTATTTTATAATATTATTAATAGGTCTAAATTGATAACATGGTTAGTTGCTACCATAAACTGATGCTTTGACTTCTTTTTTTTTTACTATTATATGGTCATAATTAAGGTCACATGGAAATCCAATCAATCATATTTAAGAATATATTTACATCGCAGATGAACGTTTAAAATTATTTTAATTTTTAAATTACATCATAATTTTAACCGCAGCAACTAATAGGGTTATCCATTTGGACCTACTTATAAACATTATAAAAATAGAGGATGAAATTATACCTAATTAAAGTAAAAGGACTAAATCACAAATTATATCATAGTAAAGGGACTAAAACCAGAATTGATCCAGCAATATTAGATGAAAACTGTAATTAAACCAAATTACCTGAATCCTCACGTAATGCATGATTTTGTCGATGAATTCTGAGATGCTGATTTTAGTAATACGTATGGTTATATCTTCATATGTGTATTTTTCTGCATGCCATTTCCATTATATGAACATTCAAAATATTTTTAAAAGGAAATAATTACTTCAAATTTGGATATTTAAATGTATTATCTGAAAAAATAAAATAAATTATAACATTCAAATTTATTATATGTAAAAGAAAAACAGATTCAGGAAAAAAAATCCAAAGGTTAATACTTCATTTCGAATCTGTCGTAAATGATAATTATAATATTTGAATCGGTAATAGTCCATAAAAACAATATTAACCTACTGATAGTGTATATATATTCACTACAAATGAATTAAGTTATATAAAATTATAAAAAAATTGAACCCATTTAATTTTACCATTTGAAACAAATGTTTATTTATTATATAAATTTTAATAAAAATATTTATTTGTGGTATATAAAAGGCTTACCAGCATCCCTTAGGCAAAGGGTTAACTTCTCTTGAAGGATGTTATTTATATGGCTAACTTCATTTGCCAAGACATTTAATTCTTGGATTGTGGATTCAAAATGGTCCCTGAAAATAATTTTAAAAATATTTCATAAATTATATTTCATGCATAATAATATATAATTTATGCACTATTAAGTCAGCTGAAATGAAGATAAATAAATTTATTTTAAAAATTTTAAATAATGTCATCTTTTTCTATTTTTCCAAAAGGCAAAATAGTAAGGTTTTGTTTATGATTTGGTCCACAAATTATACCTTTTTTCTATTTTGGTACATAAATTTTTTTTTGTCTCTTTTTGATATTTGAACTATTATTTTCAACCCTTTTTACCCCCAAAATTATCGGTGACCGATAAGAATAAATCACGAGTCAGAAATTTTTCTGGGGGTTAATTGGGAAGAAAATGATAGTTCATGTATCAAAGTGTAGAGGAAAAGAGTACAAAATGAAAAACAGATATAGTTCAGAGGTCAAAAGGTAAATTAAGCCAAATCGTAATCAACATACAGTGGCAGAACTAAATTAGAGCCACCCTGTTGGTAAAATTTTAATTAAACCCTTTAAAATATTAAAAAATTTTAAATAGCCCCAAAACTCAATGGCTTGTGCCGCCACTACAAACATAATAATTCTCAAATATTAAAAAACAAAAAAGCTTACTTCTTTTTGCTTAAAATGCTTGTGATTTGCAAAACAATCCGAAGGATCTTGTATGCAGCTGTGGGGAAACAAGCAATGGCATCTTTGATTGAGTGGACCTCTTTGGGAATGCGAGAAATGGAAGGGGCCAAAAAGGCCAAGTTGGTGTTGGCGACATCGATCATGGCCTTGAAAAGCCCGATGCGTTCGAGCACGGTGAAATCCGTGGTGGTATAACGGTGGCCTTTGAGGGTTTCAACGTACATGGCAATAGGGTCGGTGTTACGATGCTTGACAAGCATTGACGACTCACCAACACTGCATGCGAAAGCGGCCATCGCCAACACCACTTTGGCGTTCCATGAATAGTCTTTCAGCCTTCGGAGCATTTGCATTGTTGTTTCGTCCACACTGCTTGCCATTGTTGATACACAGCATGACATCTGCATTTAAAATAGTAAGTATTTTCCGTAAAAGTTAAAAATTTTGAGATTAGGTTGTCATTAAAATCGTTAGATTTTTGTTAAAATTAAAAATAAATTCCTCTTTTTTTTTTTATTTAAAAATTTTAATCCGGTTATTAAAATCATAAATATTTTTTATTAAAAGTTGTCAACCTAAAATTTTGCTTAGGCTGTCAACATATGATTGACACCAAAAAAAAATGTTAAATTTTGACAAAATTTTACAAAAATATCAACGATGATAATGACTGGACTAAGCTTTTTAAATTGAAAAAGTAAGTATATGGGCCAAATCTCAAATTCTATACAACTACAGGGACTAACAGTTAGGGGTGTTCAATCTGTTAACTGACCCAAACTACCATTAACTGAATTGATCGACCCTTTAAAACCTTAACCGTTAACCGAATTAAACTTTTTTGGTTAATTCGGTAGGTTAACTGAAATAACCGAAATTTATATGTTTTTTGTTTTTTGGTTAAAACAAATATAAAACATAAAAAAAAATTAATCAAATTAACCGAATTTAATATATGTAAAATGTATATAAAAAATATAAATTTTCAGTTAATTAACCGATTTCGAACCGAATTAACCATTAGCCAAACTTTCAAAAAATTATTAACCGACCCTAACCGAATTAATTCGATTAACCTACCAATTAATAGAATTCCATTAATTAACTGAATTAATTCGATTTTACCTGAATTTTGCTTACCTCTATTAACCGTACATTATAACCTTAATTAAACTTTTTCCTTTTTGAGGTAACCTTAATTCAACTTTTTAGTAAGTGGTAGTATTCAACGTATACATTTATACACCGTAAGGTGAAATAAATATAAATTTTATTATTAATATTTAGATTTAATATGTTGTTAGTGTATAAACTTACATAAACCTGCAATTCATGGATGCTAATGGATAATAAATAAATAAATTATTTGTATTTATTTTTAAGTTTTATTTAATAAAGTGTTTGTTGGAAATAAAGAATATTTCAAAAGAATTTATTTTACTTCACTCAGTTAAATCTTTTTTTTTTTAAATTATAATCAAGCTTTTGTGCTGGACTATCCAATTTTCGATTCATACTGCAAAACTATTTATGTTTAGATAAAAAATATTATTTATTATTTTATAAAGAAAAAAAAGTAAAAGGTGGCTTCGATTTTTCTAATAAAAGTAAAGTTAAATAAAATTTTATTATATATTTAGTGGGTCAAAAGTTTCTCTTTATTAAATCTAATTATTAATATTATTATTCAAATACTCAAGCATAAGATAATGCATCACTATTCTTAATTCATTTTCTATGTGAATTACACCATTTAAATTTAAATTTGAAATATTTCAATCTAAATAAAAATAATTGAATATTTATGGATATTCGAAGCCGTAAAATGAAAATAGAAAAGTAACAATTTACCTCACAAGAAAGATTTCGAATATTTTCCAAAGCTTGATGCATACCGTCCACAGTTTCCAGCTTATTGATCATATCGGTTAATTGTGCATATTGTTCAACACCCTAAATCGAATATCATAAATATATATCATTTATCTTGTAATAACTGTTAGTGCTGGTAAAGTATATATATATTGTCAAAGATTAGATCTTAAGTAAGACCCTTAGTACATCTGGCATATATTTGAACGGGGTTTTATTTTCCAATTCTATGAGAGTTGAGTGCTTGATAATTTGAAAAGGCGATAGATTTCAAAGAGTAAAAACGTCTCTTGGCTACCTGAGAGTGCCAACTATGCTATAAGGCACTTATGGATAAAAATGCTACTACTTGAACTAGCTCTCAAACCTACGCCCTATAACATATAGCAATGCGCATAATTCGCCTTCTGAAGCACTCAACGAGACACTCTCTCTATGTCAACTTGTCACTTCTAACTTTGGGTATAGTTAGAAGATGAAATCTCCACCGTTAACGGTGAATTTAAGGGGGAAGGGAGGCAAGGCCCAAATGAAAAATTACTAGTTTAGTCTATTTATAAATAATGAAATTATAAAATAATATATATGATAAAATTTTATCTTTTGACTCTAAAAAAAATCTTTTCAATCCCTTAAAAATGATGAAACTATAAATTAATAAATAATAAAATTATATTTTAACCTCTCAAAATTTATAATTAAATTTTAACCTAAAATTCTAAATTCACCCCTACCCACCGTACGTGAATAATACCGGTCATGTATATTATATATAGAGAGAGAGAGACAGAGAGAGAGAGTACCTTTGAGGAAGAAACGGCAGCGTTTTCGAAAATGCAGGAAATGAGGTTAACAAGATGTTGAAGATCAACATGGTGGGTTTGATAAGAAGAGTGAGTGCTCACAATTTGCTCTAACAGTCCCTGTGGTACCCATAAAATCTGAGTACCACCAATGCCGTAGCTAAGGCTGGATGCTGCTGTTGCTGCCATTTGTAAGCTCTGCTCAAAACTCAAACTTCAAACTGAAAGTGAAAGGGAAAGGGAAAGGGAAAGAGTGAGTTTGAGTCTTAGATTGCATATTTGTTCGTATATATATATATATATATAAAACAAACTCTTAAGGGTTGATTCTTTTCCAATTAAAGCATATTATTGGGTTCTTACCCAAAAAAAAAAACATATCGGGTTAATTTCACGGAACGTCCTCAAAGAGTTTGCTTTTGAACTTGAAAATGTTTTTAATGGAGTCATCAAATTATCATTATCATATCCGATGATGTGACATTAAGTTTTGGGATCTACTTAAAAATTTCAGAAAAAATTGATGTTTAATTAGAATTTTTCAAAAATTTAGGGGGTTTAATTATTTTTTAAAATAAGAAAATTAATGAGTATTTTCAAAAATTTCGAGAGTTTAATTAAGATTTTTGAAACTTTTGTAAGGCTTAATTAAAATTTTTAAAATTTTTAAAGGATCTAAATAAAAATTAAAAAATATTAAAAGGCTTAATCACAATTTTTTAAATTTTTTAGTTCTTCTTACCTTCTGCCTTGATCTTATCAATCAAGTTTTTTGGTTAGCTTAAACATTAGCTTGGGGTTTTAAATGCCAACTCAAATATGGCACATAGTATATTTAAAACAAACGGAACAATTTATAAGCACTTGTATATTTATTCCGAGAACAACTTGGATATGATGTATTAAAATATAAAATAACCCTCCTAAATTTCAATAAATTTATTTATTTTAAATAAATCATTCAAATTATCCAATAAGTATACATGTATTTGTAATTTAATTTGTGAGTCATACTTCATGTCTAATTCAAACTAGCACATTTAACATTTAAATTCACAACTAAGCTAATAAAAGGACCTAATTGAAATAACAATAATATTTTAAGAACTTAACAAGAACATCATAAAGCTTTATAATAATTTAAAGTCGAAGTGCGGACGTTTAGTGCAATTAATCTTATATATGTGAATCACATGACTAAAGCAAATTAAAGCATTTGTTTGAGTTAATTAGAAGCTAGGCTGAAGACTGAAGAACAGCTAGCATTTTTCATCAGTTCAAACTTCCTACTTTTTATTTTTATTTACTTGTTGTGGACATTTAGCATCACCCCCATTAATTAATTATTTTCTATTTTATTCCTTTTTTTTAAATATTTTAATAATGGTTAAATTAATTGAATATGTCAAAAAAAATTAATTGGTCGAATAAATCGTTTTATTTAAATTTAAAGAAATAGTTCGTTTTTAGAGAGGATTTGTGAAGAAAATTCGTCTAATTTGACACATTTTTTCTTACTCAACTGAGTGCGCTTTTACATTACTATGAAAAACACGTACCTAGTAAAACGGGCTTTCACACAACTCTCTAAAAATAACTTATTTCTCTAAATTTTTAAAAAAATTAACTTATTTAACTAATAAACATTTTTTTTTACATATATGACTAATTTAACTTTTAATAAAAATGAAATCATTTGAAATTTAAAAAATAAATTCACTAATTTTCACTCCGATTGATGGTAGTCACTGCATCAAATTTGTATATATTTGCCGAATTTCATTTTTATTCTTGTATTATTCATATAAATAAAAAATTATAATTATTATTTTTACATCAGAGGGATGAGAAACTATTATACGAAATTATTATTTTATTTTTGTATATATATTAATTATTAAAATATTAAAATATAATAAAATATTATAAAATTCATATATTTTATACTCAAATATTTTTCTAAGAATTATGTTTAAATATTTATATGAATTTAAAAATATTAAAAATATTAAAATAAATAGAAAAATTAAACTAAAGCAAAGCAGTTGAGTGGGAATGGATGCATCTAACATCCATAGATATAGTAGTGGATTTCAAGATTATACATGCACAATGAAGCAGGGCAGATGTTGGAGCAAAGTATACCAACTGTAGAGTAGCGGTGGATTTAGCAACATTTACCCCATCCTGCTTTACTTCATTGTCATCCCTACTCGTTTCATGTTATGTTTTAACAAAATTGTTTCTCTACTTAGACCATCGACTTAAGCCATGAATAGGTTTTATTTGTGTTGAGTTTGGGCCACTTGAATGTAACATATTTGACAAAACTAGAAGCATAGGTCGACTAGGGTGTTAAGACTCCCAACTGAATTACTTGAGATGATTGGATAAGTATGAAAGTTTTATTATTAAAAGCTATTTTTTAGAGATAAATATTAGATTTTTTAAAGAGAGGTTTGAAGCAGTTGGAAGACTGATTTATGAACATTTTTATTTGATAAATACTCAAGATAACTAGTACGACAGTTTCAACTTTTAAATAAAAGTTTAAAGCTTATCAAAACATTGTTGATTGACCACTTGAAGAAGCCTATAAACAGATTGTTTTGTGCCTCACATCAAGAGTAATTTTTGAGTGTCTTTGTCGACAGTTTTGCTGTATTTTATTGTGATTATTTTGTGACTTTTTTTAGGTATTCACTTGAGAATTTATTGCTAGTATTGTGAGACAATTGAGTGAGTGATTTGTGACAATTGAGGTTGGTATTGGGGTTACAATTATTTCTTTGTGTAAAGGTAGATTGGCCTTAAGCCAATAGATAATCTGAACGATTGTTGAATAAAATCATTTATTGAATGAGCCTCTATAGTTGTGTTTAAATTAAGTTAACAAAGATCGATTCTATCAGCTATTTTCTGTTCTTATTTTTTTACTTTGCCTATTTTTGTTCTAACTACTATTACAATAAAATGTTAACGAAAGTTCATTTATCATATATATATAGACTAATTATTTTTCATAAAACAATAATTCAATTTATAAAAATATAATTATTTGATATACTTTGAGGTTAAAATTATCATGCATCTTTTAAAGAATAAAAATTAAATAAATTTATTAGAATAGAAATAATTAAATAAATTTATTAGAATAGAAATAATATTTTAATAATCATCAAATTTTTATTTAATCAATTCAACAATAATTAAAATTTTCATAAAAATTTAAAGAAAAATATTCAACTGATACAGCCATTGATTTCAAACTGTTTAATAAAAAACTATTCAATTCCTACATCCAAATCAATATACCGATTTGATTTTCAATTTAACCGACTATGTATCCCGTCGGTCTCAAATAAGAGCACGAGCTTCGTGCAAGGGAAAAAAAAAGCAGCAGTTCGACAGCATCGATAAAATAAATAATTGCTTTTGCAGACAATTATGGTGGTCGTCGTGACCTGCTTTTTTCTCAAGCGACACTACTTTTTCTTTTTCATTGTTGCAAATTCCTTTTGCCATTCTTTTTATCGAATTATACATCTATTATTATTATTTTGTATATATTATTTTATACTAATATTTAAACATTTTATCGAGTGAATGTTACTTTTAATCAGATTAATAAATTAATTATATATTTATTTTAAATTATAATTAATAATATTATTATAACACTTTTTCTTTTTATATTTTAACATCATTTTTAAATAAAAATTACAAATTATAAATATAGTAATGGAAAATGCGTTAATAATATTAAAATATTTTTCTTTCGCTAGTGTCACAAAATCTAGTTCATATATGCGAATTTTTTAACGTATTATAATTGAATTTTTGCATGAGTTATTTTTATGTTACTTAATTATGCGACTATAATCCTATTATAATTGCATTAAAATAAACTTTTATTTCAAATATCAATAATCATTTTCTTTTATGTCATTTTGAGTTTTCAAGTTAAATTTTTTACCGTGCAAAGTGTGGATTAGTTAATTATTAATGTTGTGTTTAGAAAGTCATTTAATAATTAGATATGTGTGAAATTATTTATAATTACATAAAAGTGATATATTTGGGCAACCATTGTAATTGATGGATTCCATCGAATTAGAGTAATTATACAAATAATTACACCCAAATTCAATTTTAAAAATATTTTTATACAAGTTAAAAAATTATATTATAAGCATGAACACGCCTAATTCTCAATGGAAGAATGAGAATAGGAGTAATTACGCAAGTGATTACACCTAGATTTAATTTTAAAAAATATTTTATAAGTTATAAAATTATATTATAAATATGAACACGCATTTAGTCTTTAAGATAATTATGACAAAAAATTTCTTATAAAATATAATTCACATATTATAAATGTGCTATAATATATTTATTTATAAAAATATTGTAGTTTTTTTATCATTTTATAAAAAATAACTTTCTAAAATTATAGCAAAAAATTATATTATTTATAAGAAGTGTTATGAAAGGTATGGACAATTTATAATTTTTATAAAGATTATGTATTATAAATTTTGTATTATTTTTTACTTACGTTAGGTTATATCCCTTTTATAATATATAAATTAAGTCTTTTTCCACGTTAGGTTTATATAATTTTTATAATTATTACAAACTCTTTGGACTATAATCCTAAATATTATAAGATCGATCTAATTATGCAATAAGAAATGTTTTCTTGCACCATATCCTCGAATATGATACTATTTGAGAGAAAAGTGCCAGACAAAAGCACCATAGATAGTTTAAGAACTTTTTAATTTGAGACATTAAAAGTTTCGAAATATAGTTGAAAAGACATTTGTTCTTCCAAAAAATTATTTTCCATATTAACGTCACCTTAATATAGCATAAAAAAAAACTTGGGTCGTATTAGCATATTGCATATTTCATAACTTCAATTATAGGTAGAATTAAAATGATCCATACTTCGAAGAGTACGTGGAAGTAGATCTTTATAATTTTAATGATGCAAATTCAAATTCAAATGATGATGAACTCGGTTAAAGACCAATAAATGATGATAAAGAGCATAGGTTAAATATTAAAGAGTGAACAACCCAACAAATATAACATAATACTTATAATGGTTTGATTTTCATTTTTGTTATTTTTTAGAAATTATTTTATCATACTAATAATTTTTATAGTAATTATTTTAAAAATGAATTATGTAACTATGTAATTACAAATTGTACTACCAAATATGATATAGAAAATTACAATATAATTACACTTTGTCAACTAAACACATCTAGGGAATTACAATATTTTGTAATTATAAGAGAGTTATTTTACCAAAGTAATTACACTTTCATTCAATTATTTTGTATTATCCAAGCATACCCTAAATTAAATTATTCAATTCAATACTTGAAAACTGATTCTAATAAAATAATTAAAATAAATAAATCTCAAAATTACATATGAACTTTGTTCAATGTGCAATATTATATGTAAACTTAGATTTTGTGCAATTTTATTCATGATATTTTGATTTTATTCAACTTTTATAAACAATCAACATCATTGTCACTATAACATAATTTTACGCTTACGTATTTTATGCACAAATAATTATATTTACCGATATAAAAATAAATTGATGAATTCATTTATTTAAATGTATACAATTGAAAAAATCAAAATTTTTGTATACATTTGAACCAAAATCAAGTTTACTATATAAGATTGCACAAAATCAAACTTCATATATCAAATTACAAATTAAATCAAAATTCATATATATTTTTTATACTTACCCAAATAAAAATTCCTTTGTTTTGGAATAGCAAACTTGTTGATGAAAAAAGGAAACTCTTGATTTAAATGCTTTATAAGGCTAAAGGGTAGATTCCATGACAATTCCAAATCATATGATTAAGTGAGGCCTTTAAAGTTTTCAAGTTGGCTTTTACTTTTTCTAATACTTGAAATGAAACCTTTTTCTCATTACCATGTAGAAAAATATGAAAATTTGAAATCTAGATTCATTTTAGCAAATGTACTAATAAAAATCCTTAAACTACATTACCTTCTATTTAAATAAACCTTTAAATTATTTTGTAGTTAAACGATTTTTACTCATAAACCCTTTGATTTGATTTTGATATTGAAGTAAATATATTTTAAATTTCTAGATCCAATCTAATTTTTATTGATGGAATAGAAATTATATACACTTTTAACATCAACATAAAATTAAAAAGAACAATAAAAATTTCAAAATACTTCCAAAAAGTATTTAAGTATGTGTACTTTCAAAAATTGTGAAATATTATTTATTTCCAAAATTCATAAAAACATGTCAAAATATAAAATTACTTAACTGTTTCTCCCTTCATTACGAATTGTAGTGAGAAAGAGAATCAAGAAAACATCATTAAAAAAAAATCATAATTGGTACATTAAGACTGAAGTTAACTCACAAACAAGATTAAAAGACTTTCACATGTTACATTTCTTTCTCAATTCTTTTTTTTTTTTTAAACATATCTTAAGTGATGGATGTCACTGGCTAATCCTGTTTGTAAAGCCTAAAAACATCAACGATAATAATCGAGATAATTTCTGTTGGAAAGAAAAATGCAAGATGAACCAAATACATGATAATAATGAGTGAAGGACACAAGATTGTAGCATGAAAGATCAGATTTTCTAAACCAACATATTGATGACAAAAGAATCATGAAATCAAACATAGTAGGGAGAAAAAAAGAACCTGTTGTCAATGGCCAGCTGTTCTTATTGAGACCACAAGCTCGATATGAAGCTTTACTTGGTTCCTCAACTTTGGTTTTTAGCAGTTTGGTCTTTTATCCAATAAGCACCCTGATTATCCATAATCTACAATCAAAATGGCAACATGCTTGATCTAATGTTAGATTAAAGAATGCATGATCCAAATTGTTACCCAGAAAACGGGAAGTATTTCATAACATGTTACATGGTCAGCAAACATGAGGGTAAGTGTCAGATATCGATATTTATTCAACATGGGTATGCTCAATTTTTTTACATGTATTTGAATGATGATATAACTAAGTAATTTAATCCCTATACAGAAATGTTGGTGCAAACAACTAAAATTGATAAACTGCGTTCACAGAGAACAGTTTAAATGCAGACCTGAACTTCTAAGACAATATAAACTTGTAGATAGAACTGATGCAGTAAGATAAATTTCTTCTATTAAAGGACAGGTTTTGTCAGATTTCAAAAGTCTGTGTTAGCATGTAGGTGGTTTGCCGAACATGGCATTGAATAAGAGTAGTCCAAAGAAAATGAACAGTTACAATATCATAACACACAAGGAGCTCAAACATTCTATATCCTATAATATCTGTTTGTAAGTAGAAAACAGAACTACCAAGGTTGCAATGAAACACAACCATTACAACCTAAAAACTTGAACTTTCCAAAGAGATCCAGCAGACAGTATTAGATAGAATTAGATTGTCATGAATGTAAAGTTGCAAAGACACATCAAACATTGGCACGAAGTAGAAGCTTACATTTGAAACTAGTGAATTTTGCCAATAATTTCAGAACTTCTTTCTCCCTAAACAGACTATATATATATTATACATATATATATACACACACAAATAACACACAGAAACACACAAGTTTGTACGTTAGAAATTATACCTGAGATGATTTTGTCAAGTGTATTTGATAGAAATCTGGAATATTTTATTCAGAAGCCTTCCCGCAAAAACAAGAGTGATTCTTGGTAAAGATACATTAATCCCATAAAACATGAGATTCTATTGGAATGACTTGCAGACTCATCTTCAGTGACTCGAGTATAATGAGGTAAGATCTTCGGGAGTTTCGAAAGAGTTCAAAGAATTCATCTGACAATATACATAATAATGTTCCACTTCTTTTTGCAGAAAAATGAAGTGTGTACTCATTTATACTTCAGGTTGACAATTTCTCTCACATATGATAAAAAAGTAAAAAATGAGAATTACTCCAGATAGATGAATATAGCAATTATTACCTCAAGTAACAAATCTGAGATTCAGAAATGTCTGCAGATGTGAGAACCGAGAAGAAAAAGGAGACAGTAGGAAGAAGTATGACAGTACAATATGAATGAAGAAGCTATGCTGTATGGACAAAGCAGAGTGGCTGAACATTACTCGATCAGGCATTTGAAAGCCAGGCTTAGACTGGAAATCTTAAATAGAGCAGCTAGATGAAGATTCATGAAAAAAACAAGGGAGAGGCTTAAAAACTGCAAAAGCAATGCCTCGTATACCATACTGTGAAAGAAACATAACACAAAAAAAAAAAAAATAGAAAGTAAAAGGAGTTTCGGGACAGATGAACTGTTCACCAGGTTTTACCAAATGTGGAATCATTTTCAGATTTATACAAGAAATTCAGATGACACAACTGTCAACTGAATTGTGTATTTTAAAAGAACATAATCAACTTGACATTAACTGTGAACATCTCCAACAATGGGAAATAAATTTATAGATTACTCTGCCTCATCAACTAAAAGATTGTCAACTGTAATCAGCTCCTATCATGTTGCAGTGTTTATCCCTCTGCATCAATATTTTCATCACTAGAAGACAATTGCCTATTCTCTGAAAGCGAAATTCGCCTGGGCTTTGTAGAGCCTGATTCAACAAGCCCCTCCGACGACAGGTTTAACCCAGAAGTTCCTGAAGAAGACCCCAAGAAATGGTGTACAGGGGCACCGGATGGAGATGATATGGAGTAATTGTACGTGAAAATTCCCATAGGATGGTTAAACTTGCAACTTGAACCAAACTTGCAGATTCCATATCGAGAATAGAAATCGCATAAAGGTTCTCCCTGTTAAAATTCAAAAGTAGCAATATCAATAATGTAAAAGATATCAGGTTAGAAACAATGAAACTAGTGTCTAATGACATCATGTGCACCGTAAAAACAATGGGAATATTGCAAGGAAGACAATGAAAAGACAAAAGCTAACCTCAAACCTCAATGAATATGAGAGATGAAGAATCAGATACACAAAACATTCAAATCTTGGGAACTAATTCTTAATTCCAGCACCTTTCACAGTCAAAACTCAATTGCTGTCTAATAGCCTTAGACTTTTTGATCCAAAAATAATCCCTAAATCCTGATTCACTAAAACCTCAAAAAAGATGCAGGGTGATCATCCTTTGTCCTACGTCAATACACAACTACTTATTTTGTACGCCAACTACGTCTAATCTAATTTAATATTTTAGTATGGGAACTACAGAATGACCAATTGCCCAGCAACAGTATCAAAGTAAATATCCATTTTCTAACAAGCAAGATTTATTAGATTGGCTCTAAATAAAACCCTACAATTAGGAAACCAAGCTTATCAAGAAAAAGAAAAGGCCAATGTAAGGTGGTAATAGGAAGGGAATGATATATTTTTACATAGCATAAGGCTAAGCTTTTCATAAGCAGCCTAATAACTTAAATGGATCTATATTCAGAAACAAACTGAGATGGAGTTACCACCAATTGCAAAACTCACCGGACGTAAAGGGAGGCCTATTGGACTCAACAAACAATCAGGGGCAGGAGGAACTCTCTCTCGTGGGTGATGAAACCTACAAACTGCTCCAAATTTACAATCTCCGGTCTTCATGTAAAATTGGCATTCGGGCTGGCCAGGTCTCTCAGGAAATACATTCTCCCTCGGCAATGCATAAAAGCCTATAGGGACAGACCCAGAACGAAATTGAGAAAAGGATGCTTGAGATCCTCCAGTCACCGATTCATTCTGGTTTGAGGTTCCATAGATTTGATTATTTCCATTTGTCTGCTGCAGGTTCTCTGAAGAAGAGACTGATGCCTGGAGAAATGAAAAGTATAAGAATGGTAGCACTTCTTTTCCTAATGGATAATTAATGGTGGCACTTCTCATTGATCACAACTTCATGCTGCATAAATGCTTATTAGTCCAAGGGAAAATAAATTACAGAACCCAAATTCTGTACAACTTCTATCCATAAACAAAAAACAATAGAGTAAAAGTATGCTCTCAGGCATTTTGATACAGTTACAAAGTTAGAGATGCCATCAGGCCATTTCAATCAAACTACTAGGGGGAAACAATCAGCTCTAGAAACAGGCATAAAAGTTCAGTTACCATAAAAAATTTGTTCTTCAATTGAAATACATGTGTGGACAGGTTCTGGTTTATAGCATACATTGGATAATGTAATCACAAGGTGATAGATTCAAGGCCTTTGTAGAAACAAGCAGCCAAGCAAATAAGTTAAAAATTAAGCTACATATTTTCTGATTCAATTTCATTTCTTTCTAAATAGTCATGTAATTCAACAATCACAGATACATTTTTAAAAGAAATTTCAGCATCATTACAGTCTGCTCCAAATGCATTCTATTCGGGCCCAGGAGAAGCTAAAAAGGTCATCAACAATAAAAGAAACTTCAAAGAAGGCTGGTAATGCTCAGCTTGACTCAAGAAACAAATATTATTATTTTCCAAACACCAAGTATTAGCATATTGAAAACTATAATTCTCATAATTTGCCTCATGTATCACCATTAATGTTGGCCAACCATGTGTAAACACTAAACAGCCATGCACACTAGTAATAAGCTAGAGGAAAAACTTACGCTGTAAGCATTCCACCCTGGAACTGATACCATCCCTTGGGGTAAAATCAGAGGTGCATAACTTGAAGGACCTTGCCAGCGGGGGCTAGGAATGAAAGATGCTCTTGACCAATTTGTAATCCCTCCTGGATATGACTGCTGACCAGGAGTGGTTGGAGAAGCGACAGTTGGGTAAATAGGAGAGCCACGCAATGAAATCATCATATTAGTTGGCTGAGGATGATGGAATTTACAAGTGCTCCCAAACTTGCATTGTCCGGTTCTTAGATAATAAGCACACTCAGTCTCATTCTGTATGAAGGAAAAGAGAAAACAAGTTACATTAAACATATCAAACATCAATAACCTTGAAAAACTCCACAGGTTAGAAACCAACCATTGAAAAAAAACATCTTGACCAAATGAGGTCCAAAGTTATACAACAACTCAATATCAATCTTGACGCCAGCAATGGTCCAATTCAGCAGTGTTTTTGTTCATGCAATCCATATTTAAACTTAAGGACAGATTCATAACTCAACTAAAAAGAGGAAAAGTTCAAAGCAAGCTATAAATTTTATTTCATAATCCTTGTCTGTGTGTGCATTCTACGTATTGGGTCTAAATGTTAAACCAATTAACATTAGTTGATAGGACTGTACAATTGGACAAGCTTTACAGAATGGTATCGTTTTCCACCTTTTGCTAAAACTAATCCAACTAAAAAAATTGGAACTTTTTTTTAGAAAGACAAAGTAAAATACAAAAATAATGTTAGAAGAGACCTGAGATTTAAAAAGAAAAATATATATCATTAAAAATTGTATTGCAAGGAGTAAAAGTTAAAAACTGAAATCCAGACCGGGCGAAAAGGATAGCCCAAAATATTTAAGGAAACTCTCCCAGCTATCCCTGCTTGTTCTCTAGGATGATGAAACTTGCATGTAGCTCCAAATTTGCAAGTTCCTGTTTTCAGGTAGTACTGCACAGCAGTTATAAGAGCAAAATGTCAGTTTTCAGATCCAAGCATGCATAAAAATGAGAGACATAGAATCTCATATGTTATATAAGGCAATGAAAAAAGAGTAGCTTCCATCGAGATCAGTTCTGTCAAGGGTACAAGGCACACTCTGGGCACTAGAGCCCTTATATTGCCCATGGAGCAAAGTGAAAGAAAAAGCACTTGCCTGACTTAAGTGAAATGCAATATGTATATATGCGTGCTTTTGTATTATGTCCATGTGTATTATTATTAATAACAATAATAATAAGCTCTAAGTAGTGGTCAAGTTTAACTATAAAACATACAATTTTATTTTTCTTTTGTTGGCCAATATACAAATTTCCGTATGGTATGATGTCTTTTGTTTGAATATTCAAATATTGAGAAGTAGAAAGTTCCATATTATCTTCTTTCTCACTAGTATAGACATAAATAATTAAAAATAAAGTTAAAAATAAAATAAATTAAGAGAACTTCAATTAGGCTGGGTTTATATATATATAGCCTTATAAAAAAGCATGCCTAGATGGACCAGGCAATCACCAGATCAAAGTGTCTCACCCAAAAGGGTGTAAGGCACTTTTGTTAACTGGCACGCCTAGATGTACCCCTTGATAACACCAGTCCAGACTGAAATTGAGCTTCCAATGCAATAACATCAGAAAGAGTGAAAATAATATACAAGAACAAAAAGGAAAAATCTTAGGATGAGCCAATCATCTAAACCAGTTGAGGGTTCAGACTAAAGTTTGATTGCTATGCCAAACTACTAGAAAGAGAAATAAACCTTTTACTTTACTATACTTCTTGTTAATCATACATTGCACATTGTAAATCGCATGTAAAAGTAGCAACATTGTCAATACATGGGAAAACAGGGAATAAGTACATGCCTGACATTCAGGTTGTCCTACTCTTTCTGGAAACTCTCCTTTCATTCTAGCAGCGGCAATAGCCTGAAATTTGATACAGTCTAAATAAATATTTTAAATGACAATTGATATCTAAAAAGTCATATGAGTAGTGGGACAAAGTTGAAATGAAATGACAGTAGCAGATGAAGTATACCCATGTTGGTAGCAGCAAGTGTTTACATGTGTGCATATGCGGAACAATCTTATCTCTTGAGGATCTAATACTCTATAAATTTTCCTACAATGAATTCTGTTTTAGAGTGATTTAGTAGAAAAGACCCTTGTTTAAAAGTTTCCTGTGTCAAAAACTTCCAACTACCAGTGAATAAAATCATGTAAAATATAATAATCAAAGGTTTCTAAAATGAATAAACTTATGAAGCTCTTTGGCATTTACCAATAATAGACAACATGAATAAACTTGAGAAGCTCTTCGGCATTTACTAAAAATAGACTTGGTAATACTGAATTTGCAATGCAGTTACATAACGAGAATACGACACAACAAAATAATAATAATAACACAAGCACGACATGAATACATGAATACGCCAAAATCTATATAGCACGAATTCTTAGTGTATCAAAATTTATGTAAATAAATAACGCCTTAACCACAATTATGATAAGAAGAATGCACAAAAAAAAAAAAAAAGAAGAGATACTCAAAGAATTAACTCTGGATTCATGAGAATTGTCCAAACAAACCATGGTTTATACCAGCTTTCTGTTAGGAGGATGATTAAAACGACATGTAGCTCCAAATCTACACAGGCCCGTCCTAATATAATAAGAACAATCTGGTTCCCCAGGACGCTCTGGGTAGTAACCAGATTCCATTGTTTCACTGGATCTTAAGTTCATTTGCCACATAACATCTGAAATAATTTTTAAAAAGTAGGTTCAGCAAACACATGAAAAAAAAAAAAGAATCAAAGAAATAGGGGTATCAAAAATTTTCAATTTGTAAAAATATTCACTTAACATACAACAAGCAAGGTTGTGGCATGCAGCAGTAAGAAACTCACTCTGACCTTTGACTTATGCAAGCCCCATTGGCTAAATTATTCGAGGAAAAAGACACTATTCCATATTTTCTAAGGCATCAATAAAAGGCCTTATGAAACTTTTTTATATTCTTTTCCTCCTTTCGTAGATTGAAGCTACTTTTTAACTAATTTGAGAAAGTTTACAACAAAAAAAATTTTCATTTTTCTAAAACTCAGTGTTGAAGAAAGCATGAAGATTAACTATGCTCATTGCAAAAAGTTCTAAAGAGAAATAAAAGTACCAATATTCTGTTAACTATAAAGATATTTTCTTAGAATATTGGTACATAAACCTGTAAATGGTCCCACCCGTGGTCCCTCTTTTTTTTTTTTTTTTAAATTTTGCTTGCTCAAATTCGATTTGGGTCAAATCCGGACCAAACTCAAAGTTCATATAATTATTTTAAAAAATTAAATACTAGAAATTAATTACAAAAATTCTGTCCAAATCTAATTCGAATACGAATAGTCTCGTCTAGTGAACAATTTTGGTTCAATTGATACAGTGCTTAAAACTTAAAAAAGTACTGACAAATGGAATAGGTAAAAGAGTAACAGTTCAAAAGAGAGTTAAAGTAAAATCATTAAACTAATGAATCCATTTAGCAGAAGCTACAAGCAACAGAACACAACAATGGGTTTAACTAAAGAGAAACGTTATCAGAGAAAAGAGTTTCAATTCACCACCCTTTTGGAACCTAATACATGTGATTATGTCTGGAATAAGCTTGTTCAATGTGAACTCTCCTTTCGATTCACCACTATCTCGTTCTTTAGATATTCATCATTGATGTTCACCATAATTGACCACTATATAGAATCTATTACATCTGCAATCATGATAAATGCTATACGACCACATATACGTCTACAACCGCAATTTAAATCCTTATTATCCACGTCAAAATTAAACCTTTTTTGTCATTTTTAAAACTTTTTAACCATAATTTTGCTTTCTATTATATGCTTGTTCAGACAAATAAGTAGCACTGAAAAAGCAGTAAAAGCAATAATCAAAATAATCCTAATAAAAAAAAGAGTTTAAGAGCTTAAGCTGTTTTCTACGTAATAAAGCATAAATGAAAAAAATAAATCAATAAAGAAAAAAACCCTCATAAGACAAAAATCACCGCAGAATTTGCACTTTTATCACAATAATTTAACTGCAATTAAGAATTTTAGACTAATTATTAAAATTTAAAATTTAGCGAATAACGGGATTTTAACAACGATGAAACTGGAAAATCACCATTGAAGTAAAAATAAATGGCAATTCAAATAACCAAGAGAATCATATGAATAGCAATATTGCATTTATCTCAAAATAAAAGCGAAAAAATAATATAATAACAATTATAAAAATAAATAAAAAACATACGATAATTAAAAAGAGAGGGAGACCTTGATTCAACGACGGTGAAAGCGAGGTACCTTCAGTCACAGCTACCGCCACTGCTGATGCTATTCGGGACATCGAATTCCTGCATCGAATAATGATTTCCATTCAGCAGCCATCTTCCTCCATCACCACTATTGTCACGTTAGCACCACCTCCACGCCGGAACTCTCATTCCTCCGTCTCAAAACCACGCCGTCACTTTCGCAAAAAAAAAAACCTCTGCCCCCTCTCTCCTCCTTCGTAACAGAAAAACCAGAGAAACCAAAAAACGGTTATTTTCAGAGAGATTTTTTTTTTTTTACTAAAAAAGAATTTGATTTTTTGATAAAGGCGAAATAGCGTTGTTTTCTCTTCTCCACAAAAAAAAAATAAAACAAAAAATAAAAATAAAAGCCAACCATCCAAACAAAACCCACTAGCTTTTCTTTTTTATTTGTTCGCTAATATTTTACGCAGACCGACGACTCGATGATCATATGGAATCCCATTTGTGTTCACTGGTTTAATTCTGATTTCAGTCCCTATACTCTTCACTTGTTTGAAATGGTTAAATTATTTTGTTAGTCACTGTACTTTGACAAATTTTGATATTTAGATTTTGTACTTGAAAAGTTAAAAATTAAGTCATCTTACTTTTTTTATTTAAAATTCTCAGTCCAATCGTAAAATACTTACCAACATATCAAATTGACAAATTTTGACAAACACTACAAACGACAATAATGGTCGGACTAAAATTGTAAATTGAAAAAGTATAAGACTGATTTTTTAACTTTTAAAGTACATGAATTAAATCTCAAAATCTATATAAATATAGGGACTAATAGTACATTTTAACCGTTTGAAATTTGTTCACTACTCTTTTTATTTAACAATTTAAGTTTAATTAATAACAACGTCAAAAGACTCGTTAAATTTGATAGCGTGATATTTTAAAGTAAAAAATCTACTCACGTAATTAAATTACATATATGAAGGACCAAATAAAAAATATATAAATATTGAATTTGGGGTTGTAAAGTTTACAATTTTGATTTCAAAGTTGCAAGGTACTTCAGTACTATTTCACAGAAGAAGCATGATTTATTTTGCTTGTATAGCTTTCATGTGACTTTAAATTGTCATTTGAGTACATTTTTATTTTATGTTATCTAGTTGAACGAAATTATTTTATGATATTATAAATTGAACTTTAATTATTAAAATAATATAATATAATAATTAAATTTCTAGAATTAAAAAAGAAAAGACTAAATTTCAAATATGTAATAAATATAGGGCTAAAAGAAAAAGTAACCCTATTTTCTCTTCTTTACTCCTGGGCAGTACGTGGAATCGAGTCGGACTTTAAGTCCTTCAAAATTTGACTTCAATTTTATAATTTAAGCGTAGCCTTGTTATTATTAGTTAAACTAATATTAAACACGTGGGAATATCACACATATAAAAAATAATTAGCAATGGTAAAATTGTACTTTAACTTCCCATAATATTAAAATTTTAATTTAATCCTTTAAATATTATAAATATTGTTATTATAATATAAAATCAAGGGCTTTCATAGATAAAAGTTATAGATCAGGGCATAAGGACTTGTTTAAACAAGGTATAATAGTTTAGGGCTTTTTAGCATGTTAGCCTTATTTTTATTTTACAAAATGGCTTGTTTATTTTACATAGTATGTACGTCATGCTTGCTTATTTGTTTTTGAATGAGATCTCTTCCTATTGGCAGTCTAAAATTTTGTTGGACACGTGTCATCAAATAAAAGCGAGTGTGGATTTTGGAACCGGAGTTGAGTAAGGTGCCATAGGAAAGGTCAAATTTGGTTTTGGTCCTTTTGTTATACTCGAATTTGGAATTTAATCATTTTATTTAATTTGTATTTTAGTGGGTTTTTTACCTAAATAATATAAAAAATAAAATAAAATACCAGAATAGGTTGTTTCAAAAATTAAGTACCAAAATGGTACATTTGACTTGGTGGAGGGTGATGCATAGGCGGCACCACCCTGAATTTCTGACCCAAAACAGTAAAAAAAAAAAAAAATAATAATTTAAAAGATTTAGGGACCTGTTATGCAATTTTATATTTTTAAATGGCTGCTGAAAAGGATGGGCAAAGGTGCCGCTTGCCAGTGTGGGGGACCAAATTTTAAATTTGAATAATTGCCTTTTAAGCCCTCCTTATTTATTATTTTCTTTTTATTCCCCTTCAACTCACTATATTGTGTTTAAACAAACCATTAACCTGTTTTTGTAGTTAAATAAGCCCTTTACTTCATCCGGAGATATTACAGCAGCTTCATGAGCTGAATGCACTTTAACCAAAAATATCACAGCAGCATGGTAGGCCAATTTTCAACAATAAGATGTGAATTAGTTTATATTTTTGACTAAATAAGTCATTTACTTATGGTTTTTACTCATAAAAGCTCTATATTTTAATATTAAAATAAATATATTTTACCCAAAGTAAAGCTATTTAAAAAAAATATAAACTAATTCACATCTTATTGTTAAAAATTGGCCTAATATACTGCAGTGATATTTTTGGTTAAAGTGCATGCAGCACATGAAGCTGTTGTAATATCTCTGGATGAAGTGCATGCAGCTTGTAAACATGGCTGTTTAGCTGTAATATCTCCGGATGAAGTAAAGAGCTTATTTAACTAAAAAATAGGTTAATGGTTTGTTTAAACAAAATATAGTGAGTTGAAGGGGAATAAAAAATAATAATAAATAATGAGGGTTTAAAAGGAAATTATCCAAATTTAAATTTTGGTGCAGCCACACTGCCAGGCGGCACCCTTGTCCTTCCTTTTCAGCAGCCATTTAAATTGCATAACAGGTCCCTAAATCTTTTAAATCATTATTTTTTATTTTTTTTACTGTTTTGGGTCAGAAATTCAGGATGGTGCCGCCTATGCACCACCCTCCACCAAGTCAAATGTACCATTTTGGTACTTAATTTTTGAAACAACATGTTTTGGTATTTTATTTTATTTTTTATATTATTTGGGTAAAACCCTATTTTAGTCTTCTACTTTTATAATATTAATGATTAAAAAATTAACACAATTAAGTTTTTTGCTTAAAATATTGATGTGGATTTTATCTTAAAATATCCTTCCAACATAAAAAAAATTCATGTTATTATGATAAAAGTTAGAAATTAGTGTTTTAAGAACAAAATATATGTTAACATTTTAACGAAATAGATAATCATATTAATTATTTAAATTAATAATGACATTAAAATTAAAGAAATTAAATTATATAAAATTAAAGTATAAAAAGTGTAAAAGGATTTAAATTGAAAAGCTAAAACGTATTATCCTCTTATTTAAGAATTAAAATAGATTATAAATAATTCCATACATTGTATAAAAAAACATAATAACAATATCAAAACTAGAATTTAAGTTTTAAAATAATACGTTTTACCATGCTGGTGATCTTAATTAATTTTTTTCATTAAGTTCTTTTTATTTTAACAATGATTTCATTCAAAAGGAGCCTTAGCTCTCAAGAATTAAAATATTAAATAATAGATTTATAAATTAATATATAGTAAAATTATATTTTGACTAATTTAAATAAAAAATTATATTTAATCTCTTCAAAATGGACCTGTTCATGGGGCCAGGTTGGATCTTAAAAAATGGAAGGGTTTTGATAAAAATATAGGCTCAAAAAATAGACTTGAAAAAGAATATGTTGTTTTGCTACTGTTTTGTTAATGTTTTATTGTCATTTCACTATTATGATGTTATTATTTAGATATTATAAAATTATTATTTTATTGTTAATTTTGCTATTATTTTAGATGCATTTGTTTGTTAAATTACATCTATCTTAGTGTTATTTAAGTATAAATATTTTTAAATTTATTATCAATTTGTTGAAAATATTTATTTCAATATTTTTAATATTTTGATGTATTATGTTTTTTTTGTTTTTATATAAAAATTTAATAGGAGTGCATCGAGCTAGGCCTGAGTTTTAGCATTTTTAAATCGGATTTAGATAACATTTTAGGCCAATTTTCCAACCAGTTGAACTTATCAAATGGGCCTAAAATTTTATTAAGACCCAACCCATAAATACTTTTAAAAATAATAAAATCATAAATTATTAAATAATAAAATAATATTTTAACCTAACAAAAATTTATAATTTAATTTTAACCAAACTATACAAAATTTTGGATTTAGCTTGTATAACCCTATACAAAATTTTGGATTTAGCTCGTATACCACTAAACTATCACAAAATGCTTAACTTGTAGATAAATATATCTTACAGATGGTGCGAACACACATTTGGCCAATCCCCAAATGTTAGGATTCTTTACGTCCATTTTGTTTCTCTTCAACCATAATATTGCCAATCATTTACGCCTCTAACAATGCAAGCTCTATCCAATTCAGAGCCACTAAAATGGTTTCCACTTATTGTTTAACCCCAAAAACCCATCTAAAAGTCCCCACCATTGTTGTATTTCTGTTGAAGAAACTATCTCCCTTTCATTTTCATCATTGTAAATTCTATTCCCACCATTCTTTACCTTTCCCCAGAACTAGTTCCCTTCACGTTAAGGCTATAAAAGATGGTTCCTTTCAAAATTTAGATGTGGCTAACCACTTATTGAACGTGTTCGTGAAATCTAAAAATTTAAACCATGCATGTAAACTGTTTGATGAAATGCCCCACAGAGACGTTCGAACTTGTACGATACTGGTTTCTACTTTTGTGCATGTTGGTTCTAATGGGGCTGCGTGGAACTTTTTAAGAACATGCAAAATGAGGGTATTAAACCAAATCAATTCACTTTGTCAAGCGTTTTGAAGTGTTGTTCTAGCTTGAGTGAGCTTAAGATAGGGAAAGGAGTTCATGGTTGGATTTTAAGGAATGGGTTTGTTTTTGATGTTATTTTGGAGAATGCCCTTTTTATTTTTACGTCAAATGTGAGGATTTTGGATCTGCCAAATGGTTGTTTGAGTCAATGGAAGACAAAAATAGTGTTACATGGAATATAATGATTGGTGCATATTTGGATACTGGGAATGTGGATAAGGCTGTTGATTTGTTTAGAAGGCAGGGTTTGAAGGATGTTTCTGTTTGGAATACGATTATAAATGGCTTAATGCGAAATGGGTTTGAAAGAATTGCATTGAAACTACTCTATGAGATGGTAAAAGATGGAACTTTGTTTAATGAAGTAACTTTTTCTATAGCTTTGGTCTTGGTTTCATTGTTGAAAGATTTAGAATTAGGGAAACGAATCCATGGAAGGGTGTTGTTATCGGGAATCCATGTTGATGGTTTCTTGAGGAATTCTCTTATTGATATGTACTGCAAATGTGGGGAAATGAAAATGGCATTGAAAGTTTTTGAGAAAATGGATACGTATTTCGGGAGAAATGAAACTCCATTGAAGAAGTCATTTCTTGGAGTTCAATTATTTCTGGATTGATTCTGAACGGTGAGTTTGAAGATGCTTTTAAAACATTCACCTCTATGGTTCGTAAAGATATCGACATAGATGTGTTTAGTATCACTAGCATTGTTTCTGCTTGTGCTAGTTTTGGTGTGTTGGAACTTGGCCGGCAGGTTCATGGCCTTGTTCAGAAAATCGGCCATAAATTAGATGCTCATTTGGGATCCTCATTAATTGACATGTATGCTAAATGTGGCAACTTGGATGATGCTAAGAGGATTTTCAAGCAAACTAATTATATGAATGTTGTGTTGTGGACTTCAATGGTATATAGTTATGCTTTACATGGTCGAGGAAGGGAGGCCGTCCAGCTATTTGAATTCTCGATGAGTCGGGGACTTTTGCCAAATGAGGTAACTTTTATTGGGGTTTTAACTGCTTGCAGCCATGCGGGGCTTGTTGAAGAAGGTTGCCGATATTTCAGGTTGATGAAAGAAGTTTATGGTATCAAGCCCGGAGTTGAGCACTTCACTCGCATGGTTGATCTATATGGACGAGCTGGTCGGTTTAAGGAGATAAAGAAGTTCATTGATGAAAATGGCATCCATCACTTGAGAGCAGTTTGGAGGTCGTTTTTATCCTCTTGTCGACTTCACAGAGATATCGAGATGGCAGAATGGGTTTCTGAAAATCTACTTCGTTGTCAAACACTCGATGCCAGACCTTATGTTTTGCTATCAAATATTTATGCCATAAAACAAAGATGGGAGGAGGTTGAAACTGTGAGAAGATTGATGCAAAGTAGAGGGGTTAAAAAGCATCCCTGTCAATCTTGGATCCAGATCAGGAATCAAGTTCATGCTTTCATCATGGATGATAGATCCCATCCGCAAAAAAACGAGATATGTGCGTATCTATATAAGCTAATCGGAAGATTGAGGGAAATCGGGTACTCATCTGATGCCAAACTGGTAATGCAGGATGTTGAAAAAAAGCAAGGGGAAGGGGAAATGTTACTTGGTTTCCACAGTGAAAAGCTTGCCACTGCTTACGGTATCATTAGTACTGCATCTCAAACACCAATTCGGATAATGAAGAACCTTCGAATATGCGATGACTGTCATAACTTCATGAAATATACTTCTCAGCTACTAGACAAGGAAATAATTGTGAGAGACATCCACCGATTTCATCATTTTAAGCATGGCTGCTGCTCCTGGAGATTACTGGTGATTGAACTGGTTCATGCACATGTTTCACAGTGCTACCAGTATGGAGACGCGTCCAGTATAACATGACGGGATGTCCTTTCTCAAGAGATGGCCCTGGTTGTGCTTGAGCTTTTGTGTTTAGCCGACTTTCCATTGCAATCACGGCCATCTCGTCATCTTGCAGAGCTTGCATTGTTGATGCCTAAATTTTAGTTAAGCCACTTCCTCTTCTTTATTATACATTGAAATCTGCTTTAGCATCACTCTTTTAAATAGGATATATAAATCTTTATTAGATTAAAATTTGATTTAGCATCACTTTTTTCAACCGAGATATCGATCCAAAAAAAGCTTTGATTTACTTAACTTAAAAATTGATACAAATCTATTGAGTCAAATAATTGAACCCAATTTTTAAATTTTTTTTACAAAATTTGTAATAATATATTTAATCAAACTGAACAGACTCAGTTCGGTTTGATAACCTTACTTTTTCTATGAATTTTATGGGATCCGAGTAATCAAATCCAAAACTTGAGACGAGTGTAATCAAAGCATATATGTTTAAATATTTAAAATAATTTAATTAGTTATTCATTATCTTTAGCATGTTTTTGGTACATTATAAATTGAGAAAATATTACATCAACAAGTGCCATTAAGGTATCAAACAAAAGGCTTAATCACTGCAACTGTAGAAATTTTTAATGAGTTTACAAGTATAATTACAGAAAAATATCTACAGAAAATGAATTAAGCAATTTGCTTGCTTACTACTTCCCTATATTGATAAAAAGAAGAAAGAAAAAGAAATTATATGAATGTGAATTTGAAGGGCCTAGAATCCTTTCTTTCACAAGAATAACTGTTTGTAGTAAGATAGTAACAAAGAAGAAACTGGAAAGCAAGATCTTCAACAATGTTGCTCGGGACTCTTTATCTTTCTCCAAGTACTCGTGTTTAAAACCCACATGAGATGGGTATCCAAACATAAGACCGAGGATATAACCTTCCCAGAATCCTCCAAATACGTAGAAAAAATTGAACATACCTATATTGGGAATATACCCGTACCGACACTTGCATCAAAGTCGAAAGAAATAGAACAAAGGTTTTCAGTCAGGCTGACAAGCAAAGTAAAAGTGAAAACATGAACAATTACTAAGAAATAACCCTTCCTGACCACAATCTGATTAGAGGCATAAATGAGCTACTAGATTTGCAAGCTACTCAAATCCAATTAGGTTACTATCGAACCGAGCTAAAGTAATTCGAGCTGTTGGTTGAGGCACGTTTATGATAATACTCAATTCAAAGAGCTCAGAGCCCTAATTGGCTTTTCATTTATAACATATTTTCAATATTGATTTATTATTTTTACCCTATATATGTAGACATATTGCACTTTTTTTCACATCCCTACCATCTTTCTTTCTATCTCACCTTCTCTACCTATTGCGTTTTAAGTGTGTGCATTATTTTTTAAACTTGAATAGTAGAGCTTAATCGAATCGAGCTCAAAAAAATCGATTTTATCTCAAGCCCAGCTTGAGCTCAGCTTGGCCTGATTACAACCCTAAATCAGATAACAACATGAAAGTTCAGGCGTGTACATTACTTTTTAAGCTCTAATAATTTAGCTTAATAAAATCCAGCTCGAATAATTTGACTTTATATCAAGCCAAGTTCAAGCTCGGCTCGGCCAATTACAACCCTAAATCAGATAACAACTTGAAAGACAAAGATCTAGTAAGAAATAACCCCTCTTGACCACCATCATCAGATTACAATTCACAAGCATCAAAGTTCTACCAAGAAAATAACTCTTCAAACCACCACCAGATAACAACATCAATGATCGATCACGTTCTGACGTTACACAAAATTATAACAAATTCATACAAAAAGCAATATAGAAGACAGTAAGCTTACCGATATGAAGCTGTCATCTATCCAGCAGCAACATAATTAACTCTCAGCAAGATATGACCTACCACACAGACCACATTCAAGACTTTGAGTACAAGGCTGTGGGTAAAAAAAATAAAAAGAAACATAAAAGTTTCGAACAATTACAGAACATTTTAACACTCAATTACTAGTAATAACCTATCATAGTAAGCAATAACATAACATTCATAAATACAATTCCAATTTTTATCAAAATGAACACCAAAAAGCAGCAATTAAAACTTATCTGTTCCAATCTTGGAACACACATTTTAGCTCTCTAAAAATCTAGGGAAACACGGTAAAATTACTATTGAGGCTCTTGTTCTCGAAGTCGGATTGTATTTTGCCCAATCTACTAAAAGATAGTAAATTAATTCCTGCATATTAGATCAAAGAGCAAAGGGTCCTTTTACAAATTTCATCTATTTCTACTGTTAAAAATTGGTCCTTGTACATCAACATAAGGATTACTCTTTGATCTAAAGAGTACGATAACTAATTTACCCATTTTCTGAGTAAAGAAGATAAAATGCAATCTGACTCCTAATACAAGTTACCCATGCCATGGAAACACACATTTTTAGCTCTCTAAAAATCCATTCTAAAGGATCCGAACACATCAACATGCACAATTCTCTCATTATTGCATAGTTATAGAAACTAAACCCTACATGCTATTGTTCTAAGCTTTAGCTACCCAATCCTCTAAAATAAACAAATTCTTGAACAAACAAACAAAAACAAGCATATGTTAATATATGCCAAGAAACATACATACACAAACATTTCAATTAATGGATTAATATGTATATATCATCATAATCATCATCAAGGGAGATTTTCTAAATAAAATCCAACCTTTTTTTCACCTAAAACCCCCTTCTTTTATCTTTATCATCGCTACTACCATCATAAATAGATACAGAACAAATAAAAATAAAAGGAAAAAAAAAAGAAGGAAAGAAAAACCAAACCCAGATATTTAAAAATCCCCAAAACGCCAAATTTATCCAGAACAACAATTTATTTTTATTTTCTAATTATTTTATTATTTTCTAAGGCTACCCCTAACACCAGGACGAGGCTTAGATGGCTCAGCGACATGAACAGCATGACGATTAAGAAGCTTAGATTCTTCAAAAGGAATTTTGGGATGTTTGGCATCATGATGGATCTGCATCGATTTCACATCGGGAGCGGTTGTTTTGCAATGAGGACACTCGTATTTGGCATGTCCTCCTTTCTCAACCCCAGAACGGTCAGCTAATCCGGCTTTGCCGCCACCACGGTTGGTGGTGGCAGCGTCGACCTTGGCGGCGAGTTCCTTGGCCGTGTGCTTCTTAGGCTTGGCTTTTCCGGTCATGATTGATTGATTGATGATAATTATGAAATCGAAGAACCAAAAAGGAAAATTGGAAAGCCTTCGGGTTTTTTTTCTTTTTCGGAGGGGTCGGCGGTTGGCGTTAGAATAATTGCGGGAATAAGGGGAAAGGCGTAGGAAAAAGTGAATGTAGCTTTAACTCCCTCTCACTGGATTAAATTAATATTTTTAGGGATAATTCAAATTTATTCTCCAATATTACATTTTTTATCATTTTAATTTTAATTTTTTAGTTAAATTTAACTATCAACTTTTAGCAGATTAAATTTTAATTTAATTGGCATGAAAAATATTGACAACACAAAAGACGTGTTATTGAATATATTAAAATATATTACCTCCTATTAATAAACCTGAAAAGAGGCTATAAATAATTCTAGATTTTATATAAAAAACAGATATAATCATATTGTAAAAATAAAAACTATTAATTTTCAAAAATAGTTAAAATCATTCTTTTATAAAAGATATACTAACTAAATATTAATTTTTAATATTATTGGTGTGAAACTCAAAAACAGTTCATATATACTTTATAATGATATGACACTAATTATGTTATATGTTACATTAATAAATAATTAAAAATTAAAAATGTGTAAAAAATAAAAATAAAACAAAATATTTTTTTAAAATTATAATCAAATTCGATTTTTTCAAAAAAATTAAAGAATAAACCGAATCGACAAAACCAAATTAACAATATATAAACATTAAAAGCTAAAATTATCATTATCTCTAAATTATTTACAATTTAACTTCTAGTAAAAATTTCATTTATAAAATTATAAAATTTAATTTTAATGATAATTGATCATATTTAATTTTTTAATAATATATTTAATCCAATACTATAATAAAGCCACCTTCCATATACATTCAAGGAAAACAAGTGAGGCGGTTTGTAGGTTTATCTGGTGCTTTTAATTTTGTAGACTAATACAATCAACGGCATAATCATCACTAAGGGCCGATTCAGATTCTTTTCAAAAGACTTCGCTCCAAAAGTACTTTTAGAAGAAAAGTCATGAGAACAAGTTGCTTTTGACCGAAATTTTAGCTTTTAGAAGTGCTTTTGAAAACACTTCAGAAACGGAGAAGTTAAAATTTTTAACTTTTCCTCTCCCAAAAGCACTTTTAGTGCTTAATTACTTTTCACCCCTTCAATAATAGAGTACTTCTCTTTTTTTTCTTGGTACTTAATTACAAATGTGTTAAAATCATTAATTAAAAATAAAAAATATTTTTAAAATACTAATTACAAATATTTAATAGTTATATTTAAATATTTAAAATATAGTTTATATACTCTAATTAAATTTTATAAATAATTAATATTTATTGCTTAAAAATATTTAAAATTTATATTTTATATATTAAAATATTAACAAGAAATCATAATATATTTTTTATATTCTTACTAAAATATAATAATATTAACTAATTTAAATATTATTTAAATATATATTTGTTACTTGATAATAACATGTCTAAAATTGACATTTTATTTTTCAAAACACTTTTGACAAAGAATGCTAAACACTAAAATTTTAAACTAAATTTTTTAAAAACACTTCTCAAAAACACTTTTCCACAGCACTTCTCAAAAGCACTTTTTAAAAACATTGCCAAACTAGCCCTAAATAGGTTGAATTAATTTGAAGTGGGATTAATTTGGATGGTGTAAAATTAGATTTTAAGATTTTTTAAATTATTTTAAATCGAATTAATTTTAAATTTGGGTTAATATAAAGTTTAAATTACTTTAAATCAAATTACTTAAATTTAAGTTGACACGTTTCACATTGAATTAATTCAAGTTATTTTTTATAATTAAATTGAATTACATCAAATTCAAAATTTTAAATTCGGATAAAAAAGGGTTTATTTTTATTTAAAAGAAATTAGAGACAGGATTATGGAACGACAATGTTTAGTTATATAATCTTTTAGAATATAAACTAAAAATCATTAGTAAAAATTATGTAAAATAATATAAAACAACTCTAAACATTTAACCCTCAACAAACCCATTTGCAAGCTTTCAAACATGGAATACGAAAGGATTTAGAACCCTTTACCTCTCAACGTGTAACCCTCTAATTCCGAGAAAGCAGAACTATATTCGCAGCTTGACAAAGCTCCCCGCTCGAAGGGTCCGTTGCTAAGTAGCACCAGCATGAAAGTCAGCAGTGCTCTATGGTTTAAGATGGAAGCAGTTTGATTGCCGATGCGAGCTGGCTACTACCTTTGTCACTCAAGGAAAGTGGTTGGGATCATTAACTAGGTCACCGTGTTTTCATCATTTGTGCTAACTTGGGTTTCGTTTTCCGTATTGGGTTGGTCCTCTGAAGGTAGCACCCCGTCTTGACCATTTGCATGATCCTCTCCATCTTCTTTAGCTTCCTGTCCGTTGCTTTCGTGTACATCGTTATTAATTCCACCATTTTCAGCCACTGAGGTATCAACTTCCATTGCCTGGTTTGGGGACGTTGAATCCTGTTCATTGTTTTGCTCCTCGGATGTTCCCATTAATTGTTCGGAATAAGCCATGTACTGGTACATGGCTCGTGCCTGGAGAATAAAAAAAATGTCAAACCTAAGAGATACAGCATTAGAAATTATTAGGTCCTAGCACTCCAACATCTTGTGGTGCTCGTGACAGGAAAGCTATTGCTATTATTGCATGTCATAAAAAGAGCATAGGAAACACTAAAAACCAGATACAAAAATAACAGATTCAATATATCATCAAACAAAGAGACACACCTGTTGTAATTGATCTATTCTCCCAAAAACTATGTTAGCCATCTCCTCAACACCGCTAACAAGATATGGATGCCCAATGTCATCAACATGACGTTCAGTAAATGATGTGCCCTCGTTCAAATTTAGAGCAAGATGATCAGGTCTTTGAAGCAGCCGCTGGAAAGTAGGTTGGAGTTCATAACACTGTTCAAAGAGAGAACGGCGACAAAAGACATACAAGCCAAGGCGAGCACGTGACATGGCAACCACCAATCTTCTAACATCACGAAGGTGCCCGACAAAGCGAGTACGAACAAGAGAAAGCAAAATGAAATCATTTTGCTGCCCTTGAAACTTATCAACTGTAGTAACCTGTAGAAAGGCATATTAATAAGAAATTCGAGCAATATAAGAACCTGGTACTGAAAAAAAAAAAAGAAGCCATGAAGGCAGGCTCTTGCAAGATTACAGCAAGAGATATCTAAAGAACACCTTGTGAGAGGTAAAATCAGAAATAACTTACCTTACTCGGTGGACCAATAAAATCATATGGAAGGCATCGTCTATTGATAACATCACGAATTAGAAGCTTCTGACCATTGTAAGTTGTCAAGATGGAAATTTTATTTGCAGGGTAGCCAAGCAATCGCATGTATATATAGACACTGACAACATATTCAGCTTCGCCTTCATTTTGATAGAACCAAGGAGAGGGAGCAGACTCACCTCTCCCATGGTAGTCAGGTACATCCACTAATTGGTAATCATAGGAAAATCCAGCATTTGCTCTATAGAAGATAGCTTCCTCTTTCACCGAAGGAAGGTCCCCCAAATCCCGGTACCTCCAGTTGTAAAGTTCGGCTATACTTGGCCTGGCTCTACCCTGGGCATTAAGCTCAATGTAAGGAATACCTAGTCGAACAAATCTGGTAAACAAACTTTGATCCATATGGCTATACTTTTGGAAAGCCATATTTTTCACAACAGGAGGCAGCTGGTGATGATCACCAATCAATATGCAGCGTTTAAGTCGTGCATAACCATCCTCCTGCCTTTGGAGCAACATTGGGATGAAAGTTTCAATCTCGAGAATTTGAGCACTTTCTTCCATCAACAAGTTGTCATACTTGAAACCAAGTTGAAGAAAATCTTTTCTCTTTAGGGCTGCATGGGTACATGTCATTGCCACAATCTTTGCCTGCTTGGTCATCAGGTAATTGGCTCGATCAGCTGTTGATTTGAGCAATTCAAATGCCCTGCACTCTTCAAGCTCTTGGAACATAGTCTTAAGATGACGGAAGCAACCCTTGGCTGCCCGCATGTCTTTCTCAAATGATTGGCCAGTAAAGACTGCCTGAGGGGTGTTGGAGAAGAACTCTTTGAAAGGGAAGTGGTCTTGGACAAATGCCGGTTTATCTTCATTACCCGCACACGCAGCAATAAATTGCTCCCAGCGTGAATACACATGGAGCAACCAAAAATATCCAGCAGTTTCACAAGTATACCCTACATCTTCGGGAAGTTGTAGTGACCTTGCAAACCTCTCTACCTCACTAAGCAGTTCCAGCCGTCGAACAAGCATTGCATTCACACGGCCCTGCCTACTGAAGTCCAAGTCAGTTGCTAGCTCTTGCTCACCCTGACCAAGACGAAGAAGATAGCGAGCAGGCACATCTCTCTGCAACACAGTAACATAGACCAAATAAATTTGCACAATGTATTGCTGAATTTTACAGAGCATAAGCTTAATACCGGATGGAGGAAAGAAGAAATTGCATCCATTAAAATGAATAACATACCTCCATTATCTTCTCAAAAAGGTCATTCAAAGCTTGATTAGAATGAGTAATTATTAATGTTCTCTGGGATGGGCAATTGTGATAGAGAACATTCAATATTTGCACTGCCGTATCAGTTTTCCCCGTTCCTGGTGGACCCACAACCATAGTTAATCCAGGCTGAATACCTGATATGATTGCTCCAATCTGCACAAAAAGAAAGGGAGGATTACAAGTGGTTCAAAAACCATTCCAACATTTATAAACTCTTTAACTTATGATTAATATTAGCCAATCAGCACCAGCTCTCTAGAAAAACCTCTCTTTGCTTCTAGTCGTGAAGAATTAACATTTCCCGACATATTCATGATAAATTGAACTGCAAGATGATAATATTTTCTATGAAACATTCTATTTCCAAAAAGAGAAAATGGGAAGACAGGAACCAAGAAAGAAACAAATAAATTGAAAACAATAACTCATCATAACAAAAATTTTCAATTACTCCATTCCTAATAAAGCTGCACTATTGAAACAATTCTCCAGGCATAATATACTGAACGACTTTTCTATTTTACTAAAAGTGAGAGCTCTTCTTCAGAGAATGCAAGAAAAGAAAAACAAGATGAATGAAATAAATACAAAATACATGGAATTATCAACTTTTCTCAAAAGATGAAGAATTGAATTCCAGGACCCTAATTACATATCAAAGCTAAAATATTGAGTAGTTTGCATGCATCAAGAAGTAGTCATCATCTACTAGATTTTATGAAATAGATACCTCACTCACTTTGATATCTTAGGTGGTATTAGCATATAGGATCCCTAGATAACTAATGTGGTGTTAGCATATATGTCGCGTGCAGCTAGAAGTCCACAAATTATCAACACATTAGTTATTGGAATACAAAACCTCCCCTCCCCAGTTATCTATCTTAGAAACCAGAAGATAACAAATCAAATTACATTCCAATAAATTAAAAGAGTTGGCTGAGACCTGAGTAGGTGTAAATCTAACAGAGTTCTGTTTTGGTTGATCTTGAGGATAAGGACCTGGGTCAGGAGGGATATATGCTTCAACAATTAGTTTTTCTTTCTCAACACAAGCATCTACCATCTTGGCATCATTGACACCAGTATCAGATCTTCCATTTTCTGATGGAGCATGAGTATCACTTTTAAGTGACCGAGGAAGCTTGATGCGGAATGGTGGTCTTGGATCCAAAGTTTCCCTACCATCTGAATCAACAAAGCAAACCTAAAAATAAAACAAGAGAAGGTTTCAGTACTCCCAGAACACATCAACTGCAATAGTAAAAGTAGAAACACTGATCAGTACCTGATAATGTGAAAAACTCTCTTTCAGATGGCCTGCATTAAGAAAAGTATCTTTGAAATCCACTGTCTCCAGAAGATCAGGCATGTTTATCCACTGTGCAGCAGAAGGATGCCCATAGCCCAAAAATATTTTATGCAACCAATCAGGAACAATACAATATTCATTCATAAGATCTCTGATAGACTCTAAAATTGCTTTGAAGTTATTTTCCTTAGGCTTCCTCCTCATCAACACATTGAACGTCCCGTAAACATCTTCAGCACCTTTTTCAGCAATGTCAGTGACATCCATGTGATACTGTGCAGCATCTAAAGCAACAGTCACAGTTCTCAGTTCACCTTTTGGTGGCTTCCATTCCTCACGTTTAGTTCTTCCACTGAAATCATTCATGAGAGTCCCCTCCTCATCACGAATCTCAATAATTTCACATCCTCGTACATACTGCAGACCAAGCTTCTGCGGCACACTAGCCTTAGCCTCTTCCTCTGCACTTAGAGGTTTAAATAAGGGGCTAATAGATAGCAAAAATAAAACATCATGCTCCTTAAGGGCATCCCATTCTGATCTTATTTGTGATTTATAACTAGAAATGCTGTATGTAATCGCTGCAGTTACAGAAGCAGGCTTGACTTCTCCAATATTTGGCTGCTTTACCTCAGTGATCTTGAATTCTCTAATTGGCACAGCCATTCTTGACCAGCCACGGAAAGCAGTTTCTCCCTCATTATTGATATAGGAAAGAAGGTGAGGAATGGCTTCCTGGATGTCCTCACGAATTTCATAAGTAGACTCCAGACGGAAGAGATTGAAATTCCTTAGAAGATAATCATGGAGTGTTAAGAATTGCAGGTTCAGCTTAGGAAGAGCGAGACAACCTTCACCAGAGTAATTAATACTCGGCACAACACTTTCATCCCACATAATCTGCTCATTTGGGTAGAGAGGAAGAGCATTTATGGCTTCTTTTTGAGACTGGTGCTTCTCAAAAAAAGAGACCATAACCTCAATAAGAAAATCAACCCTGTCTGACCAAGGATCTTCATTTGAAACCAGTTTGAGCTGAAAAGAAAATTGGAAAATGCATTATGGAAATTGGTTATAGTAATGGTAGTTTCGTTAACAGACAGGTGAGCATGCACTGCAAGCATATCACCAGCTAAAACTCAACCAAAAAATAAAACAAGTTATGGTCCTAGCTGATTAAACAATAAAGCAAAGAACATGGCAAAAGCTAAAATAAGGATGTACATCATCTTGTACCAGATGAAGCAAGAAGGTCATGAAACTAAAAGAACAATCCAAGCTGTTCAATGTAGTATAACCTGAGTGGATCTCCATCACTCATTAGACCAAGAAATCAAGTAATATATATACTTCACTCAACTAAGCTACCACGAAACATGTTGTAATAAATGCATTCACAAGAGAACTAAAATTACAACCCATAAACAATGATGACACTACAATAGTTGCGGTGAACATCTCACAAAACTTCATTCTCTGAAAATCCTAGTTTCAAATTAAGTACCAAAATATATAATGATAATAGCAAAAAACAAACAACTTCACAACCTACAAACCTTAGAGCAAACCAAGTCCTTTAATTCTTCAGGAGAAAGTACAGACAATTTCTTTGAGAGATCCACCCGCTTGTGTATTGCACCAACATTGGCCAGTGCAAGTTCTTGCAACTACAAGTACCACAGAAGCAAAAGGAAATAAAAGAGTTAAAATCTGGAACCTATGAACTGTGAAGATAGGAACTTTCTGCTAATTACACGCATAAACCAACCGCCAATGACAGACCTTGGGAACTTTCTTAAAAGCAAGCAGTTGGAAGGATTGAAAACGATCATAATGAGATTGGAGCACCTCATCATCCGTCAACTGAGTGCCAACATGATCATTTATCTCAAAATTTTCATAGAACTGTAACAAGTCCACAAGTTGTGCAAAGAGTTTCCCTTTTTCATGTCTATAAAGAGCACTTAAATGGCATTTGGCAACTACAGCTACATCAGCCACAAGAGGCCTCAGATACCTGTACCACAAAAGAAAATCAGAAATGGAAAAAGAAGACAATGAAGAGAAGGTTCAAAGAGTACTAAATAAGCAGATGAACAAGGAGTTCAACATGAAACAATAAGACATTTGTTAACCACCCCCTTTTTTTCCCCAGAAGATGCAAATAAATAACCAACAACAAAAGAAAAATAAATCAGTTAAAAGCTAAGAGGATAGGATCCTGTTGCAGGGCAATGATACCTCCTTGTTGGCAGCTGACTCAATAAATCAATGAGAAACTCCATAAACCTTTCACAGTACAAAATAGAAGCATCATCAACTTGATCGAAAATACTAGAAGCATTAAGCTCATCATCTTCACTGACAGGATTCTTCTGGGTAAAAACCTTATGATCAAGAACCTAAGTAACATGAAAAATTGGCAATTAATTGCTGCAAAATCATTGAACACCAAACCCCCACCCACCATGAAAAAAAAAAAAAAAGAAGCAACTTATTCTCCAGCATAGTACCTCAAGAAACTCTTCTATCAGATTTCTCAAGAAGTTAACTTCCAATGAAGATAAGGGATCAAGATGCACTCCTAGCTTCTTGGCATCATCAGATTCTTTCTTTATCATTCTTTTCCATTTCTTGATCAAATCTGGATTTAGACAAAGTTCCATCTACGGAGAAATAATAATGATGATGATGATGATGATGATGAGAGAGAGAGAATAAAATATCCACCAGCAAAAGGAGACTGCAAAATACAATTCATTCAATAAAATCTTACCTGAAAACGACCATACGACAAACTGTGCCAAGATCGCAGACTTGCTAATCTAAGGACAGTTTCCCTGACAATTTCATCTTCCAAACTCTGTCTCATTCAGCAGGTACAGCATTACAAAATTGATAGTAGCTCAAGAATGCAGTTCTATGTTTACACATGTATTATGAACTATTGCTTATCATCTTCAGCTCTATTATACTGTTTTAAGGTAACAGAATATGCAAATCAAGTTCTTCCATTCAACTGTCTGAGGTTATATTCCATAAGAGCAAATATTTGAGAGATGCATGAATTTGTAACATCCAAAAGCATTCACTAAAATGAATACTTAGGTACTAGATTACCTGAAAAGCATTGATCATGAAAACCAGATAATTCGTTTTCTCTGCAATGGTTAATTCTCTTCCCTGCATCCAAACCAGTTATCAAAGATTTAGCCTATTTGTCATCAATTTCTGAACAAAGAATACTGAAGTACTACATCTAGTGCTTTTGTTTGAAGAAAAGAAACAAATATTTCCAGATTTATGAGATCATACGTAAAAAGAAAATAGCATGTCGAGTTCTTCTGTACCATTAGACACTTCCTTGAATTAATTCTACCTAAAAGAGATAGCAATACAAACCTCCTTAAGCCGAAGAACCCTCTCAAGGAATCCTGTGAATACATCCTTCCTATCATAAAAGCATCCCCAAGCAGCCACATTCTCTCGAAACTGCAATGTTCAAAGATAAATTGTCAAAAACTGCTCATTAAATTACCTCATGCTGCATATGAAATTTCTTTTAATCTGAAAAGGAACATTTCATAAACTGAAACTTAGTGCATTCAGAATAGTTTCATAGGCATCAGTCTTCAAAAGGGGTTCAATACAGTCTGGACGACAAATATGCCAAAGATCATTAAAACAAAAATCCCTAAGGTTCCGATGTAGTTAAAACTGCTGCAAATGAATGTTGCTTTTTACTTGATCTTCCTATGAAGTTACAAAAGCCAAAGGCAAAATCATAATTGACAAAAAAAAAGGAATATTATCAACAAAATATGTCCTACTCCTACTTCTTTTATCACCAACTCTAACATAGATAAATGCAAAATATAATTTGCTTAGAATAAGAAAGAAAAAAAAAGGTCGCAAAGCAACAAGCAAAGAGTAATTCAACAAGTTAGATCTATCAAAGTTATTTAAAACAAATTTAATTTATTTAAAAAAGGGCTTTACCTTCTCATTGACCATCAAAATCATGGACATGACATGCTCATACGAAGCCGTCTCAGCATCAAAATTCGGCCATAAGTAATTCTCCAAATACTGACTAACCTCCAATATCATAACCCTCTGCAACGGCACAGTTTTCCTCTGAGACTTCCCTTCAGACTTCACCGTAAGCTCGGTCTCATAAATCTCCTTAACCAGCTGAGGATCGAACGGCTTTTCAGGCTTCGAACCACCGCTCTTCAGCCAATTCGCGGCTGCTATTCTAGTCAGCTGGTCCCGCTGGATTTCAGACAAAGTAATAGAGCTCGGAAGGGATGAACTGTGAGGAGGTTTCGTTTCCGGTTTGTCGGCTAACTCAACCGGGTACTCCGCCACATGGTGGCGCTTGAAGTCGTAAACGCCGGTTCCGTGAACCTTCGTCATTGAAAAAAGTTGAGGAGCTTTAGGGTTAGGGTTAGGGTTTTTCGCGGCAATTTACAAAGGTGGCGAAAAATGAAGACGAATTTGAACTGGAGAAAAACAGGGATTAGCCGTTGGATCTGCTGAAATTGTAATGCATAATTGGAACAAAGTGTTAAAACTTAGAAGGCTTTTGATTGTGAAACTTGAAGTGGGGGGTTTGTGAGGGGTTTTGGTTGAAGCTGAAGATGAAAGTGAGCGCCATCTCAAGTTTCACCCCATAAATCAAATTTGTTTCATTTTCTTTTAAGAAATGGCCCAAAGGCCCAAATCACAAATATAAATGTAAATTTGGTGGACTTAATACATTGACCTTTTGTAGAATTGGATCTAAACTAAATTATCTGGTAGCATTTTGTTAGCGACTGATAGACAATTCGCATTACAAATTCACATATCCACCGGTATTTATTCCATTTTTTTTTTGTGTATTTAGATAATATTCGAATTTGGGTTTTAAAATTATTATTTGTTACGGATTTAGAGAGGATACGAATATTCATTATTTAGCCCCATATTATTTATTTGGATAATATATGCGAATTCAAATATCATAATTAGGTGTTAGTAGTACTGGGCATATAAATAATTATTGATGTACTTGGACACATCGTAGCTTGAACCACCACCGTTGGTTTTATGCACAACTTATTTGCAAACCTGCTACCACTTGAGGTGTGTACCTTTAATTGTTGAGGTCCAGGTCAATTATCTAAAGGACGACACTTCGAAGGCAATACTTTTCATAGAGTAGTCAATTCCCCCCTTAAGTTGTCTTCCAAGCGTCGTCCTCTGGGCGACCAACTCGAACCTCAACATTCAAAGGTATTACCCCCGTGTCGGAGTTTTGTCCCCAACTTTCGCAAAGAGTCGTGAATAGTTCATAGAGAGAGTACTTCGGTTGGTGGAGATCAGTACCTGCAAAACTTAGGATAGATGTTAATTTTGGGCATGTGAATAATTATACAGGTACCTAGGTGTGCCATAATTCGAACCACCAACCTTGGCCTTATATGCAACTTATTTGCTAACCCAGTACCATTTGAGCTTTGCACACTAAGGGTGTTCAAACAGTCGATTCGATTATTAACAGAACTGAAGTATTATTAATCGAATTATTCGAAATGTAAAAATCTTTAACCGTTAACTGAATTAAAATTTTGTTCAAACACATTAATTGAACCGAAATTTATATGTTTTTGTCTTTTGGTTAAAATAAATATAAAACATATAAAATATACATGGTTAATGTTCAATTTTTTTAATAGTTCAAAAAACATATTATATATAATATATATTGTTTATTTCAATTAATATAAAATAATAGTTAAAAACACATTGCTAATATAAAAGTATATTATATATAATATATATTATTTATTTTGGTTAATTCGATTACTTACTCAATTTCGAACCCAGTTAACCGATAATCGAAATTTGAAAAAATTATTAACCGACCTCCAACTTAACTAAATTCGGCCATCGATAGATTAACTGAATTAGATTGGTTCGATCGGTTAATTCGATTTTAACCGAACAATAAACACCCCTAATGTACACGACTCTCTGCGAAGGTTAGGGACAAAACCTCAGCATGGAAACAATACCTTTGATTTTCGAGGTCCAAGTCGACTACCTTGAGGACGACACTTTGAAGGCAATACTTCTCTCAGATGAGCATTTTCCGCCTCAACATTACCAAATTTGAAATTTCATAAATGATTGGGAATTTTAAAATCTTTTTTTTTTTGAAATTCAGATATCCGACAAATAATAGTTTTTATTTTAGATTCAAATTTGTATAATAACATTCAGATAAATTGTGGATAATAAAATTTTTGAATATTTAGATAGATTTGCAAATTTGGATAATTCAAAAATGCAAATATCTATCCTGCAACCATTTCTATATGAGACTTAACATACAAGTGATTAAAAATATTTCAAAATGTTAGTGATCAATTTATAACCTTTTATAATTAGGTGACCGAAATAAAAATTATCAATAATTAAGTGACCCTAGTGCAATTTACTCTTAGTTGATGACAAAAGACTTAATTGGAATAACAATGTTAGTTTGAGAATTAAATTAAAATATCCTATGGTATAAGGATCAATTAGAATTTAATCAATTGTTTAAGGATGCTTAATCCAATTTTTGAGGATACTTAATCCAATTAACCCATTACACTTAATAGAGAAAATATAGAGAGAGTGTTAATTAATAAATAAATTATAAGTGTATATTTTTACAAAATTAAGTTGAAATTTAATAAAAGGTGAAGTGAAGTAATAAGTGGAGCGTAGTGGAGACCATGGCCCTCATAAAATGGTAAATTTTTAATTTAAACTATTTATAATTTTATAAAATTTTAAATTAGTAACAAAAAATTATACTTTAATTCTCTAAAATGATAAAATTTGATTTAACCTTTTAAATATTATAAAATGTAGGTTATTAAAATGATAAAATTATATTTTTACAATTGTAAAAATATATAATTTAATTTCGGTCTCCAAAAAATTTTCAAACTCCACCACTTGTGGCAAAATAAAAATAAACTATAAATGTTATCAAAATTTATGAAAATAAATGTTTTTTTTAATTAAGATATTTACCATTGATAATAATAAATACATTTCTCATTATAAGTGCTTTCTAAAGAAATAAACTACTAACCATCAACATCGATACAAAAATCGGAAGAAGATGGATATATCAATTCTTATACCATCATGCTCAATCTCTCTAACTAACATGCCGACCACTATAATTGGAAGGTACCCTTAATCATAACAATTTAGCATAATAATCAAAATAATTTATTTTAAAAAATTAATTTAGCTTTTAAAGTTGCGTTGTTTGTTAAATAACCAAAAAATGAATGAAAAATTTAGTATTTATTAACTTTGCTGACTTGATATACATGTGCATTTGTTACGTGGAAGTCACATAATCAATTAATTAAATTTTAAAATTTAAAAATTCAAAATAATACAAAACTAGTTTTAAAATTTATCAAAGAATATAATTTTTTAAAATATTTTTATTTTTATAAATTAATTAATTGCTAATGTGACATACACGTGGCAATTCACATATATGCCATGTCAAGAAAGTTAACAAACATTAACTTTTTCTTCTAATTTTAGGTGATTTAACAAATAATACAAGTTCAAATACTAAAAGAGACAGAAAATTAAATGATAGGTTGAAATGATTATTATAATTTGAATGGCTAAATAAATCATTATACAAATTAATTGCATATAAAACATCAAAAACATGAAATATAATGAGTGAAATATTAAAATATTAATTTTAGACTAATGTAAAGATTAAAAGAGAAGAAAAATTAAGTAGAAAGTTAAAATGACTTTTAAAATTGAAAGGTCAAATAAGTTATTATACTAATTAATTACATATAAAACATCTAAAAGTGAAATATAATAGTGAATTATTAAAATATTAATTTTAGACTAATATAAAATCAACCCTACTGCAGTTATTAATTTATTGACTAACAGATCAAATTATAATAAATTGTTGACTCTAATGGAGTCTTTATCTCCTTTCTTGTTGGCAGATGCCAGTGGGGCTTATGTGTACCAATCTCTTTATAGTGTGATTTCTTTTGATGTTATGTTTGCCCCTTCTTCAACCAAAAGAAAACTATCATTTTTTTCGTATATATTTACCGATAAGTGTTGAAAGTAGGGTGAAATCACAAAATATTTTTGGCGAAATTAAATTATATATTGTAAAGTAAAATATAATTTATTAATTTAGTAATTTATATTTTATAATTTTTAAAAAATTAAATTAAAATTTTATTATTTTTGAAGAATAATGTATAATTTTATTATTATTAATTTAAAATTTTATAAATTATAAAAGGGTCTAAATAAAAAATTTTCCCCTCCCAAGTCCCAACTACCTGAATTCGCCACTAATTAGAACAATGGGTGAATTTAAATCACAGAAAGGTCTGAAAAGTCTTGGTGTCATTGAAAATGAAAAATTATTTAGAGCTTCTCTTTGAATTATAAATTAATATATGGTTAATTTACATTTTGGTCCTCTCACCAATTTTTTTTAAATTCTTTCAAAAATAATGTAATTGTAAATTAATACATAAAATTATATTTTGACATCTTAAAATTTATAATTAAATTTTGATCCACTCTAAAAAATTATTAGATTTGCCCTTGGTTGGGTGCAATGTTAAAATATATTGCATTTTTAAAGAAATATTCGAGTTCAAACTTTGTAAATGACATTGATGTGAGGGCACAATGATAAATCCTAAATATGAACTATAAAATGAACACGAAAAATATAAATATGTATTCAACCATTAATTTTTTTACGTGGAATAGATACTTACGACATGTTTGATTTGTTAAAATAAAATAGAATAAAATAGCATGCAGTGGGAATGGAGTAGAATTACATTGTTTGTTTGATTGATTGAACTGAATAAACGAGTAATAATATTACATTGTTTAATTGGATAAAGTGATGTTTAGGAATATGCAAATAATAAATATAAAATGATATTATTATCCTTATTCAATTAAATAACTGATAATATATTTATATTATTATTCCATAACTAAATAAATTGAAAGTAATTGTATTTAATAAAACTTATAAATGTGTATTAATAAAAATATTGCATTAAAAATTAAAATCTATAAATATTTCAATAAATTAAAATAAAAATAATTATTTTAATATAAAATATTAATTTAATAATAAAATACATAAAATGTTATTATTATAAAATAAAACAATTTATTCTTATCATAAAAATACTAAATATAGGAAAATATAAAATTAATTTATGTTAAATATTATATTTATTTAAAACTGATAAATATATTATATTAGAAATCCTATCATGTCTGTATGTGTGAAGAAACTATGAATTTAAAATAAATAATAATAAAATATGTGTGTTTAAAAATAACATACAATAAATAATAAAATTATAGTTTGAAATTAACTAACCATGATAACAAATGAAAGATGTACGATATTAAAATAAAATATAGATTAAATTGTGAGTAGAATAAAATTTAAACACGTAAATACATCATATAAACAATATTATATGCATTGCAATTATTTGTCATGGTTTTGTTAACAAATGCGAGTTGGTGTCACAGTTAGTGTCATGTTGACTTGTGACTCAAACTCGATTAATATAGATACAATTAATGGATATAATAGCTTGTGCATATTAAAATAAAAATGTATAAAATACATTAAAATAAAGCTTTGGTTCAGTGGTAAATTTAAAATTTTATTAATTCAATTGATGTGAGTTTATTATCATGGGCATATTTTAATTGTTTTTCTTAAAATGAAAATACTAAAATACCCTAAAATAGTATAAATTTTTTAAACTATGGAATGACATTTCCGTAGTTTCTTGAATTGATAACTTGGTTGAGGATGACAATAACTAGTAAAACACTTAATAAATAGTAAGTGTAGATATACAACTAATGGAGATAATAACTTATACATATTAAAATTAAAATGTATAAAATACATTAAAATGAAGCTTTGGTTGATTGATAAATTTAAAGTTTTATTAATCCAATTTGTGCGGATTTAAATCTTATTATATCCATATTTCAATTGGTTTAGCTAAAATGAAAAAGATTAAAATGCTCTAAAATAATATAGCTTATTTTAATTACGGAATGACATTTTCGTAAATTATTAATTGCATTATTGACACGGTTAAAGGTGACACCGACTCAACTAAACACTTAATAAAAAATAGTATAGATTAAATGTAACTTGTATTTTATATTTAAAAATATAAATTTAATATAAAATGTTTCTATTGTCTCATTTCTCATCTCATTTTATTGGTTCTGATTATATTTGCTCTTTTTAATACAATGCCTAGAACTATTTATAGTCTCTCTCCAACTTATAAATAAGAGTATAATACGTTTCAGCATGCTCAAATCTACATTTTATTGTACTGACAGCAATACACATACCAATCGAATTCAGACTAAATCGACAAATTATTAAATTTTTCAAAAAAAACATTTTAATTTGAAATTATCTTACTAATTCATTATTAATTCACAATTCAGCTTAAACCAATTAAATAATAATAATTTTTATTAAGACTCAATTCATACAAATTAAATCTATTCAATTGAATAGAAACTTTTTATCCTTTCAACATTTTATTTTAAATTTTTTTTAAATATAGGTAACAAATTTCATGACTCTCAGACAAGACTGATAACTAAATCTCCACAGTTTGGAAAAGAATTTTGGTCACTTCCACCTCTACGCCTTTCCGTGTGGACCATCAATTTCCTTGTAATCACTCTCAATGCTATTTATCTAATACCTCTTGTCTCGAAATGTCCATCTTATTGCATTCGAATATTTTAATATTTGATTAAAATTATTTATTTTAAATTTGTATTAAAAGTTTTAATTTAAACTTGAGTTTAATCTTATTCGACAGTCGGATGGTGAATCCGAATTAGTAAATTCAAATTAAATAATAAATTTTATTTTTATATCAGATAATATTTTTAATTTACATTATTTATAAAATATATTTTATTAATATATAGGTTAAAATATGTCATAAATCTTTACGCTCTTCATAAATTTATAATATAATTATTAATTTTATTTATAAAACTTAATTTCTCTATTTTCCATATTTAAAATTACAGTTTATATTAGAATAAAACCATAATTGGAAGTGTTTAGTCCAATTAACTTGATAATAATCCTAATTCTTAATCTCGAATGAACCCATGAAAGTTATCAAATTTGTTGTCAGTTGCGTTTACCTTTCAAACCATCATTTTATACATATTAAAAGGTATTGACAAAATAGAATCAATTATTTTATAATAAGTAATATAAAATATAATCATTATCTTTCAGTTTCACATGTAATAATATATTAAATACTTAAAAGTTAAAATGGTTGTCTCATGCATTACAGGCTGGATTTATATTAGATTTCTAAGATTTTATCAATCAATTATTGTTTGACGAATTGAAAATGAAGTCAGTAAAATTTTAAATGACAATATAATTTCCTTAAAATAATAAAATAAAATATATGAAAATATCTTACATTAAGTAAATATTTATTTATTTATAGCTTTTCACGTTTTTTATACTATTATATAGTTTTTATTATGGATTACCAAACATATTAAAAATATTAAGGAGATAATATTTAATGCACTATTCAAGGCTTAAATTAAAAATTTTTAGGGATTGAAATTAAATTGTATATTTTTACGATAATAAAAATGTAATTTTACCATTTTAATAATCTATATTTTATAATTTTAAATAATTAAATTAAATTTTTATCATTTTAGGGGTCAAAGTGTAATTTTACCATTAAAAATTAAAAAATTAAGGGGTCTAAATAGAAATTTTCTATTTAAGGGGGTTGAGGCCCCTGCCAGCCCCCTGGGTTCACCACTACACTATTAGTAGATAAGATCCATGTACCATCAATGAATAATAATATGAAACCTATAAAATAATGGATGATTTATAATAAATACCAATAATTTTATTTAAACATAATTAAATAATAGTTAAATTATAAATAAGTGCTAAAACCCTAAACTCTATATCATAAACTTGAAAACATAGATTCTAAACTTTTAAACCCAAAGTCTCAAATACAAAAGTTATTAATATTTATTTATATTGTTATAATTAATATTTAATTATGTTTAATTAAGTTATTAGAATTTATTTTATAAGTCTTCCATATCTTTTGTTTAATTTAATGATGATGTATCATATGTCATTATTTATTATTAATGGTGTATAAAACTTATGCAATGATGGTGCATTAAATATTATTCTAATAATAGATCATTGGAAATATTTGCTTTTTATAATTTTTACATATTTTTATTTTCTAAAATCATTTTCAAAATTTTCAATCAAATATATTTTCCTTGGTGTTTTCCATTTTCAAAAAGAATAATGTGAAAGCAAAGAAACATTAATTTTCAGTTCATTTAAGTTTTTTCAAGGATTGCCAACAAGTCCTTCCCATTCTTTTCTAAAGATAATACGATGTCAATAAATATATTCGTTCCAAAATTTAAAATCAAGGCACGATTTCTTTTTATAGTGTGTTTTGGGATCTAGGTTAGGGGTAGCTTTTTTAATATTGTTGTTCTTGTGAACTTGTTCATCTTATCGTAAACTTGATTAAAGTCCCGTTCAGCAGTGCTTTTGAGATGGGCTTTTCTCTCAAAAAGCATTTCTCACTTAAAAGTATTGTCAAACAGATATCAGTTGAGTAAAAATTTCAACTTAAAAAAGTGTTTTTTGGCAGATGAAAAATTTGAAAATTTTAACATTTTCTTCATCCAAAGGTGCTTTTAACCTTAATTTATCTTTTTCAAAAGACATGTACCTATTTTTTCTTTCAAAGTTCTTCCTCTAGTCCTCTTCTCTTTTGTTCCTTTTTTAATTCCTCCACCGGTGAGTTTCTTTTTTTCTTCTTCTCTTCAAGTTGTTCATTTTTTCTTCTCTTTTAGTTTAGTTATTTCTGATTGTTTGATTTCTACAGAAATTGATTGTTTGATTTTACAGAAATTTTATAGAAATTTTAATACAAAAAATTTACAGCATAAGTTATAATAAATTATTTTTATATTATTACTAAAATATCATAATATTAACTAATTTGAACTTATTTAATTAAACGCATATTTGTTATTTTATAATATTATGTTTAAAATGGACATTTTATTTCTTAAAAAAGTACTTTTTGCCAGCAATACTAAATACTTAAATTTTAAACAAAACTTTCAAAAACTACTTAATAACATTTTTCAAAAGTAATACTAAACTAACCCTAAGTAACCTTCATTGATTATGGCATATTTGAGGTGCTCGTGTTGCAAGATTATCATATATATAGGTCTAAGCACCCTAACTGTCTGTTTAATCTCGTCATTCTACCATCATTGCACTAAAATGATGATTGAGTGAATGCTAGTAGCATTTGTCTAGTTTCGAGTAAAATGGTCTTAGTCTAACTCTTTATTAGCTAAGAAATACCCAATGAACTGACTCTTCATCTCACTGAAGTTACGAGTGAATCATGCTGGGAATGAGGAGTACTAGGTTTTGCCGTGATTTCTGAAGGTCATTGGGAACACTCTACATTTTACGCATCCGAGACTTTCAGAATCTCCATATACAATCGTCATATTGTTCAATATGCTCTTCAGGATCTTTGGTACCGTGGCGCTTTTCTTTTGTAGCTTGAAGTTGTAGGGGAAAATGTATTAGCTGTTTCAATCACTAAAAGGTTGTTAGAGCTTTGGACTCAGCTCGCCCCACCTGGCTTAGCAGTCTGCATGTCGTAGAGTTCTTACCTTAGCTCCTTCATCTTGTCATCTAGGTATTTGCTTTGGCAAGGAACCATTTGAATAACACATCCATCTTCATTTCATTGGCGTGTTGGTCTATGAACTGGTTGTCATTGCTTTTAGTTAAACACCAGAGTCATGACATTTTTACCACCTGTTTGTCACTACTAATAGGGGGCTCGTTGAGTGACCATCAACTCCCTTATTCGTTATTGGAGGAGCATTTGTCGCTGATGGTCGTGGTCGCGTTCATATTGTTATTTTTGGAATTATTGTTGTAGATTGCGAAGGTGTAGGCCCTATCAGGGATTAGATCAGTTTTGATTTAGGACTTAAAGTCCCTTAGCTGGGGAGGGGTATCCAAAATAAGGGTTGTAGTATCCTAGCGAGTGGTCATACTTGGGATGATATTATTATTGAGTGAATTGCCTGTGAGAACCTAGTGTTGTTAGCTAGAGTTCTATCTAACTATGCAAATTTTGGTTGCTGAGGGAAGCTTGTGATGTTTTGAGTGTAGGGGTAAGTCATTGTTTTTAGTTTTGAAGGTTGAAACACACACACCACACCAATTGTTGATGCAAGATCAGTGATGTAATCTTTTGTGATGGTTCATCAAGTGGATAAAAAATTATAAATGATTAGAATATAGGCTCCTTATGATAACTAGAGCCAGATAGAAGAAGGAAATAGATTATTGAGAATACCCTAAGATGTTTATGGGTCTTAAAAAAGGGTTCATTAGACTTTGTGTGTCGTCCTATATTATTTCTAGACTCACAATAACCTAGCCTGCAACCTATTGATATCCTATCGTCGTAAATACAAATTGTCCTGTTAGGACAAATAAGTACTTGTGGTGAACTAATGGCACATATCCTATCCATGTCAAGGGTACAGTCCCCTGGTGTGAGCTTGCGGGGACCTGGCCTTGCGAGGTCATGGGCTCACATGATTCTGAACTTGTGGGTTTAGGTCTCATAGGTATTGTTAGCTCACAACAAAATTAAAATTTAAACCATAAAACCTAAAATCTCTTTTTGGCCATGTGTTATAGCTAAACTATCACATTAGTACTTGTACTATTTTTTATTTTGGCCTTAATCCTGTAATCCTCGTTGCCTCAACCCAAATTTCTGTTAAAAATTTTAAAATATAAAAAACTAAAAAACCATTAAAAGTCCCAAAAAATCATATATTCTTTTGAGAAATCACTTAAAATCTCTCAGGAAATTATAAAAAAATCAATAATCTATTTTTAAAAATTATAAAAAATTAAAATTATAAATATGCAAAAACTTCAAAACATTTAAAAATTTGTTTGTTTGGAATTTTAGGGTTTCTTAAAAAATTGAATTTTATGAAAATGGTTTTAAGATTTCTATGGCATTTTTGTGCTTAAAAAATTCTTAATTCCTTAAAAATATAAAAAATTGAGATTTTTATGATTTTTTATTTTTAATAATATTAAAAATTTAAGTATTTTAAAAATTTTTAACACATAACAGCGCGTCATTAGTTGATTTATTTTTTAATAAAATTTTTATTGAGATAACACAATATAAAAAATAAAATACTTTAACTAAACTGATAAAAGAAAATATAAATGATCAAAATGATAATTTAACTATAGGCTAAAAGCGGTATTAAGAGGTAAAATTCAAAGGTTTAGTCATAAGCCAAGCCTAAAAAATATTAAAATCGATATTTATGTCAAATCATTTGAAGAGTGCGTGGAATGAGACCTTTACATCATCTGCCCAAAATAATAAAAAGAGTAAAAAAGTGTTTTATATCCGCACGTTCACGCCGTTCGGAGATTTAACATTGACCCACTTGTTGGCAAACCGACAATTAATGAATTAAAAAAATTAAAATAATAACATTTAAAGAAAATTGAAAACTCCATTGAAGCTCTTCTTTAAATTAGGAGACAAAAGTTGATAGTGACAACTTATATTAAAAGGGTTTCTATTAATGTGAAAGTACGAAAATAACCTTATATTAACATAAAATAAACTGTACATAAATTCAATATATGATTAAAAATATATTTATACCCTGATTGCTTACATCTTATGAAAGAAAAATTCAGTGTAAACACATCGATTAAAATATGTTAAAAATATAAGTAAAGGTTTTGCGCTTAAAACAAAAATTATATTTTAGTTTCTTTTAAAATTATTAAATTATAAAATTTATATATGGAAAATTTGTATTTTCATATTTAGAGTTAAAAATATTAATTTTTTTATTATTTTATGATGATTTGATAAAAATTATAAATTTAAGTATTAATAGAAACGAAAAATTAATATTTAAGAATTTAATATATGTAAATATATTTATGATATTCCTATTTTAATAATTTATTTTTCCGTGTGATCTTTTTTCGAAGTTTAGTTTTTCTGTCTGCCAAACACTTTTTCCTATAAAAACCAACCCACTTTCAAAAATGGATATTCATTTCAATTTATAAGGATAAAACTTATAAGATTCCTATAATTTTACCAAAAAAGAAAAGTAGGCAAATGGATGGGCATGGAAGACATGAAGATAAGGTAGATAATGGATTCAACCATGAAGAAGAAGAACATGGCGGCCGCAAGAGCAGTAACAATGGAGCTGAGTACGAGATGTCGGTGGAACAAATCTTCGAGAAAAGGGAAGTACCGCCATGGAAGAAACAACTGACAATGAGGGCGTTCGCCGTGAGCTTCGTGTTGAGCATATTGTTTACTTTCATAGTAATGAAGTTGAATTTAACAACCGGAATCATCCCTTCCCTCAACGTATCGGCTGGTTTGTTAGGGTTTTTCTTCGTCAAGACGTGGACTAAATTGCTCTCAAAATCCGGTCTCCTCAGACAGCCCTTTACCCGCCAAGAAAACACCGTGATTCAAACCTGCGTCGTCGCCTCCTCCGGCATCGCCTTTAGCGGTACGTTTTTTTTTCTTAACTTTCCTTTTGATTTTTGTTATGCTCTGAAAGAATTACTCTCTACAAATCAGATCACTTAGTAAAAACTGCCCCATTCTTGAATCTAAAGCAAAAATTTAGGGAAGGTTTAATTCTAACCACAAATCCCTATACTCTTCAGATTTTTAATATTTAATCCTCTGCTTTCATTTCCCAAAAAATAGTTTTAGAAATTTAAAATTCAAAATGTATTTTTATTAAATTTGAACATGTATCATTTTAATAGTCAAAGTCTTTTTCAAAATTAAATACAGTCTATGGGATTTTAATTTTTAAACTAGACAAATAACAAGATTAAATTCATAAAACCAAAAACAGAGGGATTAAATTTTAGAATTCTGAAAAGTATAGGGGCTAAGAGCAGAATTAGACCTTTAGGGAACTCACTGCACCGGATATTTTCCCATTGCAGCGGAGGGAACGAGGGTCAATTGAGTTTGGTATTAAATTACGACTTTGTTTACCGTTTTAACTTTTTCTTTTTTCAAATTGAGAAATTTAATTTACTTAAATATATAATAGCAATCTATATTTTTATTATAATAAAATAAAATAAATATCTGTAATTAATAAATATTAATTGATATATAAAATAAAATTTATATTCCGACGGTCACTTTCACCCATACATTATATTTCGTGTATTAATTTTAATTTGACTATTACATTAATTAAATTTGCCCTAAATTTGTTTCGGAAATTCGTTGCTTTACAAGTAACTTTCACTTCCATAAAATTTTATTTTTTAATTTGTATTTCATAAAATTTAAAGGATTAAAAATATTTTGTTGTGTGGAAACACAAATATAAAACACAAATACATGTTTAAAACTAACACATAATAAAGAAGGAATATACGCTTGAAACTAATTAATCATAATTACACATGAAATATGTATGATATTAAAATTAGAAAAATAAATTTAATTGTTTATTATTGCGTTGTTATCAACATTGAGTTGGTGTCAAGTTAATTTCGATATCAATTTAATCAAATACATTATTAATATATATAATTGATGTAAGTAATAAAGTGTATGATTAAAATTAAAATATATAAAATAGAAAAATAAAGCTTTAGTTGAGTAAAAATTAAATGTTTTATTAATATAATTGATTTGGGTTCAAATTTCACCGTTTATGTATTATTAATTTTTAAATGGAAAAGTGTAAAGTAACTTTGAATAATATAATTTATTTTAATTATGAAAAATATTTTTAAAATTTAATAACTAAAATGGTGATCCAATTAAGAGTGATATGAACTAACAAAATACTTAAATAATAGTATAAATTACATAGTATTATTTTTGGAAGACCAAGACTTTTTGCTTGTGTTATTGTCTTCTCCCTGAGTAGTGGTAAACTGCCGTGGATTGTATCTTAATTTAAATTTTACAAAATTGCATTAGTGGTTAAAAATGAATATTTTTTTTAGAAGATAAAATGTAATTTTATTATTATATTAACTCGTGATTTCATAAATTTCGAAAGGTGCATAGAATGAATTTACTATTTTTGAAAAGTCAAGGCTGTATCATGTCTTTGCCACTAATTAGTGTTGGACTTGTTGACTGAGTTTAGCTAAATAATATAATTTCGCTTATTAATTTAATATGTTATTAACCGTTTTCTTAAAATATATTTTAATTAATTTATTGGATTAGTGTTATGCATTGGTACTTTAATTTTTATAATTACTTAATTGGTGTTTCAATTTTATAAAAGATTATTTTAATTCTTTATTTAATTTTTCACATTTTTAACTCTTAAACTTGTAATTTTTGTCAAATACTTTAAAATGAATAAAAATTATTATTTTTAACTTTGTTGACATTACATACATGTGTCACGTAGATAACACGTTAATGTTTAATTAATTTTTAAAATTTAAAATTATTAAAATTATTAAATTATAAGAATAATTTTTATATTTTAAAATTTTAAAGTTTAAATAAATGGGATGTATCATTTACTTGACAATACGCGTTTATCGTTATCAGTAAAATTAATAAATGTTAACATTTTTATCTATTTAGGGTAATTTGATTATAAAAAGGGCAAGTTTAAAGGTTAAAAGAGATGAAAAAATAAATAGAGGGTGTAAATGAATTTTTTTTTGTAAAGAGGGGCAAAAAGGTTATTAACCCTTTTTCTTTTAAAACATTGTTGCTTTAATTTTTTTAAAATTGATGTGTACCATTTATTAGTTCGACTTTAATAATATTTTGTAAAGGGGACGGGTGAGTGACAGGGAGTGAGGCCAAGTTGTTGCTTTGGGGATGGACTAATGATACGGTGAGATGAGATTGAGATCGAAGTCATTAGGCGTGTTTCGGAATACTGAATAAAGTCAATAAGTCAACGAACAACTTTTTAGACCATTTTAAAGTGGGGACCCCTTTTAGGAATTTTTAATTTTATATTTATAGCTGTCTGACTGTCTCCATTGCTTTTACACCTTTTCACATTTGCTAAGCTCACGCTGACACAATGTTTTCATATTAATCTTTACATAGCTTTGAACTGCCCATGTTCTCATTGGATGTTTATCATGTTATTTATGCTAATCATTACTTTGGTTTAATTTTTTAAAAAAGATTCTATAAAAGAAACCCGTAGTATAAGGATAGAAAAATTTGTGTTTGTGAAGTTATTTAGTAATTGAACTTGATTATTTTGATCTAATTATTTGTAATTCGATACCTATATATATTTAGGTAGTAATTGTAGTTAGTATGTCTCATTAAATCGAGTATAATTAGATAATCTCAATTATATTATTTAATTTTTATAGGAGTTGAGAATTGAAAAATTATGTCAGTAACTAGGTAGGATTTTTTTTATTTTCTTAAAGATGTAATTATAATTTAGGAAATAATTACAGTTACTTTATAGTGTTAACCCATTCTACAATGGAATCTAAATTTTATTTAAAACTGCCTCTGAACCTCAAAAACTTCAGTAAAAAACCTATCTATCTCGCTCTGAATCAAGTTAAATATTATATATTGCCCCAGTACCTGGCTGATTGGGTTTTATTTGCCAACATAAATGTCTCCTTTTAACAATGGTTTATTCATGGATTCATCTAATTGTCATTAAATATTTCTTTCTTGAAAGAGGGACATGTGCTATATTAAACATTACTGAATGAATGCTCAACGAAGCTGGTATGAGTGTTAAAACCATGTATGTTAATCTTATTTTAAGTTTTTCTTTTATATATTTAAATGGTTTTATATCTGTTCATGAGCTAAGGCGAGTGATGGCCCAACCCTACTTAATGATTCATTTTCACTATTCAAATATTATAAAAATATTAATTTTTTATATTTATATTTATATTTATTTAAAATTAAAATTAAATAAACATATTTTAATTATTTATTTTAAATTTAGATCAGACTAGCCCAAGTTAGAATTATCTAATCCAAGTTTGACTGCTCAACCCATGGTCTAGTCCATGGGTGATTTACTATTATGAAATCACTCTCTCATCTTTGACATGGAATTGTGTGATACACTATTCATATAAGACCCAGAATCAAAACCACAAAAATGCTATGCTGTAATCTGAAGCATGAAACTTGTGGTTGCAGTACATGTTTTGAACTGAAAATTTTGTAAAGCATGTTGTGTTTATAATTGATTGAAAGATAACATCATGTAATTACATAACAAATTTCATTTACCGCATAAAACTTGTGGTTGCAGTACATGTTTTAAATTGAAAATTTTTGTAAAGTATGCTGTGTTTATGATTGATTGAAGATAACCTCTTCATTCATTTTGCTTAAATTACAACCTCAACTGGTTTGCAGAAGCTTTTACTTACTTTTACCTGCTGACAAACAGGGGGATTCGGGAGTTACCTCTTCGGAATGAGCGAACGTGTTGCAAAGCAATCCGGGGATAACGGCGGTTTCAAGAATCCATCACTCGGATGGATTATTGGCTTCCTCTTTGTTGTTAGTTTTCTCGGTCTCTTCTCCGTGGTGCCTCTTCGGAAGGTACACTCTGCTTTGCCCCTGTATTGAAGTTGAATGGACATAGAAATCCCACTTTCTAAATATATTGTGTCTATAATAATATAAACATTATGTTTATATATAGGATTTGAAATCGTTAAGCTAATAATGAAATGATATTCTTTCAAGGATAGGTTCTTTTTGCCTATGTTAACTTCCATTACCAACTTTTTTGTCCTCTTGTTTTTCTCAGATCATGATCATCGACTTCAAGTTGACATATCCGAGTGGTACTGCAACTGCACATCTCATCAATAGCTTCCATACTCCTCAAGGAGCTAAGCTAGCAAAGTAAAAATTATTATCATAGTTGCAGTTTCTAATTAAAGCCGATGATTATGATGTTTATTCGTTCTAATCTTTTCATGTTTCTTACTTGTAGGAAGCAAGTGAAAACATTGGGGAAGTTCTTTTCTTTCAGCTTTTTATGGGGTTTCTTTCAATGGTTTTACACTGCTGGAGACGGTTGTGGATTTATTAACTTCCCTACGTTTGGGCTTAAAGCATATGAAAACATGTGCGTAGAATCAGTTCAATTTCTTCCCTTAGCGAACTCGAAAACGAGTACTAAGCGACTTGTTTGCTAATATTTCAGGTTTTTCTTCGATTTCTCAGCAACATATGTTGGAGTAGGGATGATTTGCCCCTACATAATAAACATATCAGTGCTGCTTGGAGGAATACTTTCATGGGGTCTAATGTGGCCTCTCATTGAAAATAGAAAGGGTGATTGGTTTAATGCAGATCTTCCCAAAAACAATATGCACGGCCTAAAAGGTTACCAGGTTAGTTTCCGTTAAGACCAATGAAACTATAGTTTCCCAACATGGTAACATCGATCTCAAGATTCGTTATTCCTTAAATCCAGGTGTTTATTGCCATAGCCTTGATCCTAGGTGATGGGCTATACAACTTTGTCAAGGTGTTTACTAGAACCCTCACAGGCTTGTTTTATCAATTTCGAGGACGACAATCTCTCCCTGTTGCAAATCAGCATTCTTCTGATACCTCAGACAAGCTATCATACGACGACCAGCGCCGAATCCAACTCTTTCTAAAAGACCAAATTCCTACATGGTTTTCTGTTGCAGGTTATGTAACAATTGCTACCATCTCCACCATAGTTCTTCCATTCATCTTTCCCGAACTCAAATGGTATTACGTATTGGTCATTTACATCTTTGCACCAACATTGGCTTTTTGCAACGCATATGGAACTGGATTGACCGATTGGTCTCTTGCTTCGACCTATGGTAAGCTAGCAATCTTTACGATCGGAGCTTGGGCTGGTCCGAATGGTGGTGTCCTTGCAGGTCTCATAGCATGTGGTGTAATGATGAACATTGTTTCAACAGCTTCTGACCTAATGCAGGATTTTAAGACCGGTTACTTGACCCTTGCTTCTCCTAGGTCCATGTTTGTTAGCCAAGTGATTGGCACGGCCATGGGCTGCATAGTTTCACCTTGTGTCTTCTGGCTGTTCTACAACGCATTCGATGACCTTGGACTTCCCGGCAGTCAATATGCCGCTCCTTTTGGAATCGTTTATCGCAACATGTCTGTCCTGGGAGTGCAAGGCTTCTCTGCTTTGCCGAAAGACTGCCTCTTGTTATGTTATGTGTTCTTTGGTGCAGCCATTCTAATAAACTCCATTAAAGATATGCTGGGTAAGAAATGGGGATCCTACATTCCACTTCCGATGGCAATGGCAATACCTTTTTACCTCGGCCCTTACTTTGCCATTGACATGTGTGTTGGAAGTTTGATTTTGTTCGTTTGGGAAAAGTTAAACAAAGAAAAGGCCGCTGCGTTTGCACCAGCAGTTGCCTCCGGTTTGATCTGTGGTGACGGTATATGGACTTTGCCTAGTTCAATACTCGCTTTAGCGGGGGTTCAACCACCAATTTGCATGAAATTTCTCTCAATGGCAACAAACGCTAGGGTTGATAATTTCTTGAACTCGAAAAGTTGAATGCATTCGTACAAAATCTATAGATGGTTACATTAGACATGTAAAACAGCATCGTCAAGTATTTATAATTTTGTATGTTATGTGCATGTTATCTCTCCGTGTTTTCTTTTTCTGCTGGTATCGTTGGCACGACAAAGTGAAGTACGAGTAATGGATCATCGGGTATCAAAGGATTGTGATGTCTGTTATAGGTGAATGAATGAATGAAAAGTGACATATAGTTAGTTCATACGGTCTTTGTTCTAGCATGTGTGCTGTGTAAAATACTTAATGTCGCTAGGTTTTTTAATTGAAGTTATACTGAAAGTAGGGCTCATTTCCTGATATTATCAATGAATCTCTCTATGTTTGTTTTTTTTTTTTTTTGGTTTTTACGAATACAATTACAGGTAAATATTGATATAGTATAATCATAATAAATAATACATGTAGGAGCAATTATAATTATAACAAAATAATATAAAGCACAATAAGATCGAAACATGGAATGCATTCAGGCAATGTTCACACGTAGACTTGAACCCACAAAATAAATATGGATGGGGAAGAATTCGCAGATGGTAAGAACCAAAGTTGGATATTCAAGGATCTTGAAAAGATTTGAAGTCATTCCTCCCAAATTATAATTATTTGAATTAAACTGAAATTCATTTATTATTATTTACAGTGTAAAATATTTAAAACTAGAAAACCATACATTGACCTTCACTTGTATTTTCTTTTGCAAATTTAAATCAAACCATTTCAAGTTTTAAAGAATATAGCTTTTGTATTCAGCAATAGCCAAAAACATAATTTAAAGGAAAATTAAAGAAGATGTTGGGATTTTTCATTTAAAATCAATATATATATTTTCGTGCACTATTAATATCCAGCAATATATGCAATATGTATGTATACGTTGTGCTTATAATTTTAATATAATCTAAAACTAATATACATGTTTAGTTCGAACAAATAAACTCAACATCTAATTTTAAACTAACTAGAGCACAAGTCAAACTTAGAACTAAACAAACGTACACAAACAATGAATAACTCATTGAAGGTCAATTCATTTACAAGCTAATGGATTATATATATATATATATATCCACAGCTTGAGAATGAATAATAATAGTAATAATAACAGATACTGAGATCCAATCCTTGCTATCCCTTAACAGATAATAACCAATTAAGCAAGAGAAATCATTTTATTGGATACTTGACCCGACTCCTTGTTTGGAGAAACCTTCCACTTCCAAATGGTGTTTTTTTTCATGAAATATAAAAAGTGAGATATTAAGTTCAGCCTTTCACTAAGATTCGAGAAATAGCTGTCCTGAGTTCAAGTTGATTGACAGAAGTAACATAATTTAACATGATAAGTTACCATTATGCTTCTCCTAAAGGCTACCCTTTTTTCTATTTGATATAAGCAACAAAGTGAAGGACTAATGACAAATGTACTCAATGTAAAAATCTAAATTTCTAACATAACTGACCAATTTTACATATCAATTGAAAATCTGAGCCCCTCAGAAAACATACCGTCATTGTCATAGTTTGTCGATTTTTCTCATTGTTTGTTCCTTAATCACTTCAGTAAGTGTCTTGCTAGATTTTTGCTTTTGTTATTCCTTATATTTACCATAGTGGTAATATAATTTTATGTTGTCCAATCTTCATCACTTCCATTAGTATCCTAAATAAGATAAAAAAGAATAAATCAGTATCATGGACAATAGACATCCCATTTCCGATGCTTAGGCTGGAGCTAGGCATGGGTAGAAAGGCTTTTTTAGGATTTTCTTTTTTGTTCTTATGTTAACTGGACCCAATGGTGAGTGTCAGGATAAAGGTATGTGTCCAATATGGGTATAACTACCCCAGACCCATGTCTGAATATGTGTCGGGTATTTTTAAGGAAGATTAAGAGTTTGGATAACATAGCTTGTTTTGCACAACTATGGTAAAAGCTGAAAACGAAGTCTCACCTGTGATGTGCTAGAGATTTCTTCAATGTCATCTTCGACCTACAAAGTTTGTTTGCAGTATTAACCACATTGAAGAATAAAGAAAAAAAAGGCATTGCAAAGAATCACATTCACAATCAAAACTACATAAAATATGAAAGTATTTCGACATAGATAGGTCCTTAATCCATGTTACAAGAAAAGGGATTTCTGTATTCTGAACTTTATGTATGGATTCAAAAGAGTAAGAGACAAGGGAAGATCATAAGAACACAAAGGAATAAGTGGTTCGACAATAGTAGCCAACATTCAAAGGAAAAAGGTCCCTCAAAGTTATCAATGTTACCAAACAACTCTCTACATAATGGTGAAAATTCTACAAATCTTTTTCTTTGCATTGATGAGATTACAAATACTTCCATTTGTAAGAGTTTATCTATAATTGCTTAGACAGGAAAATCTCATCGCAAGACAACACAGATGGAATCTAAATTTGATAAATTTGGAAATCATTTCATAAACTCAACACAACAACAGTAACTGATTGATGCTGTAGGTCCGTCAAAGTTATTATAATTTTTTTGAGCAGTAAATCATATTACAAAAAACATAAAAATGTGCACAAAGTTATTATAAATTTACTTCAACTTTAAAACCAAACATGATTTGTCAGCAGGCACAAGTAAACTGGTAGTGTCTCATAAGGTTAGTGAGTTTTATCCGATTCTAAGGGGCAACATGAAAATAAGGAAATGTGAAAATGACATTAGATAATATGTTTGAGACTAGGAGAATGATTATGACACTACTATCCTAGTACATGGTTTAGTTGATGCAAAAAGAAAGTACTTCATAAGAAATACTGGAATTTTAAAATATAGACATGATACCTCAGATTCTTCCTTCTTTCTTTTGGTTCCTGCTCCTGCAATTTTAAAGAAGACTCCATCAAAATTCTTAACCAAAAAAGAATATGCCAAAGGTAATTAAAAGTAAAAAAGAGATAAACTAGCGCTTTGAATAAGTTCTGAAAACCATAGGAAAATGCAAACTTGAAGCTAAATTTTGTGAGATGAAGTACATAATTTTTGCACAACAATTTATTCCCATATTGTTCCGACTCTTCATTTTTCATTTGAAGTACCCGTATCCAACAGCCATGCTCAAACATGGATATGAGAATATGACCCTCCAATGACCCAAAATACATTAAAAACTTATAAAAAATTCAAACATACCTGAGTCCAACATATACTTGTATCCACACTCACATCCAAGTAACAGAGATTTATTCTATATAACCTACTTGTTCAACTGCAAATTGATAGCAAAATGAACCCCTAACTTCTTGAAGCTGAGGATAAAATACAAAGCATATGCACAAAGGCCAAAAAGGGAAAGCAGCCAGCAGTAAAAAGTTATTCTGCCTTTCAGGATATTAATGACATTTTTCATGATAATAAATAACTAGATGATCTTATTCAATTAGGAAAGGTAGATGAACAAATTCATAAAATCAAACAACCAAAGTATGGAACCTAATATACCTTTCAGTACCCTTTCATAAAGGTCAGCTAACTGTCAGTCAATCAAACAAACAAAATGAGAGTTATCATCACTGTAGTTCCTAGTGTAATACACAGCTTTATGTTTACAAAGCGTTGACCAAAACAGAGGATGGTTTTGTGCACTAGCTGAGATAGTTGAAACTCATACGCATGGACCTCATTACAGAACTAAAACACGTTTTTCTGAACCTTATAAATAAAGCATTATCCAACAGCTGACAATGCTTCATCCTTCTCCATAATCAATACTTCAGCCACAGGCGATAGATTCGCAGCCTGATCCAACCCATGCCCTCCTTTTTCACTCATTCAAATGATAGATTCTATGAAAATGATATGTACAGTCCCCTCCAGTTTACATGAATAGGTACTAATGGTCCGTGGTGAAAAGTCATGACAACTTACATTAGACTCTTGTACTTTCTCATTGAGAGTACATCAGTCTATTGCACATGCGTGCATCAATATGTAGCAAGAAAGGAAAAGAGATTATTACCACTGGTTCTTCCTTTAATTACTTTTCCCTTTTTACTAGATCCATCATTCTGCGACATCAAAAGCAGATGCTGCTTGTCAGTTACTACTTTCAACTACAATAATTTCCCAAAATTTTCATACGGTTAAACGACAGGCAAAAAGTTGGAAAATATAAATGTTTTACAGAAATTGGGAAAACAAAACCTTATCCAAGCTCAATTTAACCTGACCAACCTTCTTTTCCGATTTCTTACACCGCGACTTCTTGCCAGAAACTGGATGGAAAGTGCACAACAGGGTTAAAAATCATAAATATTTAATGATCTTTCACAATATTTTATAATAAGAAAGCAGGAATAATTGCAACCTTTTGAGGGAGAAGATTTATCTGAACTTCTTGGTCCCTTCAGGAATTAAAGCAATATTATTAGTACATAAGAACTTTTAATATTGAAAAATACACTTAAGGCCAAACCAACTTCCCAGAGAGTAATTATACAACTCGGTGGCAAAAATAAATGCATGATCCATTACCTATCAAGGAAATCAGAAAGCGCCTATTAGGATTGATACAGCATTGCTTGGCATATCTCAACTACATTGTTTAAACTTAAGGTGAAATATTTCTACTTTAGCATTACTCTAGGAACAAAGCAATTAACTTCATGGAGTAGAGGCAAATTCTTATAGCAACATGGCATAAAGTCATGGGCAGTAACAATTATTATGCTCAAGATAGAAACCTACAAGGAAAGGGAGGGGGAGAGAGAGAGAGAGTTGATTCTACTCTTTGAAGTAATGCTGCTCACCCAAAGGGAGGAGGAAAGGTATAAGGATGCCTATGCAAATCTCCGACCAGAATTTTACACATAAAGCACGCAAGCAATGCTTGACATAAACTCATGCAATTTCGACAACTACAAAATTCAATTTTTCACCTTATTAGACTAGAACTTTGATTAGGCATGGCTGAACTTGAAAGTATGATTATATACCCAAAAGAAGTGAAAGGATGGTTGAACTTGAAAGCATGGTGTCACCTCCGTACTTCCTTACATAAACTCATGCAACTTTGATAATCACAAATTTCAATTTTTCACCTGATTAGAAGTTTGATTTGACATGGTTGAACTTGAAAGTATGATTATGTACCCAAATGAAAATTGATATATGCAAAAACATGTTTCATATATTTGTTTTTGAGGTTCACCTATGCACTGCACAGTGGCCCATACACTTTTATGCTTCTTCATTTTTTGCTAATTAAAGGGATTAACTATCTAAGTAGCCAAAAAAATTGATGCGCAAGATTATGGATGGTTATGCAAAAACAAAGCTTGTCTACAAGCAAATGATTGGATAAAGAGGCAGGAAATTTCTTATGCTTTTAATAAAATCCGTGGAAGGCTTAGGTAATAAAAAATGTCTAGCACAAGGAAGGATACAGACCATCTAAAATCTAAATAAACGAGAAATATGTGATCGATAAGAAAATTAGATCTAAATCATCACTATAAACAGTCAAGTCCGTATGATAAACAAGTGGAAACATTCCTAAGAACATGCACAGATAAAAATGTCTAGCACATGGAAGGATACAGACCATCTAAAATCTAAATAAACGAGAAATATGTGATTGATAAGAAAATTAGATCTAAATCATCACTATAAACAGTCAAGTCCGTATGATAAACAAGTGGAAACATTCCTAAGAACATGCACAGATAAAATTAGAAAGTCCATGATGCAACTAACCACAAAAACCTCTCGGTATGCTTCCAAATTCACTACATAGCCAGTAACATGCCATATAATCAGGTAAGAGGAGAAAAAGTGTACCCAATGAAGTAAAACTAAATAACACAACTTCTCTTGTCATAATAATGATTGTTTTGCCTTACCTTTTCTTCTGCTTTCTTAAACAATGTAGATATGGTAGCTTGAACAAGTGAACCGTGACTTGTGTTTGAATTTTCCTTAGATTTAGTCACTGTAACAGTTGTCTGGGTTGGTTTTTTAGACTTGGTCACTGGAATTAGATTAGTTCGAATTTGTTTGGAGACCTGATTATCTTCTGAATCATCAGAACCAAGGACCAGGGGGGCAGAAGTAATAGGCTGTAACTATCAGTTAAGGAGCCAAAAAAAAAAATGCTGTAGAATAACTTAAGTAAATAAATAGACAAAAAATTAAAATACAACATCCTAACCTACAGAAATGAGGCAACAGGAATATGCAATTGGATAATACAAAATAATCAAGATATGCTATATCAGGATATTTGCAACAATATCATTGTCGCTGAAATCAAGTTTCAGGCCAACTTTCTTTTCTTCTCCATCTGATGGTTCAGCATCACTTCTGACAGTGTCTTCCTCGGAAGAAGCCTCAGCAAATCTAAATTAACATGAGAAGTCAAAGATGAACTCAACTTCCAAAACTGGTAAAACATATATAAATGCTACTTAGATACTCTTAAGCTTAATACATAGATTTATTTACAAAAGAGAAAGTATGGACTAGGGGAAGCACAAATAGGACCTCAATAAATGGACAACAAAGTTAGGTATTGGTACTAGAAGAATGTCAATAGAAGTGCATGACAATCCCCAGGAACCTCATGTGACCAGAAATGTGTTCTATGTGCTCTAGCATTAATAATCAATAGAATTGTTCATGACACTTCTATCATACAGATCATAATAGTATTCTGGTCTAGCAATCAGTCACTATAATACATTACCATATAAGAAGAGAACAAATGTAGCCATCCTATAAAGCTCCATAGGAAGTAAATTATTTCTATGTTCCACTACCTCCATATTAATTGCTTAACAGAAAATCTACCAATTGGATCAACCAAAGAAATACTAGTCAGTTCTACGGGCATAAATTAATACTGAATTGATACATTCCTATATTCCACAGATACAAGGATTGAATAACTACAGACATCTTTAAACAACAACAACAATAATAATAAAGATTGCATGTAAAATAAAGCAAAACATGTAGAATTGTACTTGAATCTTTTTCCAGCATTTCTTGCAGAGTGCCGAGTTGGTGTCGCTTCCATCTTAACTTTCAAGTTGCTTTCATCATCTGATAAAGCATCTTCAGACTCAGTATCGAGGGACTCCGTATCAGCCTGTTTCATTTCTGTTCTTGGAATGCCTTGCTTGTTAATAGATGTCACCCCAGCACCACCTTTAAAGTCATATTCCATCTGCTGTCCCTGAAATAGTAATTTACTTTAATGAAGATTAACAAGGGAGATTATCCGCAAGTCACAGAAACACTCTAGAGTAAATAAGCATTCAAACATAAGAAACTATTATAAAAAGAAACAACCTCAAACAGTTCCTTTGGAAAATCAAGTCGCACTTCGTCTGGGTTCTCATCTTTTTTTCCAATCCACCATGCATCAGAGAATACAATCTGAAAAATATCATATTGCAGTGATGATTTAGGAAAAAAAAAATGAAACATGCTCCAAAAGATATAGTTGAGAAGAATTAATAGGATAGCTACTAGCATGGAAATACGAAGAACTAATGATGACTCATGAGGAAAAAGAAAAACAATATATTGTTAGACCCAAGCTACCTGGAACCTTTATATGGAAGACAACATTAACATATTGAGCCCAATGGCATTCTAAGCACTCAACCAAGTAAAAACTGGAAGGCTATAGTTTATAGGTAACCAAACTTAGAGCATATAATCTCCTCTAAGTAGTAAAGGATGTAGAAAAAGTAATAATAAAGAACAAACACAACTAAGTTTTTCCTTTTTGACATTTGGCAACCCCATGAAAAATAACATTCAACAAGAAAGAATAAAAACCAATTAAAACTTCCATTGTATACCTAATATTATTCACCATGAGGAGATAAAAATCAGACAGTATAAGTCTCAACCAACCAAAGCCCCATCAGTTCAACCTCCAGTCCAGTTACAAGAACATTGAATTAAGTGCTAATGAGTATCAAATTGTTCAAATTAGTTATCTGTACTGTGAGACAATGTTAGCATTGCCCTGCAACCCAATATTCATCCACATCACTTATAACATCAACATCTCCTAATATCCAGAAAACACTGGTAATTAGAAGGGACTAGTAACCTGAACGTCTCAACTCTTTAAGTTTTTTCTTTTCCTGAGTTACTCAACTCTAACTAACTAACTAACTAACCAGCCCAAACATAATTTAAAATGATGAGACTCAAACCTAGGCGCTCGAGTTCCTAGAGCCTCAACCTTTACCAACACAACCAAAGCCTCGTTGACCTCAACTCTTAAGTTCAAACATCGAAATAATAGGATGTAAGCTATATGGAAAGAAGAGCAAACATTCGTTGCACATCCAGAACCCGATTCATCTCACATGTTGAAAGAATTGAAAGAAACTTAGTGATAAATAAACACCACTGATTTGCCAATACTCCAGAAGCATGAAAAAAAGTACGAACCATGTTGTCAAAGTAATCATCGCACATAACGTTCTTTCCACCACGAGAGAACAGCAAACTCAAATACCTATTCTTCGGATACACAATGGTCCCAAACAACTTCATTTGACCCTATAAAACCCCCCAAAAAAAAACAAATTCCACCATTAGATTTTCCTACTCTAAAGCAAATCAGAAGAAAATGAATTGAAATTAAAATTAAAAATTTAAAACCTGAGGAAAATCAAGGTAGAGTATAGGGTTTTTTGATCCCAAATTCTTGAGCTCACCAATCTTGCCACCAGAAATAGGAGCAAGGAGACCAGGGAAAGAGAAGAGGAAACGGTTTTTCCTTTGAGATTTCCTGAGAATATCTTTGCCATGGTGTTTGATTACTTGTTTGGATGGGCTAAGAGGAACATAAGATTTAGGGGCGGCCGGTGTGTCGGAAAGTAAGTTGTTCTTCAAAGCTAATTTCTTCAGTCTTCTACGCTCAGTGGCTTCTGGGGTTTCAGCAATGGGTGGTTTCTTTGAAGATGAAGCTTTCACCATTTTTTTTTTTTAAATTTGGGATCGATTGATCGAGATCTGGAAATGGAAAACAGTGTGGTTTCAGTGATACTCGTTGCCGCTACAATTTGCGGGTAAGGCGGGAAAATCCGATTGGTTTTTTTGCTGCCTCTTTTCAGGCTTTTCTCTTGCTTACTCGTTGCCTTTTTTTTTTCTTTTCTTTTAATTTATTATATTCGCACTACTTTTTCATTATTTAATTAAAAAATTTATAATTGCGACACTAAAGTTTCGGAAATATCTTTTAGTGGTTTCTTTTGTTTGTATAATAATAATTTTAGTCCTCATATTTTATTTTTATATCAAGTTAACCCTGATTCTACATAAAAATTAAAAACTCAAAAATATTTAAAATGTAAAAAATTCTAGAAAAATAAAATCTTAAAAATAAAAATATTGTTGAAGAACTAATATGCATGGGAAATAAAGAAAATTATCACTCAATAGAATCTAATAACAAATTAAAAACATAACAAGGTAAAAAAAAAGTCACATCATTACATACTTTCTCGTTGGCTCGAAACCAATTTAATAATATCTTCAAATTAAGTTTCATACCATTGAAAAACATCTAAAATTGATATTAAAAGACTTATGAAATTGACTTTGGTGCTAAGGTCCCTATCTTTAAATAATATTATTTTAATGTTCAAACTTATAATTTTCTCTTAAAATAAAACATGTTTTACTATTACACCCAACAATTATTAATACGAAAGAGCATTTCTAATTTCTATAGGATCTGTCCATGCATTTAGGCTTTAATTAATCTAATCAATAAATTACAATTAGAGAATGCATATATTACGAGTAAATTAGTTGATATTCGATACAAAATAAGTTTAAAAATTAGATAAATATATGAATCATCAAAGTCAAAAATATTTTAAAATTTTCAAATTTATTACTAAATAGACACTAATAAATCCACAGATTTAAGAAATTATCATGAATCTTACATTTTAAATAGTTTACTACTCAATTTACTACAAATTCTAATTTTAAAATCCTATTTCCCAAATGCTACTTATATAAAATTATCATTTTATCCTCATTTATATATAAATATTAAAAATTTAAAAATATAATAATGTGTTATACGAGAAGCTTTTGTGATCTATAATGTGTAATACGATAGCAGATTAGAAATTTTGAAATCTAAAATTCAAGTTACTATTTGTACAAAGCTTTAGTAGATTTGATTGAACATTCTTTGATTATAGCTTACTATTTATGTTATAGGACAAAGATTATAAATTTCATGATCTCAAATTAATTTTTGAATAAACTACCCGTTAGTTCCTATGAGTAAATTTTTGTTTTGGTTATTTAATTAAAAGAGTTACAATTTATTAAAATTTTTAAAATTTATTATTTAAGTTACTAAGTTGTTAATATTTTTATTTAAGTTTTACTAGCGAGTTTTAAGTGACAATTTAAAGACTGGTACAATGAATCAGTACCCATTAACGAGTTGAAGATCAGTGTTAGAGATTAAAAAAAATTATTTAAATTTTAATTCATAAATTTGTGATATTTAAAATTACTTTATTAAAATAAACTATATTATTAAAAAAGAAATAAAATTTTGATTGCTACATATAATACAAAAATTATATCACTTCGATTTTAAGAGCCTAGTGAATTAAATCATACGTTGAACAGATTATAAATTTTTTTTTTAGGTAACTTATTTTAACCTTTCCTTAATTTTGTAGATTACAAAAAACCTTATAATAGAAGAGTTAAACTAACTTTTTTGATCCAAGTAATAAAATTTTGGAGAGATTTGACGATCATGAGAAATCAAGGTAATCGGGAACGGCGGAGCATGGAGGCGGAGGTGGAAGCGGCGAAGAAGAGATGCCAAGAGTTGATAGAAAAAATAGATTGTTTGGACGTCGCCACCATCAAATCAAATTGCAAGCACACACTCTTGAAGTTTGCCCATTCCGAGTTCTCGTTCCTCTGTCGCTTTCCCATTCATCTAGCTTCTTCTCAACCTCTCAGGTTCTTCTTTCTCTTTGTTCGCCATCGTTTTTTTGTCTTCTCGTCTATTTTACAATTTAGCTCCTTGTACATGTATTTGATAATTAGAATAATAATAATAAAAAGAATCATTTAATAGTTGTAAATAAAAGAAGTTTTTCATTAAATTAAGTAGTTAAGAATTAAAACCAGTGTTTTTAAGGGCGTAAAGCATGGTTTAGGTGCTAGAATCCAGCACAAGATGCAAAAAACCTACTCACAAGTCAAGAGATTATACTTATTTGTGCGTAATTTTGCAGGTTTGTTTATGTGTATTTATGAAATGAGCTTAAAATTTGAAGAACGGTCCAATTCATCTTACAAAATCATGCAAATGGTTTTTGTTGGGCAATATGCATGATTTCTTTATGTTTATGGTGCCTTTTATGCTGTTGAATATTCAAAAATTGAGAAGTATTGAGTTTTAGCCTTCTTACTAGCGAAGGTATGGTTAATGAGAAAGATTAAAAACAAACGAATTGCCTAGGCGTGTGCCTGATCAAATGCGATTTGCTCAGGAGGATTTGGGGTGCTTTTGTTTTCTATCAGTAAGCTGCAATGTATTGGCACACACCTTAAAAACTCTGTTCGAACATCACATATATTGTTTCGTATGCATGTGTAACCTTAATGGTAAGCATAAAATTGATGAAAGGTTTTTGTTATCTTGTTTGGCATGAACAGCGTCAACCTTGGGCACCTGGAAGCCATTGTCTACATTCTTCAACAACCTTTTATAACTGCAGTTTCTCGTGTTTGCAAGCCACTTCCTCTCTCATTTTCAAGTAAACATAAAACCCTTTCTGCTGCTGCTTCTTTGAATTCCATCCATGTCCATATTGTATGTAATCTCAACAAAAACCCAGTTTGGGTTATTGTTTCTGATAGAAACCCGAATTACATTACTTGGCATTCAAATAACAAAACCAAGGGTTTGAAGTCTCGAATTCAACAAGTTCTTGATGCAGCAAAGTCAACCAACACCTTAAGACCTTACTCTATTATCCTTTTCTTTTCAAATGGACTCACCATTTTTAACCATCAGAAACTTAAGGATGAATTTGGTGCCTCCAAGCTAGCTCTGGAATTCTCTGACTCTGATTTTGATTTTGCCGAGGAAACTGAAGGTGAATGGGTTCATGTAATTCCAGGGTTGTATAAGGAGGCATGTGTACTTGAAATTAAGGTTGATCATGTTGTGAATAATGTCATAAGTTCTGAGCATGAGGTGAGAGACTCATTTCTGAATGTATTTCCTCCTGAGCATCAAGGAGAGAACGTGAATCCTAACTTAGGCTCTAGCAATTCTTTTTCTGCTCTTCTTTCACAAATGAAAAAGGTGGAATCTACTAAGATGGAGGATTTTTCCCATGACGATGATTTTATCAACTTTGATACAACAGCTTTGATAGCTATTGTATCAGGAATTAGCAATGGTTGTGCAGAGGAACTTTTGAATAAACCAGAGGTTGAACTGCGGTATCGATTCAAGGGAAATTATGATTTTGTGATTGCCCAGGTAAAATTTTCATTAAAGCTATGTTCTTCGCACTGAGTTGATCAATATGGATAAATGAAATCTCTTCCTCAATCCTCCTATCTTTGGCATTACCCCATGAAACCTTGATGGTCTAAAACAGGTTCTACGCATGGATATTTAAATTGAAAATTATGTTTTTTTGAAGTTCACTGTATGTATACAACTTCTGATGACTTTTTTTTTTTTAATTTGTGGAGTACAGTTCACTAATCTCTTGTTTGCTCTGGTTCATGCGTTGCCTACACATTAACTTAAAGATGAGGAATGACAGTGAGGAATATTTATTGTTAAATTAATTACAATGAAATGAGTTGGCTTGTTGCGGAAAAGTCAGATGGCCAATTATATCTCTTCACCCCCAGCAAACCTTACTAGAAAAGTTGAAAAGATTATAGAAGATATGCCATTTTCTCAGTAGCCAACTGTCTTTCCATCGTAGTAGGAAAAGCAAATAGATTTTCAGTTACATGTATAAATTTTCTCTCTTCTTAATAAACATCGGTTTTTGTTCTACTTTATGATGCTAACTTTTTACGTCTTCTATTGTTAGCATTATTGCTGTTTTGTTTTATGCCTTATTATATCTTAAATTGTAAGTAGAACTTTCTTTTAACAAGGTTTGTACCTCTTGCCAGGCAATGTCTGAACTTCAGTACCCAACACATGCGAACCTCAGTGCTGCTGTATCTGGGAAGAGGGGCATAATATGTGAGAGTGTTCTTTCAGAGTTCAAGGAGCTAGTATTGATGTGTGGAGGAGCTAATGAGAAGCACAGAGCTGATCAGCTCCTGAAATGCCTCCTGTGAGTTTTCTGACAACTATTGCTAAGTTAATGGTGAAATGACATGAGTCTAAGGATTTAACTAAGTGATAAGTCATTTAGGTTTGTGGTAGCAAATCAAACTAGCACGAAATCTGGTTTCAATTCTGAAATCTCAATTAAAGCTGCAGAATTTTTAATAAAGAAGAAAAAACTAAGATTCGTTGCTAGCTTTTCATTGGAGTCATAGGACTCATTTCTAAGGTTTACTGATTTACAGTCAGAAGTGCATACTGCTGGAAAATCACAGGAAATAGTGCCCTTTTTGTGAAACAAGTTGTTATGCTATATCTTAGATCCTAGGTTATACTTGGAGTCATATGACTTATCTCAACATTTGTATGTACGAACCGTAACAGGGTCGTGCGAGATAGCCCTTCAGAACGACTGATAGGCCTGCCAACTACAAGAAAGCTAGCACTGAAAAACAAGATTGTGTTTGGAACTGGTGATTACTGGCGTGCCCCAACTTTGACTGCAAATATGGCATTTGTGAGAGCAGTAGCACAGACAGGGATGTCTTTGTTTACTATTGAGCATAGTCCACGGGCTTTAACCGGTAACTAGCTGCACTAACCAGTCAGACATGCCGGTAAGAAGAGATCCATTTTTGGTTAAAGCACTCTTGGGCTATGTTTATTGTTGTTACCTATAACTTGTATACGGTTAACCAGACTTGCTTTTTTACTTACATTTTGGCTGTTTCAATTAATGAAAGGCACAGTTAGAGAACATTTTAAAGGAAGATGGCCACTTTTGCCCATTAGATAGAGACAGATATATATAATAATTTAACCAAGTAGGCTTAAGCTTAAGAGACATTAGCCTTTATGCTTGATTATATTCATATTATGGTTAACTAGATACCCTAGAAGCTCTGAAGTTGCAGTAATAATTTGCTGATCCTCTTCAGTTAGAAGCTTGCCCATTATTTCGCAAACTTTATTATATGTCCTTGTCACTAGGGCTGAAGAGAAAATTGTAAAAACCAAAATGAACTGCAGTGTTCAGTTTGCTTGTGTATGGCTTTCAGCTTTTTTTTTTTTAAAAAAAGAATTCACAATACTGCATATTAGCTGGATTTTTACTCTAGAAGAACTGAGTCAAACCGTGATTGCTCTTATTCTTCACTTTTGCTTGATAGTGTAACGAAGTTTGAGTTGGTTAGATGTTGTGAGAACCAACCCATAGAATAATGGAATTGGTATGATGTGCAACATTAAGGCTTTGCTTTTATGTTATCATTTCAGTTTAGAATGATTTGTTTTTATGTATTAAGGTAGAAAATGGCTATCTCTTTCATCTCATTTTTCAAAGAACATTACGTAAAAGCTATGTTTATAAAAAAAAAAATTCATGTAAAAAATCAACAATTAGGCTTTAGCTTTAATTGAAAGGGTAGAGTTGAGGCTTTTGAAAATCTTATTGTCTTAGGTTCAAATCTAAGATTTATGTTGGGTTTAATTTGTTTTTTTATATATATAAATTTTATATAAAAGACACAAATACGTTTATAGTAATATTTTTTTAAATGTCTTTTAAATTTTTTATAACTAAATTGGTGTTCAATTAACTCATGAAATTAACTCAGTCAAAATAATAATATAGATAAAAAAATATAACCTGATAAAAAATACAATAGGAAAATCTTACACAAACATAATACATATACAAATATTAAAATTTGTATAAAATAGGAAAAGTACACGAATTGCCCAAGTCAGGGAGATTTCCGCATTTATTGATACAATCCCATAAATGGAAAACTAATTTGGCATGTGAATGACACACCGCAAGCATTTTCCTTCTCTCATCAGAGTGAAAGCTTTGTTGATGTCCTCAAATGGCAGATTATGTGTGATGAACTCATCAACCTGTATTTCCTGTGAAAACAATGATAAATTTATATATAGATAGATAGATAGATGTATGGAACCATGCTTGTATGTACAAGATAATATAACATTCACAGACATGCATGGTTGCCACCTTCAAGCTTGCTGAATGTTCTACAGATTCACAACCATGGAAAATCAAGGTTTATTTGAAGCACTCTATATTATACTCACTTTGATGATTTAGTTTTTATACTTTAATTTGACATGATTTGTCCTACTATTATTAATGTTTATGCCTTAGCTCAAATCACCAATATCGTTACGAAGTTCCATTAATCGAGTGATGTGGAATTACCCCCCCCCCCCAAGTTATTTTTTCACTAATTTATCAATGAAGTAATAAGTACGAATCAATCTAACAAGATGTTATGGAAAATCTTACCCGGTTCATGTACTTGTTTACTAATGAAGGAAGATCAGATTTAGGTTTCCATCCTCCAAATAGGGACCCTTTCAATGTTTTCCCAGAAAGAAATGCTGAATAATGAGATGCTATTTCCGGGTTCGTTTTTGGTACACCGAGCGTAACTGTTAAACCCCATCCCTACGGAATGGATGGAAAAGAAGCTGGTGAGTTTCAGTTTTGATGATTAAGAATCTTCTTTAAAACAGAGAAGGATTATCAAATCATGAGTCAAGGAAATTACGTCACAGCATGATTGCAATGCAGTTGTTACCATTCCGGTGTTGCCTATGCATTCAAAGGAGTAATCCGTCCCTCCACCAGATATTCGCTTAATAACCTGAAACATACTGATTGAGTTATAGTTTCTTATTGCATAAGGTTTTACCTATTGAACTTTGTTGCTCTTTGAATGGATACCTGTTGAATAGGTTCGTTATACTCGTTCGGATTCAAGAAGTCCGTGACTCCAAAACACTTTGCTACAACCGTAATGATAAATTTGTTTTCAGAGAAATTTCAACAGGCTCAGGACTCAAAAACCTGGAAATTGGAGGTGCAATATTGAACTTACCTTTTTCATACTTTTCGGGATTAATATCAACACCAATTATCTGAGATGCTCCCCTAAGTTTGGCACCTTGAGCAACCTTATCATACAAGCGTATTAATGATTAACCAAAATGGAGCAAATATGGCTGGCAGGTCATTACAGCACTGAGCTTTTACCGAAACGTTCAAGTAATACTTACAGCGAGGCCTACAGTTCCGAGTCCGAAAATCACCACGATTGATCCTTCAGAGATATCAGCAACATTCCAAGCTGCACCAAGACCTAAAACCATAGGCTAAATTATCAAGTGTAGTAAAACAAGATGTACTTATAAGGCTCAAGAATGTATTAGTTAGCTAAGAAACTCATGGAAACCCAAATATTCATACTTTCATACGAGCATCAATTGTCCGCAAAGGCTTCAAGATACGTTCCTACTACATAGTTGAAAAATCGAGATTGAAAGAGAGTTTGGACAGTGAGTTCTGCAATACCTGCAGCTACTCCACAACTCAGTAGGCATATTTTCTCCAGAGGTGCCTGTGGGCTGACTTTAACGGCACATCCAGAGTGCACGACCGTATACTCACTGAAACTTGAAACTGCACAATAATGATAAACGGGTTTCCCTTTAACCGAGAAACGCGTACCCTGATCGCTGTGCATCACACCTCTTCTTTCTAAGCCTAAAACTTGGCACATGTTACTCTTTTTGGATTCACAGTGCTTGCACGTCTTGCATTCTCCGGTGAATACCGTAAGCACGTGGTCCCCCTTCACGAATTCAGTCACTCCCTCGCCCACACTCTCGACAATCCTGCAAAGAAAACAACACTAAAACTAAAATCCAAAGTAATGCTAAACACGACAATGGTATCACTAGTCGGTAGCATATACAAATATTTATAATGGGTTTAACTAGTTTCTCTTCGACATTTTATAGAACAGATGGAGAAACAGATTGAAGTTTTAAAAACTAAAAGAACTTATAAAGAATGCTTAAAACCAGAAACGGTGCTGAACTGACCCTGATGCTTCATGGCCGAATATCCGAGGAAATATAGCCTGCAATCAACTAGAGATTTTAGTGCCCAAATTTGATATAACATTCTCATTCGACATTCATTGAGCATGGCATCTATGTTATGTTATTGGTTTAACCAATATTCCTTAAAATAAAATGACTCAACTATTATATTTAAGTTTCAAACGCACTTCCCCGGATTCAAATAAGTGGCAGCTCCAAAAATACGATTTAGAGAGATTGCAAATACCATGTTAAATCCGGCAACCGAAATTACTCAGATTATTATATTTAAGTTCCAACACTGTTAATGACAAAGATTCAACACAACTCAATGGGCAATGAACACAAACTTCAAAAGCTAGCTTGTAAGACAATAAGAAAAGTTAGTAATTATACTAGTGCCCCTAAATTACAGCCTAAATTGTAAATTAGTCATCAAATTTCAAAATATTCTAATTAAGTCCTTAAAGTATTAATATCATATTAAATAACCATGATCAAATTTTAGATTGGATCTCACGGAAAACATATCAAGTATCTAATGTCTTAAAAGAAAAAAAAAAGATAAATCCCAAAACTATAAACAAATTTTGATTTTGTATGGTTTTATACATAAAATTTTGATTTGATTTAATTTTTGTAAAGAACTAATATCATTTTCGATAAAACATTATTTTATATTTAGATATTTCTTACACAAATAATTATACTTAACCAATATAAAAAAAATTATTATGTATTTATTTATATAAATGTGTAGAACTGAATAAAATTAAAGTTTTATATATACATCTAAACCGAAAATTGAGTTTAATGTGTATGATTACACAAAATCAAACTTCATTTATTAAATTGTATCAAATTACATATTAAATCAAAATTGATGTATAAATTTAATATTTACCCTAAAAAATAGTCTACCTCGATTTTAAAAATATTAGCTTTAAATATACTTTACGTCTTGTTCAAATTGATATTTAACATCCATTTGGACGAGAGAAGAACTTGATTAATACGATAATGATACTTTAAGAGTCCGGGGACATATAATATATACATCTAAACCGAAAATTGAGTTTAATGTATATGATTATACAAAGATCAAACTTCATTTATTAAATTGTATCAAATTACATATTAAATCAAAGTTGATGTATAAATTTAATATTTATCCCTAAAAAAATAGTCTACCTCGATTTTAAAAATATTAGCTTTAAATATACTTTACGTCTTATTCGGCTGATATTTAACATCCATTTGGACGAGAGAAGAACTTGATTAATACGATAATGATACTTTAAGAGTCCGGGGACATATAATGAAATTAACCCATGAAAAGAAAGAAGAAGAAAGGGCACCTGAGATTCCCAGGCAGTAATGTCAGTGCGGCAAAGAGAGGTACAAATGACTTTAACCCTAATTTCTAGAGGCTGAGGTGGGCTCACTTCCACTTCCTCCATAACCAGATCTTTTCCAGCTTCCCATGCCACCATTGCTTTTCATTTTAAATCAAATATCAATGAAACCATAAATACCCACATCGAAAAAAAATTGAAAAATGGGTGTGAGAGAATTTACCTTTGCAGGTGATGACATTGGGTTGATCAATGGAAGATGATGATGACATTTTTATTTTTATTTTTGCTGATTATTAGTTTTCAATTTATTTCAACTGTTTGCTTCTTTTTAGTTTAAAAATGGAGGAGAAAAGGCAGAATGGGAAGTAGTAGTTGTGGATGGAAAGGAGCTGTTGATCGGTGGGTTGGTAGGTAAGGTAGTAGGTGAGTTGACTCTGTTCTTTTTTTGTTTTCAACGAGTTGACTCAGTTCTTAAATCTCAAGTTTGGTTAATATACTAAATAGATAAATATCAAATTCATACGTGAACTTTAGTCTAATGTGCAATTTAATACATAAATTTTAATTTTATATAATTATATACGTGAAACTTAAATTGTGGTTCATATGAATATATAAATACATTTATTTTTAAATTGGATTAATATAATTATTTTTATATACAATGTATCAATATAAAATGGTGTTAGTTTGATAATGATATCAATTATTTGTGAAATTTGAATCAAACAAATTTTCATATATAAAATTGCACAAAATCAAATTTTACATAAGACATTCAGCATTGGATCAAAGTTCATGAATATTTTTATATTTAACTATATACTAAAAACCTTTAAAACTATTATACATTATTTAAACAAGTTATTATATTGTTTTCGTAGTTAAATAAATCCTAATCTTCGATTTTCACTCATTAAAACACTTCATTTTAATAACACAATAAAAATATTTTAAAATTTTAAATTAATTTGCATTTTATGTTAATTTGTACTTGATAAAAATAGTATATTAATAAAACAGTAAATTATTCTTTTAAAATTTTTAAAATTACTCATATATAACACTTAATTACTCTTTTTGAAAATATTGATTTTAATATCAATAAAAATATTTTAAAATTTTAAACTAATTTGTTAATTAAACTAATCTTTTAAAATTTCTTAAAAGTGTTTATATTCTTAATCATTCTTTTAAAATTTTTAATTTTAATATTTAAATTTTAAATTAATTTACATTTAAGTTTATTTGAATTTCACAGAATAATTTATTAATTAAAAAGTAAACCAATATTTTAATTAATTTGCATATATATTTTATATATATAACACGGTTAATTATTCTCTTAAATTTTATATTGTTATTAAAGTGTATATAATTTCTATTGCATCAACAAGAAATTTAAATAAGAGCCTCGTTAAATATATGTTTAGATTTAAATATGATAAAAGTCTCTGCACTCTTTCAATTTCATATACTTTTTTTTAAGTTAATAATATCAATGGCAAAATATTTTTTTAGCTCTAACATTTATAGTTTTTTTTTTGTCAATTTGATCATTTACATGAAAAATTTTAAAAGTAATTTTTCATATTTTAAATAAATTCCTAAAATTTAAAAATTGTAATTTTAAATAAAACTCTTTAAATTTAAAAAACTTTTAAAAATACAAACAAAAATTCAAAAATTCAATGTTATCTAAACTGGACCTGGCCAGTTAGTCAGAGAATCGGTTGGGGTATCAGTTCTGTGAGAGGTAAAAAATCGATTGACTTATGAACTGATACGGACTGATTGAACCGGGCTAAAAAAACTAGTTGAACTGACAATTAAATTGGTTTTTATTTTTTAACTATTTACGTGATTTAAACATATCAGACCAGCTGTTCTAGGAATCAGTTGGTCAAACCAATTCAAAATAGCTTCAACCAATTTTTAGCTTTATTCAGCCAGTCCGTACCAGTACGCGGGTCAACTGTTTTTTACCTTTTGTTTGATCAATACCCTAATCAATTCCCGGTCCAACTGGTCAGTCCGATCTAATTTACATAACATTGAATTTTGGATTTGTTTTATTTTATTTTTTTGAATTTTAAGGAGTTTTTCATTATTTTATTTTAAATATTATTTTTATTTTTTAAATAGGAAAATAATTTTTTTGAAATTTTAAGTACTTTTAAAGGGTAATGACTAAATTAACAAAAACTATAAATGTTGAGGGCTAAAAAGTATTTTACATTTGGCACCATTAACTTTAATGAGAAAATTATACTAACGGACCAAGTTTAAAAAAAAAGTACAGGGACTCAATGTCTCAAAATTAAAATATAGAGATTAAATTTTAAATTCAAATGAGTACAGTGACTCAATGACATATTTAAACCATAGGTTTAATTTAATATTTAAATTAAGAGCTTTTATGACTAAAAACCATATATTAGGGCTTATTTAACCATGAAAATAGTTGAAGAATTTATTTAAACAAAGTGTAATAGTTTAAGGTTTGTTTAGTATATTAACCTTCAAGTTATTTATTTTGATGTAAATCTCAAAATACTACAAACACATAGGCACTCGTAATGTGACAGCCCTAATTTGGCCCTAGTCGGAAAGTGGTTTCGGGACCACAAAACCGAGTCATAAAAATAATTAACCGTTATAATCTATGCTTACTGTATGTGTACATGCACGTGTGAAAGTTTCATGTTTTAATTTGGTCTATTGTATGTGAAATTATTAAATAGGACTTATGTGAGAAAATTCTGAAGTGTGATAGGTTAATCTTAAGTGGCCTATTAATGCATGTGACAAAGAGGATGGACTTGCATGTCAAATATTCATTTTATTTAGGTAGTGACCGGCAACGATGATATGTTATATAGAATATATGTATTATTTAATTATAATGGCTTTATAATTTTAATTTAGTAATGAATTAATAAAAAAAAAAATGGGTAATGAAAACAAAGCTTCACCTTTGTTCTTCTGGGTCGAAATGTAAGAGAGGAAAGGGGAGAAAACTTCATTCGGTTACCATAGGCTTAAATCAAGCTCAAGAGCAAAGAGGGTCGAAGTTGGATAGGGGAAAAGAGAAAGTAATTGAGTAGCCTTTCTGCAACCGTTCAAGTATATCTGAGGTAAGTTTTGAATAGTCACATTTAGTAAGTAATTGATAATGTCTTGATATGTATATGATAACTATACTGCGATCTATTGATTCTATTTAAATATAGTTGAGTGACAAATAATTTATGTTTAAGGCTTAAAGCCGAATAGACATTAGAAGTTAAGCTTGGAAAGTAAATGGACATATATTCTTATGTATGTTATTGAGCCAAAAGTTATATGAATGGTGCCCATGTTATGCTATTATTCGAATGGAATAAATGAACTATGATTGTGAGATGTTATGTGAATTGAATTTTCTTGCGAATAAGTATGCATGACATTCAGTGATGTATATCCGGACTTAGGGTCCGCAGGCTATGTGCTGGAATTATATCCGGACTTAAGGTCCGCAGGCTACGTGCTGGAAATATGTCCGGGCTAAAGTCCCGAGCTTCGAAATGGTATTATACTGGGTTTAAATTCCATGAGCTTGTCTTTGTAATTGGTTTCAAGTCCTAAGACCTAACAGGCTTAATGCCAGTAAGTTAAGTAATATTACGATATTGAATGTTCGCAATAAACCATCATCGAGTAAGTACTATATATTTAAAATGTTCAGGTACGTATTACTTACTCATCGGTGAATTGATTTCAAAGTGAATCATTAGCATTAAAGAAGAATATATATATATATATGATTGATGGTTATATTTATGAATATGAGAATGATTTAATCGGTCATGGTATATTTGTATATGAATTATATGTTAAAATTTCTTTATGTACTCATGTACATTCAGTCAATGATTTTTGTGAATTATTAGTACTAAAGAATGATACTTAAGTGTGAATGAATGTTTCGATTTTAGATAAGTCTTTAATTGTTTGTGATGCTTAAAACTTACTAAGCTTTGAAAGCTTACTCTGTTCTTTATTTCTTTGTTTTATAGATTGTTGATTTTGGCCACCGACTCGGGGATCGTCAGCAGTTCATTACACTATCGATTTTTTTGGTATAGTTATATTTTGGACTCGATATGGCATGTATAGGTTAGGCTGATGATAACTATATTTTGAAATTGTAAATATTTTGGCCATACGAAAATGACGTATAACTTAAATATCAGTATGTATTTAAGCTCGATCTCTGTTTATGTTTATTGACACTGTGAATGAGATAATTAAATGTTTAGTTCGGTAATACCTCTTAGCCTTAATTCGGCGTTCGGATTCAGGTTAGGGGTGTTACACGTAAAGTAAATTAATGGTTATAAATAAAATAACATCTAACAAAAATTACTAGTAAAAAAGAGAAAGATAGTGAGCATTAATAAGTTAACATTATATATGTATATAAAGAATGAAATATTAAAGCAATAGTTATTCAAGAGATATTATCAAATCATATTTTATCAAGAATGACACGAAGAGCGGTTAATTATTATTTTCATCGATGTTGAGATAATATAATATCATGATATTATTTTTTAAAATTTTTGTAAATTATTTATACAATTAATAAAACAAGTATTCTTAAAACTGCTTTTTTTATTTATTTATCTCATTATTTATTTGGTGCGGTAAAATTAAATTTCTAATAAAATTTTAATAATTATTAATAAATGTGTTTATTAATTTAGTTTAAATATTATTTGTATTTATCATGAACTATTATTATAATTGTTGTATGTTGTTTTACTTATTTTTATTCCAAATTAGTAGTATAGATTACTTTGTTATATAGTTCAGAGTGGGTATATTATTTAAAACTACAAGAAATTATCACTATAATTACAGATAACAATAATTAAAAATTTTATTTAAAACTATTTAAAAATAAATGCATAAAATTACATGCAATGCATGTGATATTAAAAATTTGTTTAAATAAAATATGAGTTTAGATTATTTTTGAATTGACAAATATAACCTTCATTGTATTTATTTTAAATATTTTTATATTTATTTTATTAACCTTCAATTTTTAGTTAAATTATTTAATTTTAAATCGAAAAATTAATTAAACTATTAAAATTTTAATAACATTTTATATCCAGTATGACAATTTATATATATTTCACTGTAAAATTTTTAATGGCATTAAAAAAATAAAATCGGGCCGTACCTTGATCGGACCGGCCCATGTAAGGTTCAACGAAGAATGCTCGGTTCATTTAAAGTGTTTTACTCTTTTTCTTGTGCATAAAGAAAGGAATAAAAAAAAAGCGACCCTATAAAACGGGCTTTGTTGAATTTAAATACCAAAACCCGGTTTAATGGTGGCTGTCCCTTTCACGGCTTTATAAGACTTTTTTTTTTTTTTAATACCTATATAAAAAAGGGTCTCACAATTCGTCCTCCTTTTTTCTCTCTGCTAGGTTTCGTCATTTGAAGGCTGAAGCTATGGTAAAACTTCAAAATTTTGTTAATTATATTTTTTTTTCAGATCTAAAATCTCTATTTCCTTCTAAAAATTCAATTTCTCACTTTTTTTTTTTCATTTTTTGGGGAATTTTGCAGGAGGGTAAAAATGCGAATCTGGAAGCGGCGATCGACCAGTTGCTTAATGTTGAGAAGCAGATGCGGTTTGCCGGCGATGTGGTTGGCACCAAGAAAGCGGTCTCTGACATTTTGCAGCTCTGCTTTGAAGCTAAGGATTGGAAGTCTCTCAATGAACAGATCGTTAATTTGTCTAAGAAACGTGGTCAACTTAAGCAGGTAACTTGTGTTCTTCTTGTGCGTGTGCGTTTTCTATTAGCTGGATTCAATTATCGTTTTACTCGCTTTGTGTTTGGAAATTTAGGGTTTATGTGTATCATTGTTGGCTGAATCTAATTTGATTATTTGTAAGTGGATGTGCATCTATTCTGAGCGTTTTAGGGTTTTCTTACTTATTTGATTGCTATAAATACTTCATTTGGTAGTTGTAAGTAGTACTTTTTGAGATGTAGGTTTATTGGTATATTTGGCATTTTGTCTTACATTTAGCTGAAGTTCATTGTTGTTGTGTGATTAAGTTTATGATTCTACTATACTCATGTTAATTAGAACAGAATTTCTATTTTAATGGTTGTTTCCATTGAAGTTAGAACCACAGGACATAGACGAAAACCCTTTACTGAACCATATTGTTTAGTGAAGTTCAGATCTTATCCTCATGATTAAGCCCCTAAATATAGATTTTTTTAGCCCTCCCTTCTAGTTTTATAAAGTAGTTTTGTCTGAAATGTTGACGCACTGCAACGGCTATTTGGTTGAGGGTTTTTCACGTCCTTGTTGAAGTTTTCTACCGAGGTTATGATTAATCAATATTATTACTTACTAGAGTTGTTTATTTTTCTGCACTCTGCAGGCAGTGACTGCAATGGTTCAGCAAGCAATGCAATACATTGATGAGGCACCAGATCTTGAAACTCGTATAGAGCTTATCAAGACCCTGAACACTGTGTCTGCTGGAAAGGTAAGTGTTTGAATTTGAAATTAAGTTTTCTTCTTATTTGATGTAACCAGTTTAATGTTTTAACACTTTCTCGAAACAAATTTATTTCCCTTCATCTGTAGATTTATGTTGAAATTGAGAGAGCAAGATTGATCAGAAGACTTGCAAAGATTAAAGAAGAACAGGGCCTTATTGCTGAAGCTGCAGATTTAATGCAGGAAGTTGCAGTAAGTTTCCTTTATAAAAGGATTATAGCTTCTTTGCCATTTATCCCCTTTTTCTAATATTTGTTTGGTTTGATCTGCAGGTGGAAACTTTTGGTGCCATGGCAAAAACTGAGAAAATTGCCTTCATTCTTGAACAAGTATGTGCATCTTATTTTGATCATTGCCCCTATTGTTTTAAATATTACTGTATCTTTTAGATTAAGATTGAAATAATAATTGCGTCTATGTGCCAATAATTAAACTATGCAGGTTCGCCTCTGCTTAGATCGCCAGGATTATGTCCGTGCTCAAATTCTGTCAAGGAAGATTAGTCCTAGAGTATTTGAGGTCGATACCTCCAAGGAAAAGAAGAAACCCAAAGAAGGTGACAATGTTGTGGAGGAGCCTCCTGCTGATATACCTTCACTATTGGAGTTGAAGCGTATCTACTATGAACTGATGATTAGGTATTTGGCTTCTTTGCTCTCTGGCTTCTATATTTTTATACTCGACTAGCTTTGCATAGTAACTGTAAAAAATAAAAACCAGAACCAATGTAAGAATGAGGATCATAGTTCCTGGAAAAATTTTAACCATTATAGCTACAGTTCTCAAATTTTCATTGAATGTAAGAATGAGAATCATAGTTCCTGCTTTGGCTTTTATCGTTGAACTGACTTACCATTATAACCAAGCAACTTAAGAAGACATATGAACCATCTTTACTTCACTGTAAAAACCATGTGAAATGAATTTCTTGAATTACCTTCTCTCCTGCTATGTGTTTGGAATTGTCTTACTCATGAGGTTTACTTACCTCTGTAGGTATTACTTTCATAACAATGACTACCTTGAAATTTGCCGTTGCTATAAGGCAATATACGAGATTCCATCCATAAGAGAAGATCCATCTCAGTGGATTCCGGTAAAGCTCATCTCAATATATTTCCTGTCAAAGTTCTGTTGAGCTGTTCTCATGTATATAGCTTTATTTGCAGGTCTTAAGAAAAATCTGTTGGTACTTAATCTTGGCCCCACATGATCCAATGCAGTCAAGCCTTCTTAATTCCACATTGGAGGATAAGAATCTTTCTGAGATCCCAAAATTTAAGTAGGTCCTTAATGAATTGAATATTCACGAATACTTTGAGCTCTTGGCTTGTTGTTTATTAAATGGTATATAATCTTGTGACCAATTTGCTTTATCTTCTGTTACAGGTTGCTATTGAAACAGTTAGTTACAATGGAGGTTATCCAGTGGACATCCCTGTGGAATTTATACAAGGATGAATTTGAGAATGAGAAGAACATGCTTGGAGGTTCTTTGGGTGACAAAGCTGCAGAAGATTTGAGAATGAGAATTATTGAACATGTAAATTTTCCACCCTCTTGCTATAAAATTCTATTCACTCATTAATTTCTTGACCATTTTTCATTGAAACCAATTTATTGCTTTTCAGAATATCCTTGTTGTTTCAAAGTACTACTCGAGGATTACATTGAAGAGACTTGCAGAGTTGTTGTGTCTCACTATCCAGGTTTGTCCCTTTCTGTTTTCCTTCTCCCTCTTATCTGTTTTCTTGAGAAACCTTGTCGCTAGTTGAGAAGCATGCCACCGTGCCATTTCCATGTTCTGTGCTAATTATAATTATCTTTTCACTCCAGGAAGCTGAGAAGCATCTTTCTGAAATGGTTGTCTCCAAGGCACTGGTGGCAAAGATTGACCGACCAATGGGAATAGTCTGCTTCCAGGTAGCAAAGGATAGCAATGAAATTCTCAATTCGTGGGCTTCGAACTTGGAAAAACTTCTTGATCTTGTTGAGAAGAGTTGCCACCAAATACACAAAGAAACCATGGTTCACAAAGCTGCTCTGAAAGTATGAAAACGATGAACATTCACCAAACTACAGGTAATCAGCCTTCCTTCGTCACATTCAACTTCATGTCTTTATGTTCACATACAAAATGGACAAATCCATGACATCAATTTCATAATCTACAGGTTGTGGCCAAGTTGAAATGTGCTTTTTGGAGGCAAGTGGTCTAATATGATGGTAAAAAAAAGTATGTTGCTATGACCTTTTCTATAACTGAAATTTGGTTACTATAGGGAAAACCAAAAATGGTGCATGTTTTTTATAGCAGTTGGGAAGAAAACAATTAGGTTTGTTATTTGTATTCTTCATCACTATTCGACAATTTCGCATCTTTCACATTATTTCACCACTATTTCTTCGAGCACTTCATTGCACTCGTATTCTTGCGTCCCTTCGTCTTTGATGATTTCCATGCGCCGGAGTAATTCGTTTTAACAAAGCTTCTTTATCAGTTTACTCCCATTTGGTATCTTTAATTGATTGCATTGCTACGATCTGTTGAAGGGGTATGAGATAAAAGTATCATGCAAGTTTCTATATTAAAGTTAGATTACGTCTTTTACTCAAAAAATAGAAAAATTAGTTTTTTCTATGATAGATCAAATAGTAAATTAATATTTTTGATGAAAAATTTATTATTTTTACTGTTAAAAATTAATTTTGCTTGCAGAATAACAAAATCACTACACATGATGTATTATGCGTGCCTTAATGCTTAAATTTTTATAATTTGTCATTTTTTAATAAAAGGGCTAAAATATAATTTGATTCTTGGTACAAGGTTTTTATGGTACTTTTGGTAATTTTTTAAGGAGGCAAGATCATGGTAGCAAGCAATTGTATCAAATTTGGGCCAAGTTAGCTCAAAGTAAAAATTATGTGAAGCTCATACCAAGAAGAAAAGATTTATGTAAAGCTCATCGGTGTTGGATTATTATATATAATTAGATATATTAGTGTTGTTTATGTGTTTATTTTATTTTATTTATAATATAATTATTAATAATCTTTGAAAATATGTTTATTTATTTTAAAATTAAATTATGTCAAATATTGTAGAATATATATTGATAGGTTTTAATTTCAATTTTAAAAGGTTATAAAATGATCGATGAACACAATTAAATATAATTTTAAATAAATAAATTTATACAATTATATTTATATTATTATTTAAGTTCTTAACTAAGTTGGTGTTGCTTTTAATCGGATCATTAATTCGGTTAGAAAATTATGAAAATGTCATTTATTACTTTCATCAATTATATTTATACTTATTAGGTATTAAGTGTTTTACGAGTTTGTGTTGTCCTTAATAGGGTCAACAATTTTCGTAATTAAAATAAGTTATATTATTTGAGGGTATTTTAGTTTTTCATTTTAATAAAAATCAATTAAAATATGAATATGGAAGAATTTGAACTTACAACAATTATTGAATTATTAAAATCTTAAATTTATCACTTAGCCAATATTTCATTTGAATGCATCTTATACATTTTTATTTTAATATGCATAATTTATTATTTCTATCAAAGTGTTTTACTGAATTTGTGTCATCCTCAACCAGATCACCAACTTAGTTAGGAAATTATAGAAATACTCTTCCATAATTAAAAAAAAAAAGTTATACTATTTGAGGATATTTTAATCTTTTCATTCAAACAAAAATCAATTAAAATATGCATGATTTAAACTCTCCCCAATGAAAGTTGTACAACATTAAAATTACCACCAAACCCAAGCTCCATTTTAATATATTTTATACATTTTTATTTTAATATGTATAAGTTATTATCTCCATTAGTTGTATATATTTATACTATTGTTAATTGAGTTGTATCTCAAGTCAACCCATACTAACAATTGTTGGCAAAATCATGATATATAATTGCAGTGCATTTAGTATTGTTTATCTTATGTATACGTTTCAGTATTTATTGTATGTTATTTTTAAACACACATTTATGTTTTTAACCTGTAATTTCTACACGCATATGTGTGCGATAAGATTTCTAGTATAAAAGGAAAGCCCTAAGGTCTTCCACAATGGAACTTAATTTTTTTTTTTTTTGGCATGAGAACATTATAAGTAAATTTCAATTCCAATTACTTTTAGATTATAGAAGTGGTTAAATTTCATTTTGATTATTATATTTCACTCAAATTTGAGATTTAGTTTATATACTTTAATTTTGATATAATTTAATATCTCGACTTTTATAATGCTATTAGTTAGTCTAAATATTTTATTCTAAATGACGTGAATTTTAAGAATTGTTACCATCGTAAAAATTTATTATTAAATTCATGTTCGTTATAATGTTATTATTTTTTGTTTTGTAGGTTCCAAGTTAATTTTATTTTTAAAATGCCACACCAGTATAAAAGAATTCTAACAATGTTAATAAATGGACTAAAAATTTTAATTAAAAAGTAGATAACTGAATTCTTGAAAATAAAATATGGAAATTAAATTCCAAATATACTAAATAGTACAAAATTTTGAAAAATTATAAAATTTAAATTTATAATTAATTAATTAATCCAACCCACAGCATGAATAGAAATCAAAAATAATTAAAAAATTAACAAAAATAAATCCAATAAGTATAAACTTAAAATTAAACAAAAATCGTTCAAACTAGATTGATTTATAAGTCTAATCAAATCTTCAATTCAAACTTTAGTCAAAATATGCTCTTGTTAAAAAGGTTTTAATTGTTGAATTTGATTATTAGATTTATATTAGTGTTTATAATTTTTTTTCAATTTTAGTATTTGAACTTGATAATTAAATTTATTTTAATAATTAGAGTTGTGTCTGTTATAACAATTTTACATTTTTCGAGTTAATGAGTCAAAAATAGATTTAGTAGTCGAAATGAATAAAAATATATAAATACTAAATTGAACTTAATCCGCAAGTTCAAGGCTAAAATTACATTAACCTTAACAATGGCTAACAAAAACAACAAAGGCTAAAAAAAACGAAAATGGTAAATTACATTCAAGATCACTAGACTATTAGTGAATTTATGTGTTCATCACTCGAAAATTATAAAATGATAATTGGATTAATAAAAAATTTTCATTTAAATCATTAGACTATTTTAAAAAAAAATATTTAAGTTATTAGGTTTTTTTTTTTAAATCCGGCTAGCAAGTTCTAAGAGCCAATTTGATTATCAATATAGTGGATCAGTATCCATCGAGGAGTAAAACATACCTAGGTCCAAGTTAATTTCATGATCAATGCCAGAAATCAGAGAAGATTGTTGCTTGTATTTTCGTTTGCAGATTCATGATATTCAAAGCTGTTTAAAAAGAATTTAAACTGTAGAAGAGGATGGGAACGAAAACTTTTTATTAGTATAAGCAGTTTAAATAGAGAAGGCCATACAACAATAATTTTAACAACTAAAAGACTTAAATATATTTTTTTATAATTCAATCACCATTTTATAACATTTTAAAATTAAGTAATTAATAACTTAGTCACATTCGGTGTAGTTTACCCAAGCAAAAATCACCAAAACCCTAAACTGGAATTTACTCGCGCAAAAACGCGAACAGCTCAAACGCTCTGTTTCATATCACACACTCCATTTTTTCGCCGTTATTTCGCAAAATACTCTCGCAAAAATACCACGGCGGTGGCCGGCGTAAACCAAGGCGGATCCGCCATGTCATCCTTACTTGAATCATGCAAGCTTATGGACCAAAGCTCCTCAGCTCTATCCACCGTCGCCATAGCATCTGCCGCCCTCTCCTGCGAGGCCGCAAGGGCTAACTTATCAGCTTTCGACTTGACCGATTCGGGCGACGGATCCGTTTCCAAAGAAGACATCGGGGTTTCTAGCGACATCAAAGTCTTACTTAACGGTTCCAAATTGGCAGTGAGTTCTAATAAAGGTGATGATAAAGTTAACACAGACTCGTTTTCTAAGATCCCTGTTGTTTATGGAAATGTGAGGGAAGCTGTTAAGAGCTTGCATTCTGTTATTCGTGTGGTTTCGAATTCGGGCGAGAAGTTAGGGGGAAAAGTACTGCATTTGTGCTTTGAATTGAGGAATTTAGGGGAGGATAGTTTGGAAAGAGTGAGATCGAATTTGGGTTCAGTTGGTGTTGAGGGTTTAAAGGGTATTTTTGAAAAGGAGTGTTTAAGTGAGGAAAGTTTGAGAAATGGAGTTAAACTGGCTGTGGAAGCTGGGCTGGAGAAAGATTATGTGAAGTTGGTGAAGGATGTGGAGTTGGTTTTGCGGATTGTATGGAAAATTGTTGCGTGGGAGGCTGTCAGCGCATTTTTCGTGCTTGAAGGTGTTGAGTTTTTGAATGAGAAGACTGGTGGAAAAGGAGGAGAGTTTGATGGAGGGAATGTGAAAGCGGAAAAGAAGAAAAAAAAGAAGGTTTTGCTTGGGAAGGGAACTAGTGTTATTGTGGAGATGATAAAGGATAGGTTGATGAGTAAGGGAGAGGGTTTAGAGAAAATAGTTGAGGAATTTTTATCATTTTTAGATCCAAAAAGTGCAGATTTTGATGGGTTGTTGAAGAAGGTGATGGAGATTTTGGAGAGCAATGAAAGTAGAAGAATCCCCAAGACCCCTAAGGTAAAAAGCTGAACCATAATTCTTATTTCATATTAGCTTCAGTTATCATTTGTTGGAAATATTGCTTAAAACTATAACTAGAAGTAGAGCATTTGCATCTGGGTTGGTTTAGCTTCATTGATATTATAAACATTAAGAGAAGGGGAAAGAGTTTAAATCATTATAATGCAATAATCGTATGCCTTATTTATTCAGCAGAGTGTTTATGTTTCTTGGATGTTTCTAGGGTACTCGGGATTTTGCGAAAGAGCAAATGACAATAAGAAAGAAAGCCTTTTCTATTATAACAAAGGTTTTTGAGAGGCATTGTGCCACTGCCCTGGATACTCCTGCTTTCGAATTGAAGGAGACTCTTACCGGAAAATATGGGGAGGATTCAAAATTGATTTATGATCTTGCAGACCAGGTTAGTAAGAACTATCCATTAAATGAAGTCTTTTTCTTTTGTGTGAAATTTGTTTATTATGGCTGTTCCATGTAGAGAAGTTAGATGTATGGTTTATGTAGTTTTAGCTCTAACTTTTTGTCATATTTGTTTACAGGGTGGAGAGCTTTGTTCTCTACGATATGATTTAACTGTTCCATTTTCTCGGTATGTGGCAATGAATGGTCTCACCTCATTTAAAAGATACCACATAGATAAAGTTTGGAGAAGGGATAACCCATCTAAAGGGAGATATAGAGAATTTTATCAATGTGATTTTGATATTGCTGGTCAATATGAAAAGATGGGTCCTGACTTTGAGGTTGTAAGAATTTTGTCTGAAGTACTAAATGCACTAAACATTGGGGATTATGAGGTAAATTTTTGGTACTCTATTCACTGTCAGTATTCGATATTCAGCTTCTTGGTGTTAATTAGTGTGTATTTCGGTTGTTATACTAAACTTACAATTTAGGCTGACATACCTGCATGAGCTGTTATACCTGAATTTAACATTTTGCATTTTTCCAACTTAAAAAGATTTAGCATGTTTGTAAATTTCGATGTTTCATTTTTACAATTTTTGGTGAGTTGGTGCAGTTTTAGCATTCATTTTCACTAGCTTGCTTCACTGCTCGAAGTGCTTTCCAAATTGGTTAATTTACTTTTTATCTGCTTTTGACAGATAAAATTGAACCACCGAAAGTTACTTGATGGAGTGCTGGAAATCTGCGGTGTGCCACCAGCAAAATTTAGAACTATTTGTTCAAGTATTGACAAGCTAGACAAACAATCCTTTGAACAGGTTAAAAAGGAAATGGTGAGGACTGCCTCTATCTAGCATCTAAATTCTTGGAGAAACAGTGTAAATATACCACCGTTCAATTATTTTTTCATGACATATACTAACTGTTCCTTTTTCTCTTTTTATCAGTGGATAAATTATGTGTGTTGCATATCTTCATTTTTTAGTTATTATCTTATTATATGTTATGATGGTTTCAATTTGAATTGTTCAATTATACTTGCTAGGTGGAAGAGAAGGGGTTATCTGTTGAGACAGCTGATAAAATTGGCACTTTTGTGAAGATAAGAGGACCTCCTCTGGAATTATTGTCAAAGATTATGGGAGGAACTGAGGGTAGTGAGCTTCTTAAACACAATGCTTCCAAAGAAGCATTAGGTGACTTGTCCATTTTATTTGATGCTTTGTATAAATCAAGGTGCATAGACAAAGTGGTTTTCGATTTGAGTCTCGCCAGAGGTCTTGATTATTATACTGGTGTCATATTTGAAGCTGCTTTCAAAGGAGGTGTGCAGGTAAATATATTTTCTGCCAGGGGGCTATGAATGCTATGTACATATACATGAATTCTGTACTGGTTTTGTTTTGTTTTTTTTGTATATTATCAAATATGTTAAGAGCTTTATAGTGGGTCAAGCCATACTCAAGTTTGAACTTTTATGTGATAACCATTGATGGTGAAGGTCGAAGGAACTACTTTCTGATTAGGAATTCATCTTTGGTTTATTCTTTGGAATTCTAGGCGGTTCTTTTAGATCCTCCCCCATCTCTGCTTCATAACCCAGGGTGATAGAGACTCTTACTCTGTTCTATTCCACTGCAAGAGTATGAAACTACGTAGAACTGTTGTACATGTGCGTATGTGCGCTTCATCAGCATAGGTTTTTAAGCCCATGAAAAACAAAAGAAACGGAGGTCAATAAGTGCTCCCATTTCCTAGTTTTTCTGTAGACCTTTTCCCAAAAATTTCAAGAATGTTGTCATCATTGGACCTTTTGAAAATGTAACTTTTAACTGCAAATGTCATAACTTTTCTTTTATTTTGTTGGTTGTTAGCTGCCCCTTGATAATATGATCGAACTTTTTTTCAGGTTGGTTCAATTGGTGCTGGTGGACGTTATGACAATCTGATCGGGAATTTTGGCACAAAGCAGGTTCCGGCCGTTGGCATGAGTCTTGGAATCGAACGAGTGTTGACCATAATGGAAGAGAAAGCACAGAACCAGGTGATTTGTATTCCTAAGATGTTTGAGATATATATCCGTTAAGTGGGGTGCGAAAGGATTCTCTTAGTATCATTTCCTTTGTTGACTCATTTCTTTTTGAAGTAACCATGTTTGACACCCATGTCCTATGTATATTAGGATACGGGTATGGTATGATCCTCCAATCATTGAAAAAGCTTTAAAAAAGTTCAGCATATTCGTGGCAAACACATACATGTATATAACACTCACTCGTGAGTCTACCACACACTCGTACTGACATACATACTTTTGGGACGGCACTTGCAGGCAGTCCGAGCCACGGAAACCCAAGTTTTGGTTGCTATCCTGGGGGATAAACTCGCTGTAGCTGCAGAATTGGTCAGTGAGCTTTGGGACGTAGACATCAAAGCAGAATATAAGGTTCATAAAAAGGTGATGAAGCACATCGAATATGCCATAGACTCAAAGATCCCTTGGATGGTGATCGTGGGCGAGCGAGAGCTGAATGAAGGGATCGTAAAATTGAAAAACATCGAAACTACCACCGAGGAAGCGATTCCTAGAAGTAATCTTGTTGGTGAACTACAGCAACGATTGAAGTTGGACCCATGAAAAAGGGGTCTCTTTTCCCTCTCATCATAATGCTCTTCTATTCTCAACAAAGGTAGAGATTCTCAAATATTTGTCTGAACATACAAATTTACTTTAGTAATTGTTGTACTGCAAATAGATCCCTGTACTCATGCTTTTGATTTTTTTTTATTTAACCATAATTATATTTGAGGTTTTATACATTTTATTTTACTTTTGTGAAATTAATATTTCGTCGTCCATTGTAGGCTTTAACGTTGTAATAATTTGGGTAAACCTACTTTGTCAGTCAACTTTTACTTTGGCTGGGTGATCTAATATGTTTTTATTTTAGTTACTCAACTGTTAATTTTTAATAATAATTAACTTGTACATGTTACATTATGTTTATATTTTTATTTTGGTCATTTAATTTTTAGGTGTTTTCATTTTAGTCATTAAAAAAAATCCTTATTTTTGAAATATTGGAGTAAAAATTTATAAAGTGAATAAAGGTATAAAATAAAATAATACATTAAAAAGTTGTCAAAATTGTATTTTTTATCACATTATTAAAAATTAAAAATTTAATTTTAAAATTTTAAAATTCAAAATATAAAAATTAATTCAATAAATTGTTGAATTTTTTCTTTTAATAATGTTAATTCTTTTGTTATTGTAATCTTAAAATTAATTAAATTAATAAATATTATTCCTAATGAAGTTAACTCAATAATTTATATTTTATAAACAATACGGGTGTGAATAATAGAAGAGACTAGAATCAAGAAATTATAGCAGGTATGCTATGCCAAACACAAGCCCTTCTCCTCACGGGCATTTCAACAGGCACTGCCTTTTAGCTATAAAACCTTGACTCAAGAATCTTATATTAATCACAACAGGATTGATATACTATCTGAGTTTAATATTTCTGATGTGCAGGATCCATTAAAAATGGCAAGCACAGAGCATACTTTATTAACGCTCTTATGATAACCCACATAAGATGTTTTTAGGAAGAAGAAGACTTAGAGAGGCAAGGAGAATTTAGAAAGACATGATAGATAAAACTTAAAGGTTTTATTTTCTGGATTTCTTCTTCTATATCTTACAAGAGGGAGCGCATCATCCTTTTATAGCGAGAGATGATGTATTACGACAAAATATTACACAGTACTTTAAAGATAAGCATTAGGCTGACAATAATTACACACTCGTAATGCAACTATGACTCATATATCAGACAAAGCTAGATATTTGACATAAAGTAGAACGATCTTTCAGCTGTTGGCATTTGAGTGGGGCATCTGGGCACTGTCAAGGGAATCTTCACTGTGGCATGTCATTTCTTCATCATCGTTTATCTCCATCTTTTCTAGATTGATCTGACTATATTGCCACGGGTAGTCTTGTGACCATTCAGTGGGGTCAGGTATGCTTTTCTTGTATTCACGGAGAGCATTCAAGACTTCTAGATGGTAAGGCGTGTATGATTGAGGCCAGGTGTCCCATGGTGCGTCAATGTCTGGAGGTGGCCATATCTCAACTGGTACAGTTCTGTTGAGTTGGCATAGAAACTTTTGAAGTTCCCGGTATTGAGTCTTATCCTTGAAAACTTCATCTTCTAGAGTTTTGTGGACCCAAGAGGATGGGAAGGAATTGAGCTGAGTCGCCTTTCCACACTTAACGAAGTATTGTGGTTTATAGAAAATTATGATCATAAAAGTTCCGTAAGTTCCCTTTGATTGGTCGCAGTTTTGTTCAATTATTTCAAGCCATTGTGGGAGAGGATGGAACCAACTGAGGAAAGTGAAGAAGTTTTGATGTTCTGGTTCAATGTTTCCTCGAATAGCTTTCTTCAAGTAGTAATGGAGATCAATGGTGTTGAACTGTATGGCAATATGGTATAGATGAGTGAGATACCATAAAACCATTTTACTTCATTTGGTCATTCAACAAACTCAAACCTTATGGGATGGATGAAAGGGTAATCTGGATTAATTCCCCAAGGTTTTAAGATAAGGCCTCCAAAATTCTTAAAGACTTGGACCTGATATTCCAACATCATATCTTTGGCTTTTTGATGGAAACAGCTCTTTTCCACAAGTGTAATGACTTCTGGTGGGAATTCTGGGTGAAGGTTTGGAGTTACAGTGTAAGGGGTAGGTGAAGAGGATGTTGAGGAGTATGGTCTGTACATCATAATGGGTCTGGGCCAAAAGACTCTTTTGTAGGTAAGGACTTTTGGATTATCTTTGGGCTTGGAACATGGGTCTAGTTCTTTGGGCCTAGAGAGTAGGTCTGCAAGAACATTTTTCTTACCAGGGATGTGGTTGACTTCGAATGAGTATTCTGAAAACCATTCTGCCCATCTGAGAAGTTGTGGGTGAGGAACTTTCTTTTGTTTGAACTGAAGCATCTTTGGAAACGAAGACATGTCCATTTCTATTAGAAACTGGTATCCTCGGAGATGAAACTCGAACTTTGTGATTCCTTTTTTGACTGCGAGTATTTCCTTGAATGTGGAGTGATAATGGATTTCTGCATTTGAGAATCTTCCACTTTTGTATCCACAAAGATGTCTTTTTCCATCAAATTCTTCAAAGAGAATTGCACCCTAGTATTTATCACTGGCATCTGTCTGTAAAATTCTTTTTCCATCTGAGGGAATTTTCAGAGGAGGTAGATCTTGTGACAGTTCTTTCAATCTTTGAAGAGCTTTTGTCTGAGAGGATGACCATGGAGGAGGGTCTTTCTTTAACAGTTTTCTTAGGGGGTTAATATATTTAGAAACTTTAGGAATAAAGTCTCTAATATAATTAACTATCCCAATGAACTGTTGGATCTGTTTGAAAGACAGATTTTCTGTTGGGAATTTAAGGAGTTCCTGGGCAATGTGGTCTCCTGGAGAGAAACGTCCTTCTTTGATATCCATTCCAAGGAATTGGATTTCTGATTTGTTGATCTGCATCTTTCTTTCAGAAAGCATTATCCCATATTTGGAGATAAGGGATCTGAATTCTTCAAGGAGTTGTGCGTGTGAGTCTTCATCTTTGCTGTAGAGAAGAATGTCGTCGATGTACACAAGAGCACTTTCCATTAATGGATGAAAGATTTTTGTCATAGCCTTTTGAAAGAGAGAAGGAGCTGTCTTTAATCCGAACGGCATGACTTTCCACTGGAAGTGTGCATTGGGGATACAGAAACCCGTTTTATGTCTGTCATCAGGATGGATTCCTAATTGCCAGAAGCCTGCTTTGAGGTCGAACTTTGAAAAGATCTTTGCTTTTGCAATGCTGGAGAAAAGTAGATCTTTGTTTGGCAAAGGAAATTTGTTATCCTGTAGGAAATGATTAAGAGGCTGATAATTGATTACCAGTCTTAATTTTCCTCTTTGTTGTTTTGATCTCTTGTTGACATAGAATGCTTCACATGCCCATTGAGAGTTTGAGACTTCAATCAGATCTTGTTGCTGTAGTTCTTGACATTCTTTTTGTGCAAGCAGCAAATGTTCTGGATTCATTCCTTGATGGCTTGCCTTTGTGGGATTGATGTCTTCATTCTTCTTGAATGGAAGTTGGATGAAGAAGTCTGGGTTTTTCCATAATGGATTTGGGCATTTTTGTAAGAATTCTGAGTGAGATTCCGCACAGGATTGGGCTTTTAGGTTCTGGATGATTGGGATAATCTTTTCAGATTTGATGAGAAATAGTCTTGGGATTCTGGTAAAGGGCTGGAAAAAGTTTTTGTATCTAAGGCCTTCAGGCAAAATTCTGAGGTCTTGGGCTTTTTTGTAGAGGTCAAAGCCTACTACAATGTCTTTTCCAGGGAGTTTTGAGCCTAAAACTGTAGTGGTAATGCTACAGTTAGGGAAGAATTGGATCGTGATGGGTTTGCTGATCACACGGGTAATCAAAGGAGCATCAGTGGCTGATTCAAAAATTCTCGTGTGGGGTTTCCACCAGTCTGGTGGCAGAACATCTGGGTTCATGATTGTTTCAGCTGCACCGGTATCCATAAAGGCAATTATAGTAATGGGTTTACTATACTTGTCTAGATAGATTTTTACCGGAATATGCGGAGCTGGAGCTGAACTTTCATTGGTAGTGACCGTCTGTGCTTTAGCTTGCATCATGAGGACATCAGAATAGTCTGATTCTGAGCTAGAAGAATAGCAAGCAGAATCATAGGCTGGGATGGCACAAATCGTCTTGTCTGAAGGTTGATCTTCAATGGAGCAAATGGATTCAATGTCATCATCATCTTGAATCATTAATCCTGTCCGTTTTATTATCTGCGCGATCTTCTTGCCTTTCTTGTTTTTTGGGCAGTTCTTTGAGAAGTGTCCTCTTTGGTTGCAGATGTAACAGCGATCAGACTTTGTTGATTTCTTCTTTTTTCTCAGATATCTCCAGCGTGGTTTCACTTTCTTTCTTGGGTAAAAAGCATGCTTCTTAAAGTGCTTCTTTTTTCTCGTTCTACACTCACAAGTGTGATTATCCTTTGGACATTTGATCTTCAGACGAGAATCATCACAAGCTTTATCAAGCTTTTTATCACCGTGGAGGTAATCTTTGAATATCATTCTTCTGTTGCAAATGTCTTCCAAGGCAACAAAGACTTCTTGTTGAAGTTCTCCAACTGTTATCTGGAGTATGTCTTTGTTTTGTGTTTGGAGGGCTTGGTTGACTGCAACTTGGATTGGATTTGGGAGAGATGAGAGGATTACTGGCTTTAGGTTTGGGTTGAGTCCCAAAGCACAAAATAGGCTAGTCATTATCTTGAAATGCTTCTGCAAATCTTTTCTGGAATATGAACAGCACTTTCTTTTGTAAAACTCTCTTCTCTTTAGTGTGAGCAGATCATCAGGGTTTCCAACAAAATGTTGATGGATAATCCTGATAGGTTGTGCTAAATCTTGAAAGATTAAGAACTGCATCTGGTTGTGTTGGTCAATCGAATTCCACCAGTCTCTGAGCATTCTAGTGAATCTTGAAACGAATTCCATAAGAATGTTGTAATTGCTATCTTCAGAGAGCTTCTTTGTCTCAAGCCAAGAATGAAACTCTTGGATTCTATCTGGCCATTTTGATGGTGGTAGATCATCTAGAGTGAACGTAGTTCTACCAATAGAGCTTTTTGGTGGATTTCTTTGTGTAGATGATGATCCTTCATCTTGTTGCATTTCATCATCGCTTGGTTCCTCTACTTTTGTAGTCTGGAGGATTTTTTCTAAGCTTTCAGTCTCTGATTGTTCTTCAGGGGATGAAGAGTCTTCAGATTTTTCAGAATCTGAATTTGAGCTTTTAGCAGAGTCATCAGAGTCATTGTTGAAATTCTGGTCCTGGATAGTTGAGATTTTTGGGATTGAAGATTTCACATAATCCTTTAAAAATTTTGACAAAGGATTGTGATTTCCATCGGGATTTCGGCTATCATCTTCTTGAATCATCAAAGACTTCAAAATCTGCTTTGGTGGAGAAGCCGGTGGTGACTCATCTTCTGCTACCGGTCTTTTTCCCATCTTTTTCTCAACTTGTTCATCCTTCTGATCACCAGATTCAGCAATCATTTGTTCAGCGGCTATCTTTTCTTTTTTCTTTGCCTGTTGTTGTTTTTTGACTTGTAGAAAGATCTCAATTGTACTAGGCTTAGTACGTTTGGGAGGATCTGGAAATGTGATCTGCACTCCTTCTGACTGAGGTGGATTTTGCTTTCTGACAGAGGGAAATAATTCAATCGTTTCCCTTCTAGGTGTGGGTTCAGGGATTTTCCCTGTTTCCTGTAATGTCTTGATTTGATCTTTGAGTTTCTGAATTTCTTTTTCTCGTTGAGCAAGGTGAGAAAAGAAATCTTGTCCTGGTGCTGCTGGTTGTCTTGCCACTTCCTCCAGTCTCTTTTTTAACAACTGGATTAGATCTCTAATCATTTTTGTGTTGTCATCAACTTTGGATTCAACAGTTGAGATCTTGGAATCAATCTTTTTCAAGATATGATTTTGGGCAACAGCATTTTCAGTTTGCCAGTTCAAGGTAGCTTCTGCAGCACTGATTTTCTGAGGTGTCCCGGAGGTACTGGTTTGTATTTTGGAAGAGATCTTGGGGACATGGACATAATTCTCACTGGAGTATTCTTCCAGTGGTGGAAACTCTTTATCATATGAAGTCGTTGGTTTGATCATACAGGCAGTGGGAATTGGATCTTGTGGTGTAAGGAAATCTGGATTTTTCTTTACCCATTTGTTAATTTTCTTGTAGCAAGGTAAAGAAAAGGGTTTTGATTTTTCTGGCCTTTTTGGGAATGGAGAATCTGTTTTGGGGGGAGAGGGAGGTTTACAAGGTTCAGAAGGAACCTGTGTTTCTGGCAAAGGTTTCTGTGCTGAGTAGTCAACAAGGAAGACATATTTGCCATTATCTTCTCCAAGTGGTCCGATATTTGGATCTCCCGCCAACCATCTTTTGTAGAATTCATCCTGGGAGGAATTCTTCTTCTTGTTCTTCTTTTTCCCTGGCTTAGATGCTGAGTTGTCCATGTTATCAACATAATCAGTGAGCAAGTTGTCTGTGCATAATTCACACGAACATTTTAAATCCCATGGACAATGTCCAGTGATAGGATCTTTAAACATGTATAGTGGCCTTCCATTAGAGGAAAAGCTCTCTATCAGGTTTCTTTCTGAACCAGGCTCACATAATGGACAATAGCAATCTGGATCTTTTTTGTCATGAAGTTGGGCCGGACATTCAAGTGGTTGCATCATCAACTGGGTTGAGAAGATACTAGGATCAGGTCTTTTTAGATAAAGATGACTGTGGTCAAACTTGATTTCAGTGGATCCATCTCCTTTTGAGGTGATTTGGCTTTTTGTTGACTGGATCGGGTCACTATGTTCATGGAGTTGTTCATAGTTTGTGATCCATTTTTCAGGGAGGAGTTTGATAAGCTCTTTTTTGGGAATTTTTCTGGGGACATGTACACAATGAGGTTGGTCATTTGTGTTTACAGAGATGAGCAAGGAATCTTCTGTTCCATGGTTTGAGAGGTTAAAGGAGTGGTCTTGGATGCGGTAGACAATCTGGTAATGAAGAGTAGCAGTTATGGCTGAGGCTACTTGTGGGGCTCCTGCTATCTGGACTTGAACTTTTAAAGCACTAGTGAGGCTGGGATCTGCTAATGCCATGGTGAAGTTTGGAAAGAGGGTCACCATCACCAGTCCAGAATTTAGTGTTGCTTCAATTGTTACGATACAGGCATCCTGGTATTCTAAATATCTAGAATCCAGAAGTGCTATTCTCGTCACAACTGGTTTGCCGGCTGTTCCATGGTAGTTTAAGGCTAGACGTATGGCACCAAAATGGATGTGCGTATAACCTGCCTTTTTCCATTCTGTTGGAAATTCAGCTGGTATCTCCAAGGCTACGAGCTGCTCTGGTGAAGAAGCATAGATGGGGAAGCTGTCAAACCGAGAGGATTGAACATATTCCCTTACTTGCTTTGAAGAACCTTTTATCAGTGTTCTGATGGATTTAACCGGAGAGAAAGGTGATTTTTTATAGGCTGAATAGGGATTTACAACAGGAAAATCTGTAGGTTGGACTTTATCTTCTTCACTTATATACTCTATCTCATATAAAGAGGAAATCTTTTTAGCAGAGTGAGATTTAAGAGGAAATTCTGGTAAAGTAACTAAAGAAGAGGAAGTTGATGGTTTAGTTGTCATGGTGAGAAATTGTTCTCAGATGGGCAGAATGGTTTTCAGAATACTCATTCGAAGTCAACCACATCCCTGGTAAGAAAAATGTTCTTGCAGACCTACTCTCTAGGCCCAAAGAACTAGACCCATGTTCCAAGCCCAAAGATAATCCAAAAGTCCTTACCTACAAAAGAGTCTTTTGGCCCAGACCCATTATGATGTACAGACCATACTCCTCAACATCCTCTTCACCTACCCCTTACACTGTAACTCCAAACCTTCACCCAGAATTCCCACCAGAAGTCATTACACTTGTGGAAAAGAGCTGTTTCCATCAAAAAGCCAAAGATATGATGTTGGAATATCAGGTCCAAGTCTTTAAGAATTTTGGAGGCCTTATCTTAAAACCTTGGGGAATTAATCCAGATTACCCTTTCATCCATCCCATAAGGTTTGAGTTTGTTGAACAGCCAAATGAAGTAAAATGGTTTTTATGGTATCTCACTCATCTATACCATATTGCCATACAGTTCAACACCATTGATCTCCATTACTACTTGAAGAAAGCTATTCGAGGAAACATTGAACCAGAACATCAAAACTTCTTCACTTTCCTCAGTTGGTTCCATCCTCTCCCACAATGGCTTGAAATAATTGAACAAAACTGCGACCAATCAAAGGGAACTTACGGAACTTTTATGATCATAATTTTCTATAAACCACAATACTTCGTTAAGTGTGGAAAGGAGACTCAGCTCAATTCCTTCCCATCCTCTTGGGTCCACAAAACTCTAGAAGATGAAGTTTTCAAGGATAAGACTCAATACCGGGAACTTCAAAAGTTTCTATGCCAACTCAACAGAACTGTACCAGTTGAGATATGGCCACCTCCAGACATTGACGCACCATGGGACACCTGGCCTCAATCATACACGCCTTACCATCTAGAAGTCTTGAATGCTCTCCGTGAATACAAGAAAAGCATACCTGACCCCACTGAATGGTCACAAGACTACCCGTGGCAATATAGTCAGATCAATCTAGAAAAGATGGAGATAAACGATGATGAAGAAATGACATGCCACAGTGAAGATTCCTCGAGCGGTGCCGGATGCCCCACTCAAATGCCAACAATGAAAGATCGTTCTACTTTATGTCAAATATCTAGCTTTGTCTGATATATGAGTCATAGTTGCATTACGAGTGTGTAATTATTGTCAGCCTAATGCTTATCTTTAAAGTACTGTGTAATATTTTGTCGTAATACATCATCTCTCGCTATAAAAGGATGATGCGCTCCCTCTTGTAAGATATAGAAGAAGAAATCCAGAAAATAAAACCTTTAAGTTTTATCTATCATGTCTTTCTAAATTCTCCTTGCCTCTCTAAGTCTTCTTCTTCCTAAAAACATCTTATGTGGGTTATCATAAGAGCGTTAATAAAGTATGCTCTGTGCTTGCCATTTTTAATGGATCCTGCACATCAGAAATATTAAACTCAGATAGTATATCAATCCTGTTGTGATTAATATAAGATTCTTGAGTCAAGCTTATTTTAAATATTTTATAATCTTGAATATTTTTAGTAAAGAAAATTTGTTACAATTAAAGGTTGCCATATGTGGAGGTACCAAAAATTTAGGAACACAAATGAGTTGTATATTTTAAAAGCTTCGAAGGAGCTTGTCTCCCTGTTGGCTTAAGCATGGAGACCGGGGGTGCTTAGACCAGTGGTCGCGGCAGCTTGCTTGCTAAGGTGCGAACTAGTGCTGGTAAATGAACGAACCTGTGAATTCTGGGTAAATCAACTGATTATGAAGGGTTCCGATTTTATACGTACTGTAGCTAACCGTTACGCTTCTCAACTGCAACTATGTTACCCCCAAACTTTGGCCTCTTTTTCCTTAGCCAAAACCATCCACTCTCACATGATAACTTTTGGTTTCCACCCACGTGGCCACCTTCTCAACCGTCTCATTGATGTTTATGGTAAATCATCAAAGATTATCTATGCTCACCACCTGTTCGATCAAATTCCTGAACCGGATATAGCTTCAAGAACATCTTTGCTTTTAGCTTATTCTTTATCAGGCGACGTTAAAACAGCGCAGAAAATGTTCGAAGAAACTCCTTTGAGCATCCGAGACAGTGTTTTCTACAACGCGATGATCACAGGATATTCGCGCAATGAAGATGGTAATTCTTGTATTGAACTGTTTCGCCAGATGTTACGTGATGAATTTAGGCCCGATGATTTTACTTTCACTACTGTTTTAGGTGGATTGGCTCGTGTTGTCAATAAAGTAATGCAATGTAAGCAATTGCATGGCTTAGTTTTGAAGACGGGTACAGGGTTTTTTACTTCGGTTTTAAATGCACTAGTTTCTGTTTATGTTAACTGTGGACTAATGTTTGAAGCTAGGAAGTTATTTGATGAGATAGATACGAAAGATGAGTTGTCATGGACAACGATTGTTACAGGGTATGTCAGGAATGATGAACTTGATGCAGCTAGAGAGTTGGTCGATGGGATGAGTGAAAAGTTGGCAGTTGCTTGGAATGCAATGATTTCAGGGTACGTACATTGCAATCGTTATGATGAAGCAGTAGATATGTTTAGGAACATGTATTTCATGGGAATTAAAATTGATGAATTTGCATATACCAGTGTTATTAGTTGTTGTGCTAATGCTGGATTATTTCATCTTGGGAAGCAAGTACATTGTTACGTTTTGAGGACAGAGGCTAAGCCTACCGTTGATTTTTCGTTGCCTGTGAATAATGCATTAATTACATTGTATTGTAAATGTGATAAAGTGGATTGGGCACGGCGGATTTTTGATAACATGCCTGTAAGAGACATTGTTTCGTGGAATGCAATCTTATCTGGCTATGTGAATGCCGGTCGTATTGATGAAGGCAGGTTTTTCTTTAGTCAGATGCCTGAGAGGAACCATTTAACATGGAATGTAATGATATCAGGATTAGCACAAAATGGATTTGGAGAAGAGGGTTTGAAGTTGTTTAACCAGATGAAATCAGAGGGTTTTCAGCCATGTGATTATGCATTTGCAGGAGCAATCAGTTCTTGTTCCACGTTAGGAGCACTAGAAAATGGACGTCAACTCCATGCTCAACTTGTTCGTTTGGGGCTTGATTCAAGTCTCTCGGCTGGAAATGCGTTGATTACAATGTATGCAAGGTGTGGTGTTGTGGAAGCTTCCAATCTACTTTTCCTTACTATGCCTTATTTGGATTCAGTCTCTTGGAATGCCATGATTGCAGCTCTAGGCCAGCATGGGCATGGTATTCAGGCATTAGAACTTTTTGAGCAGATGTTGGAGGCAGGCATATCACCTGATCGGATTACTTTCCTAACAATCCTATCTGCATGTAGCCATGCAGGTCTAGTGAAAGAAAGCCGATATTATTTCAATTTAATGGATAGGCTTTATGGAATAACCCCAGGTGAAGATCATTATGCCCGTCTTGTTGATGTGCTTTGTCGAGCTGGAAAGTTCCTAGAAGCAAATGATGTGATTTCATCAATGCCTTTTGAGCCGGGTGCAGCAGTTTGGGAGGCTCTTTTGGCTGGATGTCGGACTCATGGAAATGTAGATTTGGGGATTCAAGCCGCAGAACGACTCATTGAACTGATGCCACATCATGACGGAAGCTACGTGCTTTTGTCTAATATGTATGCTACTGCTGGGAGGTGGAATGATGCCGCAAACGCACGAAAACTAATGAGAGATAGAGGAGTACGCAAGGAACCTGGGTGTAGTTGGGTAGAGGTCGAGAACAAAGTCCATGTTTTCTTGGTTGATGACACAGTGCACCCTGAGGTGCAAGCAGTGTACAGTTATCTTAACAAATTGGTGCCAGAAATGAAAAGATTAGGTTATGTTCCGGACACAAAGTTTGTGTTACATGATATAGAGTCCGATCAGAAAGAACGTGTCTTGTCTGCTCACAGCGAGAAGCTTGCCGTAGCTTTCGCACTAATGAGGCTTCCTCGTGGAGCCACGGTCAGGGTATTTAAGAACCTTAGGATCTGTGGAGACTGCCATAATGCATTCAAGTTTATGTCAAAAGTGGTGGGAAGAGAAATTGTTGTAAGAGATGCAAAGAGGTTTCATCATTTTAGAGATTCCCAGTGCTCTTGTGGTGATTACTGGTAGGCACAATTTTTGTGAAATATGATTCATTTATAACTTTAATTTTTAAAAATCCTTGTATTAAACCATTAGATAAATTTATTTTAATATAATTTGTTTAAAAAAATTCATGTCCTATTTCATTTTAATTTATGAAGAATATTTTTTACTACTAATAAGTTGAGCATTTATGTAAATTTTACATTTGCTATTGAACCAGATTATGTCATCTTTCTATTTAAAAATAAGCATAGATAATTATTTTTAATATTTTTAAGGAAATCTTCTGAAGAGAAGAAAGAAAATCAAAAACACATTGAAAATATAGTAAATCTTGAAAAAAAAACGTATTGATTATTATATTATTTATTAAGTTGTGTCACACTTAACTGAGTTATAACTCAATTATAAAAATACAAAGATATTATTTTTCAAATTATAATTAATGTTATTACGATGTCATTTGTCTTTTCATAGTTTTATAAAAGTTTTAAATAAAAAGTTAAAATTATACATTAAAGGATTGAACACTTCCAATAGTATTAGAATATAAGTTTATTCATTATTGAGAAATTCTAAAAAATATATTTTTAAGATAAAATATTCATTTTAGTGTTACAAAATCTAATGTTTGTTAAAATTTATATCTTATATCAATTAAATAAATTTAAATAATTCAAAAATACAGATAACACAAAAACACAATCCAGCACATGCTTCTACCTTTTTTCAGAAAAAAAAAATCATATCTGCGCAAAATCCATAAAATAGCAATTCGAAATTTATCATCCGAAGCTACAGTAAGAAGGGTGCTTGATCATGTATATAAAGAAATAACCTTTTATTTTATTGAACTCAAATCTAAAATACATGCCCTTATAGTTTGCAACATTTAAGTCAAAATTTAGCAGCAACATGATCTTACAAACATTAAGCAACCAGCATGTTTAAGAACTATTTCAAACCTGCAATTTATTGGAATTAAAACCTTTTTTTTTTTTCTTTCTGGAAGTACCCATTGACAAACTTTGTTTCATGTCCTTTTTGCTTCTAAAATCTTAAATCACAGCTTATGAATGGTTTCCATGTCACTTACTTCCTTAAGGGTCCCTTTTTCGACATGATCCCACCACTTGAACAAGAAATTATCCACAACAAGTCTGAACCATGGTGACAGTTTCAAACCGTCTTCACCAGCATCAGCTTTACGCAGTAACTCCTTCAGTTGGTCACGGTTCACGTATTTAGCCTCTGCTACCTCATCAGGGTTTGGATGAACATTAACATCTCGGACAATGAATAGGAGGTAATCAACTGCAAAATAATGAACAGGGTCATGTAATATACACAATGCCAATTGGTGGGCCAAGAAATGGATACAAAATAATTGTAACACCAGCTATTGAAATATTTGTAAATTGTAAACTGTAATAACTTTCCATCAAAACTTTTTTGTGGTTACTGATTGAGCATTAGCTCAGTTGGCATCGTTGCTATTGCAACAATTCAGAGGACGTAGGTTAGAGCATGCTTAAGCACGTATCTCCCTTAGATTTAAAGGCTAGGGGGTTATAGGCAAAGGTATGCTTTGTATCCCCAAAAAAACTTTTTTTGCGGTTAAAAGACTTGGAAGTGACCAAATATGCAAAACTTAGTGCTGAATGTTAAGCAGAGAAAGAGTGTAAGTATTACGTTCATGCTCGCCCCACTTGCCGTCAGAAGGTGCCTTGTAGAGCATGCGGCTCAGTGGGACGAACTGATCAACAGGAACATCTTCAGCAGGAATACCGAGCTCATCCAAAAGCTTCCTTTGGGCAGCATTCCTCACCCCTGTAAGCAGAAAATTAAAGAAGGAAATAGGAAATTTTTATCAGCCACAGTAAGAAAAAAGTGCAGGTAGATTGAACAGGTGCAGAAGATATATACCAAGATGATTCTCAGAAATAAGCTCAGATTCACGATATAAAGGATGGCTGCAACAGGTGTTTGTCCAGACAAGAGGGAATGTTACCTTTGTTGCAGATCGTTGCTGCCAAAATACCCGAAAGGAAAGGCAAGTGAAAAAAACTTTCCACATTGAATATTTACAAAGCATAACTAGCATATGCGATGATGCTATCAAGCATATACATTTTGAATTGGCACAAACAAGAACAAAAAAAAAAGCTATGCAATGTATTTGGTGTCATAGCTGGAACCAAATAGAAATTAAGAGTGGAGTTAGAGGTGCTAACTCTCCACTAAGAGTGTGCTTGGTTAAACAGAAAAGTGGAAGGATGGAAAATAGGAAATATGACACCGCTCTCTCCAAATGCATAAAAACAAATCATTCCAAATTGGAAAGATAAGAGAAGAGAAAAAGAGAGATGTAAGTTAAGTGTTCAAAATTATGCATTTTCTTTTTTCTCATTTTTCAACTATACCAAGCAATGAATGAAAAAAAAAAAAGTACTTTTTTCTTTTAATTTTTTTATTTTTCCTACCAAGCACACCAATAGAAAGAACAAATATATTCTTTTATCTTTCTACTTTACCACACCTTCAATTTTCCATATTTCCATTTTTCTTTCATCTTACCAGGCAAAGCCAAAGACCAGGAACAATATCCTGCTCCCCACTTTTTTTTTTTTTTTACTTTCTCTTATTTGTTTTAACAACCATTCCATAAGTAAAAGCAACTGACCCTACAGAAATTGACTTAATAGTGGTCAGCCTGTCCAACTTCGAACTATTATCGATTCTCCTTTTACTTTGGGGTTTAGGACTAGTAAGGTTCTCTAAATGATAAAAAGGACAGCGATTTAGATTCCAAAAGCATGATTTCCAATGAATGTAAATGATAAAGAAAACAAGGTGAATAAATACACTCAATGGCATAACATGTTTGCTTCATGGTCATTATAATGCTGAAGTTTGAAACAACAGTTCTAAATATCTCAACTATCCATATTCTATCATGTTACCTGAAGGAGCAACTCATATTTTGTGTTAAACAAAAATACACTGAATGCTCTATGCAGCATCTTTCCAGTTAGAATCTTTTCCCACAAATGACCTGTAAATTTTCAAACCGGTTTTAAAAATGCAAAAATAAAGGCAACATACTGAAGAAATTGACTGCAGAAAAAGAGACTAACGTCCTTTAATTCCCATAATGCAAATGTAAAACACAAACTCAAAGATTCAGCATCCAGGCCAGAGATTCAAGCATTTTTTTTATCTTCACTTCTTAAATGATAAACAGAATAAAGGACCCACATGCACATGAAGTGATTCATCTTAGAGCCTAATGAATAAGCTCATTGGATTTACATAACAAAAGTTCTTGATAAAGATTGATGTTAAAGGTTTTTCTTTTTAATGTTTATAAAAGAAATTAAAAAGCATTAAATAATTCAGGCTCAGCCAATTGTATAACCAGGGTTTTGCAAAATACTGAATAAGTTTAAGGCTCCAGTGTACTAAGAAATTTCTACAAACAAGCTTTTCCATCTTATACTAATTGAGAGATCATTAATAGGCCCATTCTATATGAAAGTCACCGAAAAGTTTAATACTGGATCATCTTTCTTATTTCAACACCAAAACAACAATAATATGATTTCCACCAATCAAGATAATATGCCAACTTAAAAATATTAACACTCAATAATTAAATATTAGGAGCAAATATCTCACAATCTCAACATCAATATACTCAGTAACAAAGCAGGACTACATTCAACCAGTGTCCCATATTTAATATTTGAATACAATCTCTGCTCAAGGAAAAGTGAAACTAATTAAATATTAGGAACACAATAAAACCATGCAGCTTCCTTGTGTCCTTCTAATCTCACATATAAAAGGAGGGCTCTTTTATTAACCATTTATGGAAGTCCTAAGTATAGCAATGGAGCAAATATATCATAATCTCAACATCAATATACCATATCATAATCTCAACATCAATATACTAAGTATCAAAGCAGGACTACATTCAACCAGTGTCCCATATTTAATATTTGCGTACAATCTCTGCTCAGAGAAAAGTGAAACTAATTAAATATTAGGAACACAATAAACCATAGAGCTTCCTCATGTCCTTCTAATCTCACATATAAAAGGAGGGCTCTTTTATTAACCATTTATGGAAGTCCTAAGAAATTTTACCAGCTTTCATATGAACGTTTTACAACATATCACAACATACTCAGTCTTTTTTATCAGTGATGGCCACCACAGAAGCTAGACTCAGCGGTGCAAATGCTATATTGTGCCAAACAAGAAGAAATTCAGAGGAAATACATATAAATAATAGCTAGATAGAGAAAATGTCATAATTCAGTTAATAACTAATCTTGTGACTGGACGGTTAACATAGCTATTTGGTCATCAAAATAAAAAGTTTCTTTCCATGACCAGATTACATCATATGCAGTCCATTGAACTTCAGGAAAGAGAAAGTGAGCATATACAACGTAGAAAAAGGAAGTACAAAAATAATGAAAATCAAAGTGCTATGCCATGGAAACTGCATCATAGACATTTTACTTACAGTTGTACTTCGATTCATGGCCAACAACATTATCACTCTCGTCCACTAAAATACATCTACAAGAAGATCGAAACAAAGGCCAGTAGGTTACATACAGTATGGAACTGATAAAAAATTCTGAAGCATATGTTAGCATTACATACAGTCAGGGTGCTTCTGTTTTCTGGCTTCATAATTGCCATAAAAAATAGATAGCATCCAAGATAATAATAATATTATTAACTAATTAATATGGGACTAGCTAGCAATATCATCCTATTCATTTTTTGCAGTCGATATATCCAGCCGTCAAAAGATGATCATCCAATAATATGAATAAAACTATGGTCATCGTATCAGGAATTTAAAAAATATTTTTCCCTTTTTTCGCTGATGTATTAAAATAATTTTCAGCAGTCAACATACAAATATGGCTCAAATTTTAACAGGCTCTGACACAATGAAAGAAAAGGGAAATTATTTCTCTGTTACAAAAGAGGTTCCCCAAACATTTTCCCTTTGAATCACCAACCAGAGTTACAAAAATTCCAATCTCATAAATCATCAAATCATGTAGCTAAATAAATTATCAGTTTAAGTCCACTTTCAATGCTTACCAGCGTTGAACACACATATACGTATGCTTTATTCTATACAACAAGTCTATGTGAAATTTATATGTATTGATAAAAGAAAAGGGGCAATTAAAACTGGGTTTCAATCAACAAAGTTATTAAACAAGCTTAAATTTCAGTTACGTTGGTTGTAAAACGATAACATAGATTTTCAAAAGATAAAAAGAAAAAAAGGGAACCAAATGAACTCAGTTAACTTTAGCTTAAACTTCCCTTCTTTTATCCATCATTTTCCTCGGTAATCAAACATAGCATCAAACAGAAGGCAATGGAAAAATGGCAAAACCGTAAATAAGGGCGAAAAAAAGGGGAATCGGGGAAAAGTGGAGAACTCACTCATCCTCAAACATGAGGCGTCTTTGGACAGCGTCCATACCAACGTCGGGAGCGTCACCCATGGTCGCGGTGGCGGCTGAAGCTTGGGTGCGAAAAGACGGGGATACCCTCGAGGAAACGAGGGAGGAATGGGGGAATCGAGGGGGAGGAAGGGTAAAAGTGGAAGAAAGGGAAAGAAGGCGGCGCGTGGGAGGAGAAGGGAAAGAGGAAGAAGCTAATGAGCGAGAAAGTGAGAGGGCGTATGGAGTATTTAAAAGCATAAGCATTTGTTGGTCTGTGCTGCTCTCTGCATATGCTCTACTCTGTCAATGGAATCGGCCAATTTGTTGTTTAATGTCTTTTGCCTATGTTTTATTCATTTTTTATAGATTGAAATTTTGACTCTTAATTTCTTTTTTTCTTTAAAAGGGTAAATTATAATAGAGTTCACTCAATTATGATTTTTTTTCATTTAATTTTGTCTTTTTTGTCATCAATCGGGTAACGTAAATATTGAAACACCCAAATTTTAAAGAATAGTTGTGTAATTATTTTGTAACTTTTTATAGTTTAATGACCAAAAAATAAATTTACTAATAGTTGGGTGATAAAAAAGGAAAAAACCATAATTGGATGACAGCTAATATAGTTTACATTTTTTAAAAACTAGATTAATATAAATTTTAGTCCCTAAAATTGGTAATTAAGTCTACTTTAGAACATGGTTTAAACTTTGTAATTAGGTCTATTTTGGTTCTTAAACCTTAATCCTATCAGAATTTGATGGTGTGACACTCAGAAATTGTACTACATAGTCAAAAGTATACATTTTTTTAAATTTAGGTACACAAATAAATCTAATTGTCAAGTTTAAGTACTAAATTGGACAAAAAAATATAGGCACCAAATCTTAGAATTCATGTATTATTCACAAAAAAAGTTAATTAATGTCGTTAACAATTTTGTGTCAAAATTTAAATTTGAAATTCAAAATTATAAGGATTAGGAATAATCCAATTAAAGAACATAGATTAAATTTACAACTTTTATGCATGATATAAGACTAATAAGAAAATCTTAATTGTTACGGATCAATATTGAAATTTCAAAATTTACAAAATACATAAACTATATTTGAAATGTATAAAAATTAAAATTAATTAAATTATAGCAAACTTGAATAAAGTATAGGAATTGAGAGACTGAATTTTTAAAAGTGAGAAAATTATTTTGATAAATTCAAAGATTGAAACATTATTGAAACTAAATTTAGTCAAATATTTTATAATAATATATAAAATATAATTTTAAGCAGTAAAAGGTTTTTCATAACTTCAAATGGAAATTAAAAAGGGTAAATTATATCATTAGTTATTAAATTATGGGTAATTTTTTTGTTATTTAATTAAAAAATTATAATTTAGTCACTGAATTATTCAAAAATTTTCATTTAAGTTATTGAGTTGTTAAAATGGATGCTATGTGGCTTTCTTTATTCATATTGTCTTCATCAATCGAAAGTTCTTTCTTCCTTTCTCTTTTACAGTTTAATTTTTTCACGGAAACACCTTTGGAAGTTACAAATCTGCAAGTCAAATTTAAACAACTTTTTTCTTCGGTCTCTGACACTAATCGTTAGATCGACTCAGGTCTAAGGTATGTTCTTTTACTTGTCGATGAGTACTGATCTACCATACTGACTGTTGTATCGTTGCTTGGAGCTCGCTAGTAGAACTTTAAAAGAAAAAATTTAACAACCCAGTGACCTAAATAAAAAACTTTTGAATAATTCGTAAACTTAAATGAGAAATTCGAATAGTTTAATGACTAAATTGTAACAGTTTTTAATTAAAAAATTAAATAGATAACCTATAATTTAATGACTAATTTATAAAAAAATATTCTTAAATTTTATTGCGACAGCAAATATTTATTTAATAGATATATTGAAATAAATTGTAGCTTTACATCACGTTTTATTTCACATGCATATTTATATCATGTCATGTTTTAAATATTTTATTATATTTGTATAATATAACCCACATCACATTAAAATAACAAATCTACTTCACATTATTCAAATAGTTTCATTTTTTTTTTGTCTTTGAAAATAGTTTCAATTTTTAATTATTCTTTTATATTTAATTTAATAATTTTATATACATTGTATCCAATTGAAAGTTTATTCAAAATTTATCTTAATTATTCTATTTAAACCCTATTTTTTATTTTAATTTTTAATTAATATAATTTTTAACCCTAAACTTGATAATTTAATCAATTTTAGTATTGATTTTGGGTCCACAATGCTATTTGAAATTGGCAAATAAGTCGGTTTTGGTCTCTGAATCTAGATCCGGTCAAAATTTAATGAGATAACAATTTAAAGTTGTGCCACATCGTCAAGGGCAAAGTGAGGAATTTCTTTGAGAGGGTCGGAATTAAGTTATATATTTTTACGATAGCAAAAATGTAATTTTACCTTTTTAATAGCTTATATTTTTATAATTTTTAAATGACTAAATCAAACTTTTATCATTTGAAGAGGGTAAATTGTAATTTTACTGTATACTAAATTTAAAGTCCATAAATATAAAAGAACTAAAAGTCAATTATTCTATTTTAGGGGGGGCGAGGCCCCTACCAATCCCCTGGCTCCGCCCTTGCACGTCATCAACTAAAAATTTAAAGACTATTGAGAGTGGGTCAACTCCTTCAAGAGAAATCTTTGAAATATCGTCTGCCAAGCAGTTGATCAAGCCCACAACAATCAAAAGTATTGTCCTCATGTCGAGATTTTGTCCTCGGCCTTTGCAGAAAATAGTGTACAGTTCACAAAATGGGACGGCTCAGGTGGTGAAAATACAATCAAGTAGCTCAATTATTATTCACTGACCCTACACTAATACCTCTATCAAGTCTTATAGGTCATATCTCCACCAATCGAGCACCACCTTCAACATACACGACTCTCCACAAAGACCACGGACAAAATCTTGATATAAGAACAATATCTTCAATTATTGGGGGTCTAACAAATTACCCGACGGACGACTTATTTTGAAGGAGCTGGTTTACCTTCAACAAAAATATATTTAAAAAAAAAAGAACTTGTTGTCAATTTATTGTACCGAAATGAAAAAAAAACACAGATACTAAAATGAATCGATTGTTAAATTGAAGGACCAAAAATTATGAAGAACGATATAATCGAAACAATATTAGCATATTAATAATTAAATCAAATCACACATGGTAGTATTAGGTGTCATTTTTTGTCGTTTTCAATCCAGAAATTTCTGATTAAAACCGCTGACACTCTCCACACAAAATATTGGGTGCGATGCCATAATTTAAATTTCTCCCAAAATCCAAAATTTCTTTTTTTGTTAATTTAGTGTTTAATTGACAAATGAAAGAATCATTCAAAATAGACCAAAAAAAAATAAAATTGGTGAATAGTTTTTAACAGCAAATGGATCAAAAGTGGCAGCTCCTATCTTTGCCCAACCAGCTTATTCCACGCTTTGTTCGTTTTGTCTTTTTAAGGCTTAATTGACGATTTGGACTCTAAAGTTTACACATTATTTATTTTGGTATCTAAAGTTATTTTTTAATTTATTTTCTGACAGACGTTAAAGAAAATATTATAGCCAATTACGAAGTGTCACGTGACATCTTTATGTAAAAAATAAATATCTTTTATCAAAAATATACACTATAAAAAATAGAAATAAGTATATAAAAATTGAATATATATAATCTAGAAAAATATAATTTATAAAAATATAATTTTAAAAATAATTGAAAATAAATTAGTTGAAATTAATAGTATTATTACAAAAAATGTAAATTTTTAAAGTTTAAAATAATTTTTATAATATTCTAAAATATATAATTCTAAAATTCTAAAAAGCATTTAAATTTGAATTTTTTTACAATTACTTGAAATTTAAATATATTTTTTAATTTTTAACATTTTTCAATTTGTATATATTATTTTAATATTTTAAATTTATAATTATATATTTTAGAATTTTATAAAAATATTTTAAATATTTTTAAACATTTTATATATTATATATATTTTATATATTTAATCAGTATAATATATAATATTAAAAAAAAAGGTAGCATAGAGTTCCTTATACTGAAACTCAAATTAACTCTTTGCCCTTTTATTGAAAAATAGGTAAATTGATCTATATATATTAGATCAAAGAATAAATTGATCATTTCTATTAAAATTTCATCAATTTCTACTATTAAAACTGATGTGGCTCATGTTGACATATAAAGACTAATTTTTAATGGTAGAATTGGATAGAACTTTAATCGAATGATTAATTTACTATTTGTTCGATAAATAGGGACTAATTTATCTATTTTTAAGTAAAAGGAAAAAAATACAATCTAATTTATAATATAAAGACCTCCATATTGCTTTCTTTCTTCTTTTGTTTTCATCAAAAGACCTCTATATTACTTTCATTGGTTAGAGAAAAGGATTCTTTAAATTTAAATTGAAACTTAGAATCAATATCTTTATTTTATCGGGGTAGAGCCTAGAAGAACGAATTTTCAGGTCTAAATATGAGATTTAATATCAGCAAATATTTAAACAATATAAATAATTTATTTTACAATTTTTAATTATTTGGGTTTTTTAATATATCAAATAGGCAAAAAAATTAGAATTTTATATTAATTTTTATATTATTTAGAAAAGTGGACAACTTTTCAAAGTTAGAACAAAATCATTATATATATCAATTAATGATTTTATTGTAACGCTGATGTGTGTTATTTTTCTTAAAAAATATTGAAAATGTTTAGTGATGATTTCACGAGAGACATTAAAAACTAATTCGTAATAAACCCGTCATCTAACATTTGGTTTCTCTCTCGTCTCCCACTTTTAAAATTTTATCTTACCTTTTCTAATAATCTAAAATCTTACCTAATTCCTTAAATAATTTAATTATTTTATTTTTAGATTTTAAATTTTAGGTCTAATTATTAATATTATAAAAATTATTTTGTTAAATTAAAGTTCATCATAACATCATTATTTTAGTTACATGTTTACTAAGTTATTATTTTATTATTTCAAAATATCACATCCATAATTTTAACCAAAAATAAATTTAATTAACAATTAGACTTAAATTTTGAAATCTAAAACACAAATTAACTAAATTCCCAAAAATAAAAATATAAGGACTAAAATTTAATTTTTGAAGAACACAAAACTTATCACGTTTATGTAAATTTATTATATTTATCTTACCACCAAAATGTTTTACAATGGATAATATTTTTTCCGATAAGTTCAAAATAGACTCTCTCTTTTTCTTTTCTTTTTTATCCCTTGAATTTTTTTTTCCAATAGTTTCAGAATTCATAAATCTCGAAATAAGTAAAAAAAAATTGTTTTTAATTTCGAAAGATATAATAGTTTTGTTATATCTCTCTATCGTGTGAAAACGTGTCAACTTCTTAAACAGAGTTGACCTATTATTGACTATTGCCAAAAGAGATGTTCAATTAGACCACTCTCTCGAAGTAAAGGAATGGCACCCTCCCATTATCAAGGTTGAGTGTTAGGTGAGAACACCTCTCAATACTCTTGATATAATGAGGCGTTTATTTAAGTCTCATACCGATAAGATCTCATAATATACGCCTATGAATATTCTTTATGTATTTGGCAAGATTGAATGCTTATCCTACCACACCACACTAATGAACAAGTGAATCTCTCTTGTAAATATCTTCTTATTGAGGAAGAAGGGATGATTTTCTAAATATTCTAAAGTTACTCTGAGCAACTGTTCTCTTTCAAACAATCAACTTATCCTTTTGTTATTGTCTGACTCTCGACTTTTTTAAATGAACCGATATTCATAAAACCATCACTATCTCTTCCTTAGCTTTTACGTTGTTGAACTCTACATAAACAAATTTGAAAAATAATTAAGAATAATATTGTAATAAAAAGCCTCAAAATGGGGTTGAAAATTTAGAAATATTTATTTTCGGTAAAGTGTTGATTATTTAGATGGAAATTTGTTTGTAGGAAAATAAAAGTGTTATTTATTTTAAATAATAATAATTTTAAAATTTTATGTATTTTTTAAAAATAAATTAACTTCCAAGCTTAAAACAAAATTGAATAATTTGTTTTCTAACCTTGAAATTTAATTCAATTGCCAAGTAAAGCTCTCATTAGCACCTTAAATAACATGGATTTAAATATTAATTTCTCAAAAATTATTTTAGTTTAATTCGATTTGATCCTATCTATAAACAATTCTTTATCACGTGAAGTTGGTGGGTCAAAGAAGATAATCATGCTGTACAAATAGCAAAATGTTGTACATGTGAAGGATTTGTCCCCATTCCTTGTTTTTATTTTTATTTTAATAATTATTGTTATTTTTAAAAATAATAATAATTATGGTCTGAATTTCACAAGATTTTTTCTGAAAAGTAAGTAAACTAATCTCATAAATTATCCAAATTACAACACAAAAGTTGGAAGAGAATATTTTTTTAAAATATTGAGAATATTGAGATCAAACTTTATAATTAGATAGTGAGAATATTTCTAATTTATTAAAAAATTTAGAAAAAGTTAAAATACGCAATTAGCCCTATACTTTGAAAATTTGAGATTTAGTCATTGTACTTTAAAAGTAAATACTTTTCTCAAATTAAAAATCTTAATCTATTCATTATCATCGTCGGTAATTTTCGTTAAAATCTAATAACTTAATGTGTTTATTTTTCTTCAATTGCATATCACATCAGATGAAAACAACCTAATCAATTTGTCAATTTGGTAAAATTTAAAGAAAAATACATCTAATTTTAATGATTAGACTAGGATTTTAAGTTAACAAAATAGATATAAATTTTTAAAAGTAAATGGAGGGACAAAATATCAAATTTTATCAAAGTATATGGATTAACTACAATTTTAACCTTTTTAAAAATAATTTAATTGATTTATGGAATTGTTTAAATTATTTTTAAAGGTGATTGTGAGTTGCACGCGACACACAAGTGATAAGATTTGTCCAAAACCTATACCCTACCATTTAGAGGTGTCCCCAAGCAATCTGTAGAGTTGGTTGTTTTTGAGGGCTTTGATTATTATTTTTTTATATATGAAAAAGGTTAAAAGATAGGAAACAAAGGATGAGTGTAATAAATAAAGCAAATTTCGATAAGATATTTATCGGAGTAAATTCAATCATTAACATTTTGTATTCTAAATATCCATTAAGGGAGTAGATGTTGATGCTCCATTTTCAAAGTGAGGATTGAATTTTAACAATAAATGTTAATAATAATAGAGTAAATCCCGAACAACAAACACGATTAGCGTAACTCAAACTCAGAACACACTTAAAATAAGGAACACGATTAACCATCATACCATCACACACCACATTCAATTTTATATAAATCTTAATACAAGAATAATTCGTTTTGTGTAGATTTTAGTGGATTTACTTATTTAATTGTATTTATGTTACTTTCTCATGTTGGGGCCTTGGCATTGCTTTAATGGTATAATTTTTTTTATCCTTCCAAATTTTAATTATTCAATTTAACCATTTTTAGTCTTTTGGTTAAATAGAAAATATTATTTATGGCTCCTTTAAAAATTTAATAATTCAATTAAAACTATTTTAACATAAAATTGGTTCCACAACTGGTGAAACAATAATTAAATAAATAATTTCAATGTAATAAAAAATATAGGAGGATCTACTACCATCGATGTAAAATTAAAATAGTTTTACACGCTTCCATATATTTTTGTATACTTAATATTTTCACGATTCAATTGTTATATTTATTGATATAATTATATTTATTATGCATATAAATTTTTGAACCGATCCGAAATCTCTACCATATCGGTCTAAAATACTATAAATATTATTATTTATTAAGCGGTTGAATTTTTACATAAATAAATAGTTAGAAATTTTTATTTATGTTAAATTTGAGGTGCACGATTTATATAAGTGAAATATGAAATACGATGGTTGTATCATTAAAGTATTAATCATACAAAAAACCACGAAATGGTGTAAAATATGGATCCTTCCCATAAAAAATTAAATTTATAATCCAATTCAACTAGTTCAATTGTTATTTTTTATCTCGAATTCCGATTTTTATCGATTTTGAATAGTGTATTAAAAGATTAATTTAATCTTTTTGCCCGAATCAATATAATTATCGACTCTCAAACTAATTAATTTAACTGATCAATTTAATCCGATTCTTATTCAGCTGAATAAATATATAAAAAGTATATATTATATTTTATTATAGATTAATATATTTTGGCGGGCCATATGGAGTCAATTTTGCCGGTTCATAAACAAAAATAATAAGTCAAAATTGGCAGCCCATTAAGTCAAAGTGATACTATTTGATAATTCAGTTTTCTAAATTGCATCATTCAAATCAGACAAGATTAAACAAAAAAAAAAAAACCTAATGTAAGCATGCTAATGTATCTGATTTATGGATATACATCATAGTTGAAAATTTACAGAAAATTAGGTGCCCCAAAATTTAAATTTTCCCAATATGTTTTTTTCAACGGTCAAATAGTCCCAACTCCTAAGTAATGCCGCCGTCAATACATGAAGTCCAACCTAAGTTAAAATATGCCAAATTTACAAGTCTTGACTTGGGCACCAAGCTTAAAATTTAATAATCAAGAATAGATTTGTTCAAGTGTCAAAAAAGAATGATTTAATTTGGATTAGGGTCGAAAAAGAATGGTTTAATTCGGATTAAAATTAGATCATAAAATATTGATATTGAATTAACAGAGCAAGTCAAGTGATTTTTTATTCAACCCAACCTAACCCAACTTAACATTTTTTATATATTTTCTATTATTAAAATTATTACTATTAATTTATCTCAAAATTTTAAATAATTTTTTTATTATATTAATTTTTATTCGATGAAATATTCAAAAGTATTTATAAAACTAAAATATTTGTTATACTATAAAAATAAGAAATTATAATTAAAAGCAATTGAAACAAGTTATAGAAATTATTTTTGAACAATTTCGTTGTGGTCATATCTGCTGTTTTTGATACAATGCTTAAAACTATTTATAGTTCCTTCTCAACCCTTAAATAGGAGAATAATACGCTTCAATACATTCGAACTCATATCCTTCTATACTAACAATAACATTCATACTAATCGAGTTAAAACTCAATTGACACCAAATTATAAAATTAAATGAGGGTGTATTGATGAATATATTAGGGTGGGCAGATTTGATCTAAAGATTTTAATTGAAAAACCAACCTACGCCACCTTGAAACATGAATTTTTTTTTTTTTAAATCTCGTTATATTAAAATTGTTGAGTTAGAAGATTTGTAGAGTTAAGGGTGTGATTGAACAATACTGAGTAATTGAATAAAAATGTAATTATTAGGGTAATATTTATATTTTCTTCTAATTACAATAAATTGTAATTTTCTAGACATGTTTAGTAGTATAATTTTTAATTACACAGTTAACTAATTTTCATTTTAAAATATATTAATTACTACGACAAAAATAACTTTTGATAAAGTAACAAAAATAAAATAAAATAATCATATGCATTGTGTTAGTCTAAAAAAGTAATTGATAATATGATTACAAATATATTGTAGTAGGCCAATTTTGGCCCACTAATACCAAACCCATTTTTAATTAAGCTAACCTAGTCAGCCCATTTACCCCTTTTGCACCCCAAACCCAATACAAAACCCTTAGCCCAACTGAACCTAAGCCCAAGAACAGAAACCCTAGCCTGCTCAGCATCCCACTTGCCTCCCCACTTACGCCGAACCCCACTTGCGCCGTTGCCCATGTGCGTGACCACTCAACCCCCACGCACGTCATATGCCTCCACGCACGCGTCTGGGCCTCCATACCCTGCAAAATAAAACAAACACCAAGACAAAGCAGACGACAGGGAGTAATGGAGAAAAGCTTAAAAAAAAAAATGTTGTAACTAATGGGGGCTATATAAAAAGCCGAATGAAACACTGTAAAGAGGATTGGAGTTTTTGAGAATACAGAGATAATTCAAAACAAAGAAACAGTAAATAGAGCGAGAAAAACCAATCCAAAACAGGTATCAACACAGAAGGAGCGAACACCAAAGATCAGAGAATCGAAAGTGGTAAAGATCCTAAGTGATTCCATTTCATTTTAGTTACTGTTTTCGATCTTTTTCTTCGCACAAGCATATTAAATAAATATTAACTATCTGAAAATATAATACAAAAATATAAAAAATGGGAAAAATCTAACCTTTTCGAAAATCCGCCATCAGTGCACGGAGGTTTGCCCGGCCGCCGTGGGGCTCGTGTGACCGTCCGTGACCGTGATGATGACCGCCCATGGCCGGAGCCTTCCCCTCTCCCCCTCTCCTTTCTCTCCTCTCCTTTTCTCTCTTCTTTTTTTTTCTTCTCCCCTTCTCAAATGTTTTTTTTTCCGAAAATTTTGTCTTTTATAGGGGACCAAAACGCACCGTTTTGGTCCCCCCCAGTTATCTCGAAACGATGCCGTTTAGGCCCAGGGTCGGGTCGACCCGACCCGCAAACCACAGGATCCGCGTGTTTTTAACAGCGGAAGGGCTATTTGCGCAATCAGCCCTTCCGCTTTTTCATGTGTTTGCAATCAGGTTTTTCCTACTTTTAATTTGGTCCCGTTATTTAGCGTTCTTTTCAATTTGGTCCCCCACACTGCTATGCGTTTTGAGGAAATGGAATTATTGCTGTCCTGACCCCCCACATTTTTCTCGCGTGTTCAAATCAATCCTTTCTTTTTATTTTCTTTTTACATTAGCCCCATAACTTTGTTTTTGATTTAATTTTAATCCTTTTTTTGTTTTTCCATTTAAATATCCATGTTTTTTTATTATTCTTGTTCTTATTATTATTATTATTAGGTGTTAATAAATATTTTTTAAGTACGTATAAATATATATATACGTATATATATATTTTATATTTTACTCGCTTTATTCTAATAGTTTATTAATAATGTGCTTGTTTAAAATCATCATTGTTATTATTATTAGTTCATGTTCGTATATATTATATTTGTAGTGCGTGTACATGTTTAATATATTTGTATATATCTAAATGATATTATTACTAGTTTTCTTTTTATGTGTATATATTACTTAAATGTTTTAGCATTATATATATTTTGTGTTCTTAATACTATACTTCATATGTATCATGTAGGTTAATGTTTTAATATCATATTACACATGTATATTTCCATATCACTTTATGTATAAGATATGTTCTTGTATACCCTTATGTATCATACATATATTTTAGTGTTTTTATGTTTTGTTATATATTAGTATACATATTTTATTATACGTGCGTATGTATGCTTTTTGTTTTCGTATATCATGCCATTCATTATTATACTTTATTATATAATTAACATCCGTGTTTTATCGTACATATGTATATACATGTACTCTTTATTCGCATTATTTTCGTATGTCATATTATTTATTCTTCTATTGATTATTTTCATTATTGTTACATATATGTTATTATTTGGTGTACATACATTATTATTATTGTTAATATAAATACACTTTTACGTTTATAGTATTCCTAATAAATATTATGTATGTACATTTATACTATGTGTATATATATCTAGTAAGTATATATATTTAGTATCATTACGTGTATGTCCACGAGGCCTTATATTTTCATCATCTCGTATATGGTTCAAACAATATATATAATATATTTCTAACATTATCACTACCTACACGTATATGTTTTGTGTATATGATCTTAATGTCATTTTACATATGTATCTTCATTACGTGTTCACATTCAATATTGTGATCACATCTAATTTTATACGTATTGTTAGTATCTTTAGATGTTCTTACCATATTACGATATTCGTTTCAAAATGTTTAAATTCTCCCATTTATTTATTCCAATTTACTTTACGTTATTTCAAAATCCCATTCACGTTTTGCTAATTAACTTCAATAATCAAGGTAATATACCGATTTAACATTAAGTCATCGAGTTCATCGCTATGTTGGGTGAACGTCAATTGACTCGTGTTAAAGCGATATACCCTTCTCAAAAACCAGGATAAACCAAAATTTCTCGTCTTTTTAATCGGATTACGATTAAATTTCACCTTAAACTCGTATTTTTGAAAATTAAGACAACACGTGTTTATGAGATACCAATTTTGGGCGTCGCGAGGGTGCTAATACCTTCCTCGCGCGTAACCGACTCCCGAACCCTAATTTCTTCTCTGGATTTTAATGTGGACTTAAATTCAGCCTTCTTTTCATTTCAAAGATAAATTTATAAAGGTGTCCGATCATACCTATAAAAAGGATCGGTGGCGACTCCTCTTTTTCATTTAAAAATTAAACTCCAATTTCCAAGTTTCCAACAGATCACCACAATTAGCGACCCCAAAACCAATTTTTACATCGCTACATATATATATATATATCATATGCAATTTTATTTATTTGTTCTAGTTCGTATTTGTTGGGTTATTCCCTTTTTAATATTTAACATGTGTTTCTTATCATCATCTGTTGGCCTTTGACCAAGTTCATCATTATCTGAATTTGAATTTGCATCATCAAGATCTCCTTCTTTCATATACTTTTCAAAGTATTGACCATCTCTATTTCATCTATAATTGAAGTTGTGAAATGTGCAACATACTAGAACGATCCAATATTTTTTTTTATGTTATACTAAAGTGATGTTAATAAGAGAAATATTTTTGTTAGGACAATAAATTTCTTCTTAACCACGTTTTGAAACCTTGAATGTTTCAAATTAAATAATTCATGAGCTGTGTCTAGCATTATTATCTTACATGGTATCATACCCCACGAATGTTACAAAAGTTATTGGATACTTTATAAAAATTATTTATAAATGTTATGTATTATAAGCTTTATTATTTTTAATTAATTTACGTATTATAAAAATTGCTATAACATAACATAAGTCTTTCTCCAAATTAAGTTTATATGATTAAATTTACGAATCTATTTGCACCTTGAACTCAAAAATTACATGGTAGATGCTAAGTATGCAAATACAAAATGTTTTATTGCACTATATTGTGAGGTACGATACCATTTGAGAGAATGGAACTAGATGCAAGCACCAGAGATGACTTACAAACTCTTTAAATTGAGATATTTTAGGCTTTGAAATGTGGTTGATAGGACAATATTTGTTGTTCTAAAAAATATTTCTTGTATTAACAACATCACTTTAGTTTACCATAAAAACAACAAAGTTAGCTCATACTAGTATGTCGCGTACTTCATAACTTCATTCATAAGTGAATTTGAGATGATCTATACCTCAAAGATTACATGGAAAAAAGAAAAAAAGAAAAGAAATATCGATAATTTTAATGATACAAATTCAGATAATGATGATGAATTCGGTTAATGACCAACATATGATGAAAATGAGCTTAAGTTAAATAATAAAGAGGGAATAACGTGACAAACATGTAGCATTGTAATAATTAGATAAAATTACATATGCTAACATTTTTCTTGTTATTTTTATTAGTAATTACATTATCAACTAAATTTTTATACTAACACAATATATATAATGACTTTATCTTAATTCTTGTTACTTGATTTTTATCATGCTAATAATTTTTATAGTAATTAATATCTTGTTACTTGAAAGATCCAGAACTGAAAAAGTACAAAGAGAAGCGAGATTGTGAGAAACGACTTAAGGGACCTTCATTTGGAAAACAAGAAATTAAGAAACACTATAAAGAATAGCGGGTTGGGCAAGTCGACAATGAGAATGGAAGGAAGAAATTAGCAATATCAAGGGAGGAATGGAGTTTTGGAAGGAAAAGCAAAGAAAGAGGAGGAAAAGGTCACAGCAGTGATAGAGTTAAGAAGGAAGAACGCAGAAAGTGAAATAGCATTGCAGAATTGGCGAATAGTCGATCTGAACATCAAGAATTAAAAGGAAAACACGAGATCTAGAAAATATGCTGCAATCTCATCAACAACAATTAGATAACCTCCGAAGGCTCTAGAAGAAAAGAGTGAAGCGATGCGATAGGGACATTCACGCGTATGAAGGAACTCTCAAAGAAAAGAAATGCAACTCGACTTCTTGATCAATGAAATTCGCAAAGCGGCTATGCAAGTTGTTCAATTATCAGATGAAGCCGAAGTTCTCAGTTGCCAATTCCCTCCGAGCCAAAGATCGAACATATCAGAGTTTTTAGAGCAAGTGAAGAAATAAGGCAATGTGGCTAGGAAATTTGTGTAACCGTTGGAAAAATGGAAACTTTGTGTAATAGACTATGTTGATAAATGAAATGCCTAAATATGGGGCTACCTTGAAATTTACACCATTTTGTTGCATTCCTGGCATAACTAACATTTTGACATTCGTGCATTCATTCATGCATTCATCCATACATTGCATATTCCATACTCGGTCACTGAAGACAAAATATATAATTCGCAGTTGTAATACCACAAGACTGGAACCACGTCATCAGTATAAAACGCGCCGAAAAGCTAGAGTGATGGAGGCTGAATTCAATGAGAAAATTGAAAGGTTGGAAAGGGCTCAAAAGGAATTGCAAGAGCAACTGGCCAAATCGCAACAAGAAACGAGAGACCTAATGGTAAGATCTCGAGAGGAATCACTCGAGCAAAGAGATCAAATGGCCAAGATGATGGAGATGATGTCACCTTAGTTAAAGGAAAGGGACCCTGCGAAGTCCCGACATTGAAGAATCTCGATCAAGAATTCACCACGATCGGGATCCACTCTATCCCCAGATTCACTCCACCGCTTCGCATATACAACACAAAGAGGGTATATTCAAGGGAACCCACGGCTTGGAACATCGACCTATGCCACCGCTCCACCCACTAATTTGGGGCAAGGAATATTCGCGTCAAACCAGGGCTAGTCCTGGCGATCCACTAGTTCCAGATCTGGATGACCCAAACAGAGGTAGCCAAGTTGAAATCGAGATAACCATGACGCAAAATATAAGAGTCTAGAGGAAAGACTCAAAGCGATAGAAGGCAATCAAGTCTTCTCCGCACTAGGTGCCAAAGAACTCGATTTGGTACCGATCGATTTTGCCCCCGAAGTTGAAAGTGCCTGATTTTGAGAAGTATGATGGGACAAGATGTCCAAAGGCGCATCTAGTCATGTTTTGCCGAAAAATGACTGGTTATGTGAACGAGGATAAACTACTCATACATTGCTTTCAAGATAGTCTAACAGGTCACTCTCGGTTGGTACAATCAACTTAGTAGAGAAAAGATTCGATCCTGGAAGGACTTGGCGTCAGCATTTTGCGATCAGTACAAGCATGTATCGGAGATGGTGCCAGACCGCATGACCTTGCAAATGATGGAGAAGAAACCAGCAGAATCCTTTAGACAGTATGCGTAAAGGTGGAGAGATATCTCGGCCCAAGTGGAGCCTCCACTGACTAAGACTGAGATAACAGTCCTTTTCATCAATACTCTGAAAGCACCATTCTATGACAAGCTGGTGGGAAGTGCTACAAAGGATTTTTCGGATATCGTAATATCCGGAGAACTCATAGAGAATGCCATCAAGAGCGGTAGAATGGAAGGATCAGAAGGCTCAAGAAAAGCAGCACCCGTAAGGAAGAAAGAGCCAGAAGCCCACATGGTGGGAACTGGGAGTCGTTACATTCCCAATTCGTATCCTAATCAACCCCGACCTCGAAATTATCCACCCCCGAATTTCTATTATCCTCCTCACTACCAAGCATCACCTCCTTCCTACCCTGTATACGCCATGAATAACCAAAGGCCCGTCACCACATTCCCACAAAACACTCTACCCACTCAAAGCCAACCCAGAAATGAACCAAGGCCAACAAGGCCCAATCCCAAGAGACAGCAATTCACCCCTATTCCTGTATCATATGGGGAATTGTACCCAAAACTTCTGGAGAAGCAATTAATATCTCCCCATTACATGGCCCCCCTTAAACCTCCATACCCGAAATGGTACGATCCAAACGCTAGTTGTGCATACCATGCGGGGAACCAAGGGCATTCTCTTGAGAACTGTCTCGCTTTCAAAAGGAGAGTTCAAGGGCTCATCGATCGGGCATTTTGCGATTTGATGGTATGCTGGCGATCGACCGGAATCCGTTCCCAAACCACACCGAAGGGAATGTGGCGCAGATGGGAGAGGAGGATAAACAATAAAATAGAAGATGGGTTTCAAGTACAAACACCTCTGCGGAGAATGCAGGAGATACTAAGTGAGAAAGGGTTGCTCTGTCGTTTTAACGGAGTATCCAAAGGAAAAGATGCAAAGGTCACGCTTTTGCAAGCTCCATGGTATTGGGGAGCATAACATTCGATCTGCGAAGAATTGAAGTTTCTTGCAAAGTATGATGGACAATAAGGAGATTGGGATTTTTGTAAAGCCAAAGAGCCGATAGTGGAGAAATATGTGCCTCGACAATCAATCATCGGGTTTCCCATATAAGCGTAAATCGACCGTTAATAATCTATTATGACGCAAAGAAGGAGCCGTGAAACCAAAATGATAATTGAAGTACCATCTCCTTTTCCTTATAAGGACAATAAAACAGTACCGTGGAAGTACGACGTCAACATCGTTACACCTGAAGGTGAAAAGCTTGAAGCCACCACTGAAGACATTGGGGAAGTAGGTCATTTTACCCATGATGAGCGGTGCTATTCTAAAGAAGTTGAACCGATAAAGAAAAGTAGCGACTTGAAACAAAAAGGGAAAGCAGTGATGCACGAAGTCCAAGACGAGCAAGAAATCCCACCCGTGCACGAAACTAAAAAGCCTGTGAATGAGGAAGAAGCTCAAGAATTCTTGAAATTTATCAAGCACAGCGAGTATAGTGTGGTGGAACAATTGAGTAAACAGCCAGCGCGAATCTCAGTTCTATCTCTGCTGTTAAACTCAGAGCCACACCGGAATGCTTTATTGAAGGTGTTAAATCAAGCTTATGTGGCCAACAACATATCTGTCGAAAAGCTTGATAGGTGGGTAAACAATCTGAATGCGGACAATTTCATCTCTTTTAGTGACGATGAGATACCGCCAAATGGTAGAGGCTTGGGGAAAGCGCTACATATCACGACTCGTTGCAAGGGATACATAATACCAAACGTACTCATCGATAATGGGTCGGTAGCTAAATGTTATGCCACCGCCACGCTTTCCGAATCTGATGGATTTGTCCTACTTAAGGCCCTGTCATTCCACGATAAGGGCATTCGACGGAGACGGTAGCGCCAGTCATGGGAAAGATTGAAATCCCTTTGGAAGTGGGCCTTACATTTATGATGTCGAGTTCCAAGTCATGGACATAACACCTCTTATAACTGTCTTTTGGGAAGACCTTGGATCCATTCTGTGGAGCGGTTCCATCATCCTCCATCAAAAGGTGAAATTTATCAAGGATGGTGTTTGGTCACGGTCGAAGCGAAGAAGACATTGTCGCATCTATCTCTGCGATCGCCATACACGGAAGTAAGCAAGGGCGTAGTGGAATGTTCCTTTCGATCCCTTGAATTCGTCAATGCCACTTTCGTCGAGAGGGAACAGATTCGATGCCAAAGCGTCGAAAAATACTAGAATGGGTGTCAAGTTGACCGTAGGAAGGGAGCTCGTCGAGAAGAGGTTTAGGAGACATCTACAAGGTATAGTTAGGGCTTTAAAGCCAGTGCATCACAAGGCCCGATACGGTTTGGGGTTCCAGCCTGACATGCGCCAAAGAAGAAGACAGTGGAAGAAAGATCAAGAGAGAAGAATTGCAAGAACTTTGGGCCGGGAACCAGAATGGGAACCAATAGGGTACCCTCCTCTGTCAAAAACATTTACATCTGCGGGAATAATGTACCCTGGACAAGATGATCCGCGAAACATGCTGGGGTTAATTGAAAGGGGTTTTCAGAATGTCAGTATAAATGTCATTGACAAAGAAGCTGGTGCAAGTAAAGATGTCTCAAGGATACGCCCTTGCCCTCCTGGTTTCATGTTGAATAATTGGACTGCTGAGGAGCTTCTTGTAGTTTATAAGTCTTCAGAGTAATGCTAAACATTAACCTTCTATTGTGTCCTTTGATATAATAGAATCCTTTTGTAAGAGCTTGCATTTACTCTTTATCACTTAAATGAATATCAATGAAGATGCATTTTGTCACGATTTTTCGCATTATCACTAATTTCATAATCATTTTCTCATAGCCTATCCTTACATTTGCCTCATTGCCATGACATAACATTTTGTTTGTTGTTTCCAATACTTGGATGTCCCCCCATAGCTTCCTTTTCCATTCAACTTTCAGGTGCTCAGATATTGACGACATGAATAAGCCCGTTACGAACCTTGAAATTGATTTTGAGAAGGCTGTTTGCTTAGGAGAATTTGAAGCCAAAGAAGATACTGAAGATGATGTCTCGTCTCCTGAATTGTTAAGAATGGTCGAACAAGAGGATAAACAGATTTTACCTCATGAAGAATCTGTGGAAACAATAAATTTGGGCACTGAAGAGAGGAAACAAGAAGTGAAGATTGGGACTTCTATTTCAGAGAGTACCAGACATAGTTTGATCACTTTACTCCACGAGTACAAAGACGTTTTCGCATGGTCATACCGGGACATGCGGGGCTAGATGAAGATTTAATGGTCCATAAGCTCCATTAAAGCGAAATGCAAGCCCATCCAAAGAAAATTAAGACGGATGAGACCGAAATCTTGTTGAAAATAAAAGAGGAAGTCAAGAAGCAATTTGATGCTGGCTTCCTACAAGCCTCCAAATATCCAGAATGGGTGGCTAACATAGTTCCGGTACCAAAGAAGGATGGCAAAGTACGAATGTGCGTGGATTACCGTGACCTGAATCGAGAAAGCCCAAAAGATAATTTTCCCTTGCCACATATTGACACATTGGTGGACAACACAGCAAAACATTCATTGTTTTCTTTCATGGATGGATTCTCGGGGTATAATCGGATCAAGATGGCCCCGAGGATATGGAGAAAACTACCTTCATAACAATGTGGGGAACGTTACGCTACAAGGTGATGCCATTCGGGTTAAAGAATCTTTGGGGCAACATATCGGAGGGCTATGGTAACGTTATTCCATGACATGATGCACAAAGAAATAGAGGTCTCGTCGACGACATGATTGCTAAATCCAGGGAAGAAGAGCATGTAGTGAACCTCGAAGTTGTTCGAAAGGTCGAGAAAGTTTCACTTAAAGCTTAATCCGACCAAATGTACATTTGGAGCTACCTCGGGAAGTTGCTAGGCTTCATTGTCGATGAAAGAGGTATCGAAGTTGATCCGGATAAAATAAAAGCCATCCAAGAATTACCACCTCATGCATGCAAAAGGAAGTTAGAGGATTTTAAGGGAGATTACACTACATCGCCCGATTTATCGCTCAACTTACCAACCAATGCGACCCAATCTTTCGGCTCATTCGAAAACATAACCCGGGGGAATGGAGCGAGGAATGCCGGTGGCCTTTGATAAGATAAAACAATATTTGTCCGATCCTCCGTCTAGTACCACCAACTCCGGAAGACCATTGATTTTGTATTTGATGTGTTCGAAAATTCAATGGGTTGCATACTAGGGCAACAAGACGAGTCGGAAAGAAAGAAAAGCGATCTACTACCTCAAAGAAAAGTTCATCAATATGAGGCAAAATATTCGATCCATTGAGAAATATTGTTGCGCTCGGTTTGGGTAGCTCGGAGACTCGGACAATATATGTTGTATCACACGACATGGCTAATTTCAAAGCTGGACCCAATAAAATACATGATGGAATCGCCGCACTATCGGGAAGAATGGTGCGATGGCGATCCTCCTTCGAATATGACATTGCCTATGTAAGTCGAAGTCGATAAAGGGAGCGCAATAGTGACTTCTTAGCAACTCGAGCAACAGAGGAATATGAGTCTTTAAGATTCGATTTCCCGATGAAGACTTAATGTGTATCACGAAATAGAATCCGAGTCATCAAAGAGAAGTCATGGAAGATGTGCTTTGATGGTGCGTCAAATGCTCTAGGGCATGGAATTGGAGTAATCTGGTATCACCAGACGGAATCATTATCCGTTCACCGCAAGACCGAACTTCTTCGTACCAATAATATCGCAGAGTATGAGGCTGTATCATGGGGCTTCGTGCGACTATCGAGCGAAACATCGAGATCTTGGAGGTGTACGGGGACTCGGCCTAGTGATTTACCAAATCCGTGGAGAGTGGGAAGTGAGGACTCAAAATTGATTAAGTACAATGATTTAGTGGTGGATTGATCAAGGAATTCAAAGAAATAACTTTTCATTACTTCCCACGAGAAGAGAACCAATGGTGATGCCTCGCCACTTTGGCTTCAATGTTCAAAGCAAGTAAAGAAGCGAAATAATGCCCTCAAAATGAGCATATCGAGGTCCCCACACTTTGTTGTAGCATTGAGAAAGAGGCGACGGACGACCATGGTTCCATGATATCTTAGAATATATCAAGAATCAAAGCTATCCCGAACAAGCGAATGAGAACGACAAGAGAACAATCAGAAGAATGGCAGCGAGATTTGTTCTTGATGGGGATATCTGTATAAAGAGGAAAGGATCAAGTACTTTTGAGATCGTGGATGATGTCGAAGCGAAAGATACTTGAAGATGTCCATGAAGGAATCATGGGACACATGCCAATGGTTTCGATATGGCGGAAAGATTATGAGACTCGGTTACTCTTGGTCGACGATGGAAAGCGATCAGATGTCGGTTTGCGAAAAATGCCACAAATGTCAAATCTATGGCGATAAAATTCATGTAGCCCTTCGCCCTTCACGTCATGACTTCTCCGTGGCCTTTTTCTATGTGGGGCATGGATGTTATAGGCCAATTTCTCCAAAAGCATCAAATGGACATCGATTCATTTTTGTGGTTATCGATTACTTCACAAAATGGATAGAAGGCGCTTCGTTTGCCAATGTGACGAAGACTGCGGTTTGCAAGTTTTGAAAAGGGAAATCATTTGTCGGTATGGTTTGCTGAAAGAATCATTTCGAGATAATACCACGAATCGAACAATAAGATGATGAAAGAAGTGTGCGGCGGTTCCAAATAAAGCATCATAATTCCTCGCCTATCGCCCAAAGATGAGCGAAATTTGTTGAAGCGACTAACAAGAACATTAAGAGGATCATTGGGAAAATGACCGAGACATATAGAGATTGGCACGAAACTTCCATTTGCTTTGTTTGCATATCGCATCATCTGCGAACATCTACGGAGCAACTCCTTTCTCTAGTCTATGGAATGGAAGTCATGCTACCCATCGAGGTTGAGATCCCATCTCTGCAGTATTGATGGAATCAAAGTTAGAAGAAGCGAGAATGGGTTCGAGCTCGATATGATCGATTGGACCTCATTGAAGAAAAAGCGTCTAAGGGCAATTTGTCACGGGCAAATGTACCAAAAGAGAATGATCGCACCCATGACAAGAAGAGTACGACCAAGAGAATTCCATGAAGGAGAACTCATCTTTGAGAAAGATTCTCCCAATACAAAAAGACCTGCGAGGAAAATGGGCACCAAATTGGGAAGGACCATACGTTGTAAAAAGGCATTCTCAGGCGGAGCTTTGATCCTTGCCGAGATGGATGGGAAGGAGCTACCGAATCCAGTGAACTCAGATGCAGTGAAGAAATATTATGCTTGAGATGAAAACCCGAAAAGGGCATCTAAAAAAAAAAAAAAAGGGATCGAGCGAAAACACGAAAAGGCGCTTTGGTTAAACATAAAAGATTAGGATGAAAACCCAAGAGGCGTTCTAATGAAGCAAATATTCGACACAAGGCAAGGTGTTTTAAAGCATCGACAAACGGTGAGACTACGATATTTGAAGCATCTTTGAAAGCTCGAAATCTTCTACGCAAGGAGCCAGACTCTAAAAGATTCTTGATTAAGGAACGAGGAAGAGTTCATGTGTTGAATATCTAGAGCATTTGTATCCGTTGAATACGATCCTTTCTTTCTTTTTGACATTTTTTTACTCTCATTGGTTAACTTGCTTTGTTTGCCACATTTGAAATAGATGAATATGAAATATCATTTTTGTCCCTACCTGACCATTTTCATGCATCTCATTATGTGTTTGTTTAATGATAAATAGTGAAATGACATACTCTAAACAAAAGAAACGATAAGCATTACCTGGATGAAAATTTGATAAAGAGCCTCAAAGCAATAACAAAGTTCAACAAGGGGCAAAAGAGTGACATCTGAGAAACGTCGATTACTCGTGAAGCTTGAAGAAGTGTATATGGCGTAAAGAGAAAGTAAAGAGCCGAAGTAATGAATGCGGACCATCACAAGAATCGAGACGAAAAAGACATACGACAAACATGCTTCAGGAACACTGCATAATCATGTAGGCATAAAGGCATTTAAGACAAACATGTGCATATCATGATAACATCATGCATGGCATATACGGTTAATCCAACAGAGCAAAGGACGTGATGATAGTCGTATTGAATCAAAGGAAAAGACACATGAGTTCCACCAGATGATATGTTTTGGGTACTCTGAGGTATCTTTAATTCATGTTTCCAAAAATCAATTCATATTGCGAGAAATGAGTTGAGCCTCAAGTCACACGCTGAGGTATTTTTAGTTTATGTTTCAAAAAAATTGACTCATATTGCGAGAGGTGAGTCAAGCCTCAGGTCACGCTGAGGTGTTTTAATTTTTGTTTTTTTTCAAAAATCAGCTCATATTGCGAGAGGTGAGTTGAGCCTCAAGACGTTGAGGAAATTTCAATTTATGTTCCAAAATCAACTCATATTGCGAGAGGTGAGTTGAGCCTCGGGGCACGCTGAGGTATTTTTAGTTTATGTTTAGAAATCTGACTCATCTTGCGAAAGGTGAGTTAAGCCTTTTAATTTCTGTTTTTCAAAAATCAACTCATATTGCGAGAGATGAGTTGAGCCTTGGCTCACGTGTTGAGCTATTCTCAATTTCTGCTTTTTTTAATTCCTACTTTTCAAAAAAATCAACTCATATTGCGAGAGGTGGGTTGAACTTTTTAATTCCTATTTTTCAAAAAAATCAACTCATATTGCGAGAGATGAGTTATACCTTTTGTCTTTTTCAAAACCAACTCATATTGCTAGAAGTGAGTTGAGCTTCGGGGCACGCCGGGGTATTCTTAGTTTATGTTTTAAATTGACTCATATTGCGAGAGGTGAGTTAAGCCTTTTAATTTTTGTTTTTCAAAATCAACTCATATTGCGAGAGGTGAGTTGAGCCTTGCGGCATGCTGAGGTATTTTCAATTTTTGTTTTTAATGTCTGTTTTTAAAGAATCAATTCATATTGCGAGAAATGAGTTGAACTCAAGATCACACGCCAAGCAAAGACTAAAGATTGAAACTGATGGAAAACACCAGATTTAGATACCCTGAAGTGCGGTGAAGTAGGTCAAGGTTACAAGTCCGGTCTCCTTGAAGTTGTAGTGGAGCTGATCGAGGATATCAGATCTTGCCTCGCTAAAGTTACAGAAGAGAAGATCACGAATCTCATCTCACTGAAGTGATAAAAGAGCAGATTGAAGCCGCAAATTTCATATCCTTAAAGTTACATTAGAGAAGATTGAAGTTACAAGACATATATCAGAAAATGCGGTGGATTGAACCAAAGCTACAAGATGAGATGGACTAGAAGGAGACTATCTGAACAAGAAGAGCACCAATGAAGTCAAGACTCAGCAAGATCAAGCAAAATTGGCCTTTCATTATGTCTTTGCTCCATTCCCGTTACATGACAATGAGCAAAGAGGGGCAGCTGTAGTAGGCCAATTTTGGCCCACTAATACCAAACCCATTTTTAATTAAGCTAACCTAGTCAGCCCATTTACCCCTTTTACACCCCAAACCCAATACAAAACCCTTAGCCCAACTGAACCTAAGCCCAAGAACAGAAACCCTAGCCTGCTCAGTATCCCACTTGCCTCCCCACTTACGCCGAACCCCACTTGCGCCGTTGCCCATGTGCGTGACCACTCAACCCCCACGCACGTCATATGCCTCCACGCACGCGTCTGGTCCTCCATACCCTGCAAAATAAAACAAACACCAAGACAAAGCAGACGACAGGGAGTAATGGAGAAAAGCTTAAAAAAAAAAAAGTTGTAACTAATGGGGGCTATATAAAAAGCCGAATGAAACACTGTAAAGAGGATTGGAGTTTTTGAGAATACAGAGATAATTCAAAACAAAGAAACAGTAAATAAAGCGAGAAAAACCAATCCAAAACAGGTATCAACACAGAAGGAACGAACACCAAAGATCAGAGAATCGAAAGTGGTAAAGATCCTAAGTGATTCCATTTCATTTTAGTTACTGTTTTCGATCTTTTTTCTTCGCACAAGCATATTAAATAAATATTAACTATACGAAAATATAATACAAAAAATATAAAAAAAGGGGAAAAAATCTAACCTTTTCGAAAATCCGGCCACCGTGCACGGAGGTCGGCCGGCAACCGTGAGGCTCCGTGACCGTCCGTGACCGTAGATGATGAGCCCATGGCCGAGCCTTCCCTCTCCCTCTCCTTTCTCTCTCTCCTTTTCTCTCTTTTTTTTTCTTCTCCCTTCTCAAATGTTTTTTTCCGAAAATTTTGTCTTTATAGGGGACCAAACGCACCGCTTTGGTCCCCCGATATCTCGAACGATGCTGTTTAGGCCTGTGGTCGGTCGACCCGACCCATAAACCGCAGGATCCACAGCGTGTTTTAACATGGAAGGGCTATTTGCGCAATCAGCCCTTCCGCTTTTTCATGTGTTTGCAATCGTTTTTCCGCTTTTAATTTGGTCCCGTTATTTAGCGTTCTTTTCAATTTGGTCCCCACATCGCTATGCGTTTGAGGAAATGGAATTATTGTCATCCCGACCCCCACATTTTTCTCGCGTGTTCAAATCAATCCTTTCTTTTATTTTCTTTTACATTAGCCCCATAACTTTGTTTTTGATTTAATTTTAATCCTTTTTTGTTTTTCCATTTAAATATCCATGTTTTTTATTATTCTTGTTCTTATTATTATTATTATTAGGTGTTAATAAATATTTTTAAATGCGTATAAATATATATATACGTATATATATATATTTTATATTTTACTCGCTTTATTCTAATAGTTTATTAATAATGTGCTTGTTTAAAATCATCATTGTTATTATTATTAGTTCATGTTCGTATATATTATATTTGTAGTACGTGTACATGTTTAATATATTTGTATATATCTAAATGATATTATTACTAGTTTTCTTTTATGTGTATATATTACTTAAATGTTTTAGCATTATATATATTTTGTGTTCTTAATACTATACTTCATATGTATCATGTAGGTTAATGTTTTAATATCATATTACACATGTATATTTCCATATCACTTTATGTATAAGATATGTTCTTGTATACCCTTATGTATCATACATATATTTTAGTGTTTTTATGTTTTGTTATATATTAGTATACATATTTTATTATACGTGCGTATGTATGCTTTTTGTTTTCGTATATCATGCCATTCATTATTATACTTTATTATATAATTAACATCCGTGTTTTATCGTACATATGTATATACATGTACTCTTTATTCGCATTATTTTCGTATGTCATATTATTTATTCTTCTATTGATTATTTTCATTATTGTTACATATATGTTATTATTTGGTGTACATACATTATTATTATTGTTAATATAAATACACTTTTACGTTTATAGTATTCCTAATAAATATTATGTATGTACATTTATACTATGTGTATATATATCTAGTAAGTATATATATTTAGTATCATTACGTGTATGTCCACGAGGCCTTATATTTTCATCATCTCGTATATGGTTCAAACAATATATATAATATATTTCTAACATTATCACTACCTACACGTATATGTTTTGTGTATATGATCTTAATGTCATTTTACATATGTATCTTCATTACGTGTTCACATTCAATATTGTGATCACATCTAATTTTATACGTATTGTTAGTATCTTTAGATGTTCTTACCATATTACGATATTCGTTTCAAAATGTTTAAATTCTCCCATTTATTTATTCCAATTTACTTTACGTTATTTCAAAATCCCATTCACGTTTTGCTAATTAACTTCAATAATCAAGGTAATATACCGATTTAACATTAAGTCATCGAGTTCATCGCTATGTTGGGTGAACGTCAATTGACTCGTGTTAAAGCGATATACCCTTCTCAAAAACCAGAATAAACCAAAATTTCGCGTCTTTTAATCGGATTACGATTAAATTTCACCTTAAACTCGTATTTTGAAAATTAAGACAACACGTGTTTATGAGATACCAATTTTGGGCGTCATGAGGGTGCTAATACCTTCCTCATGGCATGTAACCGACTCCCGAACCCTAATTTCTTCTCTGGAGTTTAATGTGGACTTAAATTCAGCCTTCTTTTCATTTCAAAGATAAATTTATAAAGGTGTCCGATCATACCTATAAAAGGATCGGTGGCGACTCCTCTTTTCATTTAAAAATTAAACTCCAATTTCCAAGTTTCCAACAGATCACCACAATTAGCGACCCGAAACCAATTTTTACGTCCGCTACATATATATATATATATCATATGCAATTTTATTTATTTGTTCTAGTTCGTATTTGTTGGGTTATTCCTTTTAATATTTAACATGTGTTTCTTATCATCATCTGTTGGCCTTTGACCAAGTTCATCATTATCTGAATTTGAATTTGCATCATCAAGATCTCCTTCTTTCATATACTTTTCAAAGTATTGACCATCTCTATTTCATCTATAATTGAAGTTGTGAAATGTGCAACATACTAGAACGATCCAATATTTTTTTATGTTATACTAAAGTGATGTTAATAAGAGAAATATTTTGTTAGGACAATAAATTTCTTCTTAACCACGTTTGAAACCTTGAATGTTTCAAATTAAATAATTCATGAGTCATGTGTCTAGCATTATTATCTTACATGGTATCATACCCCACGAATGTTACAAAAGTTATTGGATACTTTATAAAATTATTTATAAATGTTATGTATTATAAGCTTTATTATTTTTAATTAATTTACGTATTATAAAAATTGCTATAACATAACATAAGTCTTTCTCCAAATTAAGTTTATATGATTAAATTTACGAATCTATTTGCACCTTGAACTCAAAAATTACATGGTAGATGCTAAGTATGCAAATACAAAATGTTTTATTGCACTATATTGTGAGGTACGATACCATTTGAGAGAATGGAACTAGATGCAAGCACCAGAGATGACTTACAAACTCTTTAAATTGAGATATTTTAGGCTTTGAAATGTGGTTGATAGGACAATATTTGTTGTTCTAAAAAATATTTCTTGTATTAACAACATCACTTTAGTTTACCATAAAAACAACAAAGTTAGCTCATACTAGTATGTCGCGTACTTCATAACTTCATTCATAAGTGAATTTGAGATGATCTATACCTCAAAGATTACATGGAAAAAGAAAAAAGAAAAGAAATATCGATAATTTTAATGATACAAATTCGAGATAATGATGATGAATTAGGTTAATGACCAACATATGATGAAAATGAGCTTAAGTTAAATAATAAAGAGGAATAACGTGACAAACATGTAGCATTGTAATAATTAGATAAAATTACATATGCTAACATTTTTCTTGTTATTTTATTAGTAATTACATTATCAACTAAATTTTTATACTAACACAATATATATAATGACTTTATCTTAATTCTTGTTACTTGATTTTTATCATGCTAATAATTTTTATAGTAATTAATATCTTTAAAAAGTATAAATTATTTAACTCTATAATTACAATTTGTACTACCAAGCATGATATAGGAATTACGAAGTAATTACACTCTATCGACCAAACATGTCTAGAGAATTACAATTCTTAGTAATTACAAGAGGGTATAATTATTACCATAATAATTACATTTTCATTCAATTACTCTGTCTTGATTGAACAAATTATACTAAAAAATATTAATTAACATTAGACCTATTTAAGAGTTGGATAATTTGTCCTGCATGCGATCAATTTAGCCCCACTAAAACTAAGTTTTAAGATAAACAAATTTCAACAAAATTGTCTTTGAATTAGAACTTATTAATTAAATTAAATTAAATTAAATTATAAATATATATTTAAGATTCTAAATATTAGATGTTCAAAATTATATCTCGAGTCTAATTCAATTTATAAAAGACTATAATCTTAATTAATAATACATTTAATTAATTTTTAAATTTTAATAGATGCGATAAAAGTTATATATTGATACAAGAACGTGACATGGAAGTTGGGATTGATTCACTCAACGAGGACGAAGAATCGTGAGATGGAGGTGGAAGTGTTGTAGGAAAACAAAATCAATTTGTAAAAGAGGAAAGTGAAAGGCTTAAGATGGAAAAGGAGAGAGTCGATTTGGAGAGTGAGAAAGTCCCCTCTTTGTTGAGGAGTAGGAGGGTTATCAGGCCATGCAATGCTTCCTGATAGGTTGATCTATCACTCATTAGTTCTTTATAAGATTAACAATGCAATGTGAAGTGATTAGATAACAAAGTATGTATGTGACAAGCGATAGATACGTTATTGAAGTGATTAGGTTGTCATGGACAGATGACTCACATGTTTCTTACAACATGGCAAAACAATTTTCTAATCGAAGAAACAGATCACTAGCAAACAAGGTAGATGGCAGAGTCGAAATTCGATAGTCTAGTGGCATCAGGTGTTGAGAATATCCCTAACAAAGTATCTCTGACGAGGTATGTGTAACAATTTATATCTAATTGGTTTTTTTTTAAAATATTAAACTATGTACTAAAAATACATAAATGAACAGGCAAACTTGTCAACCGAGTTTTCAACAAAATTTTCAAGGTTGATATACTAAAAAGTCCTTAAACTACTATATTCTATTTAAATAATCCCTTAAATTATTTTTGTAGTTGAATAAGCCATTATTCTATGATTTTCACTTAAAAAGCTATTGATTTTAATATTAAATTAATTTTATTTTGAATTTTATGCTCTTAATTTTTGTTGATGCAACGAAAATTATACACACTTTTAAATCAACATAAAATTTAAAATAGCAATGTAAAGTTTCAGAAGAGTGATTAAATGTTAGGTAGATAAGCACTTTCAAGAATTTTAAAAATATTATTTTGTTTTAATTTTAAAAATATATTTTTATTTAATAAAATATTTGCATCAACATAAAATGTAAATTAATTTAAAAATTCAAAATAATTTTACACTAATATTCAAATTAAGGACTCTCATGGATAAAAGTTATATATTAAGGATTTATTTAACTAAAAAGTGGACTTGTTTAAACAAGGTATAATAATTCTTATTTAATAAAAGGAATTTTAAATTTATTATCTTTTAAATGATAATACTGACCAGCAGGCTGTCCTCGGCCATGAAAAAATCTGAAAAATATTTGGGCCGCAGCCCATCTTATTCTATATAAGTAGAGGTGTCGTTAGCTAAGCATACTTTCAGTTAAATATATAGAGAGAGATGACAATGGGTCAGACCGAGGCGGTTTCTTTCCCGCCCAACTCCGATCCAATTTACTTCTAATATAACTAGATTTTGATTCAATCGAAATTAAATATTAAATTATTCATCCTGAACCAATTTAAAAAAATTAAATTTATACTTAATTTCGACCCGATCCAAAATGTTATAATATTTATTTTTATTTTTATTATCAAAATAGAATAAACATTTATAATTTCTTTTATCTTTAATGATACTAGTAACTATTTTCAATATTAATATAAATTTTATTATCATATATTCTAAACTAATAATACATATAAATGGTATCTTGATAATTAATTTGGGGTAAAACAGGTTTTTTCTATATCGACCCAACCTAATTAATTGAAGAATTAAACTTGTCCCGTCATGCTCTGAAGCTCAATTTATTTTAAATAATTAACCCTACCAGCCCATATAGAAACTCATCAAGCCCAACTCTTTTTGCGATCCCAAGCTATTTTATTTATGAAATTAATATTTTCATAAACTTCACTTTAACTCAATAATTGAAATATTGAATTTTGTTTAACAAGTTAATGTAATTTTAGCACATAAATTTAATAATTAGGTCCAGATTAATATTTAAATATTTTTTTCGATACTTTTATTTGAAAATATTAGATACATAATCTCAAATAATTAGTCTAGTGAGGAGTAGGGACCTTGACCCTTTTAAAATGGAAATTTCTCCTTTAATTTTTATAATTTTTAAATTTTAAATAAATAATGATAAAATTGTACTTTATCTAAAAAAGGTTTAAATCAGTAATGATAAATTTATACTTTATCTAAAAAATTAAATTTAAATCAATAATGATTTTTTAATCAAACGATTACGATATAAACGAACTAATAGTTGGAATAGTCTAAATTAAAAAGTAATCAATAAAACTCTTGTGATTGAAGACCGACGTATATAATTGCATAAGATAAATCTTGACCCGAGTATTCAAAAATCAATATCTTCACTTTGATAATTACGAGCTAAAGCTTTATTCCCCAAATAATTTTTCTTTCAAACAGAATAATAGAAGAATCAAAAGAAGAATAAAACATAAATTTTAATTTAATTTGGGTATTGATTCCTTTTCTTAACTTTAACTAAATTAAATAATTATATAAAAATTTTAAAAAATAAATAAAATATTCAAACGCATGTTTGCGGAAATAGTCTATATTGAATATTTTTCGTGTTTTTATTTCTATACTTATTAATTATTGTTGGGATTAAAAAATTAAAGCTATTTAAATGAATATTAAAATAAATTATTTGCATATATTATTGAATAAAATTACAAATTTCCACTTAAATTACAATTAATACATGACTTGTAGAAAAGATAATGAAATATCTGCTATGCCTCAACTAAACAATTCTCATAACAAGAAACGTTTATTATGTGATAAATCTCGACGGTCATATAGTCGTGTAGTAATTTTTTGCTTTGTTTTTTATGTTTCTTTGTACGAGATAAAATATTTATATCGAGTATAGATACAATTTTTTTTGCGGCTGTGACAAACTTACTAACAATTGATACAAATTTTGAATTGCATTTATTGTGGACTCATGAGCGGGAACAATGGTAAAAGTTGAGGGCATTCTCGATTGATATTGTATAATGGATAAATGGTGAGTTTGGATGGACGGTGCATTTAACTGCGGTTAGTGTAAAAATAGTGGTGGCCGTGAGATTAGATACTATAGCGTGAGACAAAAAGTAAGCTAAACGCACCGCAGTCAATTGCCCATCCAAACGAAGCCAAAGTAAATAAACTTGGATAAATGGGAATTTTATGCCCACAATCAACACCATCAAACTCCACGTACAACTCCACTACAATTAAAGGTTAGGGAAGAAGTAAATAAAAAATAAAAAAGAGATATCAGAAAAGTGAAAATAGGTATTTGAGTCTAATCTCACTACCTAAGTATGAATGTGGAAGTTAGGGTAAAATCAAAACTATATCAATCAATGATTTTATAAAATTCTTGATGTAATGATTTCTTAATCTTAACATCTATTGGTGACGAGATTATATCATTATATCTCAATGATGAGAAAGATTTTATTAGTAAATTATGAAAATGCTCGTAATTGTGTTTATATAAGTGATAAAGTCAAATTAATTTGCTTAAGTGGACCTTAATGCTTACGAATTACGCGGTCCAATAATATTAGAAATAGACTAAATTAACAAAGTTAATTTGCCAAATAAGTTTTTTTTTAAAATTTTTTTGAAAATAGGCCGTTTTTTGAGAGTATGTGAAAGTGGGTTAAGTTGGACGAACTTTTCTACCAACTATGCAGCTAGGCGTGTTTTCATATTCTCTCTCAAAACACACGACTTGTTTAACTAATTTTTTTTTGGCATATTCAACTGACTTAACCTTTGAAAAATATAAAAAATTATCTTTCACCTAAAAGTATTAATTTTCTTATTTAAAAATTACTTATATTTTTAAATCCAAGTTGATTCTGTTTTTATCCAAATTAATTTAAATATATGATTTTACAATTAAAACAGATAAAACAATAAATATTTTATAAATAAAAATATATTTTAAAATGATTAATTTAAATTCAAATACCTACTTAGTTTGCGAACAGATATATATAATTCAAATTAATTTTTATGAAAATTTGTTTTTCGTATAATTTGTGTCTTTTTTTCTAAAAAGAAAATAGGAAAAAGAACACATTGTTATTTCCATTTTCACCCCTTAATATATTTTCTTTCTTTTCTCTTTCATACTATTTTTGTTTTCACTTTCGTACACTTTTTATAAATAGAAAAAGAAAATTTCACATATATAAATAACAATAACTCATAATTATAAGATCTTTGTCTAAAGTCTATCATACCCCAATTCCTCTTTCTCCCCCCACCAAAAAAAAAAAACTCCCAAATCTAAAGAGAGACTTTCCTCTCCTCCGATCCTTTCTTCGTCTTGGTTTATGAGGTATTTAATTTTTTAGGTTTTTTTTTTTGAATCAGAGATCTGGAGGTTTCCTTTTGGTGTAAACCAGATCGATTCGCTCTTGATTTGTTACATAAAATTTTTGGGATTTTATTGATAAGATTTTTGGGAATTTTATGTTTCTTGATCTTTGTTTCTAGTTATTAAACTAATTTAAAATATATTTATTTAGGGTTTCTACAGCCATATGTTTTTTTTCTGTGAAATTTTTATTTTTTTGATGACTTACTAATTGGTTTTAATGTTTTGTGCATATCTACAGCTCGAAGGAGAAACCCACTCTCGGGTAAGTTTTTTTTTTTTGCAATATTTTTTTTTTTTAAATTTGTCTTAAATTTTTTATGCTATTGAAGCCAACATTCCTAAAGATAATACCTGGGCTAGCTGTAAATGCTTGGTATTATGAGTTCTTTGTGTTTATTGCGTGACATATGCTATGAATTTTTGAGGTAATAAGACAAATTTTATGTCTTTTGGCTGTAATTTTTGTTTTGGTGTCCTAGTCTATGAACATTTAATGCCTTAGTTTTCTAGAAATAAGCTATTATTTGATATTTACTCGAAATTCAAGCTATGCTCTAGTTTTTTAGAAATCAGTTTTTTATGACAATTTCTTAGAGTTTGGTAATTGACTATAAGTATACAAAGTTAGGCCTAGCTGCCTAGACATCCATTCTTTGATGTTTCATACCAAAAATCCCTAAAAAACTGCGCCTTTCTGTGTTTCTCTCTGAGAAAATTTGGTTTTATTATTCTATTGTTCAGGGTAATGTTTAATTTGTTTTCAAAAGCTGTGGAGTGCTTATAGTACCTTCACAAAATTGGAACTTATGGCTTAGATTGGAGCTGATGCTGAATTAATTTTTAACAGACTTCTCAAAAGTTTGTGTTTAAGTTTCATTTTATCTGTTGTGCAGTGGTACGCGGATTAAGACCCGCAAACGGAATATTGCTGCACCTCTGGACCCTGCAGCATTTGCTGATGCAGTAGTCCAGATCTATTTGGATAATGCTGGTGATCTGGTAAATGTCACAATATACATATTTTTAATCTAGGTTTGAACTTAAGCATAGTTTTAGACATACAGTTGGATATCTTGCGCTTGTTGGTTTAACACTTCGTGTCATACAGGAACTTGTTCCCAAGAACCTTGAATCTTCTGATCTTAACTTCTCAAGATACGGTGACACTTTCTTTGAGGTAAGCTTCTTCCTTTCAGGTTAAAATATCAACTGTTTTGACATCTTCCTTTTAAAAAATGCATTAAGAATAGGATCTGCTAGAAAATTAGATAAGGGATTCCTCTTCCGTTGTGGTATATGCTTGCTAGGTGTTTATTGGGTTGATGTTTTGATGCTAACATTTGAAATTCCAAGTGTACATGCCTAGAGGTTTGATACCTTAATCAAGTTTGGCATTGTTAAGGGCCATATTTAGAGTTCTTGACAAAATTCTTATTCCTGAAACATGATTATGGTGATCCTCCAAATTATTATTATCTTAGGTATCTGCCTGAGTGTTAGGAGTGTCCGTTTTATAGTTTCTAATTTTCATGACTAAGTTGTTTCATAAGATAATTTTTGCAACTGGTGTATCTTAGTTTTCATTTCATTCTTTTACAGTTGGTATTAGTTAATTCTGCACAGGGCCTAAAAAGCTTTCCAATAAAAAAATAGTAAATCTAGATATTGCTGATTTTTTACCAGAGCTTGAAGTTCTTCAAACCTGGTTCTAATTGCTTGTTTCCTCCATTTGCCCCTAGTGAAACTTAGTTCTACTGTTTGGAGCAATCTAAATTGGCAATTGCAGGTTGTTTTCACCGGAGGCCGCACACAACCAGGCACAATCAAACCTGATGAGGGGGAGCGTCACCCTTACTCTGTAATAGAGTGTGAGGCTAAACGTGAAACCATTTTGCCATCTGTGATCTACATACAGAAAATCTTGCGTCGAAGGCCTTTTCTGATAAAGAATCTTGAAAATGTTATGCGAAGATTCTTGCAGTCCTTGGAGCTGTTTGAGGACAATGAAAGGAAGAAGCTTGCAATTTTCACAGCACTTGCTTTTTCCCAGAAGCTATCAGGGCTGCCACCTGAGACTGTGTTCCAGCCACTGCTCAAGGACAATCTTGTGGTCAAAGGGCTAGTTCTTTCATTCATAACAGACTTCTTCAAGGAGTATCTGGTGGATAATAGCCTTGACGATTTAATTTCAATTCTGAAGCGAGGGAAAATGGAGGACAATCTTATGGACTTCTTCCCATCTGCAAAGCGATCCCCTGAAGGTTTCTCTGAACATTTCACGTAAGTTTTCTACTTTAAGAAAGAGGAATTGTGTCATTTTAAATTTCCATACATGTTTTGGTTATATCCTTGTATTTGCTAGTCAAACAATGGCATTGTGCTCTGTCATTCTACAAAAGCATGTTTATTGATTGTTTTGAAACTTATTCATGCCTGATTATGTTGATTTTCAGCAAGGAAGGGTTGGTGCCCTTGGTTGAATACAATGAGAAAAAAATATTTGAGGTAAAACTTAAGGAAATGAAGTCTGCTTTGACAACCCAGATAGCAGAAGAATCTGATATATCTGAAGTCATTGAGAATGTCAAACAACGTGTTAAGGATGCTAAATTACCTGATATTGAGGTTGTACGAATTCTTTGGGATGTAATAATGGATGCTGTTCAGTGGTCTGGAAAGAACCAGCAGCAGAATGCCAATTCAGCTTTACGACAGGTATGTGTTTTGTCTTTCTAGAGTTTTTTCCCTACCATTGTTTGAAGAAACTCAATTTATCATAGGAGATGCAGGTATTTAGCAACACAATTCTCCAATGGGCGAACCCAAATAAGTACATGTGTGCCAGTCTTTGTTTCCTCTGAAATAAAATTTTCTACAATGTTTAATTTTAGCAAAAATAGGTTCATAATTGAAATAAGATAATACTAGTTGCATGCATGGTTTCGATTGTTGAGTATGAATTCTGGTACATGCTGGGTTGTTTTTTACTTGAATTTGTATTTCACTTGTAATTCTACAGTTTAGATAATACTGTTTGTTTGATATTTACGGTCTTTCCTCTCTTATTTGGACTGCTTTTGTGGCTCATTGCTTTTTAAATTCTACTTTTCTTGGTTATCAAACTTTTGCAGCGGTAGTTTTGCTAATTAGGGACAGTAGTGTTAGCTAGCTTGATCAAGTTCTTTCGTGTTTTCTTGGATGTTGTTTGATTTCTTCAAGAGGTTGAATAGATACTTGGTTTAAATTGATGAGCAAAGTGTAGAAATTGTTATTTTATAGTTGTGTGAAGGCATCAAAAGAGTATTTTTTCCGAAAAGCATTCTGAAGTGAAGTGTTGGCTGAAATTGACTATTTTTTGTGGACGCCTTCTCGTCCTATGGTTATGTTCTACTTGAATGCATAACTATCGGACCTGAGTTTATTCAGCTATTTTCATTCCTAGCATGTATCAGATTCTGATGCAAGGGACCCTTGTCCGTTAATTTCTTATAGCACCAATTATTTTTAGACACCTCAGGCGCTCCTTATATTTTACTTGTTCAACAGTTTTCAATTCCAGTGTATCTCAATTTTCTACCCACTGTCATTAAATTCTAATCCTGGCTGTAGCAATGCATTATCAAAAGTCGATGTAGTTCTGTCAGCTAGATTAAAAGCTATATGCTATTATTCATTGTCAAAGCACCAGACCAAGTTGTTGATTTGGCCGTGTTTTCTTGATAAAGGTCAAAACATGGGCAAGGCTGTTAAATTCGTTCTGCAGCAGTGGAAAACTTGAACTGGAGCTTATGTATAAGGTTCAGATGCAATGCTATGAGGATGCGAAATTGATGAAGCTATTCCCGGAGATTGTGAAGTCTCTCTATGACCAAGATGTCCTTGCGGAAGACACAATTCTTTACTGGTTCCGCAAAGGATCAAATCCAAAGGGCAGGTATGTGTTTTCTCTTCATATTTTTGCTTTCATATCATTGACATGTACGAAATATCATCTGTGGTTCAGCTTAGGCCCTAGCACGACTGTTTGGAAAATGTATGAAAACCATTTTTATTGCCATCATCTTCTCATTTTCGAACCCTTAGCTTAATATACTTTTTTTTCTCCACATCCATATTATATTCCTCTATGTTTCATATATGAGCTGTTAAGAACGTATGGCGATATTATTGCAGGCAAACCTTCGTGAAGGCCCTGGAGCCCTTCGTGAATTGGCTGGAGGAAGCCGAAGAAGAGGAATAAGCGCGTCGATAATAATAGTGTTATCAACAATCAAGAAGTTATGATAATTAACCTTGTTATCTTTTCCTTGTCTTTATTAAGCTATATGTTTGCCGGATTCTTTTAACATTTGGTGTGTGCCTGTTAAAATATTTGCTGCGCTCGTATGCTAAGCTTAATGGATTATTAACTTAAATAAAGAAATATGGTGCTCTTTGTACCATCTCTGTTGTAAGTCATGGGCTCTTCTGCACGTGCTTTTGTCTAAACTAGTATTACTTGTCATTGCTTTGGGCTGTTTAAAGAGTCTGCTGTGTTGTTATAATCGGATTCGACTAGCATACCGGTTCGGACAAAGAGATTGAACCGGGAATTAGACAAAAAATCAGCCGTTGAACTGAGTTAAATTTTTTTTCAGTTTTTATGATTTTTTATTATTTATCAATTGTTGTTGAATTCGCGAGTTAACTTGAATTGGAAATTGCATTTGCGTGTGATTTTAGAACTTTGGATATTTTTCCATATTAAAATATTTGATAGTTAATGTGAACTATTTTGGAATTAAATCTGATTTACTAAGAACAAGTGTAGCTACATGTTTTGTTTGATAAAATATAAAATATTTTTATGTTAAAACTTTTTTGAAAATAAATCTTTCAAGTGTTGAAAATTTAAAAAATACATTTGTTAAATAAAAATAGAAATCTATTCTAAAAAACGAGTAACTTTTAGATAAATAACCATGTTAACAATAAAACAAAACAAAGTTAATTTAAATTAATATAATTGATTGAATAAATTTTTAGAATAGATTGTATTTTGTTTATGTAAAAATAATAAATTAATTAATGTATATTAGATTAAAGAATAAGTTAATATTTTTTTGTTAAAATTTTTATTTTTAAAAATAGTAAATTGGTTTATGTAACTTAGATCAAAGAACAAATTAGTATTTTTATTAAAAATTTATTTATTTTTACTGTTAAAAATAACAAATTAGTTTATATATCCTAGATTAAAGACTAAATTAGTATTTTTATTAAAAATTATTAATTTTAGGATTAAAAAATAATAAACATCAAAGAATAAATTAATTATTTTTAAAAATTTATTCATATTTATAATTAAAAATTGAGAGAAAAATTAAACGATTATACATTATTTTTACATAAATTTAAATCAATCCTAATTCTTCAATTAAATCCAAAATGTTAAAACCTTTATTTTCAAATTTCCAATATCACGAAAGTTTTTAACCAAAATTTTCGTAAATCAATTTTAGGAAACATTTTTTTATTTTTCTTCCAAAATTTTTACATATTTTTATTTTTCAAATATCATATATCAAAATTTCAACTTTTTTCTTAAAAATAAAAACAAATATATACTCTGTTTACTAAATCCAAACAGATTTCCAGAAACTGCTACCATTGCAATATCCTTGTATTCACATTCTCTTCTAAGGTCAGTGGAAACTGAAAAATGGCGCTCTCATTTGCAGTTGTAGCTTCCTCATCTTCAATAATGTGCAAAGCTACTAACGCCAACAACCATTCGCATCTTCAAGACCTATCGTACATCAAACGCGCCGCCCTTATATCCGACAAGTCTGCTGGGTTTACTTCCCCGCACCCAAATTTTGGATGCGTTATTGTTACACCCTCGGCCGAGGTGGTTGGGGAAGCTTACTTGTATGCCCAAGGTACAAAGCCGGCGGAGGTTCTGGCAGTTGAGGCCGCCGGCGAACTGTGTAGAGGCGCGACCGCTTATGTTAATATGGAGCCTGGAGATTGCCATGGGGATCACACCGCCGTCTCCGCTCTTGTTCAGGTTTTAATTGCCTTCTTTTTTCCTTTTATTTTGGGGATGAATTGAAGAGGTTGTAGTATCTCATAGGGAAAATTGAAATAGCAACCACGTAGCAATGACTATAATACCAAAATTGATTTTCCCTAAAACTAGTTTACGAGTGAATGTGTTTTCTGCATTTACAAGGATCTGTCTATTTAGTTTTTATTACTAAATTTGCATGTTTTTTTTGGCATAACAAGGACTGAAATTTAAGGCACTAGGTAATTTGTCAAGTGGCTAATGTTTGATGGATCTATTTACAATTATATAATCTGCTTTGATATTTCATTTAGAGGTTTTTGGGTGCCAGAACCTAAATGCCAAAGGGACTGAGGCCTAGGTCTTAGGTGCACCGTGAACTCCTCTAGAGTTAAAGATGAAGTGAAGTTGAAGTCACTATTGAATGATGAAATTAGGAGTAGATAATTCTGTAAGTTGGAGCCTTTGGAAATCTTAGAGACTTAATTTATAATTCTTTTTTAAGTCCCGGTTGCTTTGATCCTGTGTTGTTTATGATTTATTTTGTTACTTATATTATGTTTCTGAATTCCATGATTAGTTTCTAGTAGTTTCTTTCCTCTGCTGTCGCTTCACTTAGCAGAGATAACTTTTTTCCCCCGTTTTTTCTTTAATTTTCATATTATTATGTCAGTTGCCAGATCATTGATATTCTGTAAATTAGGCAGGGATCACAAGGGCTGTTATTGGAATGAGGCATCCTCTGCAGCATCTAAGAGGAAATGCTATACGTGCATTTAGGAGCCAAGGTTTGCAGGTTGATGTTCTTGGAGAGGATATGCAAAGTAAACTTGTGGAGGTATAACTTTTAAACTGCATGTGGGGCATGTTTCATTTCCACATTTTTTATTCTTTTGCCTCACAAATCCTGCTGGGTAGAGTTTTGATTCATCAAGTTATTACCATAGTAATGTACACATTTCTTTCTTGTTTCCTCCGCTTATTTAATCTGTTTTCCTCCCTTATTTGGGATACGATGTTCTAACAATGATTTAACTTGCATCTGCTGCCCACCTGCATGCGTTTCTCTTATTGGAAGACTTATTATGCATACCTATAGCTCCTTCCATCTTTTATATCTCTGCAACTGATATATCTGGATCACAAGTATTGTTTCATCATTATGGTTTCCTTCTGGATTATGTACATCCTTGATCGATGTCATACTTGATCTCCATGCCTCTACCTTGTCAGAGGGAAAGGAGAAAACCATTATCTGTAACTGTTTGAAGAATATAAGTGTTCTGTTTGAAAGGTTTCAAGTTGATTAGCAGATTCAAAGCCTATGCTGCAATTATGATGAATAGAGTTTGTTGATAAACGGTCTTTGGTTTACTGATCTGATTGGGGTTATGTATTCTATAAAACAAAGTTTCAGGAGAAGAAAGGGAATAGCATGTCTAATGGGAATGCATCGAGTTAGATGGCAAAGTATTGCTGACCAGGGATTGCAAGTTTCCAGAAGATTATAGTTTGTGAATGCTTCTGATGTCTTTGTGTTCATCATCTATTTTTTTGCTGGTCTATCAATATTATGATTTGTTCTTGTATTCTAATGCTGCCTATCAAATGAAAAATGCTTTCCATTATACTTAGTATATCAGAACTTTGAATTGTAGGAAGCTCGAAAGGCATGTCTCCTTGTCAACTTACCTTTTGTTTATAGAGCTGCTTCTCGTGTTCCATTTTCTGTTCTCAAGTATGCAATGACCCTTGATGGTGAGTATTATGCATTAAATAAATTTAGTCTTTGTTTTATCCTTCATTTTTTTCTTTCACTTTAATTGAAGGTTGTTAATTGTTTTCTTACTTTTGAGCTAGCTGTTAAATATATGGGTCACTTCAGAGAGTGTTTCTTGGATGGAATAGGTAAAATAGCTGCAAGTAGTGGACATGCGGCATGGATAAGTAGCAAGTTGTCTAGGAATCGAGTTTTTGAGTTACGGGGTAGAAGCGATGCCATTATAGTTGGAGGGAACACTGTGCGTAGGGACAGTAAGTATCATGAACACCACCTCTGCCCCTTTGGTAATAAGGTGGCAGGTTAAGCTCAGAATGTTTGTGTATTCCCTACTAATTCTTTTATTTATGTAGACCCAAGACTGACAGCAAGACATGGAGGTGGGCATATGCCAATTCGAATTGTACTGTCTCAATCGCTTGATCTTCCTGAGGAGGCAAATCTTTGGGACCTATCTGATGTATCTACTGTAGTTGTAACACAAAGGGGAGCAAGGAGGAGTTTCCAGAGATATCTTGCATCTAAAGGAGTTGAGGTAGTGGAGTTAGACATCTTAAACCCTAGGGATGTAATGGAATATTTTCATGACCGTGGATACCTCTCCATTTTATGGGAGTGTGGAGGAACTCTAGCTGCATCTGCTATTTCATCGGGTGTAATACACAAGGTTATAGTTTGGTTTTTAATTTTTATTTACTTTAAAGGTTCTGCTGGATAGAGCTAATCATTTGGAATTCTGTGTAGTCTCAGACCTTTCTCTTTCAATAGGATATCAATTCTTTCTCTGGCTCTTGTATGTGTTCAGTATCCATATTATGGATTATATGTTTTTGCCCTAAAAATTGGGTGAAAATGTCATTCAACTGATAATAATAGTTTATACCCCAACATCTCTGTCTAGAAACCTTCCGACTTCTTCAGGAAAGGCAACTATGTTCCAGTTTAAGTCTTTCTATTGCAAGTTTTTGTCTGTGTTATGAATCAAGGATTCCTCAACCTCTTATGGCATAGAGATTTAATTCCAAATATTGCTTCTGCTACTTGTCTCTTATCCATTTATCATTTTGGCCTTCTGGTTGTAGGTTTTTGCATTTGTTGCTCCTAAAATTATTGGTGGGAAGAATGCTCCTTCTCCTGTGGGTGAGCTTGGGATGGTTGAGATGTCTCAAGCACTGGATTTGATTGACGTTTGCTTTGAGCAGGTTGGTATCTTTAATGTTTTGTCACTGTTATTGGTAAATGTATAAATAGAGTAGTGACTTTATAACAGCAGCATCAACTATAACAATGACAAAAGCAACAGCAAAAAACAGGAAATGCTATTTTAAGTTTGATGAAATGATTGGTTTATTTCATTGAAGCATTGTGTGGTATGATGAGTTAGGGGCAAGTCAGAAATTTTAGTCTATTTCCTCTTTTTCCTCAACTAGGTCAGGTGAAGTGTTTTTCGAGATCAATATGTCCCACTTTTTATTTGTCTGTGTATTTGTTTCTTAAATGTTGTGAGGGAAAGAGACATTTTCTGGGGGGATGACATAAAGTACATTTCATATTATTCCATGTTCTGATTATGTTTCCTGTTTGTTGTCTTTGGGAATATGAAAATTGCATTTCAAAGTTCAAACTAATAAATGGAGATAAATGGGAACATGTATTGCTAGGTGATTGTGGTGGTTCTTGTTATTATTATTATTATAAGTTCAAATATTTGAGCAAGTATGATTGCTATTATGACCTTTCCTCTGCATGCCCCATTTGGATACATCTGTACAGCATATTTTTCTGACTTCATATTCATATTTGTGTTGCATCTTTTGCTTCTTGCATTTGAACGCAGATTGGACCTGATATGCTCATCAGTGGATTTCTTCAGCCTATACCAGATTTAACGCCCACTATTCCTTCAGAAGATGAAACCTTTGCTATTGACCCTACTGTTGCTCCTTTTGAGACAAGCATCATATTCTTCTATAAAACATGGGATCTTTATGGCGCCTTCTCAAATTTTTCTCCTCATACAATTCAAATGCCCGATGAAGATGGTAATTATGTCACTTGGTTTAGCGTAGAGCATTATTACCAGGTATTGCCCATTATTTGGAAGCTCCATTACACCTAACCACGTTTACATTCATTAAAGCTCTCTTGTGCTTTTAGGCAAACAAGTTCATCGGAGTCATCAATCCTCTAGCACAGGATTGCATAGACAAAATAAAATCAGCAAAAAGTCCAGAGGAAGCAGCACGAATGGGAAGGCTAACACAGCGGCGACACCCTCATCTGGTATGCTTAACTGAAAAATTCGAACATTCTTCTAGTCCTTAAGGTTGCTATTATTGCTTAAAAACTCATTCTAAATGTTACAAGAATGCCTATAGTTTCTAGTTTATTGTTGTATGCCCGGTTTTGGAGGAAATTAGTAAGCTCCAACATGTGTGCTCCGTTTGGGGTGGTTTGGATTGGTCTATACAGGGATGACCAAATCTGCTATTCATTCTATATAGCATTCAATTATGGACATCTAGTGGTTATGGTTTTTAATCGATTAGCAACCATTAAGAGTCCTAGAAATTGGTTTTGGCATAGAACGATACACTGTTATTTTCGGAGCTGCAAAATTCTGAAAATTACAAGTTATTCCACTTTTAACACTTCTAGGAAGTCTAGGATCCATCTTCTATCATATCAAATAGTTTATTAAGGCCAGTTGTGTCAAGGTTGCCTATCTGTCAGACTCTGACCACCTCTGAATTATGTTACTTCATTTCTGTTGAACTACTCATGTCCCAACACTCGTGTCCGACACACGGACATGACCTTCAAGGATCCTCCAAATACATGAAAAAAATTGGAGAAATCTGACTGTACCTGTATTGGATGTATATTTGTCTCCAACTCTTTTAAAGGTCTAGGATCTATCTTCTATCTATTATATCAAGTAGTTTATTGTGCTCCATTTTTCTTGAATAAAGCCAGTTTGGTCAAGGTTGCAAATTTGTCTGGCTGACCACCTCTGTGTTATGTTACTTCCTTTCTGTTGAAGAACCCATGTCTAACACTCGTGTCCAACACATGGACATGAGGATAGAGCCTCCTAGGATCTTCTAAATACATGAAAAAGATTAGAGAAATCTGACCGTACCCATATTGGACGCATCTACGACACACACACCCGAGTCTGAGTAACGTAGCCTTGGAGATTACAGTTTTCCCTGACGGAGCTAAATGATGCAGGTGAGATCTGATTGGGAAAGTGTGAAGATTGATGTTATGTATAGGGCACTAAAATGCAAGTTCTCGATATATCCTCACTTGAATTCCATGTTGCTATCGACTGCCGGGTCAGTCCTAGTTGAAGCTTCGCCTCATGACCTTTTCTGGGGTGGTGGGCGGGATGGTGAAGGCCTGAATTATCTTGGCAGGCTGCTGATGAAGTTGAGGTCAGAGTTTCTTGGTGAATCATCTGCTGCAAGTGAAAACACCTGCATAGCTTTATGATGTACATAAAAATGAAAATAAATGAAATTGATCCTGCATAGACCCACATTTGATCTGTATTGTAACAATTTATATTATACAAAGAAAGTTTAGGTTAAGTTTTGAGTTAAAATTATCATAGTATTGTTTTCGGTTGGAATTTTGTTTTCTTATTCTATCAGAAAATGCATTCGGTTTTGAACTTATTCAATTTGATCCCTTTTAAATTGACCATTAGTTTAATCATTATGTATAATTTAACTGGTGTACAAGTTTAAATATAGCACAATAGAAAACAAAAGTAGATTAAGAATTAGAGTACCTCCAATTTGTCAATATGCCTTTTAGAAAATTGGACCAAATTTGTCAAAGTAGCAAAAAGAGGTAGGCATTAGATGAGAAAATAATAAAGGGTAGATTTTTAAGGAAATTAAGTACAATTATAATCATAAAAATACATATTCAATAACTATAATTACATTCAAATTAATGCAAAACATAATTGAATTGATCATAAAAATATATCCGGACTTAAATAAAAAAAATTAAACAAATCTATTACATAATGCGATTTAGGTCCAAAATAAATCTAAAAGTACCTAAAGAGTTGATGCATTATTCGAGCCTAAACTTTGCAATCATTTTCTTGGATTTTTTTTAATCCAGATTAATTTTAAACTTGATAATTAATCTAATTTTAAGGCTTAAACTAGACAATTATTTTCACATTTAAATTTGATTTTTTTTTCAAATTAGTCCATAAAATCCACATTGAGACTTAAATTTTTTGTCTCACATTTTTAAAGAAATGTTATGGATTAATTTGGAGAAAAAAATAATTGTCAATGCGAGAACAAATGCTAAGTTTGAGAATTAATTTTGACATAAAAAAATTTACCCTAATACGAAAACAAGAACAAAAATTGCCAATTAACCTAAAACTAATTAATATGGCTCCCTTAACAAATTAAAATCTATATAAATTAACCCTAATTAATTTCATTTCTACCCTCTAGCAGCTTCAGTGAAGAGCCAAAGCGGAAAACCCTAAAACAAAATGAAGTACAACCCTAGCGTCTCCTCTTCACGGCGCAAGAACCGTAAGGCCCATTTCACGGCGCCGTCAAGCGTCCGCCGACTCCTAATGAGTGCTCCACTGACATCGGAGCTGCGGTCCAAGTACAACGTCCGGTCCATGCCGGTTCGCAAGGACGACGAGGTCCAAGTCGTACGTGGAACATACAAAGGCCGGGAAGGGAAAGTGGTTCAAGTATACCGTCGCAAATGGTTGATCCACATCGAGCGAATCACTCGGGAGAAGGTCAATGGGTCAACCGTCAATGTTGGGGTCAACCCTTCGAAAGTGGTGATTACGAAGCTGAGACTCGATAAGGACCGGAAGAGTTTGTTGGACCGGAAAGCCAAAGGAAGGGTCGCCGCCGATAAGGATAAAGGTACTAAGTTTAGTGCTGAGGATATTATGCAGAGTATTGATTGATTCATAACAAAAAAAAAAAAGGTTCTTTTTTATGTTTTGCAAATTTCAACTTTTTTCAACTTTTGGATGGCTTAATCTTATTATGTTATAAATTTTGTGCTACTGTTTTTGCGATTTGTTTTTTTTTTCCTTATTTGAGTTTAATTCTAAAGAAAAACTGAATTTGATTCGATAATTATTGAGTCGTGTTTAGGTTTATAGTATAAAATTATATTTTTATCCTTGTTATTTAGAAAAAGTTTTAATTATGAACAGATTTAATCGAGTTTCTATTCAAGTTTGAGTATGAAAATTAATAAATAAACTTAATAAGTTTAATTTTGAGGAGCTTCATTAAGTTTTGAGTTGAACTCAGAGTTTAGAAATTGATATTCTATCGAGTTGAAATCCAATATCTAGCCTTGAATTTTGTGTTGAGCTTTAGCTCTCAAATTTGTTACTATTTAGGTTTGGTTTGACTTGATTATACTATTAATTGCAAGATCAATTACTTTGTATTTCGAACTAAGTTGAAATAATTTGGCTAAATGGTACAAATTAAGGTTAAACTTGCTTTATTCCAATAAGGGTTAAACATTTCAAAATGATTAAATAAGAGTCAAATTTTATTTAAGAGTTAAAATACGAGTTTTCATAGTAAAAGTATTATGAATGTTCATTTCAACATGATATATCACATGTCATTATTTAGTTATTTTATTAGTTAAATTAATTTTAATAGTACAAATGATTAATGTATCCTTTAGTCTAATGTATAATAACTAACTTACATATTTTTTAGTAATATAATATATTTTATCATTATATCTAATCATTTATTAATTTTTCACAAACTTGAAGTAACGAAAATTGATTAAAGTAGGTAACCTAACTTGCGGATCAAACAACTTTAATAGATGTAATCAAAAAGATGTTCAACTGTAATTTAAAATATAGTCAAATAGCATATGTAATGCTTACTCATTTGGCCTTCCAATACTAGGGGTGAATATCTGACCAATTGCTTCCAGTGCTGTCACATCCCAACTCTCAGCATGCCGTACAATCTGAAATTAAAGTTCAACTTAGTTATACACAAATAATCATTTAAATAATTAAATAATGCCATTGACAAAAAAATAAAAGCTTTTTTATCTTACTTTAAGCTTCTCATCCAATTCATAGATGGTGCTTCCATTAACTGAAATAAGAGGCCTCCATGGAAGCTTCAGGTAGGTTCTGCAAATAAAGATACATATTAGCTCAAAAGTGACATAATAATGCTCAGCAGATATCCAACATATTTAAATAAAAGAACTTAGAAAAAAGGGTCATTTTTGAAACATAGTCATATTCGATATAAACGTGGAGTCCAAGTGACATAGATATTAACCAAAAAAAAAAGTTTAGCATGGATTCAGTTATCTCTAAACAATATCTACTTTTGTAATAAGCGATTTAGATATAATATAGATGAACCGAAAATTGACTGGTATATCGGTTCGGATGAAGGAGTTGAATCGATTTTTAAGTAAATCTCTTAGAATCAATTCAATTGGTAGTTGAATTATTTTTATTTAATAATTTTTTACATTTTTATAAATTTTTAATAATTTATTTAATCAGGGTAGACAAATTAAAACCCAATGGTTTAACCGCTTCAACCACCAGCTCTGTCATAGTCTTATTCGTAGGCATCGGTTTCCTAGAGTGATTCAGACACATTGGGATACTATGAATTGCAGCAAAACCAGATAGGATATGAAAGTGAAGCACCTTAATCTCCAAGTTGCCGCTACAAAATCTGTTTCCATGTTGGCACCCTGCAAATAGAAAGCGTATACCTTGTCAAAGGAAAACATTGGGAGGATCAAAGGAAGCAACCCAATAATGCAAATTTATAAGTAGCTGAGAGAATAAAAGCACAATTCAATGCCTTCTTGAAGAGACATTTTAAATACTAGGGTTCTAAAATATATTCAAGGTAGAATCCTTCTGTCTGGAGTAATGAAGACTTATAAGGATGTATTATGTGCTTAGGTCTCCTTGATATCCACTAGATAAGTTGGAAATAGTGCAGGTGGTTTAGCTAGTGTGTGAATCTTGGGTTTTAAATGTAAATGTACGCCTTTGAACCCAAGCTTAACCACCTCTGTTGCTTTCTATTCAAGCCATGAGATCGATAAAGGCTCTGCCTAAGCATTAAGGAAAAAAGGTTGGCTCTATGAAGGCCTTGAAACAAGGCGGTTCTCGTCTAGCTGGTCTTTTCGTGGTGTGAGCTTCTAATGATCCATATGAGATAATCAGAACTAGACCACATAGTATCTCTACCACTGGATAAAAAAATGGCTCTTGCTTGAAAATGAGCTAACTGCAAATGATCTTTTATATAAATAGAATTTATATGTGTGTATGTGTGTGTATATTCAGTTAAGTCGGTTCCAAATAGTAAAGAATGATCTACCTTCTCAATCTTTTGTAATCTAATTGAAGGGCTGTCAAAGAAAGGAACAAGCAATTTCAAATTGCGAGAATACAGCTCCTTACCTGAATTTACCATAGACCATAAATGTTATTTAAATTTGAGACAGTCGAAGGTATTTTACCATGATTGATAGAAGAATCAAATATTAAACTGTAAAAGCATCATGCATGCACATGAGAGTGAGATGACAAGTAGCATTATCTAGGTATATCAATTACCAATTGTACTCCAAGCAGATTAAACTACAAGAAATGACAATAAACTGATTTCATGCTGATATATGTTCTATTTTTCATATATACAGAAGTAAACGTCCTTAATTGTTGGAGATATGTTGGAACAAATAGTTCTATCAAAACTAAAGCTACTCATCTGTTTTAAGCAAACGGGTTCATTTAGACAAGCTAGTCAGTACAAACAAACATATAGTATCCCAATAAATAGTTTTCACAAGAAAAAGGTAGTGAAACCTTTTCGTTTTAATTCTCCATCTTCAAAAGCATTTCTAAGATTCTCATGTAATATATTGTTGTAGAAATTCTTGTTAGTAGTTTTCAATGTTAGTATAAGGACTCATAATGAAGAAAAATAGATTTTCTAGAAAGTTGCTATGTTATGGAAAAATGTAACTTGTGCCATAAGTTATGTATTGAGTGATTAAAAAACACAATGTGCCTATATAAAACACAATAATGTTATTTTCACTATTCTGTTTTTGTTGTTTTAAAACTTGTATTCTAAAGACAAAATTAAAGCCTTAACAGCAATGAATCACGCTCCAAGACTATATCTTATTTCTCTCAATTTTTCTTTCTTGCACCACAAGTTTTCTAACAGTTCTCTACAGAAGTTTGATAGCTTAGCTACGCAGAACTCAATGCTCAATGGATTTATTCCATCAAAACAAAACGTATTCAATCATTGGATTTCAGTATATCTCAAAGGTTTTTTTGCGTTGATAACTCCTTAGCACACCTATTAAATGCTATACCAAAAGCAATTAAAATCTTAAAGAAAGTGACATTAAAGCATGTCTTAAAAGCCTTATTGTTCCATTTTCAAACGCTCTAACAGCATATGTTGCATCTGAAGGGGAAACTTCCGTTTTTATTAGAGTTCTAGTCCACTGCACAAAAGTTTGCATACATTTCCAATTGAGTGTCAAAAAAGACATTAATAAACATTCCAACATGCTAGACACGGCAATATAAATCCCCATTTATGACATACAACTTTGATTCATCTAACCTCGGAATCGAATAGTAGGATCTTCAAAGAGACAATCTTCAGCATAGATTGCAGAACTGAAATTTCCTGAACAGTAAGTATAAAATACACCATTTTCAAATAGATTATTTTAAGTAGCTACAAAATTGGTAAAAGTACCATGAAAGCCTCGTGCTTGGAGTCAAATTGCATTTTGCCTCTTTTTCTAAAAAAATGGGCAAATTAAGTCTGTACTTTAAATTGAAGAGCAAACTGATTATTTTTGTTAAAAATTTCATAATTTTTACTGTTAAAAACTAGCATGACTGATGAAAAATCAGCTTGTTATACATGGTGTGCCATGCTACCTCGTGTAGACATAGAAATAGATGTAATTTTTAATAAAATAATTAGTTTACTTTTTATCTAAGTTACAAGAACTAATTTATTTATTTTTTTGAGTAAAGGGAGCAAAATTAAATATTTAGTGCAAAGGTAATTTTACCTTACAGCATGAAAGGTAGAAAACATAGCAATGGCTATCTTAGGCTTTTGCTATTTTCCTATTACCATTTGCCTATGGATAGTGACTGTTCAAGGACGGAAGAACAGTAAGAAGTCTATTTAGATACACATATTTTTAATAACTAAAGAAAATCAACAATATAAAACATCTTTCGAGAAAGAAATCACGAAAATCACCCCCCCCCCAAAAAAAAAAAACTTGAAAGATCATTTAAAATTCGCAGCAAAATTAGCAAAATAAAGAAAAATTAATCAAAAGTATACCTGTAACAAAGTAAGCATTCTCATAATCAGCTTTAAGGATTCTTAAAACATCATCAATATCGGAGGCTGAATTTTCATCTCTATCCTCAGTCTTCAATTGGTAATCAGCTCTTCAAGAAAATCAAGATGGTAAACAAAATTATCAGATCATTTTTAACCTCTAATTTTGTTTTGCCTTTCAAAAGAAAGAAGGGGGGGGGATAAAAGTTAAATTACCTGTTGCCTTGGGCAGAAGAAGAAAAGAGCCTAAGCAACTCAGTAACACCACTCACTGCCAGTCTTAAAAGCGGCGGCGTTCTAGTTTTATTTTCATTTTCCGGTGAAACTGAGCAGCAACACCACCGTGCTCCGCCGTGGACTCTGTGTAAATTTAACGGTGATTGAGTGGTGGTGCGGTGGAGATGTAGAATCGGATTTGGACCACAAATTCCCGCCATTCCTAACTCCCTGCTTATTATGGGCGTTTATTTTTATTTTTTAAAAAATATTAGGAAATTTATAAACCTCACTTAGAGTGTCCACTAAAATTATGCCACGTAAGTAATTTGAAATGAAAAGTGAGAGCTAATTTCACTAAACATCCCCAAATTATGGTCTTCATTTTAAATTGGTCTTTAGATTTTAAAAATTTCTAAGGACATTCCCAAACTTTCAATGTTTTATCAATCGAGCCCTTTCGTTATTAAAACTGTAAGTTTTATTGTTAAATGATATGTCAAATCTTATGTAACTAAATTTAAAATGAAAATTAAAAAAATGGTGTCAAATAACTTTTAAAAATAAAGAAAATCGAGAACAAAAATGAATGATAAAAATTTGTAAAAACTTTTAAACTAAGGTTTTAAAACATCTATTTTACCATATTCATTTTTAATTTCATTTTAAAGTATGTTGCATAAGATCTTACGTGTCATTTAACAGTTGAATTAATAATTTTAGTAATAGAAAGACCTAATTGATATAATCCCAATAATTTAGAGATGTAATTAGAATAATTTGAAACTTTAAAATAAGTAGAATAAAAATTATAATTTGAGAATATTTCGCTCAAAATTTATATAAACATAAACTACCTTTCACCCGGCTCCATTTTCGCAAAACATTTTAAATTGGTTAAAATATGCTCCAAGTCTATGTACTTTTCACGTATTTGAAATTTAGTCCCTCTAATATTATTTTAAATTGGATAATATTTTATTTGGCACTTGAGTTTGGTTTCATTGTTTAATTTGATACCTAGACCAAATGGAATCATATGAGCCAGTGAATGTTTGACACATATGCTCTAGTAAAAAAAATGCAAGTACGTAATTGGGACAAAAGAAAAAGCTTAGGTATCAAATTGAACATTAAAATCAAAATCAAGTACTTAACTAAGACAAATAAAAATATAAGTATCAAGTTGAAAAAACTCAGGTACCAAAATGAATATTGAAGTCAAACTCATGTACCACCAAATTGAATATTGAAATCAAGTTCAAGTACCGAATAGTATATTAACCCTTTAAAAAAGGGATGATATAATTTTTGGCCTCCAAACTTAGCAACTAGGTTTATTTTTGTACTTGTATTTTTTTCTACTTTGGCACTTGAACTTGACGACTAGGTCCATTTTGATATCTGAACTTTAAAAATATAAAAGTTTGGTGATGTATGACTTTGAGATTGTGGCAAATTATCACTTGAAAATTAAAAAAATTATATAGATTTCAAGTGATGATGTGGTATAATTAGAGTCTCGCATTTATTGTTTTAATGATTAAATTGGTGGTTGAACAAGTCAAAACCGCCTATTCCCGTTGGATTGGTTCGAACGCTGGATCAACAATAATTAAAAAAATAATTGAAATTCTAAAAAAGATTATTAAGCCATTTCAAGCTATTCAACTCTTAATTTTCAATTTTTACCAATTTCAATAAAGTTTGGGTCAAATGCTTCAACCCCTTTGTTCAGACCATTATGCCAATCAATTCTCAATCCGTTTGATTTGGTCATGTTCCAGTAACACTAATCACATAATCAAATCTTAACAGAATCTAAATTTAGAGACCAAAATAGATCTAACTATCAAGTTCAATGACAAAAATGGATAAAAGAAATACCAAAGTAAACCTAGTTCTTTCACACTCTTGTATAGCACCCTTTTATATCTAAAGACATAGATTACTCACCTCTAAGTTCTTCTCCTAAGAACTTACGCAATAAACGAAACGTGTTCACTCTTTCAAATGCACTCACGAAATAAGTTCCACTATGATGAGTGCTCTAGATACTCAACTACAAAACCTATACAAGTCTCTCAAATATATAAAAGTTCAAGACTTACTAACATATTAAAGATTAAATACAATCCAATCCCTATTAAACAACGATTAAAATATCAAAATACAATATATTAATAAAGATAAATAATGCCAATAGTATCTCGATCCAAACTCCACAATCCAAGTGATTCGTTTACTTGATCCGATCCAATTCAATTTCAAGATAAGTTGCTTTGAATAAATTGATCTTCATAGTTGAACATGTATATTTCCACAATATCAAACATTATTCAATACTTAACGATTTTATTTCGAAAATTACCAACTTCAAATACTACAAGTTATAAATCTGTTGCAATATGAACCATAGTGACCACTTCAATTGATTATTCGTTAATCATTTCAAAATCACGATGATAATAATATGATAAAACTATATAATTAATTATTAAATATCAAACAAGACACTTTATTACGAACTTGAAAAATTCAAATTGAGGACTACTATAACAATTATAATTTTTCTATGCTTTGGTAGACGACAAAAAGGGTCATTTCAAAAGAATTTGGATGTCATGTGAAACATTTATAAAGTGGATGCTTAGTTGTGGACTTTCCATTACGATTAGATGCCGTTCATTTAATGATATGTAACCGGACCACGATTGAGGTTGACAAGTTTTAGGACAATGATGGAATGCCTGTCAAAATAATATTTTACATTGAATTTTCTTTTTCTTTTTTTTTTTATCAAAGCATCGTAAAGATAGATGATGGCGATAATGACAAATTGATTCTTTTGATAAACCATTAAGGTATGTATAAGAATTTTTAGAGAATGATCTTCAGCAATCGTTATTGATTACAGATAGGATAAATTAGTTGTGGATGTTATCTTAAATATATTATCTAAGCTTTATATATTTACCAAAACAAAAGATCATCGATTTTACTCTTATATGTATGATTACCATATACTTATTGAAAGACTAGTACTTATATAATTTTATCCGAAATTTTATTAAAATGAGAAAATATGAATTATTATCCATAATAATAATAAGAAGAAGAAGAAGAATAAAAAGACCATATAACATCTCTAAACTACGGTGCTCGTTTTAAATTAGTCTTTAAATATCAAATCATTCTAATTATGTTAATTAGGTCATTTCGTTATTAAAATACCTAATTCAACCATTAAATGACATGTTAGATCTTATGCGATATAATTTAAAATGTAAAATTTAAGAAAAATAAATATAGTAACAAAGAGTTAATAAATTTTGTTTTTGTTTTAAATCTTAAATAAAAGCTTTATAATAATTAGATTTTATTATTTTAAAAAAAAACCTCTAACTAAAGAATGACCGGTTAAAACCAATAAAAGTGTTATTAATTAGATAAAGTCAGATTCATACATGGTATCAATATCACACATAGTTATCTAGATTTGGTTGGATCAAGCTCGAACTTTAAATATTAGAGCACAAGTTTACTTACATTTTAAATAGGGTTTTTTTTTCCTAATTTTATTTTTCAGATCAAATATTTTATTTAAACTCTCAAATTTCGATCAGTAAGTGTGGATTTCATTAATTACAACATAATGGTAAAAGTATCATGGAGGACCTTGCACTAGGAGTTGAATCGCATTTTGCTCGTTCCACTAAAAGAAATGAACAGATTAATTCTTACACATTAGATTAAAGAATAAATTAGTATTTCCTATTAAAAATTTATTCATTTCCATTGTAAAAATTGGTATAACCAACAGAATAATAAAATAATTATATGTGGTGTGCTACGATACCTCGTCTTTGACATCTTGTAATTAATTTTAATAAAAATAATAATTTTAAGTTGCAGCTCTAATATAAATAATATGAAGTTTTTTGGATAGCCTTTATAAATATAATATAAAATTGTGATGGAGTCAAAAGGTAATATAATATTACTTTTCGGCTAAAAGAATATATTAAATAATTGAAGAACATTATTGTGTTACCATTAAGCTTCTCTATTATACATTATCCATTTATATTTATTTCAAAATCTTTCGGCATTTCCATAATTAATTAATGTGCCTTTTTATATTAAATTAATGGAAGCTTATCCAATCCATTATCAAAATGTAAATATAAATAAAATATATATCATCTAACTTGTAGGTCCATCATATTACATTAAGTGATGAACATGGAGAAACATAGAGATTAGTAAAATAAATTAAATTAATTGAATTTTAATTGATTGGTATTAATGGTATTATTGTCGATATAAAAGATCGTGGGTTTGAGTTTGTTGAAGCGTATTATCATTTTATTTAAAGGTTGAGAAAGGGTTATAGGTAGTTTTAAAAAATAAACTATTTTTTTTTGAAATTTCAATAGAAGAAAAGTTGAAATTTTGTGGAAATAAAATTCTTAATATTACATGAAAATAAAAGTTGATTAGAATATAGGTAAACTATACATAAGGTCATTAAATTATTAGTAAGTTTATGTTTTGATCGTTAAGTTTCAAAATTTTATAAAATAGTTATTAAACTATTTGAAAGTTTTTTATTTAAGTCACAAAACTATATTCGAGAGTTTTTATTTAAGTCACTAAGCTGTTAAGTTTCTTTTTAAGTCAGGCTAACGAGCTTCGAGTGACGATTTGAGGGTTGGTTTGGTGGTGCAATGCTCATCGACGAGTAGAAGACCACTCATTAATTATATCCAAGTTGATATGACAGTCAGCGTTGGAGATCGAAGGAAAAAACAATGAAGACCATACAACAATAATTCTAACAACCTAGTGACTTAAATGGAAAGTTTCAAATAATTCAATGACCATTTTGTAACTTTTTGAAGTTGAGTGACCAAAACGTAAACTTATAATATAATGAGTTAATTGCATCATTAATTTGAAGAGGGATTAAATTGCTCTCAACTCTATAATATAAGGATTTCTTGAGTAGTTATTCCATATATATTGATAATATATAATCTTTACCACTACTAAATATGCAAGATATCGGTAGATATTGAAATTGGTGTGTTTCGATGTATTATTTCAAGTTTATTAATATTTTTAAATATTTTTCATATATACATATACACATATAAATATATTTATTATATGCAAATATAAAATATAAAATTATTGATTAAGTTTAATAACTTAATTAAGCTATTATATTTTATTTTAAATGTAATTATAAAAAATCAAAATAAAAAAATTTTATATCAATCGATATGAATCAGTACACATTAATATAAATTAATATTGGCGAGCAATCATAACACGTTAAAAATTTAACTATTTAATACCGATTTAAGACACATTATAATATAAAAAATTATTGATGAAGTGTAACTTCATAGATGACAAAGTTCGACCACATAATCTTTTACATAAAAACATTTTGTCACACTGAATAAAAACTCATGCAATGTTGGAAAGATATATGAGACAGAATTTGTGATGATATTCGTCTCCATCGCATTCAGACTTGACCAGCGCCTGGTCCAGCCCTTTAATGTCACTTTTAACAATACCCTCCATTCACATTCACCACCTTAGCAAAGCAGTTAGGAATTTTTTTTTTTTTTATGTCACGCATGCAACATGTGAGTTGAATTTAAAAATAAATAACAAAAAAGATCTTCTAAATTTTTGGTAAAATGAATATGATGTTAAACTCTAACTACTTAATTTATTGAAGTTGGTGAAAGAGCTTAGCTTTCAACTATTTGGGTCAAATCAATCCTCTACTTTTTTCTTTATTTATTGTAAAAATGCTAACCACATGTAAATTGGCAAATAAGTTGTTTTCAAAGAAAGATTTTTTAGAAAAAAATTTAATAAAAATAATTAAAAATAAATTAAGTTTTAATTGAGATGATAAAATCGAGACATTAAGAATTATTATGATGCTTAAAGTTCAAATTGCGGTCTTATTTAAATTTTATATAAAAATATAAAAGATAAAAAAAATTAAGTAATGATGTTTGTTACTTTATAAAAGAATAGGTTTTGATAATTTTTAATTAAATTGAAACCCATTTGATGATTCATACAAACTCGGTCAAATACTTAAAAATAGTATAATAATTTTAATATGTCGATGATGTTTTGGTTTAGTTGCATGGTTATCGTTTTTGGGAATATTGAGAATTTTTAAATTTTATTTTGTGTAAACCATGTTTAAATTTTCTATCCATATTCATTCGGTTTAAGTCTTTTCATTTGTAAATTTTGATTATATTTTATAGGTTAAATTTTACTATTAGTTTTTATATTTTGATGCAGTTATTTTTAATCTCTTTATGTTTTTTATTTTAAAATTGTAGTATTTACTAAGCGGTAGTTGATAAATTTGTTAAGTTATGCTATTTTTAAAATTTAAACATATGTGTAATGTCGTATTAAATTACTATTTTGCATATTATTTTAAAAAAATCAGTTTATACATAATACAAAATTAATAACAGAATTTAATTAATTAGATTTAACTGTTACATTTTAGGTTATGATTGAAATTTTAAAATTTAAAAATACAAGAAGTAAATTTGATGAAATTAAAATATAAAAACTAAGAAAATAAGTGATAATAGAATTTAATCTATTTTATAATTAAATATAGGAAATAAAAAGTTTGGACAGAAGTGGAAAATGACCATCTACAAATCTCAAATTGCCCCTAAATAAATTTGTCCTTTCCCATTATTTATCTATTTTTAAAAATGAAATCCCCAAAAAGATCTCATATAAAAAAATAAAATAAAAAGCAAATTGTTGTTTTCAATTTACTTAAAAAAAGATAGTGTCCCAAATAATGTTCCCACTTGTCCAAAATTCCAAATTACGTCTCACAAGAAGACAATAAATCCAAATATTAATTCGAATATTAGCACTTTTATCCTTTAATCCTAAGTGCAATAAATTCAGAATTAGTGTTTTTTTTTTTGTGAACATGTGAAGCCATCATACATTTAATACAATCAAAATAGTCTAATAATCATAACATGATATGTTTGAACATAATTAATAAATTACGTTTAATATATTTTTATTTGCATTTAAAAAATAACAAGATCAACCCTGGGTGAAGGAGGTCCCTTCGGTGGTGGAATTTACTGTTGCTGTCGACAGGTGGTGGGTGGATCCACCGGATTAGTTCTCAGAAACTGGTTGTTCTGCTTCGCGTTTTGTTTCTCCTATGGTGATGGCTCACTGATTAATTTTCTAGACAAGGAGACTTTTTGGTTTCTGTTTAGGGGCTTTGGTAGAGAGAGTATTTGATTTGCTTTTCTTTATTTTCCGTCAACGTTCCGTTTTATGGTATGTATTTTCTTATTTTCTTTCCTTTTTTTTTTCTCTATTTGGTCAATTTATGAATGTACTCTTTTTATTAAATGAAAGCCATCTTTTCTCAACTAAATTTTTAATAATTTATGGATATACTATTTACATTTGAAATATCAAACTCAAATAAAATATATAGAAAATACATAATTTAAAAAAATATAAAGAATTCAAAAATAAGATAAAATAATTTAAGGGTTAAATTTGTTATTGTACCAATTAAAATTATGTGTCATAAACATTAAATATCGTGATTAATAATCCTTAATTACTCACTTTCGAAACTGATAGGGATTAAATTGCTCGATTTTCTTTTGAGAGGATCAATTTCCTCAATATTAAAATTAAGAGAGATCATAAAGATATTTTGATCTTTTTATTTTATGATTTATTTTCTTTTGCAATATAATTAATCAAATTGATTTATTATTACATTTTAAGTAAATATATTTTTAATTTATTTAATTAATGAAAAACAATATCATTCAAACTACTTTCTTTCTTATATGATGTACGTGACGGGTTGATTGTATATATTAATAAAATTATAGATTAAGTTTAATTTAATACTAGAAATATAAAATTTAAAAGAACTGGTCAAAATAAAAACATAGAAAAGATATATTAAAATGAATAAATTAAAATATTTATTATTTATATAATTGTTGTGGTCATTTATATAGATTTTAACTATTATGCCAGAAAAATATTTTAAAAGTTAAAACATGTTAATTTTTATAAACAAAAATAATAAATATGCTAAAATATTAAAAATTTTGAAAAAAAACACGTTTTCTAAAATTTTGGGAAAAATTCAAACATTATATTAAATTTGGATATAATATATATATTGAAAAAAAATAAAAAGTTAAAAATACATTAAAGTTTGAAAAGAAAACCTTCAAATACTCTGTAATTTTATATTATATCATATTTTAATATTTCATATAATTTTAGAGTTATTAATATTAAAAATAAAATTTTGGAATTTTTTATAACTTTTGACTTTGTTAAGTTTTTTATATTATATTAATCTCATTTGTGAAAATTAAATTATTATATAGTTTGTTTTAATTATATTTTAGATGTGGGAACAATTGGAAAATTTTTATTTTACTAATAAAATAAAATTTTAAATTATACCCTTAATCCTTATATTCTTTAAACTTTTAAAATTTAATCATGTTACTTTTATTTTTAAAATTTAATTATTTTACTTATCGAATTTGAAAACTAAAATGTGATTGATAATTCTATTAACTAATTTCCTTTAAATTTCAATATGTTACATTATAATATTCAAAATTCTAGCTTTAAAATACCAAAGCCTAGTTGATAATACATATTTAAATTTAATAGAAATTATATAATAGCGTTACCAATTGCACTTTAATTTTAAATCAGATCTAAAATTAAAATAAAAATTAAAATAAAATGTAAAGTATTTAAAATAAATAAATAAATATTAATTAAGCATAATTCCAAATTTAATCCTTAACATTTATATTTTTGTCAATTTAAATATTATTTTTAGCTAAATTTAGTTATTAACTTAAAAAATCAAATCATCTATAAAAATAGAAATATTGAATAAAATGTTAATCTTTTAATGATGTCGTGTTGTAACCCGTGTAGTAATCCATGTGTATTTTATGCTAACAAGAAATTATTTATTTTATATGTCACATTAATAAATAACTTGAATATTATAAAATATTAAAAATATAAAAATATAAAAGTTCATTAAAAATTTTAAAAATATAGTATAAAATATACGTGGATTGCCATGCAGATCGTCATGTTTAAAAATTAATATTTTAGTTGGTATTTTTGTTAAAAATATTAATTGACTCTTTTAAAATATTGATGGTTAAATTTAACTCTTATTTAAAGGTTGAGTACGAAATTTAGCTTAAAAACAGAATAAGGGGCAAATTGATGTAAAATGTAAATATCAGGGTTAAATTTATCATTACTCCGATATAATTATATTTATTTTTATATTTTAAAAATTAAATTATTATTATTTTAAAAAATAGAAATCAATGGATTAGATAAGTTTTCCTTATTTAATTTTTTACATTTAAAGAAGTATTGGGGACAAGTTTTGTTGGTAGTTGCGGTTATTTCTCTGTGATTAGTACCTGCTGCCTTTGCCTTGTTCTTTCTTTGCTGTTCCCCTTTCAATGCCATGTTCTTCTTTCTCTCTCTAAAACCCCAAATTTCGCTCTCTACCCTTTTTCACTCCCCCTTCTTTTTCTCTCTTCTTTTCCTTTCCCATTCTTTGTCTTAGCCCCTTTTTTTTGGGTTTTTTTTTAGCTGATCTTTGTCCATGGATTTTGATTAGCTTTTCTGTTGATTTTCTGGGAAAAAAGGTTTGATCTCTTTTGGGTAGTTTACGGTGGAAATTATCAGCACCTTTCTCAATTCTTTTCTAATGACTAGTAAATTGACAAATTTATGAGTTTTTTTTTTGTTTTAAATTATTTGTTTTCTGATTAAGATAGGAAAAAAAAAACCCAAATTTAAGATTCCTTTTTTTTTTTTCTCCTTTTTTGCAAATTATAAAGTTTTTCAGTCATCAATCTTTATTTGTTTCTTTTTATCTTTTGGCCGATTCTGAGATTTTTTTTTAAAAAACCACTTTATGAGATTGAATTTGTTAATTGATGTGGTCATTTAGATTGAAACAAGAAAAAGGGTATCTGGAAATTGTAGTATAAGATCATTATTTTAGTGATTTGAAGGGCAAAAAAAAAAAAAAAAAACTCTCAAAAAAGGGTATGTATATTTAGCTGCGATTTCAATAGGGTTTGCTTTAAGATTTAGAATTTTAAGGTGTTTAAAGAACAAATTCAAGGTATACTATCAATCATTGAATTGAAGAAAAGAAGAAGAATGTAATAGAAATTGAACATTAGCTAGAAAAATAAGAAAAGGGGGTGTCTGTTTGAACAATTAGTGACGGATCCATCAAAAGAAACAGGGGTTATTACTGTGTGGCTGGTCTGGATTGCATATTAAGCATTATCAGGGCCCTCAGAATGGGGTCCTGCTTTTCTGCTGAAAGCAGGAGCCCTCTCCCTGGTTCGCCTTTATCTCCACATTTGGCGAACATGAAGAAGAGGAACTCGAGGAAGAGACTCGGTTCTCGAGGCTCTTCCTTCGAATACCGTAAGGACGAAGCGTTGCATAGGATTCCAGGGAGGTTTTTCTTGAATGGGTCCACTGATGTTGCTTCACTCTTTACTCAACAGGGCAAGAAAGGAACCAACCAAGATGCCATGATTGTTTGGGAGGTATAGCTCAGTGTTTTAATCTCATTTTTGCATTAAGATCTTGTTTAGCAATGAACATTTGATTTATATGGTTGGTTTTATGTATGATGTTTCCTTATCTATATAGCTTTAAAATCAATCAATTTTATCTTATATCTCTTCTTGTATGAATGAACTACTTGCCAGCCCCATGGTGTTGGTATCTTTTAATGTTTTAACTTGGTTTTTCTGCATTAAAAATCTTATTTAGCAATGATCATTTGGTATATATGGTTATGTATGATGATTACTTGTATATATAGCGTTGAAATCAAGCAATTTTATCTTATAATTGTTCTTATATGAATGAACTGCTTGCTAGCCCCATGATGTTGTAATATAATTTGTTGGTATCCTTTAATGTTTTAACTTGTTTTTTTTTTTTAATTAAAAATCTTTGTTTCTATCAAGCAATGGTCATTTTGATATATGGTTGGCTTTGTGTATGATGTTTCCTCTTGTATATAGCTTTGGAAGCAAGCAATTATATATCTTATAATATAACTTGTTGGTATTTTTTTAATATTTAACTTGTTTCTATCAAAACAATGGCCATTTGATAAATATTTGACTTTATGTGTGATGTTTTCTTGTATGGCTTTGAAAGCAAGCAATTGATCTTTATACTTCTTCTTGGTGTTATAATATAAAATTGTTGATATCTTTTAATGTTAATTTATGATTCCCCTTTTTTCTTTTAATTTGTTTATGTGCCTTTTAGGTTCTTTGTTGGTTTTGCGACACTTTTATCTTTATTTTAGTGATGGAAATCTCGTGTGAGAGAGAGGAAGAACCAAGGGTGAAGCTAGAAATTGCCTTAAGAGGGGCAGAGATGAATGCAAATTTATCAATATACTAACTTGTAATTTTTATATTTTGAAGGGGCTACAAGGTATAAATTTACCATTATAATGTTCCGTTTCTCATTTATCAATGGCTGTTGTTTCCCAGAATTTCGGTTCGAGAACAGATACGGTATTCTGTGGTATTTTTGACGGGCACGGTCCATACGGTCATTTGGTAGCAAAGAGGGTGAGAGACCATCTGCCGGTAAAGCTGAGTGCTCATTGGGAAGCTAATGTATCCAGTGAGGATGTTTTTAGAGACTTCGGTTTAGGAAGCATGACCTCTGAAGATATGTCTCTTTTATCGGTCGACAAGGAATCTAGGCCTTCCATAGATTTTCTGGAATCAGAAAAGCACCCCGATATCTTCGAGACGCTTAAAGAGTCTTTTCTTAAGGCTTTCAAAGCGATGGACAGGGAACTTAGGGTGCACCCAAGTATTGATAGCTTCTGCAGTGGGACAACGGCTGTAACTTTAGTCAAACAGGTATAGAGCTGCAACTTTTAAAAGCTTTATTCGGAAAATCATGTTACGATGTGTTTTTTAGTTAAATCATAATTGTCTTGGCTTTTTGTATAGGGTCCATATCTTGTCATTGGAAATGTTGGGGACTCCAGAGCTGTGTTGGGTACGAGGGACAAAAACAATATGCTTACTGCAGTTCAGTTAACTGTCGATCTCAAACCGAATCTTCCTGGTATGTTTTTCGAGTTAGTTATATGTAAGTGCACGCTATTATCAACTGCATTCGTGTTTCGTATTATATAAAACTGATAGCGATTCTCTTTTTGGAACTTTTGTGGATCCGCACGTGTAATAGAATTTGTGTCATGCTCTCCATAGCATTTCTCATGCCAACGCATCTTGTTATAACGTGTAATGTTGAGCTCGTGCTGAATACTTTTTTTTTTTTACCTCTTTACAGCTGAAGCAGAGAGGATTCGGAGATGTAAAGGTCGTGTATTTGCTCTTCATGATGAACCTGAGGTTACCCGAGTTTGGCTACCAAACAATGATTCACCTGGCCTTGCCATGGCTCGGGCTTTCGGAGATTTTTGCCTAAAGGATTTTGGCCTGATCTCGGTGCCCGAAATAACTTATCGGCACTTAACGGAAAATGACGAATTTGTTGTCTTGGCTACAGATGGGGTAACGAGAATTCTTATTCAAGATATCAAATGTCATTCGGTCCGTGTCTTGATTTCTAACGGTTCACTTCAATATTTTGCAGATATGGGATGTCCTTTCAAATGAAGAAGCAGTAGAGATTATAGCATCTGCCCCAGCTCGTTCCTCTGCGGCTCGAGCATTAGTTGAGGTAGCAATCCGAGCTTGGAGATATAAATACCCAACTTCAAAAGTCGATGATTGTGCTGTTGTTTGCCTCTTCCTCGATTCTAATTCGAACCATTTGTCGACCGCTTCTAACGGCAATACCGAAGTGCAGCCAACTTCAAAGGACGAACTCGACAATGACATTGAGGAAAACAATAATCTCGATGTATTGACCCCTCTCAACCAGTCCGGGACCACCAGAACAGAAGAAGAAACATCCCTAGAAGGGAATGAAGATCCCTCGAAGCTGGAGGATATGAATTTGGACATAGGAATAAATTGGTCTGCCCTCGAAGGGGTGTCTCGTGTCAATACGCTCGTTAATCTCCCGAGGTTTATTCCGGAAAAGGAGGAGAAGGCTGGGAAGTAAAAAGGTACCTTGCTTTTCCCTTGGATTAAAATTTTTGTAACTTTTCTTTTCCATGCATTTTAGTGTGGGTAGAATTGGAAATTTTTGTAAATCCAGCTCTATCTTATATTTTATTTTTTTCCTTTAATTTTTATTATTTTTATCATTTCAAGGTTCATGTGTGATTTGTTGGTAACTTCATATGCTGGTAATAAATTTGTTGACAATGAAAGCTTCTTTAGGGTTTAAATTGAGATGATATTCCATCCTGTTCTTTTGTTTTTTGCTTTTTTTTTTGAGGGTTTAAATCTGCCACAAGTCCCTTTTATTTAATGGAATTTAGTCATTTTACCTTTCAGATTTTAAAATTCAGATTAAACTATGAACATGTTAATTAATTTTATTTGTTAAATTCAAGTTAACTACAAAGTCATTTTTTAATTACATGTTTTTAAAGCGAGTTTTTTTTTATTTAAAAATGTTACAACAATAAATTTACTATAGACTTAAGTTTTGAAATTTTAAAAGTTAAAAAAATGAAATTCCATAAATAAAAGTAGAGGACTGAATTTTTATTTAAACTTTTTTAGCTTTTGTAGTGTTATTGTATATGACACCTGTCCATTATATTGTTTTCTTTTTAATTTTTGAAACTATAAGAGGATTTTCTTTTTAATTTTTGAAACTATAAGAGGATGGTTAGTTTTCAATTCTAATCTCTCTATCTTTTGAGATTCTATAATAATTATCAATTTTCAGTTTTGGTCCTTATGTTACACTTAAATTTGAGATTTAATATTTGTATTTTAATTTAACTTAATTTAGTTTTTAATTGTTTTTATAATACCATTAGTTAATGTAGGTTAGGTTTTTTTCTTTCTTTAAAATGTCACATCAACGAATTTAAACTTAGAAGATATAGTATCTTTTAAATTTTATACCATAATTTAACTCAAAATAATTAACTAATGTGAAGCATGGAAATTATACTAATTGTTATATAAAAGCTAACCAAGACAAAGGATCAAACTCTTACTCAAATAATCTTAATTTGGTTAAAATATGGGTCTTATATTTTTACATATTTGTTTTAACAATTGAAGTTAAAGTTTGAAAATTGACCAAATTACCAAATTACCTTAAGCTCCTAATTAAAAATTGTGTTCTAAATTAACTTGATTAAACCAGAGAGTAAAAAGTAAAAAAAACCCCAATGATATTATTTCATTGATTTTAATTAGAAAAATGGGGGAAAAGAAAAGGGTATATTTGGAGATTGACAAAGAAGTGCTATCTTTTCTTCAATTTCATCCTCATATTGGTTTATGATCCAACCATCGGCTATAAAAGTCTAATGCTTCCATTGGTTTGTATTCCGGAACTGTATGCCCTGCTCCCTGCACATTTAAACACCCTTCATTTCAGATCTCATTTTTCCAAAAAAAATTTACAATAAGACCCTAAATCGTTCTATTCATTCGAGTTATAAATTTAAATTCAGTTAATTCATACAATCATTTTTAATAATATCTGAGTAAAATATTTCCGAACCTTGATGGTTAGAAAGGTAATGTCATGGTCATATCCTTGCAAGTACCTGCAGGACATAAAACAATATACACTGTTTAGCTTCTTGGTGAATACAAATATTAATTTTATCAAGGGATTAAAAAGGAAATTGTACCATTTTATCAAGGGACTAAAAAGCTATATATGTATAAATATAGATTAAAAGAGAAATTACCCAGAGACTTGGCCATTAGACATCCATGATCTCCATGGGATAATAGTCTTATATCCGAGTGACCTGGTCCAGGCTTGGGTTCCAGTGTATGGCACACACATATCATGGTCTCCACTGCGATTAAAACTTAAAGGGTTAATGCACTATTGGGCCCTTGAATTATACTCTCTTCTTCATTTTGGTACCTAAACTATCATTTTAAAAAAATTATTGATATCCAAGGAAAAAATGATAGTTAAAGAACTAAAGTGGGCAAAACCGGATATGGTTTAATAGTGAAATACCTGTAAATAAGTGCTCGATAACCTTGGAGTGTTAGGGTTTTATGGTATGGAATCATACTCCCAGCATCATGGTTATAGCTTATTCTATCGGTACATAACTCCCAAGTCCCGGATACATTTTCCTGTAATAACTCGAATTTGCAAATTTAAGATTGTCATTTTACATTACGACCGTAATTTAAATTCCTGATAGCTTACCGGTTGGGCATGAATAGCTTGCCTAACTTTTGCATCATTCAACCATAGCGTCGCAACTTCATCATTCTACAAATACGAAAAGAACGTATCACTATATGTCATAAATAATAACTAATTAATCCAATGATATAACTTACGAAACAGGGGACATCGCGGCTGTTCGTTTGTGCTAGTTCAGGCCATAAAGGGACGATACCATCCTTAACCGGTGCTCGAAACGGCCAAGCACGACCGAACATCCGAGTCCTCACAGGAAGAGGCTTCGCTGTAGCCCCTAATTGTTGGAAGCTAACTGGCAAGCTTTTGTTTCCTTTTGAGCCTAGTTGTGAAGTAGGATCATGGTAGCAAGGTTCAAGGATGTCATAAATGTTTAGGTCGGAAATTGCCTGAAAAGTGTTGCATACTTAAATTTTCAACGACGTGACATCATTTGATAGTAAACTTTTGAAAAAACAAATACAACTTAAAATTGGCATATATTCATAACCTCGTAAACTTTTTTTATATTTTCGTCACAAATCTTAGAAGGGTTTGAATAATTTTTCCCACAACTAGATTCAACTCCCTGCAAATAGTTATTATGCATCGTATCAGTGTTAAATTATTCGCAATAAACTCATATTATTCATCATAATATTAATCGATAATAAAAAAAAATTAACTTGAATATAAAATAGATAATAGAATTATATATTTTCGGTATATCAAATATAATTTTGGTACCTGAAAAATATCATCTGAAATAAGGGCCATCCCATGTGTAAAGGGGACTAGAGCATTGCCATCAAAAACAGGGTCACACACCCCATTTCCCACCATGTAACCCTACATATATGCATTTACAAATTCCTCAATTTTAAAGGTTTTTTTTTGGTTAAAAAAAAGTTGTAATTTAATAGAATTATTGCAATATATACCTTGAAATTTATTGTGGGCTTTGCACCAACTTTGATCCCTAAAACCACAAGGTAAATTATTATCATACTAATCAAGGTTTAATAATGCCTTACATGGACTAAGGCTTAATAATGCCTTACATGGACTATCCCTAGTGGCATAAAGTGCATATAATATTTGCAGGAGTCTAACTAAAATTTTCAAAAAAAAAAAAATATGGATTTAATTAAAATTTGGACGGTTTAGTTAAAATTTTGAGAGGATTAATGAGAATTTTTAAAAACGTTGGAGGGTCTAATTAAAATTTTTGGAAGGTTTACTTAGAATTTCTAAAAATTTTTAGGGGAGCTAATTAAAAATTTCAAAAATTTTGAAAGGTTTAATGAAAATTTTCCAAAATTTTGGAGGGACCAAGGTCAGTTTAGAGTCCATTGATGTTCCACCCTTGACTATCAACAAAAAGGAGATTACCTTTCACCACTTCGGAAGAAAGAGTGGGCACATAGATTCCGGCATAAGACTCTCCGGCAATATAGAACGGATTGCTAACAAACTCCGGATAGAGACCAAACCACTGTACGAAAAATTTAATTCCTCGATAATTAATCACTATATGTTAAGGATTCAAATAACGGTTGCGGCAGGATGATAAAATCGGATTTAAGTACCTTGAGGAGGAAGGCATGTGTATCGGTTGCGGTTTTATGGTCTCCGGTTATATACTCGCTTATATTCCAAGAATAAGAGAATCCGACACCGGCCGGTGAATCTAGGTAAATAATATTTGAGACCTGAAAAAAATGGTAAAAATATAATTAACAAAAGATTACAAATACTAAGATTTAGTTCTTTGGTTTAAAGGGGGTGTGCCATGTAGTGATTGAACCTTAGACCAACTATACGGATTGAGATGTAATGTGGGAAGGCTTCCTTTGGGGCTTCCCTCTTGAAAATTAAAAGGACCTGCAATGAAATTATCCTCTTTTTTATGAGTATGGAAGAAAATTATTATAGTAAATTTAGAAAAATCACACATATTAAACCAATAAAGAAGTTATTTGGAACTTTCACTTTTTTTTTCGATATATATTCGAACCTTGTTATTGTCCTTAAAAAAAAATCGTATATACATGTGATATTTACCAACTCTATTAACTTGTAGTTTATATGAAGTTTCGTGATTGATCTGATAGTAAAAAATGTTTACTTATAAAACTTATCTAAGTTTAAGCCTTTAGAGAATAAGTGATAAGTCTTTATTTAGATAACTCTTTTTGAACTTAGTGTATGCATGTATGGTATGAATAAAACTGATCATGGGTCAGGTCACCTACCCAAACCCGAAGGCTCGTTTGCGCAAAAATAAAGCCTATTTTTAAAAAGAGCTAAACCTTGAGCAAATTCTTTTTAATCATACAAGTTTGTCCTTACTAGTATATTTGAATATTAACTCTCTAATCATATTATACAAAAAACAATATTTATAGTTTATCTAACATATACCCTTTATTTAGTAGGGTGTGATGCATGCCACAGATGTGTTAATATTAATAATTTAACTCATTTTCGTACAAATCCACGAGTCCAATAATAATTAAATAAATAATAAAAACTATTTCAACTTTCAATTATTTTATCTTAATTTTTCGTTTTTCATCAATTCCAAATAATTCGCTCGAAAATCAATTCAAATATTTTGATATCTAATTAAAATATTTTTATAATAAATACATATATTCATATTCAACACCCGTATCTCGGCTGCCGGATGATACAGCTTGATTGATGGGTTCATATATTTTTTTTTTAGAAATTGAGGAATTAATGGCTTATGATACATAGCTTTCTATACATATAAAAGAACAGCAAAAAACTAGCTGTCCTAATTTGATAAAATTATAGTAATTATTTTACGACAGATCGAAAGCAATCAATTTTGCATCACTGTGAACTAAAACCACACACATCTGCTTATCTATATATAAATTTGTGGCTATTTATTTTTCTTTCAATATATATATATATTATTTTTCTCGCCTTAATTTATGCAATAATTAGATTTAAAAAAGAAAAAGAAAAGGAAAAAGAAAAAAAAAGAAGACTTAGCTAATTGTAACAAAGACCAGTACCACATATTAATGGTACAAATTATCTCATGAAATATCTGAGAATTATAATTTTGTCTTTATTACAAAATATCTACATTAAAAGAAAGTTTAGTATATAAATATAAATATTGTCAAGTCAGCCCTTGTATTTTTCCCATTTATGAAAATGATTCCTATATTTTTAGGGGTTAAGATAAGAAAATGATGTTTTTGAAATGTTTTTATTTCTTTAAATTATTCCAAAATTATGTATTTGTTAAATTATGTTTTTCGTAAATTTAATTTTTTAAAAATGTTAAATTTTAGAATTTAGATTTAATTGTTAACATATTTAATTTTTTATTATTAAATTTAACATTTTGATATAAAATAATCAATCTTAATTTAATAAAAAAGTTTATAGTATTAACAATCGAAAAATGTAACATATTTATGGTTGGTCTTTACTCTCGAAAGAATACTTAATTATGGTCTTTCGCAATATTCATACATGTATGAAGAATAAATTGATACGTATTTAGTAAATTCAATACATTTAAAAAGAATCGAATCGAAAAATAATTTTAAAAAAAAAAAAGAGTGGGGGCTAAAGGAAAGTACCATGTTCATAAACAAATCCATCAAAGCTAGAACAACCTGGTCCACCATTTAGCCACAACACAACTGGATCCTTCCCTGGGTTTCTTTCTGAAACTACAAAGTAATAGAAGAGATTCTTCTTCCCTATACTCACATATCTACAAACACCTTACGATCATTATTTTACGATTTTAATTCTCGCCGTCGGTGATTAACCGCTGTAAAACAGTAAATAAGAGATGAAAAGAAGGGGGAAAAAAGTTACCCAGAATAGTGTTTGGATGGAAAATCACCATTGAAACCAGGTAGGTGAGTTATAAGAGAATCATTTGGAGCCGCTTCAATGAATGTACTAAAAAGCAATAACATGCAAAATGAAATGAAAGAATACATGGTATTATCCATGGCTACTAGGCCTTTGTGCTATAGACAGCTATGTGAACATAAAAACTTCTTATATACACTAGAAAATGTAAAGAGAAAAGAGAGAAATTATGGGGATTGATTTTGATAGGGAAAATTAAATTTAAAAAAAATAGAAAGAAGAAGAAAATGGAAGAAAATGAATTCAATGATGGGTACAAAAAGGAGCTTTTAATTTATTATTATATTAAAATGGGAAAAGTCAAGAAATTGGTAAACATAAAAATGCAAAAAGTAAAGATTGGCAGTTGAGACAATAGAGGATTAAAATAAAATAAAATAAAATAACAATCTTTTAAATTTTGGATTTAATAAAACTGTAGATTGAGTATTAAATCGATTTGTATCGTTGTTGTATCGTTGTTGTTGTAAGTTCGATAAGTATAATGCTCTTTCAATTTAATTAAAATTTAAAAAAATAATATATTTAATTTTTAAAGATATTTCAGTGAGTAAATTTAACATATTTTAAATTTTATTTTATATTAATTAATTATTATAATTAAATTAGATATCTATTATTATATTTAAGTGTTTTATTGAGTTGGTGTCACCTTAATCGGAAATTTATGAAAAATTTATCTTTTTTAAGAGTAATTTTATCTTTTATATAAAATAACGTTACATATTTTTTTAGAATAAATAAAATTAGAAATTTGTCACTTTGTTTATATACAAACATCGTGTATTAAAAAAGGTTGAATTTGTCCCAAGTCTTTATAGCTTTTAGACTATGAATTGACTTTAAATTTTATTTTCTTAAATTAATAAAAATAATTAAATTTTATAGGTTGTATCAAACAACCCTATATTATGATTCTTATTTTAAATCAGTCCTTAAAACTTTTAAACATTACAATTACATCATTAAAATACCAATGTTATATCAATAAGATCTTTTGTTATTAAAATATTTAATTTAACCGTTAAATGTACATAAGATCTCATGTGACATAATTTAAAATGAAAATTTTAAAGAAAAATAAATATTGTGAAAATTTTATAGAAACAGTTGTTCAAGTTTTTTTGAATTTTTTTATTTTTATTATTTTCTTTAAAGTTTTCATTTTAAATTATGTAACATGAATTTTGCTTGTCATTTAATAATTATATTAACGGTTTGAATAATGAAATTACTTAATTAATATAATATATTTAAGGATGTAATTAAAATATTTTAAAATTTAAAGACCAATTTAAAATAAACATTGTAAATTAAGAATGTTTAGTGAATTAACCCATTTTAAAATTTTAAAATTCTAAATAAAAAGTCACAAAGTCCTTAAAATAGATTTAATTGTAGGTTTAAATAAAATGTTTCAAAAAAAGGACAAAAAGAGAATCAGAAATAGCAGTGGGTAAAATAATGAAGAGGCAATGAAAGGCTAATGATGAGTGTACAGTGGGGGACGTGAATTTCAAGGTGGGTTCTTCTTTTGTTTTCTTCTTTGGATTTTTTTTTTTTTTTCCTTTCAATACTTTTTAAGGTAAATTATTTTGTAGGTAATTTTAAAATATTCTCATTTTTATTTTGGCCGTTTTATTTTTATTTTAATTTACTCAATTTAATTAAGATAAGTATTCGAGTTAGTCATTGTTATAAAAAATTTATTAATTCATTAACAGATTATTTTTTTAATTTTGATTAAAGTTAAGGACTTCTATGTAATTAGCTCAAAACACTTTTTTTTTTTTTGTTTATTTGCAACAAAAGACTAAAGTTTGTAAGTTTTCTCTTTTTCCTTCTTCTGTTTGTTTCCTAACAAAAGTAATAAAGAAAAATGAGGATAATTTTGACTCTTTTAAAACAATCCAACTCCACTCTCATGAACAATATCTAGTAAACGAGACCATTGTTAGTCGTATTAGTATTAAACACGCAAGAAACAAAAATTAAAATATTAAAACTTCAAATTTTTCTTTGATTAATATTTTAACCAAAAAAAAAAACTCTATCAATTTATCTTCAACTCTGTCATTTTCTTTTAATTTTTAAATTATAAAAAAAAGTTGAGAATGTGGTTGGAGATCATCTGAATCATTTAGTTTAAGTTCTTCTTCTATGGAGGCAATCACGTCTTAAATGTCAAAATCTCTGATTTTAATGCTATTTTCTCTGTCGCCAATGGGTAGAATTTTTTTTTTTAATTATAGTAAAATTGTTGATTTTGGTGTAGCTTTTGCTGAAATATTTGATTGTGTAAATATTATTGGATTGATAATGCTTGCTTGATTTCCTGAAAAATTGATTTTGCAATACGAGCTTATTACCAATGGGTAAAAAGAACCCCATGGCAAACAACAAGGCTAGAACAAGACAAGAGAAATGGTGACGAGGATGTCAAGTTGAGGTTGAGTTTGGGGTTGGGTTGTTTTAAAAGAGTCAAAACTATTCTCATTTTTTCTCTTTTTACTTTTCCAAAGAAACAAACAAGAAGAAATAAGAGAACTTACAAACTTTATTTTTACGTTGCAAATAAACAAAAAAAAAATGTTTTGGACTAATTATAAAGAGATCCCCAACTTTAATCAAAAGTAAAAAAAAAATGTCACGTTAGCAATCTGTTAGTAGATAAACGGAGTTTTTAACAGCAGTGACCAATTCGAACAATTATTTTAATTATTAGTCAAAAGTAAAAAAATATCACATCAGCAATCCATTAGTGGACTAACGAAATTTTTAACGACAATGACCAATTCAAGTAATTATCTTAATTATAGTGACTATATTGACAAAAGAAAAATTAAAGTGACCAAAATAGAAACAACCTATTTTAGAGTGACTTGCGGTGTAATTTATATTAGTTTTTATTGGATTTTTTTTAAAGAAGTCTGTTTTGAATTTTTAAATATTACTACAAATGATTTTTTTTTCTTTTTAAATTTATCATGGTTATCGGTATTTTACCATATCGGTCTATATGGTTAGTTACGTACCATTTTGGCTTTAAAATTACTTAAAACGTTATTAGATAATTGCCATAATTACTTAATACCTTTAAAGAAAAAAAAAGTTTTATCTTGCCCTCATTCGTATTCATTTTTTAAAAATAAAAAGTCGTTCTTTTCGAAGTAAGTGAGTTTGAAATCTATCGAATAGTTCGAGTTTTGTCATTCCTAAGAAAAAAATGTCTTATTTACAAATATTGTAGCCAAATTAAAAAGAAAGTCAAAAGAGGCCAAACATAATTTACCGTATTTTTAAATATTTATTCTAAGGACTAAAATAAATATTTGAAGAATTTAGGAGCCATACATAATTGATGATGCAGATTTTTTTGAACTTTTTTCTTGATTTTTAAATTAATTTTAATTAAAAAATTTAAAGTAAACGTGTACTACTGTGAAAATTGTCAACTCTAAAAGTCTATTCAAATTTTCCATCAACAAAAGAACAATTTTGCTAAATTTTTAGGACTAAATTTATCATTTTATCTCTAATTTGACGTGACCCTTTTAACCTATTGGCCCTACTTTTTTTGTATGGGTAGATAAATATTAAATATTTTTTAGATGTAAAAAAAAAACCTTATTCAATGTAAAAATGGCTAAAGTATAATACACATTTAAAAACAAATGTTATGTGAAACTAAAACATATTGACCTTAAAATACACATTTCAAAGGTAAAAGTCTAAATAATCATTGAATTTCACAAAAAATATTTCATTTTCCTAAATTTTGTCCACACAAAGAAATACTAAGAATATGCTTAAAATTTTTTATAAGGGTTTTTCCGAATATACATTTAAAAAAAAAAAAAAAAATTCTGAGTATTGGTGTATATAATTACAAATTTACAATAATTATAAGTATGAAAATATATATAATGAAGAAATTATTTTGGGTATTAAAGGGTTGTCCTTAAGAACTGTACAACAAAGTAGAGGACTGCCAGAAACAATGCAATTTGGTATACATCTCTTTGGAATCCATCGTCCCTTTGAAAGAACTGCTCACACATTATCACACAAATTATGTAAGACACAAATACAACATCTTCATCACTACATGTTCAAGTATTTTTGAAATTGAATCGATGATCCAACACATCATACCATCGGTTTTTGATCTGATCAGTTGAAAAATCAATTATCTTTTAAGTATTTGGATGGGTTAGAGCAGTTGGTTCTAAGGAATTGGGTTGGGCTGGTTGGACTTTTTTCGAGTGGGGTCATTAGTTTGGGTTATGTAAGAAAACCGGTTCAAATGGTTTTTTATTGATTCAACCGGTTCACCGGTAGCTGTTGAACCCCCAGTTCTAAGTAGTTTGCTCTAAAACCAGTCTAATCCCTTTGTTCGGGCTGGTGTATTGGTCAAGGTCCAACCAGCCAGTCCGGTCTAATTTAGACTACATTGAATAAAACTTCGCAGTCAAAAGTGTCGAGTATGATTATGTGTCTGAGAAGGGTAAGTTCAAAATTTTACGTATTTTCGGATATTTGGAGAAACATATCCTATAATTCATGTATGATATGTGTCCGACATAGTTGTCGAGCATAGGTACTTTAAAAAGAATGAAGAGTCCGTATAAATGTAGGTTAAAACTCATCGAGGTAGCTGCTCAATCAAGCCTCATGAGGCTGTTGAGGCCAAACAATGAGGATCGAGTCAACTGCCGATGTTATTTCGACTCTTCATTTCCATAAAGTACTCATGCCCGACACCTTTGTATGATACGTTTCATTCATAAGAGTGACACTATGATTCTCAAAATCTGACACTCACCCTTCTACATAGGTGGTGAAAGGAGGTTGCATTTTACTGCAATAACTTAACTCACCTTAGATGGGTCACCGGAGGGGTCCGGGTAAACCTCCGTATTCTCTTGCTTAGTTGAAAAACGAGTCGACAAGTCCTTGGCTCCATCGCCTAAGTCCTTTGCCGCTTCGATGGTGGCAAAGAGACGACGGGATGTCCAAAAAAATGCCTGAGCAATGATTGATGAAGATGATAAATCCCACAGCTCTTCATGTTCAATCACCTGCCCACTAATTTGGTTCAAAGTGAACTGCGAATTAACTCTAATTATCAAATCACCGCCTATGCCAGCAACGAAAGACTTCGGTTTTCCTTGTATTGTCCATTTGATGTTGAGTACGCTCGTCGATAGCATCACCATTTCTTGCACTCTCTGTAGTAATATGAGCAACAAAATATCAGTAATTGAAAACCGATAGCACGTTAGGACACATAAAAGTTTACGTACCACAGTTGGATTTTCTAAAGCACCGGTTATCCAAAGTGGTCTCTTATACTTCTCACGGCCAGTGAAACTTCGTACTGGATCCTGCATTACAACGGTGTCATTAGTATTCGATGAAACGTAAATGTTTGAACACGACAAGGAGAACAAAACCGAACTTTAAAGAACCTTGTATTTGACAGAAACAGCGTATGTTCCGAGTGCACGGTTCCCTTCTCGGAGCTCTAGGATGTCACGTACGAGTTGTCTTGCTGTTGATTCGACTAAGGGACTACTAATGCATTCGAACTCGTTGCAAAGCTCGCCAAAGTCCATCCCATCAACAATCTTATCACTTTCCAATCTCTCATTGATAGGATCAGTAGTAGACACTTCAGTCCTGCTAGTTTCATTTGTAACTGCAAGACATTGGAAATAATCAATTCATGTTTTTTGTACTACATAAAACACCTTGAATTGTTCAATTTGACAACTAATTTTTTTTTGTCTCAATTTGGTACCTCAGTTTTTTCAATTTGATACTTATGTTTTTTTCTTTATCCAAATTAAGTACTTGAGTTTGGCTTCAATGTTCAATTTCATACCTAAGCATTTTTCTTTGTCCCAATTAAGTATCTATGTTCTTTTTGCTACAGCACACTGTCAAAAATTCATCGGGGCAAATGATGCCGTTTGTTCTGGGTACCAAATTGAACATTGAATCCAAATTCAGGTGCCAAGTTGAACATTGAAGATAAACTTAGTACCAGATGGTATATTAACCCTTTCAAAAAAGAAAAGTAAGACTAAACATTGTTTTAGACTCGGAGTATACAGTAATACTAATATAAGCAGTAAAACATACATATTTCATGAAAAATCCGAGTAATATAAAATAATCGAAGAAGACCGCAGAACAAAGTGGATTCTAGATTAAAATAAATAAATAAAACACAGACCTCTGAGTAGAAAAGGGTGGTGATGATGATGAGGATGGTGAAAAGTGAAAAGGGTTTTGGGAATCCGGAGGTGGGGATTGCGGCGGGAACCGGCGGAGGCAGAGGCGGTGGGCGGGAGAGAGGAGGAAAGGGAAGCAGAACTCATATCTGTGTCTTTTTCTCATTCTGTTTCAAGAATGAGTGGCTTCGGGGGATTCAATATTTTTTTCGATTCCCTTTTTTTTTTTTTTCGATTTTGTGATTTTTTTCAGTTTTTTTTTTTTAATCTGCGGATAAGGTGCGATGAAAATTGTCTGTCGTTTTGAGTTCAGACACGTCTACTTGTTTCATTGTGGTCGTCGTTGCTCTTACCATGGGACCTGCCAGCCAATGCTACTTCCCCATTCTTTATTTTCTAGTTATATTAATTGGACATGCTACTTCCAAGTATACCCGTACGTTGGTCGGTTCTTAACAAAATTATAAACCCGCTTTATAGATTGAGTGGAGGTTAAATTTTTATCAAAACCCAATATAAATTATAGAGGTTAAACTCGAGTTAGGCTTGATTTATATTAATTTTATTTTATTTTATTTTTATATAAAAAAATTAAAAAATATATAATACATCAAAATATTAAATTAAATATTTTTAACAAATTAAAATAAATTTTAAAATTATACTTAAATAATATTAAAATAGGTGCAACTTAACAAATAAATATAATATCTAAATAATAACAACAACAACAAAATAGTAAAATGACAGGAAAACAGTAGCAAAACAACAACATTTTTTTTGGCAAATTTGGGCATTGGCTAAAAACTCTTACATGTGGAAAACGGACTTTATTTTTTATTCAAACTCATTTTTTAGGACTATATTTTTATCTAAACTCTTTCACTTTTAAGATGGTTGGATAGCCCACCTATGGACAAATTTACTTCCAACATAATTAAATTATCAGTAAATTTATATTTTGATCATTTAACTTTAAAAGTTAAAAATAATTATTAAATCATTTAAAATTTTCATTTAAGATACCAAACTATTAAAATTGCTATCATACAAAATATAATTCAATAAGGATTTTTTATTCAATTAATAATTAATAGGAATGAAATATGAGTAAGCATAATGGTCAAAAGAAAAATAAAATCAAATGATTTTAGATGTTTGTCTATCAATTTTTTAAAAAATATATAATTAAAATATTTTTATATTTTTCCATCAAATAATTTGAATTCCATTAATTTGATTAATATGGTAGCATGGTTAAACAGGTAAGAACAAATATAATTCTTCTCAAATTCAAATAATTTCCTTTTTTTTTATGTTATATCACCATAAGGAAATTAAGTATTTGGAAGGCAATTTTATAGCAATAAAGTAAGCATATCTTTAATTAAGATATGCTAATAATTGATATTTATAATAATACAGAAATTGGAACAGAATAATGTTTTGTATAATTAATCTAAGCTATATAGAAAAGGGAAGTAAAGGAATAAAGTATGAACAGAAATGCTAGAATTCCTCCAATGGTAAAACTTGATGCTGAACTAACAACATGATATCCAACACTATACTCTGTGTTTCCATTCTTCACTTTAACACTTGAAGTGCCTATCATTCACCAAAATATAACTTGTTACCATCTTATTAATAGTCTCAAACATAATGTAAATGTTATAAGAATAGCTGAATTGGGCCAAAGTTGAACTTTTAGTTTTCGGTTTAATCATTTTTGTTGAGGGAGGTCAATTCCTGGAAGAGATGCTTTTAAAGTGTTGTACATTCAGAGCTGACGATTCTCTTAATAGGTTGGTCCTATTCCTGAGTTAAGTTAAGGTTTTGTCTCTTAATTCTGTCAAGAGCCCAAATTAGAAGTGGGGTTTACGGAGCAAGAGTGACTTCTTGAATCAAATAGTTCATTATATATGGGTCACCTATCAAGGAGATGTTCGTGTTGTGTGCTTACTAGTGTTTAAACTCTTGCTTATATGGCATCTAAGGGTAATATTAGCATACACTTCATTAGATGTTATATAAAGAACAAAGATTTAAACCCTACTTTTGATAAGTGATCCATGCGTCAATCTAACAAGGCACTCTTGCTTAGTGAATTTCACTTTCGGTGTGAACTTATGTCAGAGTTGAAAGACAAAATTATGTCTCAATTTGAAGACATTACTTATCAATTGAAGGATCTATTAACTCCAGAAAAATGACACTTTAAAGACTTCTTCATAAGTTAATCTCCACTCAACTTTTTCAAAAACAAATTAATAATAATTAATAAAAAGGTAAAAGTTTGAAATTTTAAAATCAATTATATTTAACCAGTTTTTCTCTGCTGGATTTTTAGTTTTATTGATTTAAAACAATTTTAATTATTTTTATAACATATCATTAATTGAATTTACAATTTTCGATTCAGATCTCGTTGTGATAATATTACGTAATGTAAAAATAAACAAAAATAATTGAAGAAATCAACAAAAGTCGTTTAAAAGAGGATACTCACAATTATATTCAGTCCATCCAATGGTCTGGTTTTCAATATCATATATGACCAACTTATTAGAAAGCACCAAATCTGCATTTTCAAGAAATTCAAATAAATTATAACATAAACTATTTTGGTAATCATAATTTTGATTTGAAAATTTAAATTTCGAGTTTGGTATGTAAAACGAAAATTTTAATTATATTAATTATTCAAATTAAAAATAATATTTATAATAGTAAATTAAAACATACCTCCTAAAAGAATCATCTCCTCTTCATTAGTAGATTTAGACCCACCATCTTGCCAACCGATACACCGCATATCATCCTAAAGAAAGCACATGAATATGTTAATTAATATTTTTTAAAACGGATTGATGGTCGAACAATCAATCCAACTGGTTTAAAAGACATAAATTATTAAAGAAATTATAAAAATCAATTCAACCCGATTCAACTGTTCATATCGATTTGTAAATCAACTAATTCTTTTACTTCTTATCGAATTAATACTAAACTGACTTCTTGTTCAATCAATCCAACTTAAATAACATTGATAATTAATGTGTAAAATTCCCAGACACAAAAATCAAATAAATTATCTAAAACCCACAAAAAAAATCTAACAATTGGTTGCCAAATAATAATAACAATAATCATGCTTTTGGATCATACAATTAAATAAACTTTTTGTACTTACACGAAATCTGAATAGGTAATCATGTGGATAAACTGTTAGAACAAGAGAATCTTTAAAAAGGAACTTTATCACTGGAAATTCATCATCAACACTGCAACAACACAAGAAATGAAGCAAAAAATGGAAATTATTAGTAAACAATAAACTGTTACAACAGTAATACCTTTTATTTATTTAGAGATAAAATTATATAAAAAAATCAAACCTGATATTAAACAAGTTAGAGAAAAAATAATATTTAGTCCCTGAATTTAGTAACTTTTTTCAATTTAGTTCGTTAATTTTTTTGGGTTCATATTAGTATTGGAACTTGGTGACTTTTTCTAATTTTGGTCCCTTGTGATGACGAAGCACTATGAGATTATATCATTTTACAACTTAGTTCGTTTATAAAAAAATTAATAATTTTTAGGTGAAGATGTGACACGGTATCAGAGTTCATTGTTAGCACATTGACTACAACTGAGAAAAGTACTAAATTTCAGGATTAATATGAATAAAAATAAAGATTTAAAAATTAAATTGAAAATAATTACCAAGTTAAGGAATTAACTGTCGCTCTATTCTTTATTTTAAGGTTCATTCATGTATATATGATTGTGTATATATATAGAAGAGAGTATAATAGTAGTGTCTTACTTTTTGTCATACTTAAAACAAGAAAATTGGCCCTCTATTTTTTCCATTTCCAATGACTTTCCGGAGGTAATCTAATTAACAAAAAAGAACATACAATGTAATCAGTAAAGGATTAATGTGAAAATCCAAGTAAATATAAGGGGGGTAATTGATACAAACCTTTTTAATAACTTGTTCGTGAATTGTGGTTGGAAGATAGGCTAAGGTTGTGCCACTATCAATGATTGCTGCATTTTCATCAATACTACCAAAAAAGCTTGTTTCAAGCTTAACTGTGGTATCTCCAATATGTACTTCCTTTAGTGTAATTTTGTAATGTGACCTATAAGATTGTTCATAAAAAAAAGAGAGTATATTTATCAATTTATAGACTATGAATTCACACTTCATAATAATAAGAATAATTTAACAAAAATAAATTAATAATTGGACCGAGTTTTGAAATATAAAAAGTAGAGGGACTATTTTATAAAATATATGATGGCATGAAATATATACTTTCTTTTCTTTTCTTTTCTTTTTATAATTGGGAATTTTTTTTCACATTTAAATAAGAAAAAGTTTGACATCATATGAACTAAAAGTATAAGAACTAAAACCGGTCAAATTATAGTAAGGACTAAATCCTTCAAAAACACATAATTTAAGGACTTTGTATAAAATTTGACCATCTTGGAGCCTAAAGTCCTAAGTAAAATTTTTTATATAATAAAACCAAATTCAAAGATAAATTGATAAGTGATTAATTTATATTGGAACCATAGGTACTGAAAAAAGAAGTAAGAAATGTAAAAATAGATGACTTACTGTCCTGCAATCATTTTAGTTTTATTCATTTGAGGTCCTACCACTTCACCAATTGCAAAGATTCCACCTCCGTCCACATTATCCAAACAATGTGCGAATTTATTTTTCACTACTCCGTTTTGAGCTAGTTGTGAAATCATGGATGAATTTGCTTGTCCAAATCCAATGATTCCATCAACTGATTCACTTGATGTAGTTGTGTCACCAGCTCGTTTAGACCCGCACCTAATTGAAAAAAAAATGAAAAAGGTACTTAAAACTCTAAATTACATTATTAACAAAAAAAAAAAACTATAGTGCATCAAAATATGTTCCAATTCCTATCATATCTAGGGATGAAATTGAAATGTAAATAATTTGAGTTTTGTTATTCGTAAATAATCTATTCCTATCATATCTAGAGGTGAATCTATAAAAGTTTTTGAGAGGTTAAGATTAAGTTATAAATTTTGATAAGAGTTAAAATGTAATTTTACTATTATATTAACTAATATATTTATAATTTTTAAAAGACTAAATTATTACTAATTTATAATTTTATACATTTCAAAAGATAAAATTATAAATTTCTAATTTTAAGAGGATGAAGACTCCTGTCTGCCCCTCCCGTCACCCTTGATCATATCAAAGTTACCCTGTAGCAATCCTATACTTAATAAGACATCATTACGTAATTCTACCAAAGACTCCTTTATATACACTTTTACCCACTGTTGAAACTCTCTCCCACATTTTCCTCCGCAAGAGAACCCCACTTTGGGGACTTTTGAGAACAAATCTTCTCTCCCTCTTTTTTTACTATACTCTCGAGATCACTCAGCTCTATAATTCTTTATTTTTCAAAAGTGAATAGTCATCAAACCTTAAAATCTGAACCTTGTATCAACAAATCCAAATATATGAAGATAACAATAAAATCATTTCATCCACGTGTTGAGTTTTAAAAGTTAAAAAAGACTTTTTATTTAAATTTTTTAGTTTGATTTATCAACCCACCAAAATATTTTACCCTTTTAACATTACATTTACCAGGAAATATATATTTTAACCTCAAAAACTATGCCAATGCAAACAAAAACATTAACCAAGAGCACCAAAGTAGAACCACCCATCTATTTGCACCTAATTGAGAATAGGAAATGGATTAGAAACATATATATATATATACATATATATTCTTAGGTACAAATAAATGGTCATTTTCAAATGAATTCATGAACATTTTAGTTTTTTAATAAACTAAGTATTATTATATACGGTAAAAGTAACGTAGAGGACCTCAGATTAGAATTCAAATTGTATTTTGCTCTTTATATTAAAAAAATGAGCAAAATAGTATAGTAGATCAAAGAGTAAACTAGTAATTTTGTTAAAAATTTCCCTATTTTTTTAGCAATACAAATGAATGAAATTTTTAACATAAAAGAATAATTTTCTCTTTAATCTAATGTACATAAACTAATTTATCTATTTTTTAATAAAGCAAACAAAATGTGATCTGACTTCTAATATAAAAACTTTCATAATATCTTTACCCATTATACGAATATACCAAACAAAGGGTGAGCAAAAGTCTTCATCCACAAAATTCTTAGCTTCACCCATTATTATAAGTAGCATGTTCATGAACTAACCCGAATACTATACTCCCGTTTGTGGGTGAAGTTTGAAGGTTACCAGTCACTTGCTGAAGTTCTATGGTATCTTTTACAAAGTATCCACCATTTGAGGTCCCGTCACCGTAAGTAACATAGTATTCACATTGAAGATCAGGCTTACAATCTTTGAGTTTACCGTCATGTGCAGCAGCACAAAATTCATTGTTACAATAAACCAAACTTGAAGTGGATGATTTCTTGTGGTCATATTGTTTTAATGATATCTGCAATTAAAAAAAATATTAAATAATTAAACTCTTCATCATAGTTTAAAAAGAGATTAATATATATGAAATTATTAAAAAGGGAACATACACCAAGATCACTTTTTTCTGGACATTTGTCACAACCAACACAATTAACCCATAGAATGTCACTTCCTGTATCAACTTGTACATGGTATTCTTCTAATGGGTTACCGATTTTAAGTTTTGCAAAATAAAGCCTGAAAGAAGAAGAGTTAAGTTTTTAAGGCAATGGGAATAAATTAAGCAATTAAACTTAAAAATAATAGTCACCATATAATTTAAACAGCTGAATTTTCTAATGCATAAAGATGAAAATAGAAATATGAAGGTAAAAGTACTCCTAAAAATATATAATTAGTTTATATGTTAAATCAAATAGTAAATCAGCTGTTTTGTTAAAAATTTAATTCATTTTTACTGTTCAAAATTGATCCCTATACATCAGCATAATGTACAAGTGGCATGTTACATATCACTGTTTGGTAATTTCGTCAACCACGTCAATTTTTAACAGTACAAATAGATGAGATTATTAACAAAATGGACCAATGTGCTCTTTGAACTAATATAGAATAACTAAATTGTCTATTTTTCTAGTAAAGACAATAAAATACAATCTGATTACTAGTAGGACATCCATAATACTTTTACTAAATATTGAAAATAAGTGAGAAAAAATGCCTTCTTTTTAGTAATTTGGACATTATTAACCCAATTACTATTAACCAAACATCAAAATCTAGTGGTCAAATTCCTAACAAAAGGTCCATGTACTATGGTTTTTTATGGGTTTAGTCCTACTAAAATTCAATATTTTTAATCTCTATTTCTTCGAAATGTGTATTTCAATCTAGAGATATTTTTTAATCAAATGATTTTAATCAGTATTTTTACTAAAATGCTAAAGTGTTGTCACATTATTGTATGTTTTAGAAAATTACTGAGAAAAAGTGATTAAATACACCAAAGTCGCATAATACAATGACCTTTTACACAATTTAACCAAATCTAGCCAAACCAAATTGGTAAAAACACCTCTTTTTTAGTAAATTGTTTTCTAAAAAAGTTGTGAGCAACTATAGACTAACAATAAATATTTTCTGTCAATTATACGTAATTTTAATTTGTATAATAATAAATTTAGACTCAATCCTTACATAGGCTTAATTTGTTATTATATGTACAATTGCCTACAAATATTAATAGTGTTTAGTTGCTCACTTTGGACTACTCAATATCAAAATACACTGAATTCGCATACTACAAGGACTTTCTACAGAATTTAACCAAATCTAGCCAAACAAAATTCACGAGAAGAATTTCTTGTTTCCTCAAACATAAGATTAAAAAACAACAACAAATAATAATTTATTTGATGAAAATAATTCATAAAAGAATTAAAAAAACAAAAAACTAACCCAGCACCAGAAGGGTGACCATCACCACCTAAAGGCACATCAACGTCAACGGTAGAGAGAAATCTGCCATGGCGACGCATATCATGAGCTTTCATAGCCCTTAAATGATTTCGTTTACCTGCAAATTTATGTTTTACATCAAAAGTGACAACATTCCCATAAGCACTACAACCAAATTCCCCCACCAATGCCGCCACCAGTGTCACCACCGCCAATGCCAATCTCCTTAGATCCATTTTTACTGCCCCCCAAAAAAAATGTTTTAAAAAAGTTATTGCTCCTCCTCCCTATCTCTCAATACATTCAAATTTTCGGGGGTTTATTTTATTATTTTATTAATTTTTGTTATTTTTCTGGTTTTTTTTGTTGTTTTATTTTACAAAAGGGAGACAAAGAGATAGAGAGACAAAGAGGAGGAGAAGGAGGCCAAGGCAAAGGCCAAAAGCCATGAAAATGGAGGAGGGAAAATGGTAGGGAAATAGGCGTTTTCAACGGCGATTTACATGCCTTATTTGTAAACACCATATCCATAATTCAATTTGTATTTTTTGTAGAAAACTATAAAAAGGTTTTTCTTATTTTGTTCATCCACAAGTTTTTTTTAAAATATTAATGTTTTAACAATCATTTTAATTCAGATCATCGACTAATTAATTTAATCAATCGTCTCTATTTAAATAAATTATCAAACACATTTAAAATTAAAATTAAAAATTTCTTTTCTACTTTTTAGTAATTTATCAGTAATAGGTAGTTTAATTTAGAATTTGATTTTAAGTTAGTTGTTTTAGAAGATTAGATAATCTTTTTAAGATGATTATTATTCCATAACATAAGTTTCTTTATATTCTTTTTTTTTTAATTTATATTCTCTTACAATTACAATAAAATCTAATTTTTAAATGATTTTATCGATAATAAATAATTATACATCTTAATTTTTCAGATAGTACGAATTATAATTACATAATTAAATTCTTAAATATACAAATGTTTTGAAAATCACGATGCTGCATAATTACTCCTAATTCTCAACTCATGAATTAGAGCAACTAGCAAAAGTAATTATACTCAATTTAATAATTTTGAATTTTATGATAAGCAAGTACTTCCCATGGAGAGATTTCTCTCTCTCATTTTACAACCCTAAGGCGCCTAGTTGTTCCGCCGCTCATGTGGTCGGCAACCTAGTTGACCGCCACAAATTGCTCTTTCTTCCTAGGGCTTCTTGCCTCTTCGTTCTTTTCTTTTTTGGCACTCTCCTTTGTTCTTGTTTTTTCCCCTTCCTTTTTGCTGCTTCCCATCACGTATTTTGTTAGGCCACGATCATCCTCCCCGTTCATTTTTTGGAGTCGCCATGGGCATGCCTTGGGGCTGAAGGTTTTCGTCTTCGGGGCCTCGTTAAGCAAGGGCGGTGTGTCTCTTTCATCAAAGAGGCTCCCTTTTGATGGCTTGGATGACCTTCCGTGGTGGAAAGGGAGTACTCATCGGTAGAGGATAGCAAAAATCGATTTTAACGAAAAAACAAAAAACCTGACACTTTTTTTTTTCCGGTCTCCATTTAGTCAGTTTGGACAGTTTTGTCAATTTCGTTATCAGTTTAACTGCTTCTCTCAATTGGTTTTCGGTTTTTGAATCCTGAAACCGAACGAACCAAAAAAAACTAACTTATATTATATATACATATTTAATTATTTAAAATATATTTATTTTCATAATAAATAACAAATATATTTAATTTTTAATTTTTAAAATTGGAGTTAGTTAACTGCAAAAGCCAACCGAATTAACGGCAATTCAATTTAATTAGTTTTATCAAGAAAAGTCAGCTGGTTCGGTCTTAATGTGTTAAATTCGATTAAATTTGTTCCAAAAAAAAACCAACTAAACCAACAGACTAAACGGATTGCTCACCCCTAGTCATGGCCCCTACATGGTTGTTTTAGGTCGCGACCACGATGTCATATTCGGTTTTAGGCTGGTAACCCCAAAAACCGCCATTGGGGTGGGCAGTATTGACGCTGCCATGTTATTTTGTTGTGCAAGGCTGGCTACTCCCTATAGGATACAAATGGTGATTTCGTCCTAATGTCATGTGCTATTATATGGACTAGTGATGCACCATTTGACTGTCAGGCTCCTTTCTGTGATGATTCCTGCGCAGGGCAAGCAAGGATTTGACAAAGGACTCCCACGCCCTATGGTATTTCTGATTCCCATAAATAAGCTGTCGATATTACCGGGAAAAGTTGAATGAAAAAAAAAAAAAGGCATGGTTAATGGTATGGAAGTCTGAATCAACATCCTGTCACATGTATTGCTTGTTAAAAGCCATTTATAAATCAAGAAAGACAACAGCAAAATGATCTGTCACTAAATGCAATTACATTTATAAACTCATGCAACCTTCTGAACCATAAAACCTTTATAAAATAATAAGCTACCACCCCCCAAAAAAAAGAATGCTACATTATAACCATTCTAAATACCAAAACTGATTCAATTGACTCGAGAGATCAAAATATATCACAAAAGGTCAATAACACTTTCATGAATAAGCACTACATAGTTCAAAACTGTAAGGCACCTCTAACCTTCACTTTGCCAGTCCGTGCATCCCCAAATGCCCACCGCACGATGCATTCATTAATATCAAGACTAAATAAGCAGATTCAATGGAAGTGTAAGAAAATGACCGGCTAACAAGAAAACTACCTTTCCATGGAAGTGTATCGATTTGATCAATGCTTATGTTTGTTCTTTTTTGGATTAGAAGAAATCATTCCGTATGCTTTGCGTCTCGACTCTGATATGTTGGTTGCTTGACGACGCTTTTTCTTGCCATGTTTTGATGACTCTGAATCCTCCAATTTTGTGCTCTCATCTTCCTTTGATTGCTCGGCAGTTTCTCTTGACCTTTTCTTACTGACCTTTTGATGTCTTTGCTTCTCCTTGAGAAGTTCCTTAATCCTCAATTTCTGCTGGTACCTCTTACTATTGGGTACCTTCCATTCCTTATCTGTATATGGTGCAAGCTTCTTTAAAGAAACGTATTGATTCAATTCTTTCTCATCCAAAGCTAGTAGCTCACTAGGCTTCAACCCGAATCTATTAGGTTTGATCTTGACATATTTAAATCTTGTTTTCAAGTCTCCAATTGTATCCTCATAGTCCAAATTATAGAATTCCTCCCACATTTCGTTTAAAGCTTTCTGAACGACAGACATTTTACGCTTCCTCTTCCGCTTACCTTCCTCAGTCTCCTCTTCCTTACTTTCCTCGTCATCTTCTTCATTATCATCACTTTCGTGTTCTTTGCCCTCGTCATCACCATCACCATCACCATCATCTTCTTTTTCATTTTCATCTTCATCTCCATCTTCATCTTCATCTTCATCTTCAACATCATCCTCTCCTTTTTCTTCTTCCTCTCCTGAATCATTATCGCCACTACTCTGTAACTTGTTCTTATTCCTCTCCCTTGCAGCCAAGAAACCATCATGAGACTCTAGCACATCCCATCCTTTAGGAAGTCCAAGCAACTCATCCTCCTTATCGAAGTCTGGTTTTTCGATTCTTTCACTATCACTATTTAACTCAGCATCTTCGTCATCATAATACTTCTCATCAAATACAGCCTCCATCATCTTATCATACTCATCAGGATCAAACTCCTCCTCCAAATCCTTTGCACTAAACGGACAATCGTCTTTGTTAATCCCTGCAATCTCCATAACCTTCTTCATTCTCTCCTTAATTTCTTCTTTCTTCAGATTCTTCAAATGCTTCAACTCCTCCTTCCTTTCCATTTCCGCAACCCTCATTCTCTCCTCCTTCCTTTCTCTTTGCGCCTTCCTCTTGCTCTCCTTCTTCCTCACTGTCCCCTCTACTTTCCGAGAATACCCTATCACTCTATCCTCCGCATTCTCCTCGTGCCTAAAGTTATACTCCATCTCATACCCCTCCTGTCTCTCAATCTCCTCTTCATCCCTCAACACCTCATCCACTATGTCGTTATCAATCTCAGGATCCCCGCCTTTCCTCTCCTTATCGATCCACATCTTGTTCTTAAAAAACTCCTTCAAGAACTTCGAGTTCTCATCGATTTCAGCATCTTCCCCGAAATATTCTTCCAACTTCTTAGAAAATTCACCATGGTTTAAGCCTTCTTTTCCCTCATCATCCTTACCCTTTTTTTCCTTTACTCTTAAGAAATCTCCATCATCTTCGTTTTCAATTTCTTCAGTTGCATCCAAAAGAGCCTTCTTTATCTCTTCTTGTTCTTCATCATAAGTCTTTACCTTCTTCTTCGTCTTAACAGAAGCATCCTGTTCATCGAAATCAGGCCCTTCTTCAATCAACTGCTTTGCAACCACATCTTTTAAATACATTGACTTCTTATCTTTCTTTTTTCCCTGCTCGCTTTCTTCTTGGTCCGATTTGCCACTTTCATCATCATCATCAGACTCAAAAAGCTTCACATCTTTTTCCTTCAATTTTGGGTCCCGGCTTCTCACCTACATGAAAACATTGAAATTTCATGACAAAAAATCACTAATAAATTGACAAAAATTTCAATTTTCACACCAATTAGCAAAAAAAAAAAAAAACACTTTTTTCCTTCAATTTTGGATCACTGCTTCTCGCCTACATGAAAACATTGAAATCTCAAGATAAAAATATCACTAATAAATTAACAAAAATTTCAATTTTCACACAGTTAGCAGAACAACAACAACAATGATCTCAGATTACTAAAACAAGTATTTAATTCAAAACCAAATCAGATTAAGTGATTAAACTCACAGACTTATCAAAATTACAAACATTCTAACTGCCGAATGCATGAAACTTTAGTACAGTTAGGTTATCGCTTCTTTTATTCCCTAAAAACGAATCTAGATGATAATAAAAAAGCAATATCATAACAAAAATAGAAAAACAACCCTAAAAAACGACACTAATTAGCCTCAAAATAACTTACTTCAAAAAAATTCAAAAAGAAATTCCTTACCCGAAGTAGAGCTTTAAAGAAATCTTCATCTTTCGCAATTTGGTCAGTAAAGTCTACTTCATCGTCGTCGTCGTCATCATCATCAGAAGATTCTTCATCAGATTCTTCAACGTGACCTTTCTTCTTGAGCTCCTCGTACCTCTGTAGATCCTCCCGCTTCTTGTTGTGCTCGAATCTTCGAGCATACTCTTTGTTGATTTCAATCTTCGATATGTCGTCGTTTTCGGGACCAACATCGTCGTTGAATAGTTTCATACCCATTGTTTTTGGAGCTTTGCCTTCCCCCCTCTAACTAAAAAAAATTGGGAATATTATTGATTTGGGGAAGAAATTTTTGAGTTGAGTTAAATTGAATTGAGTCGGTGTTAGAGAGTAGATGGGCGGCTGTCTAGGGCTAGGGATGAGAACTAAAAAGAGGAAATTAGGGTTACAGTGGAATAGTTTTTTGAATAATTTTTATAATCCGTTAGATTTTATGACCAAAAAAATATAATCCGTTTGATTTTGATGACGTTGCATGATAAAGTTCAATCCAATCCAGCAATATGGGGGGAGAGATACATCTCACGTGTCCAACTCAATACCCTCCACGTGTCCTATACATGCTATATTTTACATGTACAAAATCCAAAGCAAGCAAAACACAAACCCTAACGGAACCTAGAAAAGCTCTTTCTTTGGCAGTGAAAATTGAAAATCGACGGCGAAAATGTTGAGGCTGGCGTCGAAACGGTTGCTTGGGCTAACGTCAAGGGAGATCCCGTCACGGCCCGTTCAGATTCTGCCACGTCTTTACCACGAAAAGGTCATCGACCACTACAACAATCCCCGTAACGTCGGTTCCTTCGATAAGAACGATCCGAACGTCGGCACCGGTTTGGTCGGAGCTCCTGCTTGTGGCGATGTTATGAAGCTTCAAATCAAAATCGACGAGGAATCGGGGAAGATTGTTGATGCTTGCTTTAAAACATTCGGTTGTGGATCGGCGATTGCGTCTTCTTCTGTTGGTATGCCACTTTCTTTTTCTTTTTCTTTCTCTTTTTCTTTTTCTAATTTCAATTTTCGATTGCTAGGTAATGAAATTTTGTTTGATTCCGGTGCAAAATCCATGGAAAAAAGCACTGATTGACTAAAATTCCGTTTTTGCACTGGAAGTAAATAATTACTTTAAAAACTTAAACTAAAACTTTTTTTATAAAGAGAATGCACGATTTATCCATAATATTGAATAGAATGATTATGTTAAATTACTGTTCCATTTAGTTAATTTTAGGGATGAAGAAAGCAATAATCTAAAACCAAGTGTTTGTGTGTCAATGTTATTGAAAGGGCCTAAACTATTCTATGAATCATATGCAATATTTTGTAGCTCCGACATCATGACAATGGCCTTCAAATTTTGTGAAAGGAGCTATGAGTACCTTGGTTTTTAATATATGTAGTTTTTTTTTTCTCCATGTTGCAGCTACTGAATGGGTGAAAGGGAAAAGCATGGACGAGGTTCTTACCATTAAAAACACGTAAGTACGAGTACCCTGTCTCGAATTAGTCTATTTTTATGAATTCGACTCATATCTTCATATTTACTTGGACTCAGATTTGGATATTGATCCAAAACATCTTACCTACATGTTCATGTTTGAATATGCGTGGGACATGGTTACTTTATGAAACAACAAAGAGCTTGGATAACATAGTTTCTTCTAAGGATGTTTTGTAGTTTTCCCATTTTCCCCTTTCTCTTCTCTTTATTTGCTTATCGGGTTCCATGTTTATATGTGGTTTGTATATTTTATCTTTGGAATTAGATAGGTGAAATTTGGTTATCTGATATTGAAACTGGTTAACGCAGTGTTTGGGAACTTAGAATGATAGATTTGGGTTTCAAGAAAGTGAATTTGAAATCCTTAATAGATAGATAGGAATTTTAAATCCATGTTCCTAAATTAATTTAAACATATATATAGCAAATGAAATCGAAATCCCTCACATGATTAATTTGTTCCTGCTTTCTCTTCTTAGATCTCGTTTAATTTGAACTTTTTGTGGTTAGAAAGGTATGGTCATAATTACTTGATGCTGTAGACACAATTCTGGGTTATGCTTGTTAACTCTTTGTTGATTTAGTACTATAGAATGTTCTTTATTCTCTATTTACAAATGTTTGAAGTTTTAGTTTAAATACTGTTGCATGATATATTATGGTCTGATAGTGGTAATCAAATCATAGAAGATGGATGTTTTACTCAAATAAGGTTTCTCTGAGGATCAAACCATGCTATAACTTGATGTACTGAGCATTTTTGATTAATTTCCAGATTTTGATTTAATAACAACGTAAAAAGACATTTACCTAGACTTTGACCAAGTTAACTATAGGGAAAGAAGAAGATATTTGATGTGATTGCTAGTCTTTCATTGCAATATATACGGTGTAAATTGTTTTTTGATTCCTTACATAGGTAACTTCAAAACATCAAATAGTAGTTCTAAGGTGATTATATAGATATATGGGTTATTGTTGCCTAGATTTTTTATTTTCTCTAAGCGTTCCCTTGTCTTAACACTTTTGTTCGAAACATATTTAGGTACGGGTATAAAAGTATGATCTTTCTTATGTATAAGACCAGAAAAAATTGAGCGTAGTCCATAGAATTACCCAAAACAGAGCATAAGCTAATTTATAGCTTCGTGGGTTAACCAGCTGATCTGTCTGTACCCTTCTAGGTTTTAAGGCTATATATTTTATTAAATTAATAGGAAATATAACATATTGTAGAAGAAAAGAGGTAAGGAAATTTAAGAGTGATGTCCAAGAATGCTTGTTTTGTGTACCCGGGCATGTATAGATTGTAGGGTATGCAACTGAGGCTTTGTTTGCTGTTAATACCATAAATTGAAAACAGATTTCCCTTTTAAATGTTTCTTTCAATCAAATTTACTCGAGCTGGACTACAAAGGTGAGCATTCTATATATTTTTTTTTATTCTTTCACTAACATAAACATTGCCAGGGAGATTGCGAAACATCTATCACTTCCACCGGTTAAGCTGCATTGCAGTATGCTTGCAGAAGATGCTATAAAGGCAGCCGTAAAAGACGTGGAACTTAAACGTGCCAAGTTGAAGGGCAATTCAAGTGCTGATGCTGCTAATGCACCCATCGAGAAGGCTGCTGATGCCTGATGTCTGTTTATATGCCCGATTGTAAAAAAGTCTGGACGGTTTGCTTACAGAGAGCATGTAAGGTAAGACTAAAATGAAACCAGGGGGGACATTATGAGGACACATGTAATGTTACTTGTTTGGAACGTATGTTTTTGTTCAATGGAAAAATTATGTAAGTGAATAAATCATTGGCCCAATGCGTATACTATAATTTGTAATGTTCAATGTTCCTAGTCTTCTCTTCTTTCCTTGTTTGTGGTTTAGGCAGTGTACCATATTTGTTCAAAAAGTCGAGAATTTTGTGATAAGAAATAGTTTGCATTTGAGATATTTTGGACCAATTTTCTTTGCTTTTTTCCTTTTTATTTATAAGTTGAGTTTGGTCCAGATTTATTCTTTAATTTATTAAGTTAGTGTTTCAGTTGGATATACTCAATGTGATTATTGAGTTGAACAAAACCTGTTAGGATGTCTAAAATATATTTTTTTTAAATTTGCAAAAGAAGAGTGCAGTGAACATAATATGAAATGATTATCAAATTAATGTATTTATTAGATGCTAATTTGGTGATAGAATTTAAAATGCATGTAGTTAAGCAAGGGAAAAGGGCAATATGCTAAACGCATTGTGATTCGATGAAGTCAAATTAATTCATATTAAAATGAACTGGTTTTATCATTTTTCTTCGTACCATTACCATAGTCGGTGTCCGGTTTTTCAATTTAATCCATCTGACTGGCAGGTTTGCAAATACATTTAGATTTTGGAAATGGGGCTTAAAGGGATTAGGGCAATTTCATTAATTCATGCTTGAATTTGGGTGCTAAAATTGAAGCTCAATTCTATATGGTTTAATTTATTTGCCTGTAAAGATCCATAACAACAAATTAATGGAAAAGAGTGGTATAATTTTTTGCCCTTGCCACTTGTACATATTTTCAGTTCATTTTTTGAACTTAAAAAATATAAAAAAAAAAATTGATTGTGTAACATAATATCATACTGTCATATCATCACTTGAATATTTTAAAATTATACAAATTTTCAATTGATGAAATAGTACATCTTAAAGTGTAACGATTATTGATTTAATAATTAAACTGTTGATTGAACGGGTTAAATTATAGGTTTTCAATTCAACCAATTTCATATTTAATTGTTAAATCAATAATAATCAAATTAATAATTACAAATAAAAATTTAGAAAGCCAATTTAACTTGTTCAATTGTCAATTTTGTCCATTTTATTTTTATCAATTTGAAATAATTTCCAAGTTAATCGAAGCAAGTTTTTTTATCACCTGATTCAATCTTGTTCCAATAATATTTAGCTATGTCATCAAATCTTGATAAAATTTAAGTTTATAAACAAAAACAAATGTGATTATCAAGTTCATAAATCGAATTGGTACAACTACCAAATAAACTAAATTTTCTAAGTTGAGATATAGAAAATTATATCATCTCTAATGGAAACATCATAAACTCAAAACCAGATTCAATGGGAAAAAAAGAAGACAAAAATGGAACAAAATGCCATTCTTGGTATCATAATTAGATAAACTGATAAACAAATGTTATTCAAAATTACAAAGCCTGGTATTTATATAAACTATCCGAGGATCCCCATCATAACCTAAGCTGATATTTTTTTCCCCCAAAATTCAATAGCAAATTAATGCTATTGCTAAAAACATCAGATTTTGGACCCCTATAATTTAAGTCTAAATTTATCATATGCTGCAAAAGGTTAGATTAAAAACAAACCAATAGCTATGAACCAAAAAGGGTCAATTAGTTAAGAACAAAAAAAAAATGGCCCATACATATATAATATCCCACTTTATGTATCATTCCATACTGTGAATGTTGGGGTACCATGGCATACAGCCATATTGCTTGACCTTTGTGCAATGGTGGGAACTGCTGTGGGCACCCAATTGTTGCATGGTGAGGCTTGACTTGTTGATGATGATGATTGTTGTGAAAGGTAGTACATGTTCCTCGAATGATATGGATCCGATGATGTGTACACGTTTTCGTACCCGAGTGCTTTCACTTCGTTGTTGCTGTTGTCTCCGAAATCGTTGCTTTGGTTTTGGTTGGTATCAGTAGGAATGACTGTTCCTAAAGGGATAGCGTATCCTCCGTACCCGGCACCGTCGCTTACGGTGTTGTTGTAAATGACCGAGTTGGTATTAGAGCCGGAGCTATGTTCCATTGAGGAAGATTCCATGGCCATTAGGTTGTGTAACACGGATGGTTGGAAGAAATTGTGGGTGCTTCCTAGTTGGAGTTGATGGAGATCGTGGAAGGCGTGATCGGGGTCGGAATCTTGTTCTTGTTTGCACCAAATTCGTTGTCCGTAAGGGTAATGCATGCTGAAAGGTTGAGCTTGTTGATATGCAATGGTAGGCCATCCTGATGTACCGTAAGTGTTGATTCCGTCGGGTAAATGCGTATTAATGTTGTCACCGTCCGACCTATGTACCATATCCATAGCCATTTCCGCTTGCTCAACGTCTTTCAATCGTTTGGCGGCGCCACCGATCGGTAATTGACTGCTTTCTAGTATGCTCTTGACGTCATATCGACTCATATCGAAGTTGGTTACCGCATTCAGTCCTCGGAATTTTATGGCTGCAATGTCATAGGCTTCTGCTGCCTCTTCTTGTGTACCTACATTCATATATACATAACGCATCATCAAATATCGGTCCTACAATAGTTTAACACATGATACGAATGATTAAAAATGCATAAATTTCAAGTGAATCATAGGTAGAGTGGCAAAAGGACATGTATCAAGTCTCGTTAACATCAAGTCCGAGCTCGATTCTTAGACAATCTCTACCCCTTCCCCTTATTAAAAAAAAGCAAGTTGTGGGTAGGGACTCATTTTAGAAAGGTTTTCGAGATTTCATCCATCCGAAGTCAATAGAGTACCGTTCAACGGGCCAATATTGTGTCTTCTGACTCTTTCGAGAGCCCCAGTTAAAGGTAGGGTACACAAAGCAAAAATGCCTTGTTCAATCGAGTAGTGACGCACGGCCTCCTACTAATAACGTTTGAGCCCGTGCCCCTTAAATCGCAAGTGAAGGCCATGTACGCTACCAGTTAGCCAAGGCCGGATACCATCAGAAAAAAATTTTTCAAAGTGCCGTCCACCTAAAACCGACTAACCCTCCAACAATGCAGAAATTTGAAGTAAACTTACTGAAAGTTCCCAAGTAAAGATCTTTATTTCCTGCGACTCTTCCAATCCTTGCTTGCCATCTTCCATGTTGATGGTGCCTGTTTTCAAGAGTTTTACACGATATTTCATCATCTGATTCATTAACATCACATAAAAACATAAGCCCAAAATTCGAAACTTAAAGAAAAAATATACCTTGTAACACCTCTATACATGGAAGCTCCTCGAGAAAATCCACTACTCTTTCTACAACAAATTTGAAACACATAAAGTTGTACCATTATTTCATGCATTTGTAATATTTGTATATAGCATTTGTAATATTTGTATATATAAGTTTTGTTCCATCAAATATATATACAAATGCCATTGTTTATATAATGCTATACCTTCGCAGTGAAGCAACATACTCCTGCCTTGTCATGTGCTTCATCTCTTCCAACTCTTTTTCATAGTTGCTAATCTAAAAAAAAAATTGAAAAAAAGAACATAATAAATAATTAATAGTAAACAAAGACCCTTAAATATAGGCACATAATTTCCTATTAATGGGGAATTGGGCATGCCCTTTTAGGAACACACAACAACATTGTATATTATATCAAATTTTGAAAACCATTGAAGCACGCACTGGAGACACAGTTGCATGGAAGAAGAAGCAAGAACAAGACAGTGCTTGTAATATATATACACTTACCGGAAAATTAGTTGTTGTAGTAGTACCCCAATACTTCAAAGCTGCTAAATCATAAGCCCTAGCTGCTTTTTCTTCTTTGTCATACCCTCCTATAAATAAAAAAATGAAAAAAAATATTAGGCCAAGAAAGGGAATATATAAAGCATTTATTTATATATCCATTTTGTTACCTACCCAAATAAACTGCAAACCATGTTGTTGATAGCCCCAACAATCAGTTTCATGTGAAATTTTGCAGAAAAATGGAATCAATGAGTTAGTAAGTAATAATAATATTAGTTTATTGGAAAATGGATGAAGAAACAAATTCCAATGCCCTTTGTGCGTATATATAGTGATAGAATTAAAGAAATATGTATTATTAGTGAATGGAAAGACGATATACCTTGTCGTCCTTTACGACTTTGTCCTTCTCTTCTGCAACTATTATCCCATAAATGAGCTTCATATCTACCTGTCCATCTATGTCTACAAATACCCAGAAATTTAAAATAAGAACCCTAAAGTTTTTACAAGGAAAAAGTTAAAAGGAAAATGATGATAATAAAACCTGGTTACACCACGGTATATGGAAGTTCTTTGGCCAAAAGTGTCGATAGATTTCCTTGCCACCGCTTCATTGGTGCCGGTTTGGGTGATTTCTACACCTGTTGACGGTGGTTGTGGTGGTGTTTTCTTGTTGTCAGAGGAAGAACTCTCTCCACCGCTTCCACCGCCGCCGCCACCAGTGCTCATCGAAAGAGACAAAGACTGCGGTGCACCACCTCCGCCGCTGCCTCCACCACCGTTGTTTTTAGTCTCGACTTGTGTCGGTGGTGGTGCAGGTTGGTTTCTTAACCAAGTTTTGATCATGGATAAACCTATGGAGTTGCCGCTATTGGTATTACTATTACTGGCTCCGTGAGTAAGGTTAGTGTTGTTGTTTGTACTGTTATCCTCATCACCTCCTCCATTGGTTGTCCTTGCGGTGGTGGTGGTGTAAAGAGGGTATTGGCCGGTGGTTGTATCGTACATGGTGTGACAGCCATGGTTTCCAAGGAAGTTTTCAAGCTTTGGTTCTTGGGTATTGCATGAACTACCACCCATCACCATTGAAAGCTCTGAGCCTTTCATATTCCAATCTGCAACAAAAATAAAATGAAAATGAAAATGGGAAAATATTAGGGTTTTTTATATGAAGCTAGTTAGTACCACCAAAGCAAACCTTGGGGTTGATTGCTGTTTCTATTGAAAGCTTCAAGTATGCCAAAAGGTGGAGGTAGATTAAGAGAAGGAACCGATGAGTCTCCAGAGAGATCGAAGCATTCGCCTGAGACATCGGTACCGGAGATACCATCAGAGTTGAAACCGAGACGGGAAACTGTGGTTTGAGATTGATGATGATGATCAACAGGTTCTTGTGGTGATAAAGAAAAGGCTAACCAGTTGTTCATGGAAGCCATAACAAAAGTTATAACGAAAACAAAAAATGAAAGATTTTTTAGTGATTTCTTTTTATAGTGAAATGATGAACAAAGGGAGATGTGGAACTAGGTCATGCATGAAAGTTGAAACTGTAAAGAAGATTATAAGAGAGCAAAACTTTGAAGGTGTAAATAAGGAAGAAAGGAAGAGGAAAAGGCCAAGAAAATGGAGAGAAAAATCATCTCTTTCAAAAAAAGAAAATGAAAGATTTATATAAACCCACACCCTTCTCTCTCTCTCCACTTGCACTTTTCTTTTAAACTTCTCTCTCATCAACAATAATATCATAAATGTAAGAGGGCAGTCATAGGATTGTTGATTTCACTCATCACTTACATTAATATAATACATTATTTTCACATTCACGAACTCCAAACATTAAAATGGGTATGAAAATATTAAAAATATATATTACATTATTTTTATACATATTTTATTATACGAGTTACCAATAAATTAATTTAATTGACAATTTTAGTCATTTACGTGATTTATTTTTTGTAAAGAGAGAGAAATTATTTGTACATATTTTTATTCATTTTTCTTTATAGGTGTTTTTATAATCAAATAGAGCAATACATTTATAATAATTAAGTTTTTTAATGTTATTATACTAGTAATCAAACGACGATAAATGATTATTATTGTATAGGAAAAAAGTTTCACTAACGAGTTTAGAATTATGTTAATTAACTTGTGTTTTTAGAGGGTAGAATAATTAATTTATTTATGGATTTTTTATTTTATTTGAAAGTGATAATTTCTCAATAATAAAATTATAAAAGTGTGAATACATAGATATATTAAATTTTATATAATATAATATTTATAAGAAAAATGTATGCAAATAAGTGGTGTTTAAATTTCACTAACAAAGTTCAATCAATGGTCCATACTACTTTTAATTAGGGTTGAGAAAAAAATCAAGAAATCGAAAATCGATATGAACTCAAGGTGTTTAAATTATTTACGGAAGATAAGTTAAAAATATGGTTATTAAATTCAAAATGAGTTCTATTTTTATTTAATTATTTTAACTTTTATGATTAAATTGTAAATATTTTGTATTTGAAGTAGTGAAAATAACTTTAAAATACTATATAAATAATTATTTTTAAATACTATATAAGAGTTATTGAATTTTTCATCTTGAAAGAATAATTTTTAGAAGTATTTATAAAAGACATTAAAACTTCACCAAATAATGTCATAAAACAGAACTCATTTTTAGGAGTGAAGTCAAAATTTTTTTTAGGAGGATTGAAATTAAATTATAATTTTACGATAGTAGAAATATAATTTTATCATTTTAATAGTTTATATTTTTATAATTTTTAAAGGATTAAATCAAATCTTTATCATTTTTAGGGAAAAGTGCAATTTTACCTTTATTAATTTAAAATTTTAAAATTTTAAAAAGTCTAAATGAAAATTTTTCATTTTAAGGGGTCAGGCTCCTACCAACCTCGAACTACGCCCTTGCTCATTTTATCAAAATAAGTTAAAAGAAATTAAATACTCGATCAATATAAAAGAAAATCAAATCAAAACAAACTAAATTATCATAAATCATTTAAAAATTTTAAAAATCCACTAAAATCAACTCATCTTATTTTTTGAAGTTATAAAATTTCTGAGTCAGAGTATTAAATACAAATTATTCTTTTATAAATACAATTATAATATATAAAAAATTACAAGAATATATGAATCATTTGACCTACTTTTGGTTGAGAAAGGAGTAGACATATATTTTAAGAGGTATGTAGAGAAACCATAATTGAAGAAAGTAAGGAGGTGGCCAAATCATTTATAAAAGGGAGATTTCATATGATCTTTTAACAATCCTCTCTCTCTTTTTTATTTGGTTTGTGTTGAATCTTTATATAAAATCAAAATATTTTTTTTAATAATATCATACATTATTTTGTATTATGTTTTAATTATTTTTATAATTTTATATCTATACAATGTAATCACATTGATACTAAAAGTTAGTAAATATTATTGAGTAATTTTATCTCAGATCTTATTGATGGAAACATTTAGGTATTTTTACATATTGTTTCTGTTCACGACATGACCTCACTGTTCATGACTTGACCCACCTACTCTTAGGACTAACATTCTGAACGGACTTCAGGTATGTTGGACACGTGTTTCGCTCTGAGTTACCTGCCAAACCACGCGGTCTCCCTTCTGCGAGCTCCTTGAGTATACGTGAACTGAGACTGCAACCTTCCCTTAGTTCGTGCGAACTCTCTTTGAAAGTTGGGTCCACGAGCTCCCCTCACTATCCTCTCATAGTTTACCTCACACTCAATTGTCTGGTAGGACCTATTTGGGTCACGGGTAGGCGACCTGAATCCTACCTGAGATTCGGATTGGTGATCATTGATGTATAACAAATATATATCTAATTATTTCATACATGTATAAATGAGTTAAATAGGTAACACTTGCCTTTTAGGAAATAGTAAAACAATTAAAATTTTAAGTTTTTTAAATAATAATATTATATTAAATACTATTAGTATTTTTTTTTATGTATCAAATACTAACCTTATAAACACACATTAGTATAAACATAATAGCTTTCAAATACTAACACTAAGCACACATTAGTATGAACATAGTAGCTTTTTTCTCACTTGACATGTTTCTTTAGAAATAAAAATGATGTTTTGAAATTCTCGTGTTTAATTTGATGGTCAAAGGATGTTTACTCATAAAACTTATTCGGATTTAAGTTTTTGAAGAGAGTACGTGTTAAACCTTTATTTGAGTAACTCTTTTTAAATGTACGTAGTGTATGCGAGTGTGATGTAGGTACATTCCTACTGCATGTGTAAATATTAACCTTCTAATTATACCGTACTAAAAAATAATATTTTTTACCAAAGGGACAAAAAAATAATAAAAAGGGTAAAGTAAAAGTTAGGTTGCAAAATAAGAATATATTTATAGAATAGGGTAAGTCAAGAGCTTATCTTGATAGCTTTGAATTTGGTAGATAGTTGAAGTTATTTTATATATAAAGCAAGGCTTCCAAGTGGTAACACATGGGTCTTAAACTATGGGAAAACCCATGTGGTTTCGTAATCTTCAAACAAAACTTGTAGCTGCTAGCCATCCTTTATATATTCAAACATCTATATATATATATAATAACATTCACACCAGCTCTATAAGGAAATATCAAGAGTTATATATATATTCTCACGTGTGTATAAATTGCTAGAGGAGTGTCACTTACAATTTAGTAATATAATTACACTTATTACTATAGGTGTTATACAAGTAATCAACAAGGAGGAGAGTGTCAGTTTATTTGTGATAGATGAAGAGTCGACATTAGGTAGAAGGATAAGTCAGGGAAGGAGAAGGAAAAGGAGTCTATAGGGTTGTTGTGTAGGGTTTCAAAGAAGAGCAAGTTGATCCTTGGTCCTTTACAATTTTCAAAGATTTAAACTATAACCTTTTCATTTTTGAAGAGGTCATAATTGAATTTTAAATTTTAGGAAGGGTCGAAATACAACTTACCATTAAGTTAATTTAAAATTTTTCAGTTTCTAAAAGGATCAAAGGGACAATTTTTTTTATTTTGGAGAGGCCAGGTCTACCCCTTTAGCTTGGTCCTTATTTATAACTACTCTATTATTTTTTGTTTTATTCAATAATAATGTGAGTGTTATCATTCATTAATAGTATATGAAATTATACACGGACGGACAATACATCATATATATATATATATATATATATATATTACTTATATGATATTTTTCATGAATAAAACATGAAATAATTATGTTGAAATTAACAAATATAAATAATATAAATTGTTATTAAAAGTTTTGTAAAACTAAATTAACATTATAATGATGTATGAAGATTGCTTTAGAATAACAAAATAAATATATAAATCAAGTAAAATAGACTTAAACTTAAATTTTGAACACTAAAACAGATCAATGAGTCAAGTTAGATCATCTTGAAAAGAAATTTTGGGTTTCTTTGGATGAGCATTTATTTTCAATGCGGTGTATTTAGTTCTTTTTTTTTATCTCACACTACAATATCTTTATATTGTCTAATTTTACTATCATCGATGTTTTTACACTAATCTCAAATAAATATATCGCCACACTCAAAGGAACCCTTAAATTTGAAGTTTTTATAGAATCGAATTACGGTCAGAATTGACTCAAAATAAATTTGAATAGATAATACGTTTAGTTACGATTAGAATAAAAATAACAACAACAATAAAATTATTTACTATAATAATATTATAACATAAAATAAAAAAATAAACTAAATGTACCGCACTTACCGCCCATCTAAATTTACATTTCAACATTCAACACCATATATATTGTAGGTATAGAAATAGGTATAAAATAAAAAAGAGACAAACTGGGGAGAAGAAACCCACACCCATTAATTCAATGCTGAGTTGTACACTCACACTGCTAGTCTTTTCATTGTCAGTCTCCTCTACCCCCCTTTCCATTGCTCCCTATCCTCTTTTTTTTCATTTATAGGATTCATTTATTCCATGTTATCATTTTTTATAAAATATTTATTCAACATTATTATTCCATGTTAAGAATTATTTATTAAAATTATTTAATATATTATTCATAAAAGAAATACATACATCTCATGCACAATTATCTTATGTGAATTTTATTTTTTGAATAATTTAATTATAATTTTTTAGATAATGCTTAAAATTATTTATAACATCTTCTCAATTTATAAATAAAAAATAATACACTTCAATACATTCAATCTACATCCTTCTACATTTATAACAATACTTACGCTAATTAAACTAAGATTGAATCAACAATTTCATCCATTTATTTTTCATATTTATTTGATTTTATTTTTGTAACTATTTATTTGTAATTATATTTATAGTATAATAAGTAACAGAGTAGTAGACCCTTGAAAATCATATCCCATAACTTTTTCACATTGCATCCATCAATCACTATTAGTTTAGTATTATCCCAAACTCCTAATCATCAAACTGCTGTTCCCCCCGCATCAAACGGCTCTCTCTGCATGCTTTTCACTTTCCAATAATTCATCTATTTCTCGCTTTTTTCAACTTAAAAAACAGTAAATTTAATTGTAAAATTAAATAAAATATGGTTAATAAATAACTTACCTTATTTAAGTTTATGTTAATATCGAGTTTGGGGTTTAAATTTAAACAATTATTTTCTTTACTTTTAATAGAAAAATAAAAGAAAAGATAATTACACCATACATATACAAATTATATTTTAAAACATTCTAATTATATTCTAAAGTATCAAGGTTATATCAATAAGGTTTTTCAATTATTAAAACTGTTAATTTATAGTCTGTTTGTTTCACTGAAAATAACTTCCAAAAATCACTTATTTTCCTGGAAAAGTTAATATCTTCTAGTGTTTAGATGAATTTATATAAAATATTTTTGTTTGCTTGATGATTTCTTAAAAATATTTCATAAAAGCTGTTTTCAAAGTGAAACAAACGTACATTTGAGATTTTCTTATCTTTTATTGTTTAATTAAATTTATTTTATATCTATAAATTTATATTTTACATTGTTTTTGCATATATTAAAAATATTTTGTTAAATTCAAGTTCATTAAACGTCATGTTTTAGTTACATGATTACCAAATGAGTATTTTTTTATTTAAAATGTGACATCAACAAAATTGACAAAAAATTTAATAATGTCAAGGATGAATTGAGACGGTATTTTGTAAATACGTAATTATCTTGAATATATTAACTATTTCTTTATTTAACAATTGGACTTGATTTTCAAATTTAAAAAGTAGAGGGACTAAATTCTTGAAAATAAAAGTAAAGAGACTATATTGCAAATTCGTGAAGAATATATACACTTGTGACATATTTTAACATTTATACTACAAAATATTTATTATTTTATAATTGTAATAAATATTTAATATTAAAATAATAGTATTGAATATTTTCAAGTGAAGAATATTATTAAAAATTATTATTTTAAAATTTATTATTAAAATAAAATTGAAATATTAAATAATGTATTAAAATAATTAATTATATTAATAAATTATTATATGATTAAATATAAATTATTAAATATGTATATTTAATAATATTAAAAATATAATATTTTATATTAATATTTTAAATATTTTAAAAATAAAATAAAATTTATTATCATTATAATAGTGTTAAGCTTGATTTAAGTTAATTTTTATATAAAAAAGGTTTATTTTCCGTTGGCTTGTAAGTCATTTTCCTTTGACCAAGTTGTTTTCTGTGGAACAAACACAGAAAAATGCAGAAAATATTTTCCGTAAAACATTTTATATATAAACAAACAGACCCTTAAACATTTTATGTGTGATGGTTTAAAATGAAAATTTTGAAAACAGATGAATATTATAAAAATGAATGTTGTCAAAATATTGACTTTTGAGATTTTCGGATCTTTTACGAAAGTTTTGTTGTGTACTTTTTTTCTGATTTTATTTTATTGTTAGTTTTTAAATTTAAATTTTATGTGATTGACATGAATTTGAGAGCGCTAAAATGCATTATTCTTCTATTTATGAGTTAAAGAGGAGTTATAGATAATTCTAAGCATTATATAAAAAAGAAAAATATGGTCGAACTTATAATGAAATTATTCAATAAAATTGATTCTTGCGAATGAAAAATAATAAATAAAAAGAAGAAGAAAGAAAGACAAAATCCAAACATAAAAACTCTACTCTCATAATTATTAGATGATTCATTGTTGGTGGAAAAATTAAGCAATAAAAAGAAATTAAATTATTATATTAAAATTTCAAAAATTATAGAAAGCAAAGCACAAAAAGGAGATTGTAGAATCTAGTGTTTTATTTATTAAATAAAAAAGATGGAGAAGGGTTTTGGTGTTTGCACCCTTGTCCGAGGACATTAACCCTAGGCTTCCGGGTCTTTTTTTGAGTTTATTTCATTCTAAAAAAATTTCTTTTTTTATTTTATTTTATTTTTTAGGGACAAATTGGAAGAAGAAAATCTAATGTTTGAAGGATCCAAATGTAACTCTCTCACATAAACCCCTTTACACTCTTTGCCAATTATTTTGTGTTCTTTCTTCTCTCTCCTCTCCATTTCCATTCCCCATAAGTTTAATATAACCTTTTCTTTAATTTAGTATTTGTTTTTTACTCAATTTGATATTTTTAATTTCGTACTTAATTTTTTTTTAGGTTTAATTTGGTACCTAGACTTATTCAATGATATATAAATTATCCTAAAACATTAATGATGCTAAAAACTCGTATTATATCACGAAATATCATCAATATTAAAGAAAATCCAGATTACAAAATTATACTTTGAGTTATGCTTAACTAATTAATATTGAATAAAAATAATATTTCTATGAAACCAAATAAAAGAAATTCATTATTTTAAATTAATAAAATGTAATAAATAAATGAAACTAAAAGTAATTGAACATCTAAAATACAAAAAGAAATACCATGTCATTGGTCACATGTCAATTATACATTGATTATTTTTGCTACCTCATAAAAATAACATTGTTAGCGTGTTTGAGTAATTTATATAACATTTGACAAGTTCAAGTGCCAAATCGGATAAAAAAAAATAGGTATCAATATTAGGAAAAAGTGTTAAACCCATTAACCATATTGGAACAAAAAAAAATTTAAGTACCGAATTAAGAAAAAAGTGTCAAGTTCCGGTATCAAATCAGAAAAAAAGTATAAGTTCAAGTACCAAATTGTATTAAAAAAGTCTAATACCAAATTAGGAAAAAGTGCCATGTGCAAATACCAAAGGTTATATTAAGCCTATGAACTATTATTTAAGTTTCTGACTCAATACTCATAATTGGTATGGTGGTTGAAGGAAGTTCACCTATAGAATTCACTCAAGTTCAAGCTTCGAGGAAATAAGTAGTAGGCCTTTATTTGGACAGTTTCCTTTAAAAGTAATGTCAGTATTAAACCCTCTAATTGTACAGTACCAAAGAAAAAGGTTTTCGACTCAATTAGTACTAAGTGGACGGGACACTAATTCAATTATAGAATGACTAAAAACCCATTTTTGTTACAAAATAAATAAATATTAATATAAACATAGTTTTATAAAATATTATTACAGAAATTTAAACCTAAAATATTATATCTTCCGAAGTTTCAACTTACCCCTTGCAACTAAACCTAATTGGGTTTTATGTAAATTTTATAAATATATATTTACTTGATTCGTGAATAAATGTAAGAACAAAATACATTGCAATCACGTAAATATATATTCAAAACTTGGTTAACTTAATTTTCTTTTGTGAACCTGCATGGCTTTGCTTGACCAAGGCATGCATGGGCTACCTTTGACCTAATTGCTAATGTCCCCCTCTTTAGTGTTTACCCTTTTTAGTTTTTATCTCCCCCTATATTCATAGAAACATGTTAAAAAGTCCCCAATTTTATTCCTAGTATCATTGAGGAGGTGGCTATTGTGATTAAAGTTATTTAGGGTTCGTTGTTGTTGATATAATAATGAAAGAATAAAGAAAAAGTAGTAGTAATTGCTATAGAGGTCGGTTCATTCAATTGAGATGAAGAGTTAAAGATTATGGATAATGGTGGAGAAAAGAACGTAAAAGCTAAGGGTTAAAAGAGTGCTGATAGAGCATAAAGTTAGTATTATTGAATGGTGGAGAAAAGAATGTAAAGGCTAAGGGCTAAAAGAGTGTTGGCAAAGTATAGACTTAGTATTTTTGAAGGATTGATCAATTATTCATTGCTTTTGGAGGTATTTATAGGCAGGTGTTTCATATAAGATAGTGTTAACGTATTGGACTTGCCATTTAGGTATCATTACGGAGCGCGTGAGAGGGATGCCTTCGATGGGATGAGGATGCCTTTGACAAGATAGATTGTTTCATTTATTCTGACTTAATGGGAAAAAACAATTAAACCCACGTAATGTTTAGTGACCAACAACTTCATGTTTTTAATGAAGAGTAAGTCACTTGTTGCCCAAGTGGTCACTCTAAAAAGGTGAGTATTTAGGTGGCCTCCCAAATTGTTGTTGGCAAGCTTACTGCTCAGGTGCCTTTTTGGCTTGCCACATATCTTAACGCGGATAATGCATAATAGAGGTTTTCTAATTATTTTAAATTTGAATTTATTTTTTATCAATTATAAATATTTATATATCTATATTAAATACTTAATTGAGATAATAGTTAACCAAACATACGTGACATCAACTTAATTAAATAATGATTAAAATATTATTATTTTACAAATTAAATTATATTATTAATGAGTATTTTGAACCTAAAATAATATAGTATTAAATATCATTGATTTATCATTTCAACTAATAATTTTGGGTTTTAAATATTCAAATTCGGGTCTAATTGTGAAATATGAATGTTGAATCCCGATACCTACATATTTGTAATGGTTAAAATGTATGGGAAGTCCCTGTATTATTAAGACTAAATCAAACTGATCCCTCTATTATATGGGGAAGTGAAGGTAATAATAAATACATAAATAGTTAAAAAGTGGGGGAGATAGATAATATTTACATAAAGGAGGAGAGAGAGATTGATCTCGAAGGGTGCAAAAAAAAAACAGAACAAGTTTGACCGTCAATAAAGGAATCAAAGATATGGTAAACACACATGGCCTCTTCTTCCCTTTTTTTAAATTTATTATTTAAAAATAAAACCCCTGCCCTCTGCTACCGGCACTCTATTACATAAATGTTCTTGGTAATCTCATCATAATCATGCATGCCTCTCTCTTTTTTATATATTTTTTTCTCTCTTTGGACTCTTCAATTTTCACCCCCCCCCCCTTTTATATATTTTTAAATAAAATTATAACCTTAAATTCTAGGGTTAAAGAGACAGAGAGAAGGATGCTAGTTTTGACTGAGGATCACCACCGTCTTCTTAGGGTTACCAAAATTATCACCTTCCTTTATAAGTTCACACATATACCTTTCGTGCACTTTAACCTTTTTTTCTAATTTAAAAAATTTACAAAAGTTATGAGTCGATTGGTATTGTTACAATATTTTAAAAGATAAGTTTGAAGGTGTTTATATAATCCAATTAATATCGACATTGTTATTATTACGGGATGACGTGAATTTAAACACACTGAATTTAAGGATTGAAAAAGAGTTATCAGTATTTTAGATAAAATAGATTATAGATAATCAATAAGTATTAGGTATAATCGTAAACACATTGTACTTCTAAGGAAAGAAATCACGTTTAAATCCTGAAAATAATATTATTAAAAGAAACAACCATGAATCACGGAGGATTATATAAATATATACTACCTATTACATTATTAAAATTCATCATCATTGTTAGAGACATACCTATGTACTAGAATGTGGATTGGGCCAAGCTTATTCATCTTTTGAGTCTAAATAATCCATGATTTTTCTAAGTATCTTAAAATAAATATTTTAACATTTTATTTAAAAATCATTTTCATGATGGAATAAGTTGATTTTTTTATTTTTAAGTTGGTTTGGGTTTTGGTAAAAAAATTTATTTTATTTTAGTTATTTTAAATTATATGTTTATTTTCATCCATTTAAGTTAAATAAAGTTGTTCGTAAACAATAAATGAATATGCATATATACATGTTCGTGAACATAAAAAATAATAAATATATACTATTTTTAGATATGAAATGATAAAATAAAATATTAATATTTAAATTATAAATAAATAACTAAAATCACACAAATAAAAAGAATATTACTAGTTATATATCTAACAAGAAACTAGTTTTATTTTAAATTACTTATTAAATAAACTTTAAACATATATAAACGAATTTATTCATAAATATAAATATTAATATGAAAATATTTTTAATATATAAATAGTGGATTGAATTTGGATGTGTATTTAAAGTTTTGGCTTAAAGTATGATTTTGCCCTTATTTTATATTATTTTTTATATTGATACCTAATTTTTTAGGGTCTTAGATTTGTACCTAAAGTTATATTCCATTTAGGTCAACAACATTAAAAAAAAAAGTAAGTGAGATGTGGCACTTACTAGAACACAGTATGTGACACTTCCAAACAATTAGCATGCGACATCACATGATCATTGATCGATGTTGATTGACCAGTGACTAACATTAAATTTATGAAATACAAGTTAAAAACCACAGTTACTAAAACTGGATCAATTTCTATATTTATTTGATTTATAATTAGTTTTATTTTTATGACGTAAAAATATTTTAAATAGTGAAAATTTCTTGAAAAATACTATGCGAGAGTTATTAATTATTTTTATTTGATTAACATAATTTAAAAATGCTTATGAGAAAAAAATTGAAATTTTAACAAATAATGTCTCAAAACCATAAAACTAAGTTCATTTTATCAAAATAAGTCCAAAATTCAAAATTCAAAAGTAATATGAAAACATTAAAAAAAATCGAATCAATCTCACTCCCCCACCAGTGCTAACTGAATTTTATTTGATTTGATTTTATTATTTTAATAATTTTAATTTTTAGAAATTATATATTCTTATTTTTGCAAAAAATATAATTTATATATATTTACATATTTTAATTTTCAAAATTTATATTTTTATGTCCCTTTAAAAAAAAACATTACAACTTATCAATAGTTTATATATATACAATGAATTTTTACATTCTTTTATAATTTTCTAAATTTTAACTAATTTATTTCAATTATATATTTTAATTTTTTAAATTTTAGAAATTAAATAAATTATTTTAATTTTCTATTGTTGTAGGTTGGGGCCATAGATGATGGGCGGCCCATGAATAATGGTGGAACGTGAAGGCAATGTAGTAATGTGCATGCAGCCCATGCAGTGTACGCAACCACTCCATGCTTTTTACATTACAAATCAATCAATTATTATCATTTATCTACAAACAACAATTTTTGTTAAGGAAAAGTCGGTCAGTGAATGGCAGTGCCACTGCCACTGCCACTGCAATTTCCTTTCTAACCCATCTACCTACTCCTACCCCTATTCCCACACACACATGCTTTTATCCTATTCTATCTCTTCTTCTTTTTTAACAGCCTCGTTATAAATTTTAATTATATATATATATTTTATATAATACTTAAAATTATTTATAATTTCTTCTCAATCTATAAATAAAAAGATGAAGTATTTTAACGTATTTAAACTTACTTTTTCTGTATTGATAATAATACCAATACTAATTAAATTAAGACTCAATCGACTCTTCTATCTTATTTCTAGATAATATTTTTCTATTTCTTTGTTTCAAGGTACTTAATATCTTTCATTTTAGAAATTGAATAAAAATATTTATTTTATAGTGATAAATCTTAGTTAAATATAATGTAATTTAACAAGTGACTATGAAACTAATATTTGCATGATTTTATTTACAAATTAATTTAAATATGAAAGCGAAACACTTTTTCCTAAAAATCCAAACTATATCAATCAAAGGCAGAAAACAAGGTAATTTTGCTGTAAAAAGAGTAGCTTATAAGGTTAATAATGTTATAATATAGGGGTTTATTAGGGGTTCCGGTCGTGGTGACAACAAGACCGGGAAAATGGAGGAGCCGCCGCCCACTTGTAAAATAGCCACGTGGCATGCGGTAACGTAAATTATGGTGAGAAACACTGGTAGTGGCCAACCATGGTGCCTCCCTAGGACGACCTTGCCTCTTGGGAACCACTGCCTCATAATATATTTAAAATAGGGTTAATCGATTGGATTAAATTCTAAATTTATTTTAGTAACACAGTCTGTTTTTCAACATATATGTTAGATACAAGCTGCTTAGTTGAAAAAGAAAAATTAAATTTAGCGTTTAATATTTACATATTTTATTAATATTTTTTGGATTTAATTTAATCTTTAAAAAAAGACAAAATTAACTATTAATCTTTCAAATAAGAGTTGAATTGTTATTATTTTTAACCAAAATATATTAACTAATATGTTATATTTTTAAACATGGCGACGTGCATAACAATCCACATTGCATACTTCATGCTATTTTTTTTCTTTTAATTTTTTGAATATTATGTTTTTATTATTTTTAGATTATATGCTAGCGTGACATGTAAAATAAATAGTGTTATATCAACATGAAGCATACATGGAACTCTACACGTGTTGCCATGTCAACATCGTTAAAATATTAATGTTTTAGTCAACATTTCTATTTAAAAAAAAGATTTGATTTTTTTGAAATGTTGAAATCGAACCAATTTAACTCAAAAAATAAAAAATAATTTGACAAAAATATAAATGCTAAAATCTAAATTTGATAATAATACTAAAATTGTTTATGCAATAGGCTCAAAATTCATACTCAAACTTATGTATTTTTTAGGTTCGTGGGTATGTTATAATAAGGTTATATGTAATATTCATCATTGCTTCATTCTATGTAAATCATGTTTAAATTTAAATTTCATAATGTATGGATTTTAGGGTTTAGGGTTAATTTAGAGTTGAAAACTGTTGATGGTTCACACAAGAATTTTTTCCGAGAGCCAAAAAGGTTTTCTTCCAAGTTTTGCTAGTGTGTCAAGTTCTTAGTCCGCAAATGAGACATGTCTCTAATTAAAGACTTTCTTAATTTGCATAACGACCAATCGATATAGTATACAAGTGACAACAATATCTATCTTTTGACTGAGTTGTCATTACTAATGAACTGGTTACATAACATGATTTTACCCTGATAAGATTATAGATTATATCTAAATAATAAGTCATGAATAATTGCTGAGTAAGGTCAAAGTATACCATTAATGTGGCTGATATAAGTGCGAAAAAATTGGTTAGACATTCTACTCTTGTTGTCGTTATAAAATGACCGACCATATACACTAATATTATAAAATAAATAAATAATGAAAGCACAATTAGTTGATAATTGTTGTTGAAATTAGATGGTCTTCTAAGTTCAAATTTCCACACATACAGTGATAGTCAGACCCAATGGGTTTGAATTTCTAAATTTCTTTTTTTATTTATCGAGGCTCCACTCATACAAATCAAAGTTTCATGTTACTATTTTTAAGAATATTAAAATAATAGATTATTATTATTATTTGGAAAATTATTTAATATATGGAAATTAAAATTCTACAACTAAAATTAGAGTAAAAATTTTAAAAATAAAAAATACGACATTTATCACCATTTTAATCCTCTTTTCTTAAGTTTTACTTATATATATATATATATATATATATATATATATGAATTAAGTTAATTTTGAGAAAAATAGTCGAGTGCTCAAAATTGAGTTTTATCATTCATAAATGTCATGTTTAGGTTTTATGTTATTTTAAATTCAAATTCAATCCTACAATGGAGCGAGATGAAATGGATGTTGTCAAAACCATTACTGCTCCATAGTTTTTATGATTTGTCCTATAATCTTGAAAATCACTACCAACTCACTTTACTTCAATTTAATTTTTACAAACACGAAATCTATAGGTTTTCGAATACATTTTATATCTTTACTTGTCTAATAGTTATATACAAGAGTAACATAGTAATTTCATATAATAAAATAGATGAGGCGAAATAAACAATTATTATAACCATTTCATGCTCACCATCCACTCTATCTTACATCCACATTTCAATAAAAATCATTTCATTTAAATAATATCAATTCAAAATTCATTAAACAGTTTGGGTTTTAATATCAGTAATATTGTATATTTATAATCTTCACGTTGAATAAAATAATTGTTGTAAAATTTGCATGAGACCTTCAATTAAGAATGTAGTGTGCATATATATATATATATGAATTAAACTACAAATTGTTTAATACTTTAATTCTCTTGGAACATGTTTAAGTTTTTTAGGTGAACCCTTATTTGACCTATTAATTAATTTCCTGTTTAAAAGAGGGATAAGATCTTAAATTGCCGTTTTAATTGTCTCTTCTTTCCAAGGGATGACAGATTTGACTATGCTTTTCTCGTTTCTTAACTTTTAATAATCAAATTTTATCTTTTACCCTTTTCTTTTTTTTGTCTCTTGTGTAGTGTTATAGGTAATTTATTATAACTTAGAAAAAGGAAAAGAAAATTATATATTAATTGTCTAATTAACAAACTCTAAATGAGAACGATTGAGTCAAGACTCGATTAATATTATATTGTTATAAGTGTAGGAGGACATGGGTTCGAGTGCGCTAAAGCGCATTGTCCTCTTATTTAAGTGTTGAGAAGAGATTATGGACAGTATTAGATGTTATATATATATATATATAAAAAAAAAGAGATATAATAAGAACGATAATGAGATTGATGTCAAAAGAAAATCTAAATGAGGAGATGCACATTAATATAATATATATATGTATATGTAAGGCTAAGTTTGTGTTTTATAGGTTGTGTGAATATATTCTTTTAATAATAATATTATACACAATATACCTTTTTTTAATTAAAACCTAATTATAATTATAATTAATATATCTAAATAAACTATAAATAGAGTTGTTATTTGTAATTGTAAATGTGTATCTTCAGTTTTATCCTATGTGTATATTATGTATGAATTTTGCTCAATTTTTTCGATTTGACTGAATTTTTTATTGGTTGTGCTTTATACTTGATTTTATATTATAACTAAGCGGGTATATATTTATATTTTGTATTGAACTTATAAATCTATTATTTTTGTACATATATAAACTACAATAAGAGTCAAACATTATAAAGCTATCTAATTTAGTTGTAATGATGGTTTTAACTAATATGTATTGAATCAAGTGTTAAGAAGTTCAATATCGTGAATAGAGAAAACAAGGATAAGAGAACAAATCAAAATATAAAAAAAAAAAAAAAAAGGAGGAAAAAGAAAATAGGGTTTTTACACTAGAGAGAAGAAAAGAAAGAGTAGGGAAAAAAATGAAGCACGAAAATCAAAGAAAGGGTGAGAGTGAGTAATAATAATAAGGAAGAAAAAGACAGAGTGGGATTTATGCATCGGAGGAAATGGAAATGAGAGAAGCACCCGTGCCTTCTTGGAAATGTATCCCCTCTTCATTTTTATATTTTATATATTTGGCTATTTGCCAATGCCATGCACCCTCTTTCTCTTTCTCTGCAATCTTTATTTTATTGCACTCCCATCCATGCAGTGTTTTCATTTTTGACAAGAAAAACAACCCCTCTTGTACCTGAAAAGAAGGAAGATATTTCCAAGAAAAGTAAATGCTTTTATTAAAGATGTAAAGTAAAGAGAGAAGAGAAAAATTCTTTTGTCCCCATTGTTTTTCTCCACTCCATTATCATAATAAAACACCAGTCTTAATCTCTCTGAAAATATTGTAATGGGTCACTTTTCAATCAGTACTAGGCTACTTGGGGGACAATTTTTTTACCCGTAGTGGGTTAAAGCCCAAAAGAGCCCAATGATTAAAAGTCAACTATCATAATATAAACGAGCATACAGTTGACCATGTCAGTCAAGCAGATCAACTGGACAATGCTCACCATCCAGTCGAAATGTTAAGTACAGAACTCTTCAAGATAGACTTTAAACCTTAATTTCTTTATTCTCTCTACTCTTTTGACCTTTTCCTATGTATAAAGGCGTCTCTTGAAACCTAAGCTTTGATGTTATTGTAATCTTGTGTGGATATTAAGTTTGTTAGAGTTTGGAACCGCCAACCCAAGTGATCGATAGGATCTGGATCTTTGACCTGGACGAAAAATATTCGTCTACAAGTATATTTAGCTAAGAACCTCGTGGGAATGTTAGATGTTCGCAAAGATAGCTTACGCGAGAAGCCCGCAAGGGGCACTCACATAAGCCTCGCAGAAACAAGGTCGTGAGAGGAGAGCTCACATAAGCCTAGTAGATACAAGGTCGCGAGATACGTCTGCAAATGGGATTGCAAGCCCTGCAAGGGATCCCCGCTCATGACTGGCAGGTGCGAGGTTCATTAAGGGAGTCAGTCCCAAGATCAGAAAGGACCGCGTGATCCGCATGCAAGTGTCCAATAAGCCAAGAGATTCTTAGAGAATGTCAGCACCAGAGATAGAGAATTTTAATATCGCTGACCCAAAGGCCGAGACAAAATAGTGGACCCTATTGTGAACTGTAATAGTAGTAGTAGGAACATGTATAAATACCCCCTATATTTTCCGTAATACCATACGAAAAAACATTACTCAACAAAGCTCCTTGCTCCACATGATATAATCTCATAAAATATAATTATTTGTTGAAAAACTTTTAGGGTATATTTGGTAGAGGTGAGCAAAATACGATTCAATTCTCGATAAAAAAATCAAATTTTGAATTAAATAGTTCAAATTATTTGAGTTAATTAAGTTATTCGAAACAACTCGAATAAAAAATTAAGTTTTTCGGTTTAACTCGAATACGAATTACACAACTCGAGTTATCCAAAAATCCGAATAAGAAAAGATAAAACTACGTCGTTTTGATAAATGTTTACATTTTTAAAAGTTAAAATTCAAAATAATTAAGTTAAAAGGCAAAATTATGTTGTTTTGATAAATATTTTCCCATTAAGCTAAAAGACTAAATCATTATATTATTCATGTAGTTAAATACTCTTGTACTTCGTCTACTAGTTAAATAATTGGTCCATCTAAACACAACATTAAGTATATATAATATGATTCGTTAACTCGGCTCGATTTGACTCGAAATTTTTTAACTTGATTCGATTCGATTCGAAAAAAATTCAAATTGAGTTTGGTTGTTAAAATAGGATTTGTCAACTTGACTAACTCGAAAATTTTTTACTCGATTTGACTCGACCGAATACTCACCTCTACTATTTGGACAGTACAGAGCAATTGAATGAAAGTGTAATTACTAACGTGATAATTAGACTCTCTTATAATTACAAAGAATTTTAATCCCCTTGTATTTGACTTATAGAGTGTAATTCCATTGTAATTCCCTATGTCATATTTGGTTGTATATATTGTGATTACACAGTTACATAATTTATATTTTTAAAAATATTAATTATTATAAAATTATCAATATGATAAACATGATAAAAATAATTTATAAACTAGTAATAAAAATTAAAATCAAACCATTATATGAATTATGTTGGACTAAAAAAGTAATTGATAACAAGATATGCAGATTTATCTAATTATTTAGTTATATTTGTGGAATTATTCTCTTTTAATGATTAACATATGCTCATTACTATCATTTAATATTATTAATCGAGTTCATCATCATCTGGATTTGAATTAGTATTATCAAAATTATTAATATCTTCTTCTTCCATGTATTTAACCTTTTTGTTTTTTACACCAAGGTAATTTTAATATAAAAATATTTTTAGAAAAATAAATATTTTCTCAACCACATTTCAAAGCCTTAAATATCTTAAACTAAAGAATCTATGAATTATCTATAGTACTTGTGTTTGATATCATTCTCTTAAATGGTATCATACCACACAATACATTACAAGAAAACTTTTGTATTTGCAAAATTAATATCAACCTTATAATATTTGAATTCATAATTCAAATAGTATGTGGCTTTAATTATAAAAATTTATACAAACTTAATTTGAAAAAAACCTAAGTTAAATTATATATTTCTTATAATACACAGATTAAATAATTTTATAACATATAACTTTTATTAAAAATTATGATTTATCAATAACTTTCATAACATTTTTAGAAAGTTATCTTTTATAAGTTATGATAAAAAAAGTCATGAACATTTTTTTATAAAGTACATTTTTATAATATATAACATGAACACATAAATAAGTTATATTCATACTTCTTAATCATAATTTTTATGACATATAAATTATTTTTCATAATAAACTTTTTAAAAAATTTAAAATTTAAAAATATAATCTTTATGAAATACATAAATTATTTGAGTTTATAGTAATTTTTAATCATTCCTTACATTCATAATAATCATATTTACAATATAATTTTTATAACTCATATAAACATACTTTTTACAATTAGATTTAACTGTTATTACTCCAATTCTCACTTATCCCTAAAAATTAAAAAAATAATTAAATATTCTAATTACACCCAATTTGATAAAACCCACCAATTATAATTGTTACCCAAACATATCATCATTATTTATAATTACACACAATTAGTAGTGACTTTCCAAAGAAACAGATATCAGTTGATTCATTGCAATTATTTCTGTATTAATATACATCTCAATAATCCGAATATAGACCCTTATTGTTCTCACTTGCCATCTTCAATTCATTGCAAAAGAAAAAAAAAGGGAGCATTCTTGAGTTAATTTTGGTAGGCGGTATATACTGTGCCCACTGTAGCTCACATCACCTGTTAATGAAATACTGGACCTTATGACCATCCATTTATTTTCTCTAATACTTTTAAACAAGCATTAACTTTAATGTTCATATTAGCTAAATACATGAATAGCTTCCCTCAAAGTGGACATCTCTTACATGAAAGTTGAAACTTGAAGGCATTGAATCCGAATCTAGAGATTAGAGGGTCACTATCATGCTAAGCTTAATGTGTTATATGGTTAGTATGAATGATGCAGGGCTTTGAGATAGGGAGCCTAAAGAATTGTACCTTTTCACAAGCCTTTGAATTTGCAACTTTTGGCATGACAAAGATATTCTTTTACTTCATTTTACAGTTTATAAAGATGTCTCTTTGAGATTCATGACTATCTCTTTTAACAATATCGTTTTCAAGATTTGAACCTAAATTCTCTCTAAGAGTGCAATATGCCTTACTATTACACCCAACACTTGTTGATTATTCTATCACGGTTTCATCATTTACATCAATTACCTAACACGTGTGTGAAGCAAATGTGGTTATGTAAGTGCCTACACAAGCTTAGAAAGGTTATATTTTTC